>NC_088382.1:63550000-64175000 GCF_037993035.2 Macaca fascicularis
TACATTTACTTTATTTACACAGTAAGAAATGTTTGTTTTACATTTTATGCTAGTGATATTTTTTACCTTTTAGATAAATTCATTGATGTTGGAAAAGTGCCCAACTGGCAAAAGACAGCAAACAACTCAAAAGTCCATCAATAGAAGACTGCTTGAATAAATTATACACATCCACACAAAGGAGTACTGTAAAAGGAAGGAGGAATATCCCTGTAAATACCATAAAGTCACCCCACAGCCTATTAAGTGAAGAAAAGCAAGGTGTAGAGAAGTGCATATAGTAGGTTATCATTTTCTAGAAAGTAGGAGAATACACACACGCACACACAGACACACACACACACACACACACACACACACGGATATATAAACCAGAAACTAAAGAGAAAAAAAAACATTGTCTAAAGGAGAAGAGGTGACAGGGTGGAGGCAACAGGAATACAGGGTAGTCTTAGCTGAATACAATTTACTTTGAAGATTTGTCTTTGGAAACATATAAATGTTTTTGCATAATGATAAAACAAAAATTAGTGAATGCCACTTCCAAGAAAATGGAATGGACATACTTTTCCTTATTCCTCCTGCTAACTACAACTTAAAATCCTGCACATTGGGGGGCGGAGCAAGATGGCCGAATAGGAACAGCTCCAGTCTCCAACTCCTAGCGGGAGCGACACAGAAGACCGGTGATTTCTGCATTTTCAACTGAGGTACTGGGTTCATCTCACTAGGGAGTGCCGGACGATCGGTGCTGGTCAGCTGCTGCAGCCTGACCAGCGAGAGCTGAAGCAGGATGAGGCATCGCCTCACCTGGGAAGCGCAAGGGGAAAGGGAATCCTTTTTCCTAGCCAGGGGAACTGAGACACACAACACCTGGAAAATCGGGTAACTCCCACCCCAATACTGCGCTTTAAGGAAATGGGCACACCAGGAGATTATATCCCACACCTGGCCGGGAGGGTCCCACGCCCACGGAGCCTCCCTCATTGCTAGCACAGCAGTCTGCGATCTAACCGCAAGGCAGCAGCAAGGCTGGGGGAGGGGCGCCCGCCATTGCTGAGGCTTAAGTAGGTAAACAAAGCCTCTGGGAAGCTCGAACTGGGTGGAGCTCACAGCAGCTCAAGGAAACCTGCCTGTCTCGGTAGACTCCACCTCTGGGGACAGGGCACAGGTAAACAACAACAACAACAACAACAACAAAGCAGCAGAAACCTCTGCAGACGCAAACGACTCTGTCTGACAGCTTTGAAGAGAGCAGTGGATCTCCCAACACGGAGGTTGAGATCTGAGAAGGGACAGACCCCCTGCTCAAGTGGGTCCCTGACCCCTGAGTAGCCTAACTGGGAGACATCCCCCACTAGGGGCAGTCTGACACCCCACACCTCACAGGGTGGAGTACACCCCTGAGAGGAAGCTTCCAAAGCAAGAATCAGACAGGTACACTCACTGTTCAGAAATATTCTATCTTCTGCAGCCTCTGCTGCTGATACCCAGGCAAACAGGGACTGGAGTGGACCTGAAGCAATCTCCAACAGACCTACAGCTGAGGGTCCTGACTGTTAGAAGGAAAACTATCAAACAGGAAGGACACCTACACCAAAACCCCATCAGTACATCACCATCATCAAAGACCAGAGGCAGATAAAACCAAAAGATGGGGAAAAAGCAGGGCAGAAAAGCTGGAAATTCAAAAAATAAGAGCGCATCTCCCTCGGCAAAGGAGCGCAGCTCATCGCCAGCAATGGATCAAAGCTGGACGGAGAATGACTTTGACGAGATGAGAGAAGAAGGCTTCAGTCCATCAAACTTCTCAGAGCTAAAGGAGGAATTCCATACCCAGCGCAAAGAAACTAAAAATCTTGAAAAAAAAGTGGAAGAATTGATGGCTAGAGTAATTAATGCAGAGAAGGTCATAAACGAAATGAAAGAGATGAAAACCATGACACGAGAAATATGTGACAAATGCACAAGCTTCAGTAACCGACTCGATCAACTGGAAGAAAGAGTATCAGCGATTGAGGATCAAATGAATGAAATGAAGCGAGAAGAGAAACCAAAAGAACAAAGAAGAAAAAGAAATGAACAAAGCCTGCAAGAAGTATGGGATTATGTAAAAAGACCAAATCTACGTCTGATTGGGGTGCCTGAAAGTGAGGGGGAAAATGGAACCAAGTTGGAAAACACTCTTCAGGATATCATCCAGGAGAACTTCCCCAACCTAGTAGGGCAGGCCAACATTCAAATCCAGGAAATACAGAGAACGCCACAAAGATACTCCTCAAGAAGAGCAACTCCAAGACACATAATTGCCAGATTCACCAAAGTTGAAATGAAGGAAAAAATCTTAAGGGCAGCCAGAGAGAAAGGTTGCGTTACCCACAAAGGGAAGCCCATCAGACTAACAGCAGATCGCTCGGCAGAAACTCTACAAGCCAGAAGAGAGTGGGGGCCAATATTCAACATTCTAAAAGAAAAGAATTTTAAACCCAGAATTTCATATCCAGCCAAACTAAGTTTCATAAGTGAAGGAGAAATAAAATCCTTTACAGATAAGCAAATGCTTAGAAATTTAGTCACCACTAGGCCTGCCTTACAAGAGACCCTGAAGGAAGCACTAAACATGGAAAGGAACAACCGGTACCAGCCATTGCAAAAACATGCCAAAATGTAAAGACCATTTAGCTAGGAAGAAACTGCATTAACTAACGAGCAAAATAACCAGTTAATATCATAATGGCAGGATCAAGTTCACACATAACAATCTTAACCTTAAATGTAAATGGACTAAATGCTCCAATTAAAAGACACAGACTGGCAAACTGGATCAAGAGTCAAGACCCATCAGTCTGCTGTATTCAGGAGACCTATCTCACATGCAGAGACATACATAGGCTCAAAATAAAGGGATGGAGGAAGATTTACCAAGCAAATGGAGAACAAAAAAAAGCAGGGGTTGCAATACTAGTCTCTGATAAAAGAGACTTTAAACCATCAAAGATCAAAAGAGACAAAGAAGGCCATTACATAATGGTAAAGGGATCAATTCAACAGGAAGAGCTAACTATCCTAAATATATATGCACCCAATACAGGAGCACCCAGATTCATAAAGCAAGTCCTTAGAGACTTACAAAGAGACTTAGACTCCCATACAATAATAATGGGAGACTTCAACACTCCACTGTCAACATTAGACAGATCAACGAGACAGAAAGTTAACAAGGATATCCAGGAATTGAACTCATCTCTGCAGCAAGCAGACCTAATAGACATCTATAGAACTCTCGACCCCAAATCAACAGAATATACATTCTTCTCAGCACCACATCATACTTACTCCAAAATTGACCACATAATTGGAAGTAAAGCACTCCTCAGCAAATGTACAAGAACAGAAATTATAACAAACTGTCTCTCAGACCACAGTGTAATCAAACTAGAACTCAGGACTAAGAAACTCAATCAAAACCTCTCAACTACATGGAAACTGAACAACCTGCTCCTGAATGACTACTGGGTACATAACAAAATGAAGGCAGAAATAAAGATGTTCTTTGAAACCAATGAGAAAAAAGATACATCATACCAGAATCTCTGGGACACATTTAAAGCAGTGGGTAGAGGGAAATTTATAGCACTAAATGCCCACAAGAGAAAGCAGGAAAGATCTAAAATTGACACTCTAACATCGCAATTAAAAGAACTAGAGAAGCAAGAGTAAACACATTCGAAAGCTAGCAGAAGGCAAGAAATAACTAAGATCAGAGCAGAACTGAAGGAGATAGAGACACAAAAAACTCTCCAAAAAATCAATGAATCCAGGAGTTGGTTTTTTGAAAAGATCAACAAAATTGACAGACCACTAGCAAGACTAATAAAGAAGAAAAGAGAGAAGAATCAAATCGACGCAATTAAAAATGATAAAGGGGATATCACCACCGACCCCATAGAAATACAAACTACCATCAGAGAATACTATAAACACCTCTACGCAAATAAACTGGAAAATCTAGAAGAAATGGATAATTTCCTGGACACTTACACTCTTCCAAGACTAAACCAGGAAGAAGTTGAATCCCTGAATAGACCAATAGCAGGCTCTGAAATTGAGGCAATAATTAATAGCCTACCAACCAAAAAAAGTCCAGGACCAGATGGATTCACAGCTGAATTCTACCAGAGGTTCAAGGAGGAGTTGGTACCATTCCTTCTGAAACCATTCCAATCAATAGAAAAAGAGGGAATCCTCCCTAACTCATTTTATGAGGCCAACATCATCCTGATACCAAAGCCTGGCAGAGACACAACAAAAAAAGAGAATTTTAGACCAATATCCCTGATGAACATCGATGCAAAAATCCTCAATAAAATACTGGCAAAACGGATTCAGCAACACATCAAAAAGCTTATCCACCATGATCAAGTGGGCTTCATCCCTGGGATGCAAGGCTGGTTCAACATTCGCAAATCAATAAACATAATCCAGCATATAAACAGAACCAAAGACAAGAACCACATGATTATCTCAATAGATGCAGAAAAGGCTTTTGACAAAATTCAACAGCCCTTCATGCTAAAAACGCTCAATAAATTCGGTATTGATGGAACGTACCTCAAAATAATAAGAGCTATTTATGACAAACCCACAGCCAATATCATACTGAATGAGCAAAAACTGGAAAAATTCCCTTTGAAAACTGGCACAAGACAGGGATGCCCTCTCTCACCACTCCTATTCAACATAGTGTTGGAAGTTCTGGCTAGGGCAATTAGGCAAGAGAAAGAAATCAAGGGTATTCAGTTAGGAAAAGAAGAAGTCAAATTGTCCCTGTTTGCAGATGACATGATTGTGTATTTAGAAAACCCCATTGTCTCAGCCCAAAATCTCCTTAAGCTGATAAGCAACTTCAGCAAAGTCTCAGGATACAAAATTAATGTGCAAAAATCACAAGCATTCTTATACACCAGTAACAGACAAACACAGAGCCAAATCAGGAATGAACTTCCATTCACAATTGCTTCAAAGAGAATAAAATACCTAGGAATCCAACTTACAAGGGATGTAAAGGACCTCTTCAAGGAGAACTACAAACCACTGCTCAGTGAAATAAAAGAGGACACAAACAAATGGAAGAACATACCATGCTCATGGATAGGAAGAATCAATATCGTGAAAATGGCCATACTGCCCAAGGTAATTTATAGATTCAATGCCATCCCCATCAAGCTACCAATGAGTTTCTTCACAGAATTGGAAAAAACTGCTTTAAAATTCATATGGAACCAAAAAAGAGCCCGCATCTCCAAGACAATCCTAAGTCAAAAGACCAAAGCTGGAGGCATCACGCTACCTGACTTCAAACTATACTACAAGGCTACAGTAACCAAAACAGCATGGTACTGGTACCAAAACAGAGATATAGACCAATGGAACAGAACAGAGTCCTCAGAAATAATACCACACATCTACAGCCATCTGATCTTTGACAAACCTGAGAGAAACAAGAAATGGGGAAAGGATTCCCTATTTAATAAATGGTGCTGGGAAAATTGGCTAGCCATAAGTAGAAAGCTGAAACTGGATCCTTTCCTTACTCCTTATATGAAAATTAATTCAAGATGGATTAGAGACTTAAATGTTAGACCTAATACCATAAAAAATCCTAGAGGAAAACCTAGGTAGTACTATTCAGGACATAGGCATGGGCAAAGACTTCATGTCTAAAACACCAAAAGCAACGTCAGCAAAAGCCAAAATTGACAAATGGGATCTCATTAAACTAAAGAGCTTCTGCACAGCAAAAGAAACTACCATCAGAGTGAACAGGCAACCTACAGAATGGGAGAAAATTTTTGCAATCTACTCATCTGACAAAGGGCTAATATCCAGAACCTACAAAGAACTCAAACAAATTTACAAGAAAAAAACAAACAACCCCATCAAAAAGTGGGCAAAAGATATGAACAGACATTTCTCAAAAGAAGACATTCATACAGCCAACAGACGCATGAAAAAATGCTCATCATCACTGGCCATCAGAGAAATGCAAATCAAAACCACAATGAGATACCATCTCACACCCGTTAGAATGGCGATCATTAAAAAGTCAGGAAACAACAGGTGCTGGAGAGGATGTGGAGAAATAGGAACACTTTTACACTGTTGGTGGGATTGTAAACTAGTTCAACCATTATGGAAAACAGTATGGCGATTCCTCAAGGATCTAGAACTAGATGTACCATATGACCCAGCCATCCCATTACTGGGTATATACCCAAAGGATTATAAATTATGCTGCTATAAAGACACATGCACACGTATGTTTATTGCGGCACTATTCACAATAGCCAAGACTTGGAACCAACCCAAATGTCCATCAGTGACAGATTGGATTAAGAAAATGTGGCACATATACACCATGGAATACTATGCAGCCATAAAAAAAGGATGAGTTTGTGTCCTTTGTAGGGACATGGATGCAGCTGGAAACCATCATTCTTAGCAAACTATCACAAGAACAGAAAACCAAACACCGCATGTTCTCACTCATAGGTGGGAACTGAACAATGAGATCACTTGGACTCAGGAAGGGGAACATCACACACCGGGGCCTATCATGGGGAGGGAGATGGGGGAGGGATTGCATTGGGAGTTATACCTGATGTAAATGACAAGTTGATGGGTGCTGACGAGTTGATGGGTGCAGCACACCAACATGGCACAAGTATACATATGTAACAAACCTGCACGTTATGCACATGTACCCTAGAACTTAAAGTATAATAATAATTTTAAAAAAAAGAAAAAAAATCCTGCACATTATACATAACTATAAGAAAGCTAAAAGATGGAAAGAAGAAGGCAGACTAGCAGGAGACCTTGAGACCTGAGAAAGGGCATCGTAATAATAAACTTTCTTTTTGCATCAAATACCCATACTGAATACTGCAGAAGCTGGCAACCTAGAAATTCCAATGGACACAGACAAAAAAATCCTCCAAGAAGAGCCTGGTTTTCAACTCAAAGGACCAGGAAAGGGACAGCCTAGCAAGAGAGAAAATATTTTTACAATGATCACTCTACTCCAGCCCAACACTACAGAAAACAGCCCCACTCACACCCACCAGCAAAAGCCAACTGGAGACTTAGACCTGTGCCATGCTGCAATGAAGCACACATCTCCCCTTCCTCCAGGGAGGTGATAAGGAAGGATGAATCAGGAACTGAGACTTTTGTCCCCACTGCCTTCCCCATCCCCTAGTGTCAGTGGAAACCACATGGGGAACCTGGACTCCAACCCATGCCAGTAGCAGTGAGGTTCCTCACATTCTCTAAGTTGGAGTGGGATCAGAGGAGGTTCACTGGAGAGTCAAGACTTTTCATCCCTGCTCAATGGTAAACAACACCGCCCACCCACCACCAGGGTATTAGCGGCGACCCTATGGCGAGATATATCAAGGTGCCCCTTTTCCTCTCAGACTCGATGTTATCAAAAGAGATCCAGTGGGGAGTTTGAACCTTCAGACCCACCCAGCAATGACAAGGATCCACTTCTCCCCAGATGTCAACAGTGTCTGACTGGGGAACATGGACTTTTACCACCATTTGGCAATAACAGGACAGTGCCCCCTCCCCTTAAACATGGAGCAGTGTTACAGAGACCTAAAACACAATATTTTAGTAAGATTCAGAATCTTATAATACCCAACATTTCCAGGTCTTAACTGACAATCACTCATCATACCAAGAACCAGTTATTTCTTCAACTGAATTTAGAAAGACAATCAAAAGAGGAAAACACGAACATGACATAAGACATTGGAATTATCTGACAAGGATTTTAAAACAAACATCATAAAAGTGCTTCAACAGCATATATAAAATCACTTAAATGAGAAAATACTAAGTCTCAGCAAAGAAATAGAAGATATAAATAAGAACCAAATGGACATTTTAGAATCAAAAAATATAATAACCAAAATACAAAAAGAACTCAAGAGGAAATAATTAACTGGAAGAAAGAACAATAGAAAGTAACCAATCTTAACGACAGAGAGAAAATAGACGGAAAAAATGAACAGAGCTTTAAGGACATGTGGGGCCATAGTAAAAGCTCTAATACTTTTGTCATGGATGAGTCAGAAGAAGAAGAGAAAGAAGGTGAGGCTGAAAAGGTGCTCAAACAAGTAATGGCTGAAATTTCCCCAAACCTGGCAAAGGACATAAACCAAAGGCTGAATAAGATAATTGAAACCCAAATGGGAGACATGCTTTCCCCATATGATCAGGAAAGAGGCAAGGATGTCCACTGTAACCTTTGCTACTCAAAATATTGGAAGTTCTAGCCAGAGCAATAGGGTAAGAAAAGGAAATAAAAGTTACACAGATTGGAAAGGAAGAAATAAACTGCCCCTATTTGCAGATGACATAGTGTTCTACATAGGGAATCCCAAGGAATCTACCAAAAAAACGCCATAAAGAACTCATAGTGAGTTCTGCAAGATTAAGAGATATAAGATCAATGTACAGAGGCATTTGTATTTCTCTGCATCCGCAGTAAACATGTGAAACCAAAAGTAAAAGCACAATACCATTCACAATAGCGCAAGAAAAATAAAGTGTAATAAAACACATTCAGAACTGTTATGCTGAAAACTAATGAAAGAGAAAAGAGAAGATCTAAATAAATGGAGAGGTATACCATATTGATTGTGTGACTTAAAGACATCGGTTCTCTCCAATATGAAATACTAGGTTAACACAATATCTGTCAAAATAACTAGCATGATTTTTGTGGAGATATACACATGATTATACTAAAAAAAAAAAAAAACTTTTTTTGGGACACAGTTTCACTCTGTTGCCCAGGCTGAAGTGCAATGGTGCAATCTCTGCTTAACACAGCCTCAACCACCCAGGCTCAAACTATCTTCTCACCTCAGCCTCCCAAGTAGTTGAGACTACAGGCTTGCACCACCATGCCTGGCTAATCTTTTGGGTTTTTTGTTTGGTTGGTTGGTTAGTTGGTTGGGTTATTTTTTGGGTTTTGGGGGGGTTTTTTGTTTTGTTTTGTTTTGTTTTTTTGAGAGATGGGTTTTACCTATTGCACAGTCTGGTCTTGAACTTTTGAGCTCAAGCAATCTGCCTGCCTCAGCCTCCCAAAGTGCTAGATTACAGGTGTGCACCAGCGTGCTGGACCTATTCTAAAATTTGTATAGCAAAGCAAATTAACTAGAAGAGCTTAAACAATTCTGGAAAAAGAAAAATAAAGTGTGAGTAGTCACTCTCCTTGACTTAAAGACTTATGTAGTCATAGCAATCAAACAGTGGGTTGTTGGCTAAGGATCATTTGATCCACAAAGATTAATGGAACTGAACAGAAAACTCAGAAATACAGCCATGCAGTATAACCAACTGATTTTTTACAAAGGTATAAAAGCAGTTTAATGAAGGAAGGATAGAGTTTTTCAACACATAGAGTCACAATAGTTAGACATCCATAGGTTAAAAAATGAACCTTAACCTGCACTTCACACCTTCTCCAAAAATTAACTCAAAATTAATCATACATTTAAGAGTAAAATGTAAAACCATAAAAATATTAGAAAATAACATAATAAAAAATATTAGAAGATAACATAGGAGCTAGGGTTTTGTTGAGCATTCTTAGACATGACACCAAAAGCATAATCCCTAAAACAAAAAGTAAATAAATTAGACTTAAAATGAAAACCCTTTGCTCTGAGAAAGATTCTATAAAAGGATGCAAAGGCAAGCTACATACTGGGAGAAAATATTTTCAAACTACATCTATGACAAAAGGCTCACATCTAGAACTCTCAAAGCTCAACAACAACAATATAACACAATCCAATTAGAAAATGGGCAAAAGACATAAATAGGTACCTCACCAAAGATAATATGCAGATGGCAAATAAGCACATGAAAATATGTTCAGCATCAGTGGCTACTAGGGAAATACAAATTGAGACCACAATGAGATATCACTGTACACTTATTAGAACAGTTCAAAAAAAAGTAGTGACAACATCAAATGCTGATGAGGATGTGGAAAAATTGGATCTCTCATACATTACTAGTAGGCATTTAAAATGCTACAACTCTGGAAAAGTTTGGTAGGCTTCTTAAAACCAAACATGCACTTCGCATTCAATCCAGCAATTGCACTATTGAGTGGTTTATTCCAGAGAAATGTAAACTCATGTCCACACAGAAGCCTGCACACTATTGTTTATAGCTTCTTTATTCATATTGTCAAAAACTGGAAACAGCCAAAATGACCCTCAGTAGGTGAATGGTTAAACAAACTGGGGTGCTTTCATATCATGGAATAACACTCAGAAATAGAAAGAAACCAACTATCGATGCACACAACTTGAATATATTTCAAGGACATTATCCTATTTTTTAAGGCCAGTCCAAAATATCATGAGGTATAATTCCATTTATATAACATTCTTAAAATGAACAAAATTATACAGATGGAAAACAGATTAATGGTTGTCAGAGTTAGGCATGGTAGTGGGAGGACGTGGGCATAATTATAAAGGAGTAGCATTAGGGAGATCTTTGTGGATGGAATAGTTCTGTATCTTGATTGTGATGTTGATTACACAAATCTATCCATGAGACAAAATAACATAAAACCAAACACACACGTTTTATCAACGTCAAATCTCTGACTTTGATATTGTCCAAAAATAATGTAAGATGAAATCATTAGAGAAACTGAGTAAAGAGTACTTATGACATCTCTATGCTATCTTTGTGAATTTTTGTGAATTTATGATTATTTCAAAATAAAAAGTTAAAAAATACAAAAGTAAAGGGAAAAGATAATTCCTAAAAACCTACAGCAAAATGAAATAAATGAACCTAATTGCATGTCAAATTAGTGGCCTAACCACACGTGGAGATTCTCTCAAGAGACTTCACAACCAGTAATTTGATCACATATCCTTAGAGAGATATATCCTAAAGATAAAAAGATTGCCCAAAAGTAAATCTTCAACTTCCTTCAGTAATCATATGGTTGATGATAGTATTAATTTTCTGAGAAAGTTCTGTATGTATTATGGAAAAAGGCAAATGCACTGTTGTATTAATGTCATTGGTAATTGATATTTTCAGAATGAGAGAAGAGAAATAGACATTTAAGATCAATAAGGCTGAATGAAACCTGTATTTCCAAATTTCAGCTGGAAATATTGGTATAAACTACATATACTTTATCATTGACATTATGTCCAATAAAAAAGTATAGAAACAAATGAACAAGCCAAGAGCAGTGATCAACTCTAGAATACAGAATATGCTTCGTAAATACCTTTTCCCACACTAAGGAACCAAGGCTCCTTGTAGAAGTGGAGCATAGTAACATGCATCGTCATAAATATATGTATTCATATACATGATAAATATAAGTATACATGGTGAAGCTGAAATATCTTTACACCAGAGGCAAGAAAACAACTATCAAGGACTATTGGAGTCATGTCAAAAGGATTCAGAAGTGGCTCTGAATGGCCAAAAATAGAGCAATTTGAACTTTGATGATGATGATGATGATTGCAATGGATTGAAACACATCAAAAATCTTTAGATCTATGAAATTGATAATGATAATAATAAAAATTCATGGTTCATCTTTGGTGGATGCTAAGAAAACAACTCATTTTTTTAAAGTGGTAAATTCAAAAAAGGGATTATCCATTTATTTGCCTTCCCTATATAATTTTACCTCAGGTCATCAAATAATTGATCAAAGGAAGTTTTTTTTTAATATACTTGCTCTAGCTATTTATGAAGAAAGAATGACAGAATTAGAATATTGCCATTTTGCACCCCTTAATGGAATAATGAAGCAAGGTAATGATTGTCAATGAGGATCGCAATAAAAGAGACAACCAGATGAAATAACATAACACCACCTGGGAAATATTCTTGGGTGAAGGATTTCTGAATTATTACAAGTGTAAGGGACTGAAAGGTATCTTTACTTGAGAATGTAATCAGCAAAATTCAGATTGAAGGAATCACTACAAGACTAATTCATCATTTATTAGCAACAAATAAATTGTGAGGAAAAAAGTAAGAAGGTGTGGAATAGAGAAATTTATGAGACATATGAACCAATTGCAATGTACAGACATTTTGAAATTTGGATTCAATCTGTAGAGACTATGAGACTATTTGCACACTGACTGAATATTTGATATTATAGAACATTACAAAATTGCTATGACTTTTAATGTAATAATGCTAGCACTGACGCAGGACAGGCAACCTCAAAAATTCCAGGCTTAGCCCAAAAAGGTTCTTGGCTTTGTCTAGGAAAGGGCCAGGCACAGTGGCTCATGCCTATAATCCCAGGACTTGGGAGGCTGAGGTTGGTGGATCACCTGAGATCAGGAGTTTGAGACCAGCCTGGCCAATATGGTGAAACCCTGTCTCTACTAAAAATACAAAAATTAGCCAGGTATGGTGCCGGGCACCTGTAATCCCAGCTACTCGAGAGGCTGACACAGGAGAATCACTTGAACTGGGAGGCGGAGGTCACAGTGAGTGAGCCAAGATCATGCCACTGCACTCCAATCTGGGCAACAGAGCTAGACTCTGTCTCTCAAAAAAAAAAAAAGTCAAAAGCAAGCCAGTCATGTAAGACAGTAATCTTTGATGAAGGGTACTGCCCTTTATGGAGCATGGCTACCTCACAGGCAGGGCACCAGGGTTGGCAAGGTCTGGGTTCTCAGCAACTATATTTATACTCAGACTCACTTTCAATTACATGCAAACTAAGTGGTGGGTGAATGCAAATAACTGAGTGAGTTATTTAGAATTTTCTAGGAAAGAGGCGATAACTTCCACGTTATTGCCATGGAAAGGGTGGTAACTTCCGGGCTGTTGCCATGACATTTGTAAACTGTCATGGTCTGGTGGGAGTGTCTTGTGTCAGTGAGCAATGAAAGCTGCTAGAGATCACTTTCGTTGCCATCTGCTGTTTTCTGTGGGTTTCTTCACTTTATCCTGTCTGGACCATATCCTGTTTTGGTCAGCAGGATTGTGACCAGAAAACAAGTACTGCTCGTCTCCCACCTCAGTATAGTTATGAATTTTTAGAAAGCCCTCTTATTTGGAGATATAATTTTTTTTTTGAGACGGAGTCTTGCTCTGTTTCCCAGGCTGGACTGGAGTGCAGTGGCATGATCTCAGCTCACTGCAGCCTTCACCTACAGGGTTCAAGTGATTCTCTTGCATCAGCCTCCTGAGTAGCTGGGATTACAGGCATGCACCACCATGCCCAGCTAATTTTTGTATTTTCAATAGAGACGGGGTTTTGCCATGTTGGCCAGGTTGGTCTCAAACTCCTGACCTCAGGCGATTTGCTCGCCTCAGCCTCCCAAAGTGCGGGGATTACAGATGTGAGCCATGGTGCCCAGCCTATATACTTTTATTAATGTATGTATGAAATGATAGGATGTCTGGGATTTACTTCAAAAAATGCAGAGGAAAGAGGGTATGGGGAGAGGAGAAACAGGATTGACCTCAAGTTATTGATTGCTGAAGCTTGCTCTGGATACATGAGGGTTTATTATGCTAATTTTTCTATTTTTATATGTATTTTTAAATTGTCCATAATAAAAACATTAAAAATAACTTGAGTTCATTTTAAAACTATCTGCTAACAATAACACACATGGTAACTAGTTATAGCAAATATCATGAAGGTGGGTTTGACACAACAGGTTTGGGAAACAGCTATAAAACAGTCACAGTATCATACAATGCTTATTGAACACTGTTTAACCACTAAGGCAATTTTGAGGCAGAATTATTGTCTTTGATCTGATTTGTATTTATACAGCCACCAAGAGCTCATCTTCCCAAGAGCTCATCTCATCAACCATCTCCAGATTCCCAAAAGGTAGGTAGACAATCTCATCTCCATCCATGATAGCTTAAAATTTCAGGCTCCATTAAGTTGCTGCTTTAAAATGCAGCCAGTGACTATGTGCTCCAAACTTCTCATGAATCTGTGCACCACGGAAGATGTTGACTGATGAGACTGCTGAGGGTCTCAGCCCTAACCTGAGGCTCAGGAAATAGTGGCAGTGATTCAGCAGGACAACTGGACCAACATGGAAACAACAGCAAACGGTATGCCTTATTTTTGCATCTGTCCACATCTTTCAGAACTCAGGTCATGTGTCAGGGTGTTTAGCTCAGCTTGACTCTAGACAAAACAGAGTCCTACTAATCTCATTCATTACTTTCCAGCTCAATTTACCCCTTACCCCACACCACTATCACCTATTTTTCAAAGACAACAAAATTACCTGCACCTTCGCATAATTGTCACAGTATTTCCAAAGACGCATCCACTTCTAGAGCCCAAGTTTTCTCCAAATGCAGGCAAGCTTACTGCAGGACACACTGTTGATAAACTTTGGAGCCAGTCTAAGGATATATTTTTTAATATTAATGTAATAGATACCTTGCTCATGTAGAACACTTCATAATTTTCAAAGGACTTGTTCATTGAATAAGCAATCAAATATGATTGCTACTATTATTATGGTATACACACACACAGAAATATGTAAGTATTAACAGTATTCTTTAAAATGTAAACTGAACACTTGCTCTTCCACTAT
Organism: Macaca fascicularis; assembly: GCF_037993035.2. NCBI lineage: Eukaryota > Metazoa > Chordata > Mammalia > Primates > Cercopithecidae > Macaca > Macaca fascicularis. The sequence continues at coordinate 63,564,676 of NC_088382.1, forward strand.
GCAGAAGAGTTTAAACAACCATCTTATGCACTGTAATTCATTTATCTACCACATCATTAATTCAGCATGTACTCTATGCCAGAGGAAACAGCGGTGCATAGATTTACAAAGTCCCTGCTCTCGTACATCATGTATTTTGGTAATAAGAATACAGACAATTATGTTAAACTCTACATTGGTAAAATAAAATTTGACAACCTAATAAGTGTGATCCTTAGTTCACAAACTGAAGTATATGAGAAATATTGCAGCTATTTTATAATAAATGCAATTAATTTCTATTTTGAGCCCCAACTCCTACCAAACAGGCAAAAGAAATTAACCTCAGACATGTGGGGAGTTTGATTTTTTTTTCATCCTTCTGCAGGCTCGTGTCCTAAAAGAATGTTTTAAGTCCAGGAAAACCCTTCCCCCTTCATATTTTTGCCTCAGCCACTTTGTCTATACCATGGAACTCTCTCCAACATGTTTATTTCCTTTGCAAGCCCTCCACATTCACGTCAAGAGTTATGGTTTTGGAAAATAAAAGGCATAGGATCTTACAGGTTATTTCTGATTTTCACTTTATCAAATAACTTCCCTCAGGCAACAAAGTACAGAGTTGGCTGCCCACTTAACCCTAGAGAAACTGATAAGAACATAGTTGGAGAAAAAAAAATAGCTTGCAAAACAATATCCTTGCAGGTTCTCCAACTAGTAAATCTTTGACTCTTCACTAAGAAAAAATTACTTCTAATACAGATCTCTTCCCCAATTAAAGGATTCTGAATATGATGTTTTAGCCTAAGAATTACCCTGTCTTTATTTAAAATGTTGTATTTTGAAGATCATGGGCTTTTTTGGCATCGATTTATTTTAAACATTGCATTGAAATGGGATTTGTCTTGATGCCTCAGTTCCGCCTGCTCTGTCTCCAGTTGTCCAGGGCAATGTGCCATGGAAATAGAGTCCGGGAAGAAGCTCAGAGCCAACACCAGTGAGCTGTGGATGACAATTTATTTTCACTTCTGATAAACAGCTAACTCCCCAATTAACTTCATCCAGAAAGTGTGTTTTTCCCCAACTAAGTTAACAGGACTTTCTGACAAGCAATAACAGTGTTAGCACCTCTCAATTACACTGCTCAGGGTCACTGCTACTTTAAGTTTACATCTTAAAAGGTTCTGGGGAAAAAAATTATTCAAAAGGCAGTGAGCCCATCAAATGTGTTCAAGCCCAAGAGTTCACTGCATTTTAATTATTCAGGCAACCCCTTTTCACGTAAAAGCTTTTAAAACTTAGAAAATAAACAAGGAAAGGGAATGTGTAACATTGTGACTAGATTTTTTAAATTTTTAATTATATTTTTATAGAAGTATATTTCAAAGAAGAAATAATCTTAATTAAGTAAAGCTCTTTTTCCTAAAAGAGACTTTGGGAAGAACATTCTTATAACTATAAATCCCTCTTCAGGGTTAGAAATATCCACAGCAGCAATCACATGTGGCTACACAATAAAGTCAGGTTCAGAAATACAAGAAACGAGGCCGCGTTTAAGTTCAGAGATATTAGGTGATCAATCAAGATACCATGACATCATGTATTTTAAAATGCATTTCTTGCCTTGTCCAGGAAGGATTTATGATAACCTAAAAGGGCACACAAAATCCAACCATATAATACAAGTCAAAACAGGAGACAAAAAGGGAAAGGAAAACAACTTTTCAGACATAAAAGGAGCCAAGAAGGAAGCTAAACTGTGTCCCCAGAATACCTAATCATGAGCAGAGCCACGTCTAATATGCTCTGGCCTCATCATTGGCAGAAATGTTGAAATAGATGCTGAAAGGGAAATTTAGAAAGAGGCTCAGGCGTTATCTGTTACTAAATCCTTGAGTAGTAGAGATGGAAACCCAGAGACAAGCACAGTCTCCCCAGCTGGGTAGAAAGTTGATCTTCTTTCCTTCTAGCTTCACGTTCTTTCTGCTTTTGTTGCTTTAACCCCAGACCTCACCTCTCCTTTTCCTTTTGGGTGAATCCTCAATGGATAACCAGTGCGGAGAAACAAGAAGACGGAGACTTAGAGACAATATACGGATAGGTATTGACAGAAGCTGGTTAATAATCAAACAGGCTGGGCATGGTGGCTCACACCTGTAATCCCAGCACTTTGGGATTACAGGCCAAGGCATCTAAGGCCAAGGCAGGCGAATCGCCTAAGGTCAGGAGATCAAGACCAGCCTGGCCAATATGGCAAAACCACATCTCTACTAAAAATACAAAAATTAGCCGGGTGTGGTGGTAGGCACCTGTTAACCACAGCTGCTTGGGAGGCTTAGGCAGGAGAATCGCTTGAACCCGGGAGGTGGAGGTTGTAGTGAGCCAAGATCGCACCACTGCACTCCACCTTCAGCAATAAGAGCAAAACTCCATCTCAAAAACAAAAAAAATAATAATAATAATCAGTTAATCAGCAAACACAGTAAGTACTGATTGCTCACCAGTCACCATGCTAGTCATTGGCGTGATGGGGAAAGTAACACAAAGGGGTATCAACAAGACGTGACCATGAGTGTCAGTCACACCATCACTTTGCTGCTGATTCCTCCATCATCAAAAGACAAAGATTTCTAAATCTTTAGGGATCTATTGGTGATTTTTAAGTGCTGTCATATTTTTCATCTATGATCCTAGAAAGAAAATTACATTCTCAATCTAGCATTAAAACTTTATAATTGCAGCTCACATATTCTTAGCACATTTAGTAAGAGATACATGCTAGAAATGAAAGAGGAATATGGATGTTATCACAATGTAATACTGAAGTTGACCGCCTGGCAGTACTGTGTGATCCTCATCGGTAGGGGAGGAGATGACAATATATTCTTTGAAGTTTCTTACTTTTTCCTTTTAAAACATATTCAAGTAAAAATGAGGTAGATGAGACCATATATGATATTGTATGTTTATAGAAGCAGCAGCTAGTAAGAAAAATAACCCCACTGTTGCCATGGTGATCATAAATTATGGAACCATTCCACCAGAAACCTCATTCACTTGAAAATTGAAGTCCCTATGTGACAATAAGCTGAGAAAACTGTCATATCAATTGGATGAAGAGGACATCACAAAATCTAAGGCACCAAAAGGCATGTTACAAGGAGTGAGTGCCTCGGTTGACTTTGCCTCAGTCACAGGCAGGTGGATACCCTCTCCGGACCCTCCCATTAGAGATCAGATAACTTCTACAGTGGAAAGACACATCTGCAGCTTTATTTTTTTTTAATGTACTTTTAAGAAAGTGATGAGATGAAAAGGACACAGTGGCAAGTTTGTCTTCCATAGTACTGACCTGCTTAATCAAGTGGTGTTACCTCCAAAGTGGAAGCAGTGTCTTTAATCAACTTAATTGTTATGGAATACTCATTTAAACACTTACTGGCTCCAAATAAGAAGCAAAGGGCCAAGCGCAGTGGTTCACACCTGTAATCCCAGCACTTTGGGTGGCCGAGGTGGAAGGATCACTTGAAGCCAGGAGTTCGAGACCAGGCTGGGCAACATAGTGAGACCCCGTCTCTACCAAACAAATAAAATAATAAAATAATAAAATAAAGCGTGGGTGTTACTGTTCAGGCTGCAATTGTGGACCCTGTGAACAGTGCTCGTTGGAGGCCTCCTCCGAGAAGTGTGACAGGCTCCCTCCTTGGTGTTGCTATCACACGACTCATACATGACTCATAACACTTCCTCATGCCCTGTTGATACTACGTGACTCCCATCTCCTCTGACAACGATGAGGGCCTGTGGGTGAGGGCAAAAAACGTGAGCATCACCATATGGCAGAGCAATAGCACATAGACTGGGAGCTGCTGGTGGCCGCCTTCCACCCGTCCAATTAACTGAGGAGCAGCGGAGGTCGTCTACAGAGGGAGAACCCTGAAAAAGAAGCAGAGAGAGAAACAGGGAAGATAGGAGAGAGCACCCCACGAATCCCAGCAGCCTCCCAGCACCCTGTCCCAGTCTCTCCTGAGGCCCAGCTGCCCACTGCCCTCAGGTCTGTAAGTCATTCCCACATCTTACAGTGAAATCCCTGCTACCCACACCAGCTGACTCTTAAAATAAAACAGGCTTAAGCAACCAACTCCATTCACACAGTGATAAGGAAATTCTTCAGCCCTTGTCAACTTCAACCTATTATAATGTCACCATATCCTCTTCCTTCTTCCTTTTCCCCTGAGGGGAGTGCCCTTGACATTGGCATTTTCTATTGCCTGCTCTCATCTCATGATACTGCCTGCCCAACAGAACATATGACATTTCCCTTGGTGATCATTCAGCTGGCTGTCTGGTTTAAGCTTTATTTCTTAGTGGCTGGCTGTCTGCATCAACTCCCCGGTGTCTCTCAGTAAGTAATAGTTAACTAACTTTTATTTTTGAGCATTTAGTATATGCGGCATCCTGTTCCCAGTAATGTATCATTATTAATTTATTGATTCAATTAGTCTTCACAACAACCCTATTGGGTAGGTACCAGAGTATCCCCATTTTACAGCTAGGGAAAGTGAGGAAGTGAGTGGTCAAGCCATTTTCCCAACCTCATACCACCAGTAGGTAATGGAAGAAGTATTTGATTCCAGGCAGTCTGGCTCCAGAGCCTTAACACACAACCACCAGCCAGCACAGCCTCCCTGGCAGATTCAAGTCCATGCGTGCACTGAAAGGCATTCAGCAATATCCCCCAAGAGATGCTACATTTTGAAAAGAGCTCCTGGCTTTTGGAGTGAAATTCCTTTAGGCAGCTTCAGCTATCTTCAGTGATGTGCACGTTCACACACACAATCCACACACACAAATATATAAATACACACACATGAAATCACATACACAAGTATACGAACATATGAATGCAATAACTCACACAAATATACAAACACACATGCAATCACACACAAATACACACATGCACATACACACACATCACATACACATAGGGCAATCACACACAAATACAGAAACACACACATGCACATACACATATATGAGTGAATGCAATCACATACACAAATATACAAACATACACATGCAATCACACATACAAATGTACACACACACATGCACATACACACAAATATGTGTGTATGCAATCACACACACAAATATACAAACACACACATGCAATCACATACACAAATATACACATACACACACACACCCCTCAACTCGTGGCTAAAATTGCACTGAAAGATTACATCAGCTTGAGGAAGCTGTTAAAGCTCTGAGTCTGGAGACCAAAACAAACAAGCCTGAGACAAAGCATGCCACAAACCTGCAGCACCAGGGGAACAGCCAGCTAGTAGCAAGCACACCACTCTCCACCACCCTTACTTATTCCCACTGTTCATTGAACTAATCAATACACTAGACCTTGGAGGGTTAACAGAACTTTGAGAGGGTTGGTTTTCTTTTTTCTTTTTGTTTTTAATAGAAAACCAATCCCACCCCAGAAAAACCTCTTGCTTCCAGATTGGGGCTGTCAGTGTCGAATGAACTTCATACCCACGGGAGAGAAAGGCAGCCCCCAGTGACTGTGCACATGTAAAGCAGTGTGCCTAGCTACAACTCATGGGTAAAATGGAATCAGTCTCAATATACCAGATCTAGAGAAATTGAAGGCTCATATGGAAAAAAATATGTTGCAACAAGAAATGTAAAATGTGTAGGAGGAAATTGAGCTCTTGACAGAGAAGTGAAACATTTTCTTAGAATTGTTGGAAACAAATAGTTTCCCACCTAATATAGCCTTCTCCCTATCACTGTAGAAATGCATCCAATTTCTCTTTTATGTTAAAGCAGTTGACATGCTAATTTTCACATCTTGTATGATCTTGAAAATAAGAACAAAATATTGACTATCCACAAAAGTATCTCATTCCCTTGGCCCTATGTAATGAGAGTTAAAGACACTACTGCTCTAACATAAACTTAAAGAGTTTAAGAGGCGACAAAGCAATCCTGTGGAAATAATTTAGATTGAGAGGCAAGAAATGTGGACTTTAGTTTTGAGTCTAATGTTTAATTGGAAAGCAATTTCTCTAACCTGTACCTCAGTTTCCCAAATAGAGAGTAAAAAAGCCTTGGATTCTATCATCTCAGCCCTTTCCTAGCACTGGAATTCAGTGATTCTCTCCCAAGATGTTACCTTGAACTTACTTGTGAGAGACAAAGGCCATGGGGCTTGGAGTTTCAGACCTGCTAAGAATTCTAACTCTCCTGCTTACCAGCTACGTTATCTTGAACACCTTCGCCTTAATTTCTTGGTCTATAAACTGGAAATAATGGTGCAAGCATTGTGCAGATTGCTGTGAAAAGAAGTGTGGAGAATGGAAATGCATCTATCACAATATCAGGCTAATGGTTGTCACATGGCAAAAATGGAAGAAAACCGTGTGAAAGTGGTGAGTGGTTGAAAACAGATGTTTTGCAGAAAAGTAGAGGAGAGTGGAGGGAAGCCTGTGGGGGCTGGGTGGAGGGAGGTAAGGCTGGGAAGGGCAGTGGTTGGGAATACCATGGAGTGGAAAAACAGCTCACTTCAGAATTATGCTAATATTCTTTCTTTTCTAAAAAATTTGAGGAGCAGAGAATTTGAATATCTCATTTGGTATAACCCAAAGATTTGGTCAAAATGAATAAATACATGAATACAAAAATAAAAGCTACTCTAGAAAATCTGGAAAGCCCTAAAGCATGAGCTGCTAAATCATGAGCTGTGGCTCTATATCGAGATATTTGGCACATTGTTCTCTAGAGCCAGGATTTCCCAGACACTGATCTTCAGAATCCTGCTGCAGAATCATCTGGAGTGCTTGTTAAATATGCAGAACCCCAGGACCCACCCAGACCTTTCAATGCCGAATTTCTAGGGTGGGCACGGGACTGTGTGTTTTTTGTTTTGTTTTGTTTTTTTGGTTTTTTTGGTTTTTTTGCTTCCACTGAATGAGTCTCTTTTTATTTTCTTGGTAATCTCTTCCAGTTAACTACTTCCGTTGTAGGTGATGAAATGGGTAAGGCTCCACACTTCAGATGTTGGCACTGCTATGAACATGGTCTTTCCCTTTATTGCAACTCACAATCAAAACCTTTGATTCTTTTTTATATTCCAGTCCCAGAAGTAGTCTCCACTGTAGAAGTTAATTGATGAGTAGTAGCCTACAACCAGGCCCTAGCTCCTCCAGGAACACTACAGGATGAATTTAACTATGCATTAAACTAAAAGGCATTCTCTCAAATATTTGAGTTTAAATGCATTTTATTTTTAGACAACCTACATGACATGTTTTTCTTAAAAACAATGCCTCCACTCCAAATAAATCACGGTCAAAATAAATGAAGAGCTCAAGATGACATCAGTCCCATTTGTCTTTTAAGTCCTGGTGTTGTGTGGATGACAAGCAGAAGCCAGTTATGATGACAGGTGATAGATCCAAAGTAATTGCCAAATTTGTTAACATTTTTCCATTTCTAAACCATCCTTAAAGAAATTCATATATGGGGTCACACCATCCTCACGGTAGTCCAATAGAGCAACCATGCCATCTGGATTCATGTTTTCACCAATAAATAACTGATAGTTTTTGAAATTAGCAAGGATGTGCTTGATTTGTTCTGCAGCCCCTGTCATAAAAGGTTTTACTCTTTCTGGTCTCCGTTCTTCAAGTTTGCCTTTGATTGATTTCATGTAATCTTTGATGTACTTCTTGTAGGCTTCTTTCGTGAAACTTGTTTCCTGCAGGTGATGGTTCATGACAATATCGACACCAGTGATTACTGTGCTTTCGGTACCTTCGCCCTCTGGGCCTTCAGCGGAGGCATTTCCACCAATGAGCGAGTCATCAATGTTACCTTCTGTCCTACTGACCATCTTCCCCTCCACCTCCAGGCACAGCCCGTCCGCGATCTCCCGGATCTTGTAGATGTCGGAGAACATCTCATCGTGGCTGATGAGGTCCCGGTAGATAATCATGACGGCGACTGAAGGGAGACGACGGCGGCGCTAGCTTAGCAGGAGCCCGAAACTCGGAGCGAGCGCGGTGCAGCCGGAGCGGCGCTCGGGGGAAGGGGGGAGCGGGCGGAAAAAGGGGACTGTGTGTTTTCAAGCAGCTTCTTAAGTGACTCATGCACACTCCACTCTGAGAATCACTATAGGACAAGATTAAGGAGCTCCTACTGATCAAGCAGAGATTTCCAATAGGCCTTGTTGCCCTCATTGCCTGTCCGTTTTAGTACAGGAATAATCAAAGATTTTCTCCAGAGTAACATGCCTTTGCAGTCTTTTTCTAAGCATGCAATGCCACAAAAGCCCTCTATCCCTGGAAGGTTTTTCTGTGAGCTTGTCCAAGAGAACTTAACAGTTTTCCAGACCTTTAAAGTCAAGTTTGCCCTCTTTCTCTCACATTAACACATATGAGCATTTAGGAATAAATAGTTAACAGAAAATTCAGAAATGCTTACAACAGGGAGAAATAAATTATTTACATTATCTCTAAATGCTAAATAATAGAGATTTCTACAACTCTGATGGCTTTGTGTGGGTTTTACAGATAACCATGCGTGGAGATTTTGTTGGAAACCCAAAGAGATACTCACAAATCATAGCCCACATTTCCATCTCTGCCATCACGACACAAAGCCAATGTTGCCCAGCAGGCGGCACAAGGAAGCACTAAAGTCTCCAGAGAATGGTGAGTAATCTCTGACTGAACAGAGGCTGACAGCAACCACTTTAAAAGGCTAATCTAAATGTATGAGCCTTTACCCTTTGTCTGTTCTCTGAATGTTGATTCCAGAAGATGTGCAGCAAAGATGTGCCACTTGCGTTTCCTAGATAGATGTGGAAAGGTCAAAGCATTTGTGGCAGAAAACAATAACACTTGGGATGAAGCCGATTTAGAAATTACAAGATGTCCTCTGACACTCTTTTCCTTTAGCCAGATGAATACCCTGGTTTGCTTTTCTAACCCCCAGTTAATACTTTGTAGCCTTCAAAGGGCCTTGGGTTCAAGTTCCCTATCAAGGGACTTCCCCTAAGAGTGAGTGGGGAGATCATTCTGGAAGAAGCACAGAAGCAAGTTTGCAGAAATTTAAGGTGAATTTAGAAGATGAGGTACTGAAAAGCAAGACTGATAATTTTCAAATCATTCACAGTAGATAAGTAAACATGGTGAGCAACTGATTATGGAAAACCATGCAGGTGAGAGGTTGATGTCACACACCAAGTTCATGCACGGTCGCCTCGTGTGTGGAAAGGATCCCTTCCAACTATATTTTACATCTCATCAGTGGAATTCTTCCTCCAAGTTTTAAGATGAAAAACCTCCCCAGAATCACCAAGTCATTTCAAGTTTACAAATTCCAAAACTCCAAATAAATGTTTCTTAGGGAACAATAAAGCTCTGATTAATTTTTGATGACAAAATATTAGGAATCATCACTGTGATCATTGTAAGCCTATCTAAAAGGCTTAAAGCTTGTCATTCATTACGTCACATCCTACTTTACCCAATCTTACAGAAGAAAAATTAAGAAAAGATTAATTCTTAAATACGGAGAAGTGACCTCAAATCAACTCTCAATAATCCAACTAATGGGATATAATAACTTGGGAAATTCAAAATAGCAGATAATTTTTAAAAATCTATTTACTTTTGTATTTTATTAGGATTCTTTTAAATTAGTGCATATAACACATAAAGTATAATAAAACTCTTTAAATTACATATTATGCCCCTTATCAGATAGTAAGAAACTGTAAATAAATAAAGAAGAAAAAAAGATTTTTCAACTTAGGAGGAGATGATACTGAAATACTCTTCATTGTTATTATCCAAAAATAAACGTGAGGAGCTGAATACTGTAGCTCAGAGGAGAAATTGCCTATTGAACAACAATCCAATAGTTATTAGGGAATATTCTGACAGCATTTCCAGAATTTTAGCACATATACGTACAGATATGTTTTCTGAGCATAGCACACAGGTCACACAGCCATCCTGAGCAAGAGGCACACCGAGCATCACCATCTTCAAAGAGTTGGGGTGGTTGCTGCTAGGCTGAGACCACACAGCAGGAAGTGCCTGGCCAAGACTCAGCACCAAGCTCAGCCTGGGATCTAGTACTCACTGCACTGTGGCGGGTGTGTCTGCATTCTCATTATGCCAAGAATATTATCATTCTCAACCAAGACATTCACAGGGAACATCAAGGACTGTGGAAAAGTTAAGGTACTCCAATGCTCACTGTTCCGTATATTTGTCCTCACTGTATTTTATTCATTGAGCTCTGTGCTTGTGCTAATAAAAATAAGTCAAGTGAACAGCTTTCACTGAAACTGTAGTGAGAAATAGCACATCTACAAGTCATTGATATTGCTTAAACTTTGAGTGCATTTCTTAAAGCTTTTAAGGCAGTTGAGAAGTAGATTGCAAAGTTCTTCAGTTCCCCAAATCAGACAAGCTGGCAACGTGACTCTCCCCGCTAATAGGTTCTGTGTGGGGAATGAGCTTGTGCTTACACCCACTTTGCCTTGCTGGAAGTAACAGTTTCAGGCTTCTTTCAACATAGTTTCTCCTTGGATAAGAAGGATGGAACAAAAGACTCACAAAGCAGATGGCACAAACCCCAGGATGCCAGGCAAAACTTGTGGCCATTGCTTCCTCTCCCGTTTCATCCCCATGATGAGTGAAATGCACAGCTGTCACTCACCACAGGCCACTAAGTAAACCTCTCTTCTTTGTCACATTGGCCAACTCTGCACAGGCACAGAGGAAACACAAACACATCCTTCAAAACATCAGGATGGGCATTTGCCTCAACAGCCTAACAGCAAATGCCCACAGACAAACCATTCCACCACAGGGGCCTCTGGAGAGAGCCGGCAGAGGTTTGTTGGAGATCAAGTCAGAGAGACAGGATGATATTTTGTTCCAAATGGCTGGATTAGGCTGGGTTCTAATTCATTCTCAAATGTCATTCCCCTCCCTCAAAATTGAGCATAAACACCACACAGCACCACCCTGCACTCAATACCACAAGCCAAGAGCCTTTGAAGCAGGAGGAGAGGAAGGGATGGCGAGAGATTGTTTATTATCTCGGGTGGGGAAAGAAGGGTGGGAGATTGCTGATCCCCCTCACCTCCACTAAGGGCGGTGGAGTCTGTGTTCTCCTGCTCACCCCAGTGCAAATACTACACTCTCTGGCATACGCAGCTTGGCGCTTTTTTTTTTTTTTTTTTTTTTTTTTTTGAGATAGCGTCTTGCTCTGTCACCCAGGCTGGAGTGCAGTGGTGCGATCCCAGCTCACTGCAACCTTTGCCTCCCAGGTTCAAGTGATTCTCCTGCCTCAGCCTCCTGAGTAGCTGGGACTACAGGCTACAGGCACACGCCAACACGCCCAGCTAATTTTTGCATTTTTAGTTGAGACAGGGTTTCACCATATTGGCCAGGCTGGTCTTGAACTCCTGATCTCGTGATCCCCTGCCTTGGCCTCCCAAAGTGCTGGGATTACTGGCATGAGCCACTGCACCCAGCCTGCAGCTTGGTAGTTTTTAATAGCAGATAAAAGAGCACACTGCATGGCTTGTCTTATAATGCAAATTTGCCAAGCTCGTGGCCTCAGCCTCCAGGAAATCTATCGTTTCAGAAAAGTCTTTCTTCGTTCTTGAGAATGATAGTGACTTCATGTGTTGCATCCAGATATCTCTCTTGGTCACCTTGCAGCTTCCTTGTCCCTGGCTCAACCTGTCTTTGGCCATCATTCCTCCTGTCCACAAATCAGCCTTAAACAAATAAAGCTCTATATTGAGGGATATTGCAGGAAAAGTCTACCAAGTTGCTTTATGAGGAAAATGCCAGCAAATAATGATTTAGATAAATTTCTTAAAACGGGACTGTAGACAATTTTGCACTCAAAAATGTTAGGGAAAGAGGGGGAATAGGGGCCAAGGGGAAGATCTCTAGGAAAGGATTTTCACTGGCCAACCCCTCCAGGACCTCTGCGATTAAACGGACACCCAACTCAAGTTGACACGTGGACTGCCTCCCTCAACATTCGTGAGTTTCTCCGAGTACCTTCAGGACATGGGGTGCTACTGCAGAAAGCACAAAGGAAAGGCTTCATTAAATCACAGCCTTTGAAAGTGACTGGGGAATGTAGAGACCATCCATCCAAATCCTTCATGTCACTGGTAGGGAAACAGGTGTAGAGAGGTAAAGAGACTCACCCAAGGCCACAGAAGTAACTGGAAAAGATCATAGATGTGAGTTTCATCTTGACCGTAGGGGTTGGAAGCTCTGCCGAGCCACCTACACATTGCCAGACTCAATTCATTTCAGTTGCACTTTAGCTCAGCTACAGCTCCCAGCAGCAACTTGGTAGCACCTGGGAGAAACAGAGAGAAGCTAGCAGAGATTACCACCCCCTCCCCCGCCATCGTCTACCAAAGTCAGCCAAACTCTTAGAATAGAGTCCAGAGGATTGCACCTGTTTTTCCTTGTTTTTTTAGACATCCACTGTTTGACCTAATATTTTCTGAAATGGCTGTATTTTATCTCTGTCCTTTCTCATTCTCTTCGGTGAGGTCACTGAGGCTGTCAACTGGATCACAGCACCTTTCTGTGAACACTTAGCACACAGTGTGGAGGAAGGAAGAAGTGCTTGTGACTCTGAGCCACCCTAGCAAATGGGCAGTGCTCTAACTCAGAAGTCCAGAAATAAGTGAAATTTGAAGACCACAGAAAGTGGCCCAAGGAGAAGGACAAACATAATTGGAAGGAAATGAGCCAGCTGAGAACAGTCGGAGAAAATGGGGAGTGCTCTATTCTCTATTGAAATATCAGAGCCTACAAGGACTCCAATAAATGCCTCCAAGTTGTATTGATGGTAATGGGAAGCTATTTCTCACTCCACTAAGAACGAAGATAGAGATGTGAAAAGAAATAGGAACTGAGATGAAGAGGGAGAGAGGACTGAATGGAACCGTATGTCTGTGTCTGTTTAGAGTGGTTTTAAAGCTGGCTGCTACAGCGATTTGGAAACTATTGCCCTGGTTTCAGAAGTGAAGGAGGTCAAGCTCCAGGGCATGCTGTATTAACCTAGACTCAGAGCCAGCCCTGGCTCAGCAGCTCAGCACCCAATGCCTTCTGGAATCTGTCAGCTGAATTCGTCCTGCTGCTCCACGCTATGCACTTAGTCTCTCTCTCTCTCAGTCTCTCTCTCTCTCTCAATCTCTCAATCTCTATCTCTCTCTCTCTTTTTCTCTCTCTCTCTCCCTCTCACCCCCCAACACACACACACACATACACACACACACACACACATGCTCCTTGGAAACTGTTGCATAAGAATAACAGAATAAATTCTATTTTTCTGAATTGTATTTTTAAAGACACAGGAAAAAAGATAAGATTCGGGTACTTTTATATCCAACAAGTGATTTTATAAAGAGTCAAAATAAAAATGAAATGATTTTCAAGAAGAAATATCTGATGGAATGAATGAATTAGAAGGGAATTGCCAAAGGAAATGCTGATTAGAAAGATCCCCTAAATCCAGGAGCGGAAATAATTAGCCAAGATATGAGCTGAGGTAGCTCCATTGGGAGATTCAGTTCATAGTCACGAGAAAGTACACAGGGGTCGAGAGCTCAGTATCACCACCCAGGTTGGCATATTCTTGGAGAAATGGAAAAAGTGGTGAGGAAACAAGGATAGAAAATCTCAGATTTAGAAACAGAGTGTTGACGCGGCAGTTGACATTTTCACTTTTGATGACTAACTTGAGCCACGTGTCATGAGCAGGGTGGGCTGTTAACACATCTATCTGTAGGTTTGTTTTTAATTTTTTTCTTCAATTCTTGCATCAAAGGCTTATCAGAAAGTAGTATTTGATTAATATGTGTCATTTCAGTAAAGATGCTTATTTTCCTGGAAAAAACAGGACCCCCGTTGGTCTCAGTTACTGTCCTGAATTGAGCCTACCTCGGAGCTCACACATGGCAGGAAGGGCACCAGCACTATGCCCCACGTGCGAGCTGGTCACCCACCACGGCTGGAAGGAGAGAGCACTAAACAGTGGTGTTTTCTGGAACAGTTTTCTTCCTTCACTCTGCTCAGCTAAATTAGACTCACCCTTCCAACTCCAAGCAAGTCCCACCTTTCCCAGAAGTGTTTCCACTCCGGCACACATTGAACCTTCTTTCTGTAAACCTCAATACACGTACAAAACTCAGAATGTCCTGGGAATGCTTAGCTGTGAGGAATCTCATCTTCCCCTCAGTAAGCCAGTTCCCTCAAAAGGCAGCGACCAGTCTTACTGATTCTTATACCCCTTGAGTATCTCCCATGGAACATGGCCTGGTGCCGAACCTGTGAATTCACAGTGAACACACACCAGATATACAGACAATACACACACAACACACAAGACTCAACACATCACATACACACCACACACCCCATATATACACACAATACACACACACCACATACACACAATATATACACACAATACACACACCACATACACACCATATATATACACAATACACACACCACATACACAACACACATCACACCAAATATACACAACACACACTATACACACAACACACACAACACACAACACACAAGACACATCACATACACACCACACAAGAATAAGACACATCACACACACCACATACACACCACACAAGACACACCACAACAACAACCACAAAAGACACATCATACCACATACACATTGCACACACCATATATATACAAAATACACACACCACACAAGAACAAGATACATCACACACACCGTATATACCCACACACTATATACACACCACACAAGACACATCAAACCACATACAACACATACCATATATACACACAATATACACATATCATATACACACCACACAAAACACAGTGCACTGCATACACACCACACATACCATATATACACACACCACACAGAAGACATACACACCACACAAGACATATCACATCATACACACACCATGCATACCACATATACACACAACACATACATACCACACAAGACACATCACACCACACAGACCATATAAACACACAACACATACACACCACATATACACCACAAAAGACACACTGTACTACATACATACCACGCATACCATATACACACACAGCACATACACACCAAGCCAGACACATCATACCCCATACACACCACATACCATATATACACACAACACATACACACCACATACACATCACACAAGACACATCACACCTCATGCACACCATACACACCATATATACACACAACACATGCAACACATACACATCACACAAGACACATCACACCACATACACACCACACATCATATACACACCCATAGCACATACACACCAAACAAGACACATCGCACCCCATACACACTATATGTACACACAACACACACAGCACATACACATCACACAAGACACATCACATCGCATATACAGCACACACCATATATACACACAACACATACACATCACACAAGACACATCACACCACACACACAATACATACAATACACCACACATACCTACACATAACATGCACAACACACCACCTACAAACCCACACAACGCATACACACACTACACAAAACATACATGTCCACACACACCACCCACACACATACACTCATCACACACACAAACACAGCAATGCCCCACCCCCAGTGGCTGTGATGGTTCCTGCATTTCTCTTTAGTCTGGTGCAGCCATGCAGCCCTGCAACCGGTCCTGAGCCTTACCCAGCCAAGAGATAACAGACCTGATGCCTCCGCCTCCAGCCCAGCCCTACCAACCCCAGGCAATCTCCTCAGGCCCTGATCCTGCTCCAGGAGCCCGGCCCCAGGCGGGCCGTGTAACCCCCAAGGCCCCACCGATACAGCGCTGAGCCCCAGGGCGCTCCCGACAGCCGTGCCCGCTTGGCCAGATGCAGGTGCCTACCCTCCGTGGACCCTGGGGTTGGCATGGAGGGCCCCACCTGGGCAAACTCGTTCCCCACAGTCCAGTCCCAAGCGTGATGGGGCCCAGTTCCTTCCCGGCCGGGGGCACCAGCTCCCGCCTTGCCCTGCAGCTCGGCACCCCAAGGACAGCATCGCTCAGACGCCCCTGTCCGATGGGCTGGGCTCATCTTAGAGAAATTGCCCAGCCAGCCCCACCCCATGCGGACAGGAAATCAGGCACTGCGGCGGCGGCGCGTGACTGGTGGATGCCGTGGACGTGAAGGCGACAAGGCACGGGTGACGAGTTCCCTGGTGTCGGAAAGGATTGCTCCGCTCACGCCTGATGGCTGTGCTGCGCTCTTGCAGCCAAGCTTCCCAGCCTTGGGGGTGCGGGTCTGCCTGCGATTGCCTCTGCCCACTCGGATCCTTCTTGAAGGCCAACCTCGCCAGCACTGGAAGCATCCTGAGCACGATGGAGTAAGGGATGAACCCAGCCAGGAAGCTTAGGACTCTTGGTCCAGCTTAGCTGGCGCTCCTCTGCTCAGCCTGCCCTCACTCTAGGCAGGGAGGTCCCCAAAGCTGCGGTCTGCTGCGCACGGCCTATTTGACAGCTCTTCCTGTGCCCTGGAGAGTCACCCCATGCCCAGTATTTCCGGCCATCAGAGAGAGGGCCTGCCCCTCAGGGCAGTGTGCACCAGCCCCAACCCCCGCATCCCAGTGCTGCCCACTCCACGCCCCGCTAGTGCAGACCCCCTGAGCTGAATCCCTACCTGAATCAGGCCCTCATCCCCCAGCTTTCTCAGATGGTTCTACTCGTCCAGTCTCTGTTGGGCCCTGCCTTTTCTCCCATTCTCAGTGGCTGTGCATCTGGGCAGCACCTCAGCGGCAAGGACAGGGGAGAGCAATATGGTAGAGGCTCTGGCTCTGAGCTCAGACCTCTGGGGTACAAATCCTGGATCAACGAAATAATTCTCACTGTGTTGATTTGGGCAAACCATATAAACTCTCTAGATATCAGTATCCTGCAAAATAGAAGTATTAATAGTACCAACTCCATTGAGTTATTGTATAAATTAAACCATCAAATTCACATAGAGCATTCAGCCCTGATAACTAGTACTGTTATCACCAGCTACATCTTGACTTGGGGCACACTAATGTCTGTTTTTATCCCTTTCTCTCCCTTTCTTCGCCTGCTTCTATGTCCCCATGGCCAGGCCTCCCTGTT
The DNA here is from genome assembly GCF_037993035.2 of Macaca fascicularis. NCBI lineage: Eukaryota > Metazoa > Chordata > Mammalia > Primates > Cercopithecidae > Macaca > Macaca fascicularis. Next base: position 63,581,913 of record NC_088382.1, read on the forward strand.
AATGTCCCCATGCCCTGGATCTTTCAAGAAATCCACCCCCACAGTATAAATGACCTGCTCAGGACCTGACCCTCTCACATCCTGTCCTGTGCTGTTTTCTTCTTAGCTGATAAGTGGACCTCCAATGAGGACGTTCATGGCTGACGACAGAATGTTCTGATCTGCAGTATTTTCAGCTAAAGAAGTGCCCGAATGAGCCATAACATCGTCACCCTGGCTGCGTGTTGGCCCCATCTGGAAACTCTTAAAAGCATGGATGACTGGGTTGTAGCTGCAATTTGCAAGTTCATTGGTATGGATAGCAGCCAAAGTGTCAGTAATTTTAAAGATTCCTCAGGAGCTTCTAATATGCAACCGAAGTTGAGAACCTGTACCTTAGCTCAGAGGGTGGATCACCTGGAAAAGAATTCTGAGCACAGTGGTAGCTGGGCAGGGTAATATCCCTTCCAGGCCATGAGTGTGCAGGGGAAAGGTTTGGTATCGGGAGACCTGGCTCTTAATCTGCTTCTGTTAATTATGAACAAGTTACTTCAGCTATCCAAGCCTCAATGTTCTCATCTAGAAATGGGACAGTAACACACACTTCATTAGAGTTTGGGGAGGTTGCATTGAGCTGATGCACACGAAGTGCCTGGCATGGTGCGTGGGCCTGAGTGGTCTCTGGAATATAGTAATTTTTTTACTTTTTCCCTTCTCCTACAAGCCACATGATTGCAGCAATGCCATCTCTATGAAGGTTGCAAGAGCCAGTCCGCAGGATTTGAGGTCTAGTATGCTAATCCATGGGAAAATAGACTTCACCCTTGTTTCTTGCCATTTGGCCCTCACTGCCTGCAGGACCGCGCTGTGACTTTACTGCTCATGGCCGTGCTCTCCTTCCCCATCTGATACTTCTTAGACTAACTTGTGTTCATCTAAAGATGGTCCCCTGTCCACTCATCTACCATTGCACATCAATCATTCTTTTCCTTCCTACAGTCCAAACTTTCCCTCCCATGATTTACAGCACACTTTCTGACAAGTGCACTGTCAATCAATTGTCAAAACTCACAAAGACAGACAATCTGTGTCTTTGTTTGTGCTGCTATAACAAAACACTGAAGACTGAGTCATCCATAAATAATAGACATTTATTTCTCACAGTTTTAGAGTCTGCAAAATCCAAGATCTAGGAACCAGAAGGTCCAGTGTTTGGGGAAGGGCTGTTTTCTGCTTCCAAGAAAGTGCCCTGAATGTTGCCTCCTGACAGGGCAGAAAAGCAGAAGAGAGTGAACCCATTCCCTCCAGTTCCCCCACCCCCATCCCGCCTCAGCTTTTTTTTTTTTTTTTTTTTTTTGAGACAGAGTCTCGCTCTGTCATGAAGGCTGGAGTGCAGTGGCATGATCTCGGCTCACTGCAACCTCCACCTCCTCCACCTCCCAGGTTCAAGCGATTCTCCTGCCTCAGCCTCCCAAGTAGCTGGGACTACAGGCATGCACCACCATGCCCCACTAATTTTTTGTATTTTAGTGGAGACAGGGTTTCACCGTGTTTCCCGGGGTAGTCTCGAACTCCGGAGCTCAGGCAATCCACCCACCTTCGCCTACCAAAGTGCTAGGATTACAGGTGGGAGCCACTGCACCCGGCCTCCTCAAGCCCTTTTATAAGGGCCCTAATCCCATCATGAGGGCTCCGCCTTCATGACTTATTTATCTTCTAAAGGCTCCACCTCTTAATACTATCATCTTAATGATAACATTTCAACATATGAATTTTGGAGGACACATTCTGAGAGAGAGGATTTGCCTGGTTCACGGGCAATGTCTACCAAGTATCTTTTCTCTTGCCTTTCCCTGACTTTGCTTGTTACTTAGAAGAGAAACTATGCATGATTCATCGGGAACACCCTCACCTAACCAATTCCCTGCTGTAAGGTGGGAGGCTGGCTTCCACTTCTGGGCATGGGGATCACCTGCTGACCTCCAGAATCCTGTCCCACTGTCACCTCCAATCTCTCTCTCCTGCCTCTGACTTCTCTCTCCTGCTTTGAACCTTCCATCAAACCTCACACAAGCTCGATTACCCACCATCTTCAAAACGCTTTCTCCTCATCCTCTCTGCTTTCTTCCCTTTGCTTTCAAACATCTTAAGGGCATAGTCTTTCTGCTCCCTCCCTCCTCTTTCTCACTTCCTAGCTACTTCTCTATCCTTAGATTCAGGTATTTGTACCCACAAATGAAACTGTTTTCAAAAAATTCACTAAAAAAACTTTCTAGCTGCCAAACCTGATGCATAATCCTGCATTTTGGCATTTGAGCTATTGCTCATGCAGATGGGCAGAAACTTCACAGTCGTTTTCTCTTGCATGGAGTAAGCCCTTATGGTAGGAAGAGCCAGACAGAGGCCACTGAAACTGCCCCCTCCCAGCCAAGATAATAAACCAGAAGCAATACTCTGGTTGACCATCCCCAGCCTATCCCTATTTAACTCACTTGCATGGCCCCTGCAAAAGTCAGAAAAAGTAAGGTGAGAATGGTGTGTGTCTCAGTCTGTTTGTGCTGCTATAACAAAATACCTGAGACTGGACAATTTATTCTCTTAAAAATAGAAATTTATTTCTCACAGTTCTGGAGGCTGGAAATTCAAGATGACGGCACCAGTAGGGTTGGGGTCTGATGAGGACTTGGTCTCTGCTTGTTGCTGCATCCTCTGGAGGGGATAAACTCTGTGTCCTCACATGGCAGAAGGATGGATGGGCAGAAGGGGACTAACTGGTTCCCTCCAGCCCTTTTATAAGGTTGTTAATCCCATTCATGACACCTCTGCCCTCATGACTTAATCTCCTCCTGAAGGCCCTATGTCTTAAAACCATTGCTTTGGGGACTGAGCTTCAAGTTGAATTTTGGAGGGAATACAAACATTAAACATTAGCAGCACACTACCATGAACTTAAGCAATAGCCCTCATCATTGTTGCTGGGCCAGATATAGCATATTTACTTAAATTGCACAGCCTCTGGCAGTTAGTACACAGCTATGGTCCAGATGAATGTGTTCTTTTCAGTCTTCACGACTAAAGGAGACCAAAGGTCATTGACATTCATGGTAATGACAGAAGTGCACATACATTCTCTTGCCCCAGGTCTGGGTGAGCTCTCCTGGCCTATCCCAAAATACTTCACAGGGACCTGGATCACCTGACGATCCACATAGCTTCTCAAGGTCCACTACATTGGCGAAATCATACTTACTGTACCTGGTGCACAGGAGTGGCAAAGCTGTAAGGGCAATGATAAGAAACATGCATTCCATAGTGTGAGAGATAAACCTCAAAGAAACTCAGGGTTCTCCCACATCTGTGATGCTTTCAGGGGTCCAGTAGCCTGGAGAAAGATCAAAGATAAGTCATTGCCTCCCATACCACTAAGAAAGAGGCCTAGAACTTGATTTAGATTTTGGAGGAAACATATACTGCACTTGAGCATTCAATTTCAGTCTCTATATTAGGTGCTCTCGGAAGGCGGCCAAGCCACAAGGGTTCTGTAGAAAGTCCAGGCTCCAGGGTCAATTCCCAAAGCAAACCGTGACCTGACAAATCCAAATGGGCTAGAGGTCTCCAAGGCAGATTAGGAGACAACAAGGAGTCTCTACCAGGCCCCACTAGGAAAATCATAGCAGAGATCCCAGGCATCTGGAATAAGGCCATGCAGAGGACTTCAAAAAGCATCCCCTGTGTATCACTGGGACCTACTAAGGAGTGAGCACCTATCCACACACACAATTGGAGCTGCCCATCATGAGCTAGGTGTTGTTGGTATTTGTTACACAGCAATAGCCATGTTTCAGTTATCTATTAGTATGTAACAAAGTCTGGCACCAAACCCTTTCTCCACCCACATCTCCTGATGTTCTCCACACTTTTCACAAAAAGCCACACTAAACTTGCCCTGTTTCCTGACAGTACATACCCCCTAAGGCCATGTCACTTGAATTTACTACTCCTTTTTCTGGAATATCCTTGCTTTAACTCTCCCCCTATAACATTCCCCAGCCCCTTTAAGACCTGTGTTAGCAATCTATGTCTGTTAGCAAACAAGTTGTCACAAATGTAACAGCTTGAAGGTGCACCCATTTATAATATTATTCCAGCACTGGATTCCAGATAGGGATCCAGATATGGCTTAGGTGCATCCTCTGCTCCAGGGTACTTCACTAGCTGCAATCAAGGTATTGGCTAGGGCTGCAGCCTCATCTCAAGGCTCAACCAGGGAAAGATCTGCTTCCAAGCTCCTGCGATTGTTGGCAGAATTCAGTTCCTTGCAGGCTATTGGAGGAGGACCTAAGTTTTTTTTGCCAGCAGTCAGCTAGAAGCCACCCTCAGCTCCTGGACACATGGGCCTCTCCACAGGGCAACTCACAACATGGCATCTTTCGTCACAAAAGCCAGCAAGAGAGAGTCTGCTTGCAAGACACAAATCATACTCTGATGTGACATAATCACAGAAATGCCATCCTATCACTTGCTATGTTCTATTCACTAGAAACGAGTCACAGGTCCTGCCTACATTCAAGGGGAGGAGACAGAGGGGCATGGACACCAAGAGCTAGGGGGCGTTGAGACCCTGTTAGTGTCCCCAACCATAGGCCCTGATTGTACCATCACTGGTATCTCCCTGAGCCACTCTGTCTTGCATCTTTACATCACATGTCTCAGATGTAGTCTTTTTATTATTATTATTATTATACTTTTTTTTATTATAGTTTAAGTTCTAGGGTACATGTGCACAAAGTGCAGGTTTGTTACATATGTATACATGTGCTATGTTGATGTGCTCCACCCATCAACTCGTCATTTACATTAGGTATATCTCCTAATGCTATCCCTCCAGCCTCCCCGCTCCCCCACAATAGGCCCCAGTATGTGATGTTCCCCTTCCTGTGTCCAAGTGATCATTGTTCAGTTCCCACCTATGAGTAAGAACATGTGGTGTTTGGTTTTCTGTTCTTGCGATAGTGTGCTGAGAATGATGGTTTCCAGCTGCATCCATGTTCCTACAAAGGACACAAACTCATCCATTTTTATGGCTGCATAGTATTCCACAGTGTATATGTGCCACATTTTTTTAATCCAGTCTGTCACTGATGGACATTTGGGTTGACTCCAAGTCTTTGCTATTGTGAATAGTGCTGCAATAAACATATGTGTGCATGTGTCTTTATAGCAGCATGACTTATAATCCTTTCGGTATATACCCAGTAATGGGATGGCTGGGTCAAATGGTATTTCTAGTTCTAGATCCTTGAGGAATCGCCACACTGTTTTCCATAATGGTTGAACTAGTTTACAGTCCCACCAACAGTGTAAAAGTGTTCCTATTTCTCCACATCATCTCCAATACCTGTTGTTTCCTGACTTTTTAATGATTGCCATTCTAACGGGTGTGAGATGGTATCTCATTGTGGTTTTGATTTGCATTTCTCTGATGGCCAGTGATGATGAGCATTTTTTCATGTGTCTGTTGGCTGTATGAATGTCTTCTTTTGAGAAATGTCTCTTCATATCCTTTGCCCACTTTTTGATGGGGTTGTTTGTTTTTTTCTTGTAAATTTGTTTGAGTTCTTTGTAGGTTCTGGATATTAGCCCTTTGTCAGATGAATAGATTGCAAAAAATTTCTCCCATTCTGTAGGTTGCCTGTTCACTCTGATGGTAGTTTCTTTTGCTGTGCAGAAGCTCTTTAGTTTAATTAGATCCCATTTGTCAATTTTGGCTTTTGTTGCTGTTGCTTTTGGTGTTTTAGACATGAAGTCCTTGCCCATGCCCATGTCCTGAATGGTATTACCTAGGTTTTCTTCTAGGGTTTTTATGGTTTTAGCTCTAACATTTAAGTCTCTAATCCATCTTGAATTAATTTTCGTATAAGGAGTAAGGAAAGGATCCAGTTTCAGCTTTCTACTTATGGCTAGCCAGTTTTCCCAGCACCATTTATTAAATAGGGAATCCTTTCCCCATTTCTTGTTTCTCTCAGGTTTGTCAAAGATCAGATGGCTGTAGATGTGTGGTATTATATCTGAGGGCTCTGTTCTGTTCCATTGGTCTATATCTCTGTTTTGGTACCAGTACCATGCTGTTTTGGTTACTGTAGCCTTGTAGTATAGTTTGAAGTCAGGTAGCATGTTCTCCAGCTTTGTTCTTTTGGCTTAGGATTGTCTTGGCAATGTGGGCTCTTTTTTGCTTCCATATGAACTTTAAAGTAGTTTTTTCCAATTCTGTGAAGAAAGTCATTGGTAGCTTAATGGGGATGGCATTGAATCTATAAATTACCTTGGGCAGTATGGCCATTTTCACAATATTGATTCTTCCTATCCATGAGCATGGTATGTTCTTCCATTTGTTTGTATCCTCTTTTATTTCACTGAGCAGTGGTTTGTAGTTCTCCTTGAAAAGGTCCTTTACATCCCTTTTAAGTTGGATTCCTAGGTATTTTATTCTCTTTGAAGCTAGTGTGGATGGGAGTTCATTCATGATTTGGCTCTCTGTTTGTCTGTTACAGGTGTATAAGAATGCTTGTGATTTTTGCACATTAATTTTGTATCCTGAGACTTGGCTGAAGTTGCTTATCAGCTTAAGGAGATTTTGGGCTGAGATGATGGGGTTTTCTAAATATACAATCATGTCATTTGCAAGCAGGGACAATTTGACTTCTTCTTTTCCTAACTGAATACCCTTGATTTCTTTCTCTTGCCTGATTGCCCTAGCCAGAACTTCCAACACTAGGTTGAATAGGAGTGGTGAGAGAGGGCACCCCTGTCTTGTGCCAGTTTTCAAAGGGAATGCTTCCAGTTTTTGCCCATTCAGTATGATATTGGCTGTGGGTTTGTCATAAACAGCTCTTATTATTTTGAGATACATTTGATCAATACTGAATTTATTGAGAGTTTTTAGCATGAAGGGCTGTTGAATTTTGTCAAAGGCCTTTACTGCATCTATTGAGAAAATCATCTGGTTTTTGTCTTGGTTCTGTTTATATGCTGGATTACGTTAATTGATTTGCGTATATTGAACCAGCCTTGCATCCCAGGGCTGAAGCCCACTTGATCATGGTGGATAAGCTTTTTGATGTGCTGCTGGATTTGGTTTGCCAGTATTTTATTGAAGATTTTTGCATCGATGTTCATCAGGGATATTGGTCTAAAATTCTCTTTTTTTGTTGTGTCTCTGCCAGGCTTTGGTATCAGGATGATGTTGGCCTCATAAAATGAGTTAGGGAGGATTCCCTCTTTTTCTATTGATTGAAATAGTTTCAGAAGGAATGGTACCACCTCCTCCTTGTACCTCTGGTAGAATTCGGCTGTGAATCCGTCTAGTCCTGGACTTTCTTTGGTTGGTAGGCTATTAATTATTGCCTCAATTTCAGAGCCTGCTATTGGTCTATTCAGGGATTCAACTTCTTCCTGATTTAGTCTGGGGAGAGTGTAAGTGTCCAGGAAATTATCCATTTCTTCTAGGTTTTCTAGTTTATTTGCATAGAGGAGTTTATAGTATTCTCTGATGGCAGTTTGTATTTCTGTGGGGTTGGTGGTGATATCCCCTTTATCATTTTTTATTGCATCCTTTTTATTCTTCTCTCTTTTCTTCTTTATTAGTCCTGCTAGCAGTCTATCAATTTTGTTGATCTTTTCAAAAAACCAGCTCCTGGATTCATTGATTTTTTTGGAGGGTTTTTTGTGTCTCTATCTCCTTCAGTTCTGCTCTGATCTTAGTTAATTCTTGCCTTCTGCTAACTTTTGAATGTGTTTGCTCTTGCTTCTCTAGTTCCTTTAATTGTGATGTTAGGGTGTCAATTTTAGATCTTTTCTGCTTTCTCTTGTGGGCATTTAGTGCTAAAAATTTCCCTCTACACACTGCTTCAAATGTGTCCCAGAGATTCTCGTATGTTGTATCTTTGTTCTCATTAGTTTCAAAGAACATCTTTATTTCTGCCTTCATTTCGTTATGGACCCAGTAGTCCTTCAGGCGCAGGTTATTCAGTTTCCATGTAGTTGAGCAGTTTTGATTGAGTTTCTTAGTCCTGAGTTCTAGTTTGATTGCACTGTGGTCAGAGAGATAGTTTGTTATAATTTCTGTTCTTGTACATTTGCTGAGGAGTGCTTTACTTCCAACTATGTGGTCAATTTTGGAATAAGTACGATGTGGTGCTGAGAAGAATGTATATTCTGTTGATTTGGGGTGGAGAGTTCTGTAGATGTCTATTAGGTCCCCTTGGTGCAGAGTTGAGTTCAATTCCTGGATATCCTTGTTAACTTTCTGTCTCGTTGATCTGTCTAATGTTGACAGTGGAGTGTTGAAGTCTCCCATTATTATTGTATGGGAGTCTAAGTCTCTTTGTAAGTCTCTAAGGACTTGCTTTATGAATCTGGGTGCTCCTGTATTGGGTGCATATATATTTAGGATAGTTAACTCTTCCTGTTGAATTGATCCCTTTACCATTATGTAATGGCCTTCTTTGTCTCTTTTCACCTTTGATGGTTTAAAGTCTGTTTTATCAGATACTAGGATTGCAAACTCTGCTTTTTTGTTTGTTTGTTTTCCATTTGCTTGGTAGATCTTCCTCCATCTCTTTATTTTGAGCCTATGTGTGTCTCTGCATGTGAGATGGGTCTTCTGAATACAGCAAACTGATGGGTCTTGACTCTTTATCCAATTTGCCAGTCTGTGTCTTTTCATTGGACCATTTAGTCCATTTACATTTAAAGTTAGTATTGTTATGTGTGAACTTGATCTTGTCATTATGATAATAGCTGGTTATTTTGCTCATTAGTTGATGGAGTTTCTTCCTAGCATCAATGGTCTTTACATTTTGGCATGTTTTTGCAATGACTGGTACCTGTTGTTCCTTTCCATGTTTAGTGCTTCCTTCAGGATCTCTTGTAGGGCAGGCCTGGTGGTGACAAAATCTCTCAGCATTTGTTTGTCTGTAAAGGATTTTATTTCTCCTTATGAAACTTAGTTTGACTGGATATGAAATGCTGGGTTGCAAATTCTTTCCTTTAAGAATGTTGAATATTGGCCCCCACTCTCTTCTGGCTTGTAGAGTTTCTGCCCAGAGATCTGCTGTTAGTCTGATGGGCTTCCCTTTGTGGGTAACCCAACTTTCTCCCTGGCTGCCCTTAACAGTTTTTCCTTCATTTCAACTTTGGTGAATCTGACAATTATGTGTCTTGAAGTTGCTCTTCTTGAGGAGTATCTTTGTGGCGTTCTCTGTATTTCCTGAATTTGAATGCTGGCCTGCCTTACTAGGTCGGGGAAGTTCTCCTGGATGATATCCTGCAGAGTGTTTTCCAACTTGGTTCCATTTTGCCCATCACTTTCAGGCACACCAATCAGACATAGATTTGGTCTTTTCACATAATCCCATATTTCTTGGAGGTTTTGTTCATTTCTTTTTACTCTTTTTTCTCTACATTTTTCTTCTCGCTTCATTTCATTCATTTGATCTTCAATCGCTGATACTCTTTCTTCCAGATGATCAAGTCGGTTACTGAAGCTTGTGCATTTGTCATGTATTTCTTGTGTCATGGTTTTCATTTCTATCAGTTAATTTATGATCTTCTCTGCATTGATCATTCTAGTTGTCCATTCCTCCATTCTTTTTTCATGGTTTTTAGTTTTTGTGCTGGGTACATAGTTCATCCTTTAGCTCTGAGAAGTTTGATCGACTGAAGCCTTCTTCTCTCAACTCACCAAAGTCATTCTCTGTCCAGCATTGTACCATTGCTGGCGATGAGCTATGTTGCTTTGGAGGGGGAGATGTGCTCTGATATTTTGAATTTCCAGCTTTTCTGCATTGCTTTTTCCCCATCTTTGTGGTTTTATCTGCCTTTGGTCTTTGATGATGGTGACGTACTGATGGGGTTTTGGTGTGGGTGTCCTTTCTGTTTGTTAGTTTTCCTTCTAACAGACAAGACTCTCAGCTGCAGTTCTGTTGGAGTTTGCTTGAGGTCCACTGCAGACCGTGTTTGCCTGGGTATCAGCAACGGAGGCTGCAGAAGATAGAATATTGCTGAACAGCATGTGTTGCTGTCTGGTTCTTGCTCTAGAAGCTTCGTCTCAGAGGTGTACTCAGCAGTGTGAGGTGTGAGGTGTTGGTCTGCACCTAGTTGGGAATGTCTCCCAGTTAGGCTACTCAGAGGTCAGGGGCCCACTTGAGCGGGCAGTCTGTCCATTCTCAGATCTCAACCTCTGTACTGGGAGAACCACTGCTCTTTTCAAAGCTGTCAGACAGGGACATTTACATCTGCAGAGGTTTCTGCTGCTCTTTTTTTAGCTATGCCATGTCCCCAGAGGTGGAGTCTATAGAGGCAGGCAGGCCTCCTTCAACTGCAGTGGACTCCACCCAATTTGAGCTTCACGGGGGCTTTGTTTACCTACTTAAGCCTCAGCAATGTTGGGTGCCCCTCCCCCAGCCTCACTGCCAACTCGCAGTTAGATTTCAGACTGCTGTGCTAGCAATGAGGGAGGCTCCGTGGGCATGGTGTGGGATATAATCTCCCGATGTGCCGTTTGCTAAGACCTTTGGTAAAGCACAGTATTAGGGGAGTTACCCAATTTTCCAAGTGTTGTGTGTCTTAGTTTCCCTTGGCTAGGTAAAGGAATTCCCTTCCCCCTTGTGATCCCAGGTGAGGTGATGCCTCGCCCTGCTTCAGCTCTCACTGGTCGGGTTGCATCTGCTGACCAGCACCGATAGTCCAACACACCCCAGTGAAATGAACCCAGTACCTCAGTTGAAAATGCAGAAATCACCTGTCTTCTGTGTCGCTCATGCTTGGATCTGGAGGCTGGAGCTGTTCCTATTCGGCCATCTTGGGTGCCCCTCAGGCTATTATTCTGTTTCTATTATTATACTTTAAGTTCTAAGGTACATGTGCACAACATGCAGGTTTGTTACATATGTATACACGTGTCATGTTTGTGTGCTGCACCCATTAACTCATCATTTACATTAGCTATACCTCCTAATGCTATCCCTCCCCCCTGCCCCCACCCCAAGACAGACTCCATTGTGTGATGTTCCCCTTCCTGTGTAGAAGTGTTCTCATTGTTCAATTCCCACCTATGAGTGAGAACACACGGTTGGCTAGATGTAGTCTTATGTAAGCACTCTCATGGCATTCCTGGCAAAAATCCCTCAGCAGGCATCTTTCTGCTCACTGTAGATATCCTGCACAGTGGCTTTTCATGTTAGGGCAGGGAGGACGCTGGTACAACCACCCTCTTCCAGGTATGCCTTCACTTTCCAGAGCAGGAGTGGATGGGAGGTTTACAAAGGTGGATTTCTATAAATTTATAGAAATAAATTTTTTTATAGCTTTCTGCTTCTCATAAGAAAAATACTTGTAGATTAGACAATCCAACCAAAAAATTATTCTGTTTGAAACTGAAATCAAGGTTTAGGTTTTATCAGTACATAGTATCATGTAACTTACATGCCAAAACATGTAACTTACATGCCAAAACAATTTTAGCCATTCTTTCCACTGAAATTTTTAGCCAAGGGAAAATAGATGTCATGAATTTCTGTGCACAATACTTCAAATCACCATGAACTCCCTGTAGAATAAGCATTATTGCCTCTACTTTGCAGATGAGAAAATGGAAGCTCAGTTTAACTAATTTGTTCTTGACAGAATCAGAACTCAACATTTGAGTCCCAGATCCTTCCATCATTATACCTGCCTCATACTCAGTGCCTATTAGCGACTCAAGGTCAGGGGGTGCATGCCCCCACCCTGCTTCTCCACGAATGCATACATACCTGTAGCCATTAACTGCAACACAATCTCCCATGGCTCCTCCAGCCACCATTGGAGTATTGTTGCCAGCAGACTGGGAACATCTCAGCCCCTCCAGCACAGCAGGTGCATTACCTCGAAGGGCCAGAAAACAGCCATGAGCCTGAGTTAGAGTGTGCAGCTCAGGAGTGCTGAGCTAAGCCTTGGCCCCCTGAAACCATCCAGAAACAAAGCCAACCAACTAAAGCCAACTTATACCAGTTAAACCCTCAAGGGCATAAAAGAATATAAAAGCAAAAAGCCCCATCCAAAGAACAGCAACTTCAAAGATTAGAGAAACATCATCCCACAGAGATGATTAAGAACCAGTGCAAGAATTCTGGAAACCGTAAAAGCCAGAGTGCCTTCTTACCTCCAAACAACCACACTAGCTCCCTTGCTATGACTTTTAACCAGATTGAAATGGCTGAAATGACAGACATAGAATTCAGAATCTGAATGACAAGGAAGCTCAACAAGATACAGGAGAAGGTTGAAATCCAATACAAGGAAACCAGTAAAACAATCCAAGAGTTGAAAGACAACATAGCCATTTTAAGGAAGAACAAAACTGAATTTTTGGAAATGAAAAATTAAGTAAAAGAATTTCATAATGCAATTGGAAGCATTAACAACAGAATAGACCAAGCTGAGAAAATAATCTCAGAGCTCAAAGACTGCTCTTTCAAATCAAGACAGGTAGACAAAAATATAGAAAAAAGGATTTTTTTAAATGAACAAAACCTCAAAGAAATATGGAATTATGTAAAGAGGCCAAACCTACAACTCATTTATATACCTGAAAGAGATGGAGAGAAAGCAAGCAACTTGAAAAACATATCTGAGGATATTATCCACAAAAATTTTCTCAACCTCATTAAGAGAAGTCAACGTGCAAATTCAAAAAATTCAGAGAACCCCTTCAAGATACCGTACAAGACGTCTATCCCCAAGACACATAGTCATCAGATTCTCCAAGGTCAATGTGAAAGAAAAACTCTTAAAGGCAGCTAGAAAAAAAAGGCATGTCACATACAAAGGGAACCACACCACGCTAACAGAACTCTCAGCAGAAACCCTACAAGACAGAAAAGATTGGGGGCTATGTTTAACATTCCTAAAGAGAAGAAACTGCAACCAATAATTCCATATCCAGCCAAATTAGGCTTCATAAGAGAAGGAGAAATAAGATCCCTTTCAGACAAGCAATGCTAAGGGAATTTGTTACCACCAGACCTACCTTCTAAAAGGTCTTTAAGGGAGTGCTAAACGTGGAAATGAAAGACCAATACCTGCCACCACAGAAACATACTTAAGTACAGAACCCTCTGACACTAAAGCAACTATACAATTAAGTCTATATAACAACCAACTAACATGATAACAGAATCAAATCCTCACATATCAATATTGACCTTGAAAGTAACAGGTTAAATGCCACTTAAAGGCACAGAGTGGCAAGTTGGATATAAAGCAAAATGTAACTGTATGCTGTCTTCAAGAGACCCATCTCACATGAAATGACACACATAGACCCAAAGTAAAGGGATAGAGAAATATCTATGAAGCAAATGGAAAGCAAAAAAGAGCAGAGGTTGCTATTCTTTGCTATTCTTATTTCAAACAAAACAGACTTTAAACCAACAACAATCAAAAGAGGCAAAGAAGGGCATTACGCCATGTTAAAGGGTTCAATTCAACAAGAAGACTTAACTATTCTAAATATATATGCACCCAACATTGGAGCACCAGGATTCATAAAAATAGTTCTTAGAGACCTGTGAAGAGACTTAGTTAACCACACAATAATAGTGGGAGACTTCAACACCCCACTGACAGTGTTAGACAGATTGAGGCAGAAAACTAAAGAAGATATTCAGGACTTAAACTCAACACTTGACCATTTGAACCTAACATATATCTACAGAATAATCCACCCCACAACAACAGAATATACATTCTTCTCATCTACACACAGCACCTACTTTAAAATCAACCACATGCTCAGCCATAAAGCAATTCTCAACAAATTCAACAAAACTGAAATCACACCAACCACGTTCTTGGATCACAGTGCATTAAAAATATAAATCAATACCAAAAAGACTTCTCAAAACCATGTAATTACATAGAAATTAAACAACCTTACCCTGAATGACCTTTGGGTAAAGAATGAAATTAAGGCAGAAATCAAAAACTTATTTGAAAACAATGAAAACAAAGATATAACATACCAAAAATCTCTGGGACACACTAAAGCATTATTAAGAGGAAAGATTATAACACTAAGTTTCTATATCAAGAAGTTAGAAAGATTTCAAACTGACAACCTAACATCGTGCCTAGAGAAACTAGAAAAACAAGAGAAAACCAACTCCAAAGCTAGCAGAAGAAAAGAAATGACCAAAACCAGAGCTGCCCTGGGCAAATCGAGACAAAAAAATCCACACTAAAGATCAATGAAGCCAAAAGCTTGTTATTTGAAAAAATAAACAAGATTAATAGACTGCTAGCTAGATTAATAAACAGAAAAAAAATTAGCTCCAAATAAACATAATCAGAAATGACCGAGGTGACATTACCACCAATTCCCCAGAAATACAAAAAACCCTCAGAGATTATTATGAACAACTTTATGATTAGAAACTAGAAAACCTAGAAGAAATGGATAAATGCCTGAAAACATAAAACCTCACAAGATTGAACCAAAAAGAAATTAACACCCTGAACAGATCAATAACAAGTTCTGAAACTGAATCCATGACAAAACACCTATCAATCAGAAAAAGCCCTGGACCAGATGGATTCACAACCAAATTGTACCAGACATTCAAAGAAGAGCTGGTATCAATCCTAGTGAAGTTATTCCAAAAAATTAAGAAGGGAATCCTCCCCAACTCATTCTATGAGGCCAACATTATTCTGATACCAAAGCCTGGCAGAGACACAATAAAAAAAGAAAAATTCAGACCAATATCCCTGATAAACATAGATGTAAAAATCCTCAATAATACACTAGCAAACCAAATCCAGCAGCACAAGAAAAAGCTAATCCACTGGGATCAAGTAGGCTTTATTTCTGGAATGCAAGGTTGTCTCAATGTATGCAAATCAACAAATGTGATTCATCACAAAAACAGAACTAAAAACAAAAACCATATGATCATCTCAATAGATGGAGAAAAAGCTTTTGATAAAATTCAACATCTCTTTATGTCAAAATCCCTCAATAAACTAGGAACAAAAGGAATATACATCACAATAATAAGAGCCATCTATGACAAACCAACAGCCAACGTCATACTGAACAGCAAAAGCTAGAAGCATTCCCCTTGAGAACCAGAGCAAGACAACAATGCACACTCTCACCACTCCTATTCACCACAGTATTGGAAGTCCTGTCCAGGGCAATAAGGCAACATAAATAAATAAAAGGCATCCAAATAGGAAGAGGGGAAGTCAAACTATCTCCCTTTGCAGATGATATTATTTTTACCTAGAAAACCCCGTAGTCTCTGCCCAAAGACTCCTAGGAAACCGGTAAAACAATCCAAGAGTTGAAAGATGACATAGCCCTTTTAAGAAAGAACCAAACTGAACTTCTGATAAACAACTTAAGTAAAGTTTCAGGATACAAAATCAATAGACAAAAATCAGTAGCATTTCTATACATCAATAAAGTCCAAGCTGAAAGCCAAAACAAGAATGCAATCTCATTCACAATAGTCACAAAAAGAATAAAATATGTAGGAATACAGTTAACCAGGGAAATGAAAGATCTCTACAATGAGAATTATAAAACACTGTTGTAAAAGAAAAAATGGAAAAATCATTTCATGCTCATGGATAGGAAGAATCAATATTGTTAAAGTGGTTCTACTGCCCAAAACAATTTACAGATTCAGTGCTATTCCTATCAAACTACCAGCCTTATTTTTCACAGGATTAGAAAAAAACTATCCTAAAATTCATGTAGAACCATAGAAGGGCCCAAGTTGGCAAAGGAATCCTAAGTAAAAAGAGCCAAGTTGGTGGCATCACATTATCCAACTTCAAACTATACTATAAGACTATAGTAACCAAAACAGCATGGTACTGGTGCAAAAACAGACCCATAGACAAATGGAACAGGTTAGAGAGCCCAGAAATAAAGCCACACACCTACAACCATCTGATTGTCAGCAAGGTTGACAATAACAAGCAATGGAGAAAGGACTTTACTCAATAAATGGTGCTGGGATAACTGGCTAGCCAAACACAGAAGAATGAAACACGACCCCTTCTTTTCACCATGTAAAAGACTTAAATGTAAGACCTAAAACTATTAAAAACCCTGGAAGAAAACCTAGGAAACACCAATCTGGACATAAGAACTGGCAAAGATTCCATGATGAAGTCTCCAAAAGCAACTGCAACAAAAACAAAAATTGACAAGTGGGACTTAACTAAACTGAAGAGCTTCTCAGAGAAAAAAAAAATTATCAAGAAAGTAAACAACCTACAATATGTAAGAAAATATTCATAAACTATGCATACAACAAAGAATCTTCAAGGACTTAAATCAACAACCAAAAAGAAGCAAACCCATTAGAAAATGGGTAAAAGACATGAACAGACACTTCTCAAAAGAATATATACATGCAGCCAAGAAGTATATGAAAAAAGTGTTCAGCATCACTAATTATTAGAGAAATGCAAATCAGAACCATAATGAGATACCACCTTGTATCAGTCAGAATGCCTATTAGTAAAAAGTCACAAAATAACAGGTATTGGTAAGATTGTGGAGAAAGGGAATATTTAGACACTGCTGGTGGGAATGTAAATTCATTCAGTCACTGTGGAAAGTAGTTTGGGGATTTCTCTAAGAACTTAAAACAGAACTACCATTTGACCTGGCAATCTCACTACTGGGTATACACCCAAAGGAATATAAATCATTCTACCAAAAAGACATACGCACCCATATGTTCATCACAGCACTATCCACAATAGCAAGACATGGAATCAAACTAGGTGCCCATGAATAGTGGACTGGATAAAGAAAATGTGGCACATATATACCATGGAATACCATGCACTGTGGAAAAGAAATCGCATCCTTTCCAGCAACATGGATGCACCTGGAGGCCATTATCCTAAGGGAATTAATGTAGGAACAGAAAACCAAATATTGCCTATTCTCACTTATAAGTGGGAGATGAACACTGAGTTCACATGGACACAAAGATGGGGACTACTTGAGTGGGGAGGGTGGGAGGAGGAGGGTGAGGATCAAAAAACTACCTATTGAGTATTATGCTCACTACCTGGATGAGGAAATCATTTTTACTCCAAACCCCAGCAACACACAATTTACCCAGGTAACAAACATGCACATGTGCCCCCTGAATCTAAAATAAAAGTTGGAGAAAGAAAAACGATCAGAGGGTGGCTGCTGGACAAGGAGGGGAGCTCCCAGGCAGCTCTGATTCCACATCCAGGCAAACGTGCAGCATGGTGGCTTTTAGCTCCAGAAGCTTCTCCCTGGGAGCTCAGCCGCCCCATCTGGCGGGGCGGAGTGGCCTCAGGTGTAGCCACAGGGCCAGCGAGGACACTGCAAGGGGAAGCCAGGGCAAAACTCGGGGTCTAGAGAACTGTCACTTGATTAGCTTAAGAGCTCCTCTAATATCCCAGGTGCTAAATCAACGTAAGAACTCTCACCAAATGAAAATTTCCTTGAAAGCCTGCTTTAGTCAACTGCATTCATGACATCTGTGTGGCTTCCCCATTTTGCCTCAAAGACAATCACTTTCCTCAAAAATGCCCAATTACATGCAAAATCCTGGCAACTACCAATTTACTGTATTCAGGATCCTCCTCTTGGCAACCCCAACTCTAACAATCAAATCACATTCCTGTGAGTCTACCAGGAGAAGCAGGAGACACGGAGCCTCATCTCCTTCAGGGGGATTTCACAGCCAGTGGGTGGTGAGGGCCACTGGGCATGGGGTCTTTCTGGGACAGAAGAAGGCAAGGGAGCCCTCAACAATAATGTGATTAACCTAGGCTCTGTCTCTAAGTATTATCCCATAGAACTCGGTTTACCACTATCAGAAAAATTTTGTTTTGTGTAAAATGCCCTCACATGTCACTAGTTCATTTGTGAATGATTCATTTTTTTCAAAAATGAATCCTTACTGCATGCCTGCTTTTCCCCAGGGCTCTCTTCCATCACAGACTTCCATCATCTTCAGGTTCCCTCCCTGATGAAGGGGTGTGATGTACTAGAAAGTGCAACAAACCATTCTTCAAAGTCTCCACTAACAAGGTGCACGGCTCTAACTCTAACGCGCTTATTTCAGTTCTCCTGGCCTTAGGACAATGAGAGGAGGGAGAGAGAATAGATGGTCCCAGGGTTCGTTTCCACTCCTGAAGGGAAGTAAATTGAATAATCTTTAAGCAGCTTATTTTACCAGCTTTAAATATGACTTTTACTAACTTGCCTTGGATTAAGTCCCTCCAGGAGGGCACTTAAAAAAAGAAGCAGCAGCATAACTGGGCACAGTGGCCTGGGCCTGTAATCCCAGCTACTCAGGAGGCCCTGGAGGGAGGGACACTTGAGCCCAGGAGTTCAAGACCAGCCTGGGCAACATAGTGAGGCCCCCATCTCTAAACAAAATTAAAATATAAAACAACAACAACAACAAAACAAACATAAGAAATAAACAAGCTTAGCCTTTTCTTCAGAAATCCCATGTCATTTCTCCCAAATTGTTTCTGTTTTATGGGTACCAAAACCACCTGTCAGTGTGTCCTCTGGGCTGACTGTAAGTATGCTCAGCCGAAGTATTTATAACACACAGTATCTTTCAACATTACTTCCCCTACTCTTATTGTCTTGTCCTCTAATTTCGTCTTTTATCTTACATTTCTAAGCCCCCACAAGACAGGTAATAAAGTATTTTATCCAAAAAAAGAAAAAAGAAAGAAAGAGAAATCCCATGTCATTGGGAGTAGCTGAAACTGGTCTCTCTCAAAAATGAATGAAATAGGTTTGTATGAACTCTAAGGACGGGCTGGGCTTGGCGAACCCTGCCCCAGCGCTGTGCTTTGCTCACACCAGAGACTTGAGGGAGCCCTGGAGCAGCGCCCCAGGAGCGCAGGGCACAGCCCCACACACGCTGGGCGTTCGGTAGCATTCCTTCCACACAGACCCTGCACCAGTGACATGCGCGGGTCGCTGCTTTGCTCTCCAGAGAGAATCCCAGAGGCCTAGAGAGAACCCGAGCCACTCCGCTGAGGCGGGCGAGACCTCGATCCTGTGTCTTCAAACTGCAGTTCTGGAAATGTTCACCTAAAAAGACGAGGCTCCTGGGAGTGAACCCTGCAAAGCCAGGGAACCTGGCAGTGTCCGCGGGTGCACGATGTACGAAGAGCCTCTGTGCCCCACTACCTGCCGCCCAACGCCAGATTCACGAGCTCATCTGCAGCCCAGGTCATGCATTACCCTGGAGCATGAAGGGGCCAAGGGGTCAGGAGAGATGGCTCTGGGTCCGTGGTGACCTGACTTTCTGAGGCATGGGAGACAGTCCCAATGTCACAGCAAGAAGCTCCTCAGGCCACTCACCCTGAAGAGGGAAACGGCTCCTAAGGGAGAAAAAAAAGGAAAAGTCAGTTAGGTAAATAGTTAAGACTGGGCCCTGAGAAGCTGCCTACCTGAAAAGTCGCAGCTGCTGCAGCTGCACAGATAAGCTGGGACAGGTAAGCTGGGCCAGATAAGGAGCCAGCAAAGCACAGAAGCCTTTTATTCTTTGTATAATTAGTGAGCTCCCAGGAAAAAGTTTCCTCCCTTTTTCAGGAATATACACGGTGGGCACTGTGGGAACTTTCACAGGGAGGAGGGGGCTTACCTAAAACAAACCCACAGTTACACAAACCAACACAAAAAGCTGCACTTTGTACTTGCCTAGAGACATACCCACAGCAGCATAAGGGGAGGTGCACAGACAGTTTTACTGGTAAGAGAAGTTACTCAAACTGCTAGAGATGAGAAGAGTTTCTTATAAAAGTTTTTGAATTCAGCAGTAACCCAGCAATCCATTCAGACTCCCTTCTTCACTGAGGAGAGCTTTCTTCTTTTGCTCATTCAACTTTCGCTCTAAACCCCTCCTTGTGTCTGCACTCCTTAATTTTCTTGGACATAGGACAAAGAATCCCAGGTACTAGTTCAGACAATGAGAAACTGCTACATTAAGGTGCATTGGCCAGACTCACTGTGTCCCCAGCTCCAGCTCAGGGAGCATCCAGGGAGCCGGCCTTCTCAGCTTTTTCCCTTCCCAACCACAGACATTGAGAACATGCCTCAACTCTGTGCCTCTGCTTCTGCATCTACAAATGGGAGTCATAACAGCCTGATTACAGTAAGAGTTGCATAATTCAACATGCATGACATGCTGGGGACAGAGTCTGCAACACAGACTGTGCTCAAAGCCTGTTCGCTGGTGCCTGGTGGCACTGTCCAGGGAACCTCCAGGAGCGGGGAGTCCGGGCACCACTGAGAACAGGCAGAAACATAGTGTCTGTTGGATACTGCGGTTTCATCTTACCCCATTTCCATGAAAAATGTTAGCCATTAGGAAAATGCCCCCAACCCCCAATGGGGGAATTAAAATTGCTGTCATTAATCCTAGAGTTCCAAGAAAAGAAACAGAACTGGCATCCATGCACCCAAACTTAGCGTCAAAACCTTAGCTCCCAGGGAATCTGTGATCCAAAGTTCTCTGACCAAGCAACAGTTTCACTGCTTCTGTCTAATCCTAGGTACAGATATTGTATTTACTGAACAAAATGACTAATCAGTTTATTTCCTTAATAGGCATAGTAAATGGCCAACAAATATTTATTAATTAAATCAAATAAAAGAAATCAATGGATACTTGGTGTTTTTGCAAGGTATTTGGAGGGAATAAAATTTAGAGAGACAGAAACAATGTGTAATCTATTTGGAAAATAAAATTTAATATATAACCAGAGATTATATCTGGAAAGACACTTGAGTTTCATAATGTAGTCTTTACCTCTCCCCCCAAATTAGTTTAAACTATTTTAAAGATTGTTGGGAACAGGCCCCCAGATCTGGCCATAAATTGGCCCTGAAACTGGCCAGAAACAAAACCTCTGCAGTACTGTGACATGCTCGTGATGGCCATGACGCCCACACTGAAGGTTGTGGGTTTACCAGAATGAGGACAAGGAACACCTGGCCCACCCAGGGTGGAAAACTGCTTAAGGTGTTCTTAAACCACAAACAATAGCATGAGCGATCTGTACCTTAAGGACATGTTCCTGCTGCAGATAACTAGCTAGAGCCCATTCCTTTATTTTGGTCCATCCCTTTGTTTCCCGTAAGAAATACTTTTAGTTAATCTATAATCTATAGAAACAATGCTTATCACTGGCTTGCTGTCAATAAATATGTGGGTAAATCTCTGTTCAAGGCTCTCAGCTCTGAAGGCTGTGAGACCCCTGATTTCCCACTCCATACTCTATATTTCTGTGTGTATGTATTTAATTCTATTCACACTGCTGAGTTAGGGTCTCCACAACCAAGCTGGTCTCAGCAAAAGATGTAAGCATGTTCAACACACCATAAACACATTTGTCCTCTGGATTGGGAAGACTGCAAGTTGGTGAGTGGGGACACACAGAGGGGACACACTGGGCACAGAAGCTATGGGTTTGCTGAACTCCAGAACTGAAAGCAGACAGAAGCAGCCAGGCATTCTATCACTGCAGGGTCAGTTAGAACCAAAATAGTTCCCTGCATGGCTATTCCTAGAGCCATGCTCCTCATAAGAAACCAGGAGCTGAAATAAGAATTCCACCCCTAAGAAATGATACCAACATATCTGCAGCAATCGCTGCCCATGGCTGTGCCTAAATAGAATCAAACTAAATAGAACCAAACTGGGATCAAACCTCTCATTTCTCAATCTATGATCTCTCCCACATCAGCCCCAGGCAAGGATCCCAAAGCCGCCAATACAACAGCTGGTTGCAGACCAGGCTTCCAGGGAGATGAGAGGAGGCAACCGCACAATAGCCTCTTAGAGAGAAGAAAATTTCCCACTCAGGATAAAGCTACAAATCAAACCTCCAAAGCGCATAAGAAAACATTTGTAAGAGACAGCCAGCAAATGCAACAATCATGATATAAATTTACTGCTCTTAAAATCCAAGTAGAACAACCCAAAAATGACTTTAAATAAGTATAGGTAATATTCTTAATAGTAACATAGAATAATAAAAATATGATTAAAATAGAGTTATAATTAAGAACAGATGGATATGAAAAATGTGAAAATAGAAATTCTGAAAGTAAAAATCAGAAACATTAAAATAAATGGCCCAAACAATAAAAAGAAAATAAATAAAAAGATAGAAAAAAAATCTTTAAAAGAAAGAAAAAAATAATAAATAATAAATGCCTCATTAGCCAGCCATGTCTAGACTGGATTCAATAAAATAGAGAATTAAAGTTTACATAAAGACAACATATACTCCAGTGTTAAGTGATATTGACTAGAAAGACTATCAGAGCCCAGAGAAGGGAGAGATCTCTGTGGATTGAAGTAGCTTCAGGGAGTTTCTGGAAGAAGTTACTTGAACAAGTCCTAGATGCTCCTAACAGAAAGGCTCCTAAAACTGAATGAATTACAGGTCTATGTTCCAGAATGCTGCCTGCCATCCCAACCATGGTTTCACAGATCCTTTGCAAAAAATCCTCTAAGTTCAAAAAGCAAGAACACTCCTTAAATTAGAAAAGAAAATGCACAGAAGTTTAGGAAAAATTGGAACCCTGTGCATTGCTGGTGAGAATGTAAAAAGGTACAACCACTATGGAAAACAATATGACAGTTGCTGAAAAATATTAAACATCAATCACCACATGATGCAGCAATTCCACTTCTGGGCATACACCCAAAAGAATGTTAAGCATCAACATAAAGAGATATTTGCATGCCAGTGTTTATAACAGCATTGTTCACAATAGACAAAAGTTGGAAACAATCCAAATGTCCATCAACACATGACTGGGTAAACAGCATGTGGTATACATACAAAGGAATATTGCATAAAAGGAAGGAAATTCTGACACATGATATAACATGAGTGAACCTTGAAGACACTATGTTAAATGAAAAAAAAGAAACAGATACAAAAGAACAAATATTCCACTTATATGAGGTATGTAGAGTAGTCAAATTCATAGAGACATAAAGTAGAATGATGGCTGCCAGGGGTGGGGAGTTGGTGTTTAATGGTACAGAGCTTCAGTTTGGGAAAATGAAAAAGTTCTGGAGGTGAATGGTGGTGATGGTTGCACCACAGTGTGAATATACTTAATGCCACTCAAAATGTATATTTAAAAATATAAATACACTGGGCCAGATGCAGTGGCTCACACCTATAAACTCAACAATTTGGAAGGCCACGGCAGTAGGATTGCTTGAGGCCAGAAGTTTATGACCAGCCTGGGCAACATAGGAGACCCCCCATCTCTACAAAAACAAAATTGTCGTAATTAGTCTGGTGTTGTGGTGTGTTCATGTAGTATTAGCTACTCGGGAGACTGCGGCTGGAGGCTGCAGTGAGTTATGATTATGCCACTGCACTCCAGCATGGGTGACAGAGAAAGACCCAGCCTCTAAAAAACAAAAAAAGAAAGAAAAAAGTGTACACTTAATATACACTTAAAATGGCTAAAATGGTAAATTTTATGTTATTTATATTGTACCACAATTGTGCAAAAAAAAAAAAAAAAAGAAAATAGAAAATGCCCACAAAAAATCACTAGATCACAAATAATTCTAAGTGATGTGCACCGAGCTACCTCCCTCATCTGCCTCAGCGGTCTCATGTTCATGAACCTGACTTGCATCTCACTTAAGCCAGCATCAGTAAAACATTTACTGTTACAATAAATGTCAAAGGAGGCCATATGTGAAAAAGCCTGCTACAGTGTGGAATCTTAACACTTAGTTATAAGATAACAGGTAGAATCTTAAAATTTAATATGATATTCAACACGTATAAATTTTTATTACATATAGTGTGTACATATTTATACCTCATATCCTGGACATGCACAGTCTAAAATAAAAATGAAAGTTTATTTTTGGGCAGAAAAATAAAAATAGATGTGCTAGATATTGTATATAAAAGGTAGATTATTCTTTAAGATTGTAACCAGGACAATTGTGGCACAGTGAACAGAACTGTCTGGAAGCAGCTCTGAGCGCTCACTCTGAACCACAGCCAGCTGGAACCTGGAACTCTCCCTTCCCCCAGACAGAGGGGGCTGAGGTCAAGCTTAGCTTCCCACATGCCATCAACTGGGTGCTGGTGCCCCTCCAAAATTCCTCTGTTGCCATTCTAACCCCCAAAGCGATGGTATTAGGAGGTGAGTCCTGTGGGAGGGGATTAGGTCATAACGGTGGAGCCTTCATGGATAGAATCGGTGTTCTCATAAGCCTCCAGAGAGCCAGCCAGCCCTCTCTCAACTAGGCTAGGATGCAATGAGAAGGCAGCCATCTGTGAACCAGGAACAGGGCTCTCCCCAGGACTCAACCCTGCTGGTACCCCGATCTTGGACATGCAGCCTCCAGAACTCTGATAAGTGTTGGAATCCCGCTCAGCCTATGGTCTTCAATAATAGCAGCCAAGGCCGGGCGCGGTGGCTCAAGCCTGTAATCCCAGCACTTTGGGAGGCCGAGATGGGCGGATCACGAGGTCAGGAGATCGAGACCATCCTGGCTAACCCGGTGAAACCCGTCTCTACTAAAAAATACAAAAAACTGGCCGGGGGAGGTGGCGGGCGCCTGTAGTCCCAGCTACTCTGGAGGCTGAGGCAGGAGAATGGCGTAAACCCGGGAGGCGGAGCTTGCAGTGAGCTGAGATCCGGCCACTGCACTCCAGCCCCGGCGACAGAGCGAGACTCCGTCTCAAAAAAAAAAAAAAAATAATAATAATAATAATAATAGCAGCCAAAACATACCAATACACCAGAGAATCAGTGGCTCCTGTCTGCCAGCAAATGACCTGCTCATTCCCAAGGACACTGCAGACTCCAGTTTCTGGATAGCTAGTAATCCAGACGATAATCACTGGGGAAATTCACAGACCTCAAGCTTATCCTCTAAAAAGGTCAAATAAAAGGGTAAAGTCCCTCCCCTGAAACACAAACCCAGCCTGGAAAACGCACTGCGGGCCCAACTCGCTGAGGAATGAGAGGACACACAGGTCTCTTCTTTTCTTGCTGGGCCTTGGTCTATTCACACATCCCTTTCTCCTAATCTGCACCTCGTGACCGCGGAGCTCCTCCCACTCCCAGTGTGTGATGCTGAGCTTTTTGGCCCTTGACTCTCTCCTCTGTCAGTATTATAGGTTGGGTTCAGAGACAAGGAGGGACACTGTGAGAAGAAGTCCTGCAAGACAGCCACATCCCTGCTTGCAACTTGCTGAATCTAACACACACTCACTTGGCATTATAATTACACCAGAACTTGAAGAGAATACTAATAATCTCAAATTCCAACACAATTACTGCCGACTCCTCTCCTACTTTTCCTTTACTTGCCAGCAGGCTTAAAATTAAGAATATATTGAAATAAACATACCATGGCTCCTAAGAAGAAGGGAGAAAGACCAGAAAAAAGAAAATATTGACTATTAATTATAAGTCAAAAAGTAAGACATATTTTCATTATTTCTTTGTTACTAGTTATAACATATATGCAGAAAGGCACATACAGAATAGCAGTTTAAAGAACAAGCTGTTTCTTTAAACTGTAAATACTGTATACTATATAATATATAAACTGTAACCTGTAAATATCCAGCTTAAATAATAATCATAAAGCAAATCCCTCTGTAACTAACACCAGGTCAAGCAATCCTGTGCCAGGGCCCAGAGCTGCCCCTCCCTCCTGCGTCCTTCCTAGATGACCACTGCTGTCTTCTTTCCCTTTGGAGGTTGCCCTCCCACTAACTGTTATGATAATGGCTTTAGTTTTACCACTTCTGTATATATCTGTAAATAAGGTACTCCAATTTTGCCTGGTTTTGAATGTTATATAAATGGAATCATACCGTGTGAGTTTTTTGGGTGTGCTTGTGTTCCTATGTGTCTTGCTAGTTTAACATGGTATTATGTTTATACATTCATCCATGTTGCATTCATATGGTTTATTTCTTAACTATGTAATATTTCATTGGAGAAAACTATGAATGAATTTGGATCTTAGATATGAATATATTGAACTCCAGTAACCAATGATAAATTATTTTTCATAGTAGTTGCATACATGTTGCCCATCATTCAGCAGTGTATGAAGTTGTTTCATAATCTCATCAACACTTGGAATTGTCAGTTATTTTAATGTTGCCCATCTGGTGGGTATGTAACGGAATCTTACTGTGGTTTGAATCTGCATTTTCCTGATTCCCAAAAAGTTGGATTTACTTTAGTCTCTACTGGTTATTTGCATATCCTCTTTTATAAAATATCTATTCAAGTCTTTTGCCCATCTTTTCTTTGGCTTTTCTTTCTTTTTCCTTTTCTTTTTTTTTTTTTTTTTTTAATTGAAACAGAGTCTTGCTCTGTCGCCCAGCTGGAGTGCAGTGTCATGATCTGGGCTCACTGCAACCTCTGCCTCCTGGGTTCAAGCAATTCAATTCTTCTGCCTCAGCCTCCCAAGTAGCTGTGATTACAGGCGCCCACCACCAAGCCTGGCTAATTTTTGTATTTTTAGTAAAGACAGGGTTTCCTCATATTGGCTAGGCTGGTCTTGAACTCCTGATCTCAGGTGATCTGCCTGCCTCGGCCTCCCAAAGTGCTGAGATTACAGGAGAGAGTCACCTCACCTAGCCTCCTTTGGGTTTTCTATCTACTGATTTGCAGGAGCTCATTACATATTCTTGATACAAGAATATATAATGATAACGATATAAGTTCTTTCTCAGATAACATATGTCACAAATATCTTCTACTGGCTTATCTTTTCAGTCTCTTTAATGGATTCTTTTGACGAAATTTGCACCGAATTTTTGTGCATTTATTTTATTTTATTTTTTGAGACAGGGACTTTCTCTGTCACCCAGGCTGGAGAGCAGTGGCACAATCATAGCTCACTGCAGCCTCGAACTCCTGAGTTCAAGGGATCCTCATACCTCAGCCTCCCAAGTAGCTGGGACTGCAAGTGCACATTACTGTGGCTGGCTAATTTTTAACTTTTTTGTAGACACAGGATCTTGCTATGTTGCCCAGGCTGGTTTCAAACTCCTGGCCTCAAGCAATCCTCTTGCATCAGCCTCCCCAAGTGCTGGGATTACAGATGTGAGCCACCACATCCAGCCTTTTTACTAAGGTAAATTTTATTTACCAATACTTTCCTTTATGGCTAGTGGATTTTGTGAAATTTTTTATGAAATTATTAAAAAAAAAACTTTTTATGAAATTATTCCCTGTGTCCTGGGTTATGAAGATTCTCACTTAAGATTATTTTTGACCCTTTTTTTTTTTTTTTTTGCTTTTTTCATTTTGTTGTTTAACCAACCCAGAATTTATTTTTCGAATATGGTGTGAGTTAGAGTCCACTGGGCTATCCAACTGCCCCAGCATTATTTGCTAAAAACAATGTTCTTTCCCCACTGCTGTGTAGTACCAACTCTGTCATGTATCAAGTGTCCATAGTGCCTTGGTCTCTTTCTGAGCCCCCTAAGTCTAATTTTTACCCCAAGCCTGACCCTGCACTGACACTTCCCTTACCACTTACTGTGCCTTTATAATCTCCTAACATCTGGTAGGGCCAGTTACTCCACCTCCTCTGCTTCTCCATGTGTGTCTTAGCTATTCTTGATTTTTGCATTTGTTATGAATCTCAGAATCAGCTTGCCAAATTAAAAAAAACTTCTGCTATATTTTTATTACAATTACTCCAACCCTGTATCAATATTGAGTCTTCCGATCCACAGCTGTAGCATATCTTCCCTCTGATCTAAGTCACTTTGGACCATGTCTCATACTTTTCTGCATGGAGGTCTCCCACATCTGTTGCTAGATTTATTTAAGTGCCTTCACACTCTTAATACTTTGACATATGACACTCTTTGTTATTTAATTTTCCAACTCTTTAATCTGGTAGAGAGAAAATAATTGATCTTTAGAACTGTATTTCATATGCCAGGAACTTTGAAAACCTTCTATTTCTGATGATTATTGTTAGATAAAATGTTCTCTCATAAACACAATAAAAATATATGAACAGCTATATACATAATTTGTTTTTAATATGATGGAAGGTGCTAGCTTTAACTAGTAAGTCTCCTGATGGTCTAATGATGCCAAGGCTAATGTGCTACATTGTTAACCACTTTCACAAAAATGTCAGGTTACATACACATATCACATCTTACATAATTTAACTTTTCTTTATAATGAATGTGGCCTGCTAATCAGCTTTTTATAATAATTGAGCATTCTTCCCCACCTGGCAACCATAGTTCATTTGGAGTGTTGGTAGAACAAGCATCAACTGAGAGCCTATGATATGCCAGGGACATCGCATGCCTCCTCTCATTTAATTTTAACAACAATCAGACGAGGAAGCAACAATAAGATGAAATACATTTATGA
This sequence comes from Macaca fascicularis, assembly GCF_037993035.2. NCBI lineage: Eukaryota > Metazoa > Chordata > Mammalia > Primates > Cercopithecidae > Macaca > Macaca fascicularis. The sequence goes on from NC_088382.1 coordinate 63,610,399, forward strand.
GTAAAGAAATTGAGGCTCAGAGTTAGAATATAACTTGCTTAATGCCTCAAAGCTAGTAAGTGGCTAGGTAGGATTTCAGCTACTAATAGCCCTAATCCTCTTCCACCATCATGAGCCTCAGAGGAGATGGCACCTATCAGCTCCTTGGCAGACCAAGGCAGAGCCGCTGTGCCCAGCTCCCTGCCCCACTTTCTGGATGCACTGCTGCATGTCAGTCTTTCTACACGAGGTATTAAAGGACATGCTAACTTTGAATGGTATTTCAATGTCCTATCCCTTGAGAGAGAGAGAGAGAGAGAGATGTATAAAATGATGTTTGAACTTAAGTGTAGGTTTCATTATTATTCAGGTATAGTGAGGTCAATAGACCAGGAGATGATTGCCATTGAAAAGGTAGTTTATTACTCACAGACCCCAAGAGGAGGGGGAACACCACCATGGGGTGGGGATGGGCCACAGAAGGAGGCACCAGGGTGGGCCAGGAGGCAGAGGGAGAAGGAAACTGTGGGTAAGAGTCTTTACTGTGGTTTCCAGAGGAATGAATGAGAGAGGCAGGATAAGCAGGCTGAGGATTGGCTGACTTGAATAATTTCGGTGGACTCTGGGGCATAGAGGCTGTCCTTTGTTGTCTGTTACCTGGCCCACAAAAAAATAAAATAAAATAAAATAAAAAAATAAAAAAAAATTTTATTGTGTTTCTTTACGAGAGAACATTTTATCTAACAATAATCATTAGAAAAAGGTTTTCAAGGTTCCTGGCATATTAAATACACTTCTAAAGATCAATTATTTTCTCTACCAGATTAGGATAGGGGAATAGTGGCCCAGAGTATAAGAGCTCAGTAAAGGATGTGATTGGGGTGTGGGCACTGGATTGGTTAGCTTGCATATGAAGAGCGAGCTTGCAAGTGAGTCCTTTACTCTTTCTAGGAATGGCTACCCTAAGAGGAGCAGTCTGTCCAGAGTCAGCAAGACTCCAGATGTGTCAAAGCATTAAAGCATCAGCCAGAAACACAGGATTACTGCAGGTTTATATGCAGAAAAGGGTTACCATAGTAGGCCTGACTGCTGTCCTTTGAAAGATCTGCTTATGAGATTGGCCCTCAGCTGGTTTCTGAGAACTTGGATTTTAGGGAAGTCAGGGTTCCCATTGCCCTAATTAATAAGGGATCACTGTGGACCACTGTACAATGTGGTTTGTGTGGAATACCTGCTTTCCTTTTAGAAGTCTGAGATTTTGACATGTGCTAGGCAGCACATGAAAACCCTGGACACTGAGTCTCTAGTGAGCTTCCCTGGTAGGCAACACTTTACATGTGTTGTCATAAAGCATCATAAAGGGGAGTTAAGTGCATCCCCCATGACTCCACTGGGACAGGATTCCTGGAAGCTCATGCCTGCTTTCCCCAAAATGTTGCCCCATATGCCTTTTCCTTTTGATGATTTTACATTGATCCTTTCACTGTAATCCATTATAGTCACGAGTATCACTGTATATGATGTGAGTCCTCCTAGGAATCAGAACCCAGGGATGATCTGGGAAACCCGCAACATAGCCTGTGTTTCCATCCAGGGAATATTGAAGCACAATTGTATTAGTCCATTTTCATACTGCTATGAAGAAACACTCAAGACTGGGTAATTTATAAAGAAAATGAGTTTTAATGGACTCAGTTCCGCAAGGCTGGGGAGGCCTCACAATCATGATGAAAGGTGAAGGGGAGAAAGTCACATCTTTCATGGTGGCAGGCAAGAGAGCAAGTGCAGGGGAACTCCGCTGTATAAAACCATCAGATTTGTGAGACTTATTCACCATCATGAGAACAGCATGGGAAAAACCCACCCCCATGAGTAAATTACCTCCCACCAAGTATCTCTCATGACATGTGGAGATTATGGGTGCTACATGCAAGATGAAATTTGGGTGGGGACACAGCCAAAGCATATCACCAATATATTTGTTAGTGTCTTTGTTTCTAAAGAATCAGGGTTGTTTGTTTGTTTGTTTCTGAGACAAGGTCTCTCTCTGTCACCCAGGCTGGAATGCAGTGGTGCTATCATGGCTCACTGCAGCTTCGACCTCCCAGGCTCAAGCAATCCTCTTGCCTCAGCCTCCCTGTGGGAGTGCCTGTGGGACTACAGACACACTCCACCATGCCCAGCTAATTTTTAGATTTTTGTAGAGATGAGGTCTCACTATGTTGCCCAGGCTGGTCGTGAACTCCTGAGCTCAAGGGATCCTCCTGCCTTGGACTCCCAAAGTGCTAGGATTGCAGGGGGTGAGCCACCATTAAACCCGTCCTAGAATCAGGGTTTTTTAAACGATAGCCACCATTAAATTTTTGATGTATGAAATAAAGGTTACTCTTCCGACAGGCTAACCTGTGAGGGGTCGTAGTGCTTATTCAGTACACGTTGCCCCTACATCTGTTTTGAAGGCAGGTTTAGCTTTCTTGTGTCAGAGGCAGGGCTCAGTCACCCCCAAAACAGTCCTCAGCTCTGCACCACACCCAAATGGCCTTAGCCGGTGGTCAGAGATGAGAACACAATGGCAGGTCTTCCACCTAGTGGACTGGCTCCTGGCTTTCCCCACCACTCTCTTTAAAGGCTCCATTTGAGCATTTGCCTGTGAACATACCATGACCCACACCCTGTTCCCCAGTATATACTGCTAGTTGCCACACCTTTTCCCTCTGTCTCCCTGCCTGTGCTCCCAGCATGCAGTGTATGTCCCATGGGCCATAAGTACTGGAAACTCTTAAACTTTCCTATTGCTGTTGTGTCATTCAAGCTATGCCTGCCATCCAACTCCTGCCAGCAAGACCACCCCAAAGGGGCCCATGCAGGTGGATCCCCTCCTGAGGCTCTTAAAGAGTTTCAATCAAAGCCACCACATAGCATGATGAAGCCGTTGTCCAGCTCTCTGAAGCCTTAGCTTTTATCCTTCATTAAGCAACTCAAGGGAGTTCCTTTCATGCCCCTTCTCTCACAGCCTCCTTTGCTCCATCCACACTTTTCTCACATCTCTGGACTTTGTAGAATGTTAGTTGACTTTTAAATGTTTTTCTGATTCTTTGTCTATCTCTTTTCAGATAACTATATACTCTCATGCAGTTCTAAGACATAATACAGAGAGGCCCCTTTTACCCTTTATCCAGTTTCCCCCAGTAGTAACATTCTGCAAAACTGTAATACAATATCACAGTCAGTATCTTGACCCTGATAGAATCCACTGATCTTATTCAAATTTCCCTAGTTTAATTCGGACTCTGTGTGAGTATTAAATCCTATGCATTTATATCACCATTATAGGTTTGTGTATCCACAATTACCAAACAGTTCCAACTCCACAAGAACCCCTTGTGTTGTCCGTTTATAACCATGTCAATTTCTCTTCTCTGGCAACTATTAATCTGTTCACCATTTGTGAACTGTTATACAGCATGTAACCTCAGACAGTATGTAATCTTTTACATTCAGTATACTTCATGAAAATTCATCCAGGTTGTTTCATGTATCAATACTTCATGCTTTCCTTGCTAAATAGTATTTCGTGGTAGAGCTGGACCACACCATTCACCTACAGAAGGACATCAGGTTCATTCCAGTTTGGGCACTTAGAAAGAAAACTCCTTTGAACATTTGTGTGCAGACTTTTGTGTGAATACGCATTTTCATATCTCTAGATAACTGCCCAGGAGTACAATTACTGGGTCAGACCGAAGTTGCAGGTGTCATTTGCTGAGAAGCCGCCAGGCTATTTTTCCAGTGGGAGTGATCCACTTACTTCTCCTATTGACTTTTAGACCAGATTTCCATTTTGAGTGACTATGGAGGTAGTTACAAGACACCCCAAAACCGTGTTCCTCCTCTTGAAAACTTACCTAAGTGCTTCTAAATGGGTCTAACATAAATATAGAACACAAGATACCATGACCTCTCCCATGCCATTGCAAACACCATCTTTCTATTTCCTCTCTGCCCCCACAAATCCTTGACCATTGCTTCCTACAGGGAACTGTCTGAGACCCCTTAGACCAGGTGAGATGTTTCAACTCTGCCCCACCTGTCCTCACACAGCATTGCCCCTTCTATTGGAATTATTGAATTAATCGTCTTCTTCATCACACTTCAAATTCTCTGAAAGCAAGGACTGGGATGTTCTATCTGCTATCACACCCTCAATGTCTAACTTGGCACCTACACATAGTAGGTCCTCAATTAATATTTTTGTGGCTGAATGTGCAATCTGAAAAGCCCATTCAATATAGTATTCCAGGTACCCCTTGCTAATTAAAGTTGAAAGACTAGGTCAATAAGAAGGCAACATTCACTAATTGTGGTTGACATGAATCAATGTCTTTTAAATATTTCCAACTAATACATGTTAATGAATTAATCATTTCTAGAAGAGCAAATGGGCTTATTGTGTGCCTTGTTTTGCTTGCTGTGAGAAAATCAACCCTTTATTACGATTACAGATGCAGACAGAATCTGAATACATTCACACATTGACCTGCAATGCTTAGAGCTCCACGCATGCTCTAATAACCTAATTTAACTGCTTTTTAAAAGTCCCTAGAATTAGTAATTTCTAACACAATTGTTGCCTGGATTTTCATACCCCATTTTATGTTATTAAGTTCCTTTTAATGCTAGGAGACATTCTTATATTTCCAAAGGAAATAATTCAATATCGCCCTAGAGGTGTACATAATTGAATGCACAATCTAATTTCTTCCCAGGGACTTGGACACTTCTAATTAGTCTGAGTTTCTAAACCCCAGGCCAGTAGTTCATCCAAGGCAAGATCGGGCCAGGCTGCTACCTATGCCTTCCAGAGAGGGCTGTGTCCTCCCTCTCTCCACTGATCCCAGAAGGTCTCAGATCCCTGCTAGGGTAAGATGAGCTAATACCCACAAAGTACCTAAAAACTGACCGGAAGATAGTAAGCGTGTGTATTCATCTGGGGTCTCCAGAGAACCAGAACCAATAGAATGTGAATATAAACAGGGAGATTAGTTTTAAATAACTGGCTCATGTAATTGCTGGGCTGAGAAGTCTGAATCTGCAGGATAGACCAGCTGGCTGGAGACCTAGGGAAAATTTGATGCTACAGCTCAAGTGTGGAGGCAGAAGTTCCTGTTCCTCTGGGACCTCAGACTTTTCTTTTAAGGCCTTCACCTGATTGGATAAGGCCCATCCACACTATGGAGGGTAATCTACTCAAAGTATACTGATTAAGACATTATTCACATCTTTAAAAATATCTTCACAGCAACATGTAGGCTGGTGTTTGACCAGCCTAGCCAAGTTAACATCAAATTAATGTTAACTTAATTAATTAACATTAATTTGATTAATGGCCTAGCCAAGTTAACATCAAATTAATCCACACACCATGGTATAGGTGTAAGCAAGTGATATCTTTCCTGTGGGATTCTCTGGGCATACAATTTGCTATAGGTCTCAAAGTCCTAAATTTTTTTTTGCACTAAGGTATCTACATTTGTAGTTAACTGTATAAATATGTACTATTTGATTTATAAACTGAGGTTGGGATGCATATTTTATTAACCTGTATAGCCATCAAAAGCTTAGTTTCTAACACAACACACATCATTGAAATAACTGTAGTTCCCTCTTTTTCACTCTTTTTTAAGACCTTTTTTTTCTTTTTTTTTCTTTTTCTTTTTTCTTTTTTTTTTTTTACTTTAAGCTAGGCATACATGTGCAGAATGTGGAGGTTTGTTACACAGGTATACATGTGCCATGATGGTTTGCTGCACCTATCAACCCGTCATCTAGGTTTTAAGCCCTGCATGCATTAGCTATTTGTCCTAATGCTCTCCCTCCCCTCACCTTCCCCCCTCCCACCCACTGACAGGCCCCAGTGTGTATTGTTCTCCTCCCTGTGTCCATGTGTTTTCATTGTTCAATTCCCACTTATGAGGGACAACATGCAGTGTTTGATTTTCTGTTCCTATGTTAGTTTGCTGAGAATGATGGGTTCCAGCTTCATCCATGTCCCTGCAAAGGACATGATCTCATTCCTTTTTGTGGCTGCATAGTATTCTGTAGTGTATTTTCTTTATCCACCCTATCATCGATGGGCATTTGAGTTGGTTCCATATCTTTTCTATTGTGAATAGTGCTGCAATAAATATACATGTACATGTGTCCTTATAGTAGAATGATTTATATTCCTTTGGGTATATACGCAGTAACGGGATTGCTGAGTCAAATAGTATTTCTGGTTTTAGATCCTTGAGGAATCACCACACTGTCTTCCACAATGGTTGAACTAATTTACATTCCCACCAACAATGTAAAAGCATTCCTAATTCTCCACTGCCTCGCCAGCATCTGTTGTTTCTTGACTTTTTAATAACCGCCACTCTGACTGGCATGAGGTGGTATCTCATTGTGGTTTTAATTTGCATTTCTCTAATGATCAGTGATGTTGAGTTTTTTTCATGTTTCTTGGGCACATAAATGTCTTCTTTTGAGAAGTGTTTGTTCATATCCTTTGCCCACTTTTTGATGGGATTATTAATTTGGTTTTTTTCTTGTAAAGTTGTTTAAGTCCTTGTAAATTCTGGATATTAGACCTTTGTCAGATGGATAGATTGCAAAAATGTTCTCCCATTCTGTAGGTTGCTTATTCACTCTGATGATAGTTTCTTTTTCTGTGCAGAAACTCTTCAGTTTAATTAGATCCCATTTGTCAATTTTAGCTTTTGTTGTAATTGCTTTTAGCGATTTCATCATAAAATCTTTGCCTAGGCCTATGTCTTCAATGGCATTGCCTAGCTTTTTTTCTAGGGTTTTTGTAGCTTGTGGCTTTAAGTCTTTAATCTATCTTGAGTTAATTTTTGTATAAGGTGTAAGGAAGGGGTCCAGTTTTGGTTTTCTGCATATGGCTAGCCAGTTTTCCTAGCACTATTTATTAAATAGGGAGTCCTTTCCACATTTTGCTTGTTTTGTCAGGTTTGTTGAAGATCAAAGGGTGGTAGATGTGTGGTCTTATTTCTGAGGTCTCTGTTCTGTTGTGTTGGCCTATATGCCTGTTTTGGTACCAGCACCCTGCTGTTTTGGTTACTGTAGCCTTGTAGCATAGTTTGAAGTCGGGTAGCATGATGCCTCCAGCTTTGTTCTTTTTGCTTAGGATTGTCTTGGCTATGTGGGCTCTTTTTTGGTTTTATATGAATTTTAAAGCAGTTTTTAACAATTCTGTGAAAAATGTCAATAGTAGCTTGATGGGAATAGCATTGAATCTATAAATTATTTTGGGCATTTTCACAATATTGATTCTTTCTATCCATGAGGATGGAATGTTTTTCCATTTGTTTGTGTCCTCTCTTATTTCCTTGAGCAGTAGTTTGCAATTCTCCTTGAAGAGGTCTTTCACATCCTTTGTTAGCTGTATTCCTAGGTATTTTATTCCCTTTGTAGCAATTGTGACTGGGAGTTCATTCATGTTCTGGCTCTCTGTTTGTCTATTATTGGTGTATAGGAATGCTTGTAATTTTTGCACATTGATTTTGTATCCCGAGACTTTACTGAAGTTGCTTATTAGCTTAAGGAGCTTTGGGGTTGAGATGATGGGGTTTCTAAATATAGTATCACATCATCTGCAAACAGAGGCATTTTGATTTAATCTCTTCCTATTTGAATACCCTTTATTTTTTTCTCATGTCTGTTTGCCCTAGCCAGAATTTCCAACACTATGTTGAATACGAGTCATGAGAGAGGGCATCCTTGTCTTGTGCCGGTTTTCAAAGGGGATGCTTCCAGCTTGTGCCCATTCAGTATGACACTGGCTGTGGGTTTGTCATAAATAGCTATCATTATTTTGAGATATGTTCCATCAACATCTAGTTTGAGAGTTTTTCATGTGAAGGGATGTTGAATTTTATTGAAGGCCTTTTCTGAATCTTTTGAGATAATCAAGTGGTTTTTGTCATTGGTTTTGCTTATGTGATAGATGACATTTATTGATTTATGAATGTTGAACCAGCCTTGCATCCCAGAGATGAAGCCGGCTTGATGGTGGTGGATAAGCTTTTTGATGTGCTGCTGGGTTCGGTTTGCCAGTATTTTATGGAAGATTTTCTCATCGATGGTCATCAGAGATATTGGCCTGAAATTTTCTTTTTTTGTTGTATCTCTGCCAGGTTTTGGTATCAAGTTGATGCTAGCCTCATGAAATATGTTAGGGAGAGTTCCTCCTTTGCAGTTGTTTGGAATTGTTTCTGAAGGAATGGTATCAGCTCCTTTTTGTACCTCTAGTATAATTTGGCTGTGAATCCATCTGGTCCTGGGCTTTCTTTCATTGGTAGGCTATTTATTACTGCCTCAATTTCAGAACCTGTTATTGGTCTATTCAGGGATTTGACTTCTTCCTGGTTTAGTCTTGGAAGGGTGTATGTGTCCAGGAATTTACCCATTTCTTCCAGATTTTCTAATTTATTTGTGTAGAGGTGTTTATAGTATTCTCTGATGGTACTTTGTATTTCTATGAGGTCAGTGGTGATATCCCCTTTATCATTTTTTATTGTATCTATTTGATTCTTCTCTCTTCTCTTCTTTATTAGTCTAGCAAGTGGTCTATCTATATTATTAATTTTTTCAAAAAAAACAGATGCTGGATTCATTGATTTTTTTAAGGGTTTTTCATGTCTCTATCTCCTTCAATTCTGCTTTTATCTTAGTTATTTCTTGTCTTCTGCTAGCTTTTGGACTGGTTTGCTCTTGCTTCTCTAGTTCCTTTAATTGGATTTTTAGGGTGTCAATTTGAGATCTTTCTAGCTTTCTGATGTGGGCATTTAGTGCTATAAATTTTGCTTTTAATGCCACTTTAGCTGCATCCCAGAGATTCTGGTATGTTGCCTCTTTGTTCTCATTGGTTTCAAAGAACTTCTTGGTTTCCACTTTAATTTCATTATTTACCCAGGAGTCATTCAGGAGCAGGTTGCTTAATTTCCATGTAGTTGTGTGGTTTTGAGTGAGTTTCTTAATACTGAATTCTAATTTGATTGCCCTGTGATCTGAGAGACTTTGTTATGACTTCAGTTCTTTTTCATTTGCTGAGGAGTGTTTTATTTCCAATTATGTGGTCAATTTTAGAGTAAGTGCCATGTGGCACTGAGAAGAATGTATATTCTGCTGTTTTGGGGTGGAAAGTTCTGTAGATATCTATTAGGTTCACTTGATCCAGTGCTGAGTTCAAGTTCTGAATATACTTGTTAATTTTCTGTCTCATCGATCTGTCTAATATTGACAGTGGAGTGTTAATGTCTCCCACTACTATTGTGTGGGAGTCTAAGTCTCTTTGTAGGTCTCTCAGAATTTGTTTTATGAATCTGGGTGCTCCTGTATTGGGTGCATATATATTTAGGATAGGTAGCTCTTCCTGTTGCATTGATTCCTTTATCATTATGTAATACCCTTCTTAGTCTTTTTTACCTTTGTTGGTTTATAGTTTGTTTTGTCAGAGATGAGGATGGCAAACCCTGCTTTTTTCTGCTTTCCATTTGCTTCGTAAATTTTTCCTCCATCCCTTTATTTTGAGTCTATGTGTGTCTTTGCACATGAGATGGGTCTCTTGAATACAGCACACTGATGGGTCTGGATTCCATCCAATTTGCCAGTCTGTGTCTTTTAATTGGGGCATTTGGCCCATTTACATTTAAGGTTAATATTGTTATGTGTGAATTTGATCCTGTCATCATGATGCTAGCTGGTTATTTCACACACTAGTCAATGCCATTTTTTCATAGTGTCATTGGTCTTTATATTTTCATGTGTTTTGTAGTAGCTGGTACTGGTTTTTCCTTTCCACATTTAGTGCTTCCTTCAGGAGCTCTTGCAAGACAGGCCTGGTGGTGATGAATTCCCTCAGCATTTGCTTGTCTGAAAAGGATTTTACTTCTCCTTGGCTTATGAAGCTTAGTTTGGCAAGATATAAATTCTGGGTTGAAAATTCCTTTTTTTAAGAATGTTGAATGTTGTCCCCTTCCTCTCTTCTGGCTTGTAGGATTTCTGCTGAGAGATCTGCTATTAGTCTGATATGCTTCCATTTGTAGGTGACCTGGCCTTTCTCTCTGGCTGCCCTTAACATTTTTTCCTTCATTTAGACCTTGGAGAATCTGATGATTATGTGTCTTGGGGTTGATCTTCTCTTGGAGTATCTTAGTTGTATTCTCTGGATTTCCTGAATTTGAATGTTGGTCTATCTTGCTAGGTTGGGGAAGTTCTCCTGGATAATACTTTCAAGTATGTTTTCCAACTTGCTTCCATTATCCCCATCTCTTTCAGGTGCTCCTATCAGTCATAGGTTTGGTCTTTTTACATAGTGCCATATTTCTCAGAGGTTTCATTTGTTCCCTTTCATTCTTTTTTGAAAGACAAGATTCTAATCTTGTCTACCTGCTTTATTTCAGCAAGATAGTTTTCCATCTCTGATATTCTTTCATCCGCTTGGTCGATTCAAGCAGCTATTGATACTTGTCTATGATTCACGAAGTTCTCGTGCTGCGTTTTTCAGCTCCATCAGGTTACTTATGTTCCTCTCTAAACTCATTATTCTAGTTAGCCGCTCCTGTGACCTTTTATCAAGGTTCTTTGCTTCTTTGCATTGGGTTATAACATGCTCCTTTACCTCAGCAAAGTTCTTTATTACCCACCTTCTGAAGCCTACTTCTGTCAGTTCGTCCATCTCATACTCCATCCAGTTCTGTGCCCTTACTGGAGAAGTGTTGTGATCATTTGGAGGAGAAGAGGCACTCTGGCCTTTCGGGTTTTCACCATTTTTTCATTGTTTCTTTCTCATCTTCATGAGTTTGTCTAGTTTCAGTCTTTGAGACTGCTTGGATGAGGTTTTTGTGGGGACTTTTTTTGTTGATGCTGTCATTGCTTCCTGTTTGTTTGTTCTTTCAATAGGCAGGTCTCTCTTCTGTAGGGCTGCGGGGGTTTGCTGGGGGTTCACTTCAGGCCCTATTCATCTGGTTCGCTCCCACACCTGGAAATGTCACTCAAGAAGGCTGGAGAACAGCAAAATGGGTGCCTGCTTCTTCCTCTGGGATCTCTGACCTTGAGGGGCACCCAGCTAATGCCAGTAGGAATGCTTCTGTATAGGATGTCTGACAGCCCCTGTTGGGGGGTCTCCCCCAGTTGCGTGGCACGGGAAGCAAGACCCATTTAACAAAGCACTTTGGCTGTCCCCTGGTGGAGGGCGTGTGCTGCGCTGGGGGGAAACCTAGGCATCTGGGCTGCCCGGATTCCTCAGAGCTAGCAAGAGGAAAGACTAAGTCTGCTGGTCCGCTGAGACTAGAGCCACCCCTCCCTCTAGGGGCTCAGGCCCAGGGAATCATAGTTCTGTCTCTGAGTCCCCGACTGGAGTTGCAGTTGGTGCAGGGAGACCCTGCAGCAGCACTGTTGGCTGCAGCCCCTCCCCAAAGGAGTTGGGGATGGTTTAAACCACAGGCAGCTGCAGCTGTGGTGATGGGCGCCCCTACACCAGGGGAATTCGGCAGGCTTAGGCCGATTCTAGCCCAGAGGCTGATGAGAATCTGTGCAGCTCTGTGATTGAGACCCAAGGCCCCAATAACATGGGCTCCCAAGTGGGATCTTCCGATCCATGGGTTGCACAATTCCGTGGAAAAAGCAGGGTTTCCCAGGCTGGGTAGCACGCTCATGCGCCGCCTCCTTTGGCTGGGGGCTCCCTTGTCCTGTGTGACTCTCAGGTGGGCTGCAGCACCACACTGCTCTTCTTTCGTCTGGGGTCACGCCAGCCGCCTAGTCAGTCCTGGTGTCAGAACCTGGATACCTCGGTTTCCGGAGCAGGATTCGCATGCTGTTGTGGATCTTTTCCTTGGGAGCCTCTGACCGCAGCTGCTTCTAGTCAGCCATCTTGTCCCTGCCCCTCTGTCCTGAATTTTATACTCCTAACCCAACTTCCCTCAGCTCTCCTCTCCCCAAGACCTTTCCACCAGCCCCCTACTCCAAAGCAAATAAACACCAGTAAATCCATTGTCCAAAGTCTCCCGTCCCCACCTTTTCTCCACTGAGTCCCAGCTCCCCTGGTAATCCCCCCAACAGGCCTCTGTGTCATTCCTGTGTGTGCGCCAGTGCCCCACAGGCCTGCAGTGGGGGATGCCTGAGCCTTCTCTGTCACTCCTCTCCCAGGCTGAGACTCCCCCACCCTCAGTGAAAAGCCTTCTTTCTTTTAGGTTCCTGCTATTCAGCTATACCACCTCCTCCCTCCACCCCAAAGATTTTTTTTTTTTTTAGATTGAAGGGGTGGCATGTGCAGGTTTCTTATGTGGGCATATGGTGGAATGCTGAAGTTTGGCCTTCTAATTATCCCATTGTGCCAATAGGGAGCATAGTACCTGACAGACCGTTTTTCAACCCTTGCCCCACTCCCTGCCTCCTCCTTTTAGAGTCTGCAGTGTCTACTGTTTCTATCTGTGTCCATGTATAGCCATTGTTTAGCTTATAAGTGAGGATATGTGGCATTTGTTTTTCTGTTTCTGCATTAATTTGCTTAGGATAATGGGCTCCAGCTGCATCCATGTTGCTGCAAAGGACATGATTTTATTCTTTTTTATGGCTGTGTAGTATTCCATCCAGTTTATGTACCACATTTTCTTTACAAAGATTGAGACACGAGCTCAGAACCTCTCTAACCTCAGCCCCTCCATCCTGCTGTACCTCATGCTGTGGGTGTGCACGAGGCCAGCCATCGGCAGGCTTCTCAGTACTCTAACCTCCTAATTCCCAGCCCTTCCCTCTTCTTCCACTGCCATCCGTGTGAGAATTGTCGACACTTGAGACAATCCTTCTTTGAAACTGTAGATTGATTAGAAGTTCTGACGGTGTGAACTTCATCTCCATTATTTCCACTGCACCTCCAGGATGCTAACCGCTTTCACTTTAATCCAGTCAATGAATCCCCTGCCAGCTTCAGCCCCTTCTTTGTCCAGCCACATCCTTATTTCAACCCCTCTGCTGTAGCTCCACCATCTCCCTCCTTCCCCATTCTTAGCTGCCTGCCTTCCCTCACCTGCTGAGACAGAGCCACCACAGGGACGTCCCTCGCCTCACCTGGCCCTGCAGCCCTGCCTGGGGGAGCTGTGTGCGTGCCCTATTTGCACAAGATGCAACTGATTCATGTTTCTCTTGCCCAGTTTTCCATTTGCATAGATTCTTTGTTGATGTACTGTTTTTAAGTTATATTTCTCTCATTTTTAGAAGTTTTGTTTATCTGCTTATCACTGTTGATTGTTTATGAAATTTGGTGTCTAATAGAAACACGCTGAATTCTCCCTAAGTCAATTATCAATTCCAAGTGAGAAATTAAGAACATCTGGCAAGCTCAGGGTCCCAGAGTTTCAATTTAACACATTATCATGTTACAATGTAGCCTTGTACAGGACAGCCACACTTTCTCTGGTTGACTCCACATGTGGAAAATTTAAGTTGGGAACAGAAATTGGGAGGGAGGAGAGCAAGCAAAATGTGTTGCAAAGTTACATAAAAATGTAAAGTTGCCAAACTATCCAAAGCATTGCAATTATTCTGCTGTTGTCGCCCATGGTCCTCTCTGTAGAATCTGAGGAAATGATTAACCTTGAGAACTCTGATAAACTCACAAAAGATGAAAAAGCTCATAGGTAGTATATCAAAGCTACATGAATATTTAAAGATAAGTATCACCAGGACTACTGTAATTAGAGCAATCAAAAGAAATACCGCATCTGCAAGAAGAAAGAACTATCTGATGTGCTTCAAGGGCAGTGAAAATATCCAGCTAAAGTGTTTTACAAGAGTTCTCGCTCTCTCTCTGTCCCTCTCTCTCCCTTTCCCTCTCCCTCTCCCTGTCTCTTTCTCTCTCTCTAGATTTTTCAGCCAGAAATCGCATCTGTTTTGGGCAGGAGGCAGCACTACACAGTTTCCACACGATGGAATGGCCTTTACACTCCTGATGAAATGGGCGCAAAATTTGCTCTCAACGTAGGAGGTTGTGTTTCCTGAATCTAGAGGATGCCAATAGGAGGTATAATTCCCACAGGGGTTAGTAAGCAGAAACCAGACTCTTGCATTTTCATGGCCGTAGTCATCCACTCCTGGTGATGGGCCGGTCTGCCTATGACCTTGCTCCCTCCAGCGGGGCTTGCTCCAGCTGTGCTGCTCACAGCTCTCAATTCTGTCTCTATAGAGAGTGAGTTCTTCTCACACTGTGAAAATGCCTCCCGTAGCCTGTAAGACAGCAGACACCCATGGGTCATATGAATATGACCTCCTGAATTATTTGTAAATCATAGAAATGGACTTTCTCTAATTCAGAAGGAATTTAGCAAATGACATTGAGATATTCAAAATGTCTCTCGGGGTCTAGAAAGCCAGCGGCTGAGGTTACATAGCCAGGCAAAATTACAGCACAAACTTGCCCTAGGGAGCCCTCCCCGCTACCATCTCCAACTCCAGACTGTGGACACTGTGCTAGAGGTCCCTCCCCCAACCAGCTGTCCCCAAGAGTGGTCACCACCCTTGCTGTTGTCCTCAGCAGTAAGGAGTCCCTGCAGCCCCTGCTTCTTTAAGACACCAGCTCCTGAGCCAAGGCTACGCAGGTGCTTCTGATGAAGGGAACTGGGTCACTGTGATGGACAAGTTTGCTGTGAACTGGCCAGGCTACAGTACCCATTTCAGTACCTGCTCAAACACCATCTATAACAGATGTTGCCTTGAAGGTATTTTTTACATGTGATTAACATTTAAATCAGTAGAGTTTGAGTCAAACAGATCACCCTTAATCACATGGACGGGCCTCATCCAACCTGCTGCAGGCCTTCAAAGATGAAGGTTCCCCGAATATGAAAGAATTCTGCCTCCAGACTGCAAAGTAAAAATTCTGCCTGAGTGTCCAGCCTTCACACTCAAGACAGCAACCTCAGCTCTTACACGAATCTACAGCTAGAGCAATCAGTTGAGCCAATTCCTTAAATTAAATCTCAGTCTCTCTCTCTCTCTCTCTTTCTTTCTCCCTCTGTATAACCTATTGGTTCTGTTTCTCTGAAGAACCTTGACTAATACAGTCGCTTGCCTGTGCATAGCTGCAAGGAGGGTTGGCTTCCCTTAAGTGAGAGAGTCAGCCTGTCACCAAGATTCTGAGGAGAGAAGTGTGCTAGCAGCCAGAGAGAAGAGCAAATTATACTACTTTTATTCTCATATACTTTTTATATGAAAAAAGCTCATAATCTTTTACTTTGCAAGGTTTGCAGGTACTGCTTTTAACAAAGTTTCTAGAGTGACCAAAATGAAGGATTGTCATCTTTCTCGAAGCACAGGTGTGCATCCCCACGAGGCTGCAGGACTGACTTGCACAGTGGGGAGCATGGGCAGGCCAGTAAGCACATGCCACGTTGGCCTACTGCTGTTTACCAATCGCCAGACTCAGTGACCCTTCTGAAGGAAAATTTGGTTTCTTTATGAAATTACCTTCAAAAGAAAACCAACTTCTGGCTGATGATGGAAAAGATGAGGTTTTGTAGTTAGATGATTCACAGTTTAGAGAAAATTGAAGCTTTAAATAAACTAATAAAATGGGATTTTGGCATTGACCATGACTTATAGTTCTCCCCTAAACATAGTCACCACATACTCTAGAAAGACAAGAAAATAGAATTATTGAACTGGATCAAGAAACCCTCAAGCCAAAGAAAAACCTGCTTATCAAATGAAAGATTAAAACATCAGAGAAACTTGAAAAGGTCATCAGTTGGTGATGTAAGGGAACATGTGACTCCCAACTGAAGTGTGATTCTGACGAAAGTCAACCATGTGTTATGAAATGTGGGATGAACAAGTGTTCCGGTGCATTATAATCAGAGCTGCACACCAGACATAGTGCTATGGGCTTCACTTGGGTTCACCCACATAAGCCTCCCAGCAGACATGGGGCAAATATTACTGTCATCATCATCATCATCATCATCGTCATCATTTCTGATAAAGGATCTGAGGCTCAGAGAAATTAAGTCAATTTCCCAAGATCGACTGTAAACTAGTTCAACCATTGTGGAAGATGGTGTGGTGATTCCTCAAGGATCTAGAACGAGAAATACCATTTGATCCAGCCATCCCATTACTGGGTATATACCCAAAGGATTATAAATCATGCTGCTATAAAGACACATGCACACATATGTTTATTGCAGCACTATTCACAATAGCAAAGACTTGGAATCAACCCAAATGTCCATCAATGACAGACTGGATTAAGAAAATGTGGCACATATACACTATGGAATACTATGCAGCCATAAAAAAGGATGAGTTCATGTCCTTTGTAGGGACATGGATGCAGCTGGAAACCATCATTCTCAGCAAACTATCACAAGGACACACAACCAAACACCACATGTTCTCACTCATAGGTGGGAACTGACCAATGAGATCACTTGGACACAGGAAGGAGAACATCACACACCAGGGCCTGTTGTGGGGTTGGGGGAGGAGGGAGGGATAGCATTAGGAGATACACATAATGTAAATGACCAGTTAATGGGTGCAGCACACCAACAAGGCACATGTATACATATGTAACAAACCTGCACGTTGTGCACATGTACCCTAGAACATAAAGTATAATAAAAATATAATAAAATAAAAAGTAGAATCATAAAAAAAAAATTTCCCAAGATCGTGAAGCTAATCAATGGTAGAGTCTAGATTTAAACTCAGCCAGTGTACACTCTGACAGCCACACTGTACAACCTCTTTCAACACAAAGGATCTCTAGAGAATGTCTATTGCAGCCAGCTTTCTGGCTCATTTTGTGTGTCTGTTTGTTTGTTTGTCTCATTAAATGTAATTGTTTAATGACTACTATCTAAGTCAACTTTGGTGTCAGCTATTTAAGTTTTGATCCCAAGTTATCTGAAGTTTATGCAACACCTCTCAAGGTATGCAAAAATGACACTTCACAACTCTGAATGCATCTTGACACTCTGAAATCAAAGGTGTCTATCATCATAGGTATGTCCTTATACATATATGTGTAACCAAGCCTCCACCATATGGATAGATAGGTAGGAAGGTAGGAAAGTAGGTATAGGTAGAAAAGTAACCTCCCAACATTATTTTCAAAACTCCATCCACGTTAGAAGGTGACCTTTATCTATGGAAAAACTTTATCTTTGTCCTGAGAGGGACCATTTTTATAAGTAATTTTGCCTATACAGGTATAAGCTTGTCTCTAACTTTGTTTTGTTTTGTTTTTTGGAGAGCGGATCTCACTCTGTCATCCAGACTAGACCACAGTGGCATGATGACAGCT
Source organism: Macaca fascicularis (assembly GCF_037993035.2). Classification (NCBI taxonomy): domain Eukaryota; kingdom Metazoa; phylum Chordata; class Mammalia; order Primates; family Cercopithecidae; genus Macaca; species Macaca fascicularis. Next base: position 63,627,743 of record NC_088382.1, read on the forward strand.
CACTGCAGCCTCGACCTCCCAAGTTCAAGTGATCCTCTTCTCTCAGCCTCCTAAGTAGCTGGGACTCCAGGCTTACTCCACCACAACTGGCTACTTTTTAATTTTTTGTAGATATGGGGTCTCACTATGTTACCCAGGCTAGTCTCAAACTCCTAAGCTCCAAAAATCCTCCAGCCTCTACCTCCCAAAATGCCGGGATTACAAGTGTGAGCCATCATGCCTGGCCTTGTCTTGAACTTTGCTGAAATTTTCCAAATGCAGATGCTTCTATGTTCACTTTATTATGATTAAATACAGGAAAAGTTCCCTCTATTATGGGTGGAATGTGTCTCTGTGGGACAATTATGAGGTAAGGGATTTGTGGTTCCCAAATTTGGGGTTCCCACTAACAAGCTTGCAATCATAAAATTTGGGGTCCTAGTGTTCTGTGGGGAGGAAAGACATGAGTCAGGAGGTGCACAGCCCATCCCTGCCACCCCCTAAGTGCCCTGTCCCCCAGGAGATGCAAGTCAGTAACATAACAGGAGGATAGTGAGGAAAAGGGGATCTTGGTAGGCGAGGACTCTGCAGGGTGCAGGCAATGCCTATGAGGCTAGCAAGGTGTAACCTGTTTCCTGTTTTGGGTTCTAATTCTGCTCTCACCTCCTGGCCTCCACACCAACTTTGTGTTCGTTTGCTCTGTCTTGTGAGCTATGGGGATATCGTTGTTTCAACATTTGAGTTGAGGATAAAATTCACAGTAACAAGCAGAGTCAGTGACATTGTGCATGGCCAGAGATGGCAAATAGTAGAAGCCACTTGAAGCAAGCCACTTGAAGCAAGAGGAAACAAGCAAAAACCAGGTGGGGGTCACGGGGAGGCAGACTAAGAAGAAAGCAGGATCTTCAGAGGCACCCTTAGGGTCTCAAACTCCAAGACAGGGTCTCACTCTGTCATCCAGACTGGAGTGCAGTGACTGTATTATACCTCACTGCACTTGAACTCCTGGGCTCAAGGGATCCTCCTGCCTCAACCTCTTGAGCAGCTGGGACCACAGGCACCCACCACCATTCCCTGGCTTATTTTTTTATTTTTAATTTTTGTAGAGGCAGAGTCTCCCTATGTCGACCAGGCTGGTCTCAAACTCCTGGCCTCGAGGGATCCTCCCACCTTAGCCTCCTGAGTAGCTGGGATTAGAGGCATGAGCCACCATGCCTGGCTAATCTTTTTAATTTGTTTTGTAGAGACAGGGTCTCATTATGTTGCCCAGGCTGGAGAGACACTTTTTGGTAAACGGATTGATTTGCTGCAAATCATGGAAGATAAGAGCTCATTATTTTGGTTAGATATTCAAGAGGAAGGTGACTCCCAAGGGCTGGAGAGTTCAAGGACAGAGACTCCGAAGTACATATAAAGGATGAGTTTTTAGGGAGAAAGCTAATAATTGTAGTAACTAAAAGTTGACAGCCAATTCTTGAGAATAAAAATGGTAAGACTTAACATATTTTCAGATGTGCAAATGGGAATTAGCTTTTTAGAATTAAATTTTCTCTAAAGCAATAATACTATACCAAAACTCACTGCAAGAACAAAATTCCCTTAAGTTATTGCTTTATTAAAGTACAATGTATACCCCTGAGGAAATCTACAATGGGATTATGGCTAAAATATCCATTTAGCCCTCATTTTCATTTCACATTAATGAGTAAGGCTATGAGATCTATACTGTATAACTTGAAAAGATTATGACTAGTCATTCTCAATTGTTTTAGTAACATATCAAGACAATATATGGAAATAAGAAATTAATTGACTTTTTGTCTAATCTCCTCTTCACCCAGAAGGCCTTTGACTTGGAGATGACGAGTTAAATAGTGGGTAGTTCACCCAATGTCCTTTTAAAGTGGGAAGCACAGTGGTTTCTAAAGCACAAAAAATAAAAATAAAAATAAAGGAGAAAAGAAAAACAGAGGAAACTGTATTTTCAGAGGACAACATGTATACCTGTGTAAATAGACAAGCGTCCACCGCATTGTTACTATGCAGTCTTTAGGAAAGCTTTACATGTGACAGATCTTCGTTTGGAAAGGTCTTTGAAATGAGGACATGAAAAGCTATTGAAGAGTCAGTGATTTCAGATTTCAAATTTAAGAAGACAGCTACACAGTTTTTCCCATTTTCTGCTGAACACTTCTTCACATTGTCTCCAAGGCTCCTGGTCTCCTTGTTTCTCTGGCTTGACCCCTGCCCTGTTTAAGGCACTCATAGTCAAGAAACCTTTGCCCAAGCTCTGGCTTAAAATTTCCCTCAAAACTGAGCTCTTCAGAGCACCAAGTCCTCTTGCTTCATGTCAATATTCCCTGGTATCCCACTTCCTCAGTGTGGCAGCCAAGATTGGAGACAGGAGCAGGGGCTGCCCCCAGACCACATCATGCAGCAGGAGTGTCTACATGGCTTCCATTTGCCACCTCCTGCTCTACCCCAGGACATCTGCACTGATTGTGAGTTAGTATCCATAATGACTTAACCTCAGCTCCTACTTACTTGCTTAGAGCTCTCAGCAGGACTGTCTGCCCCCACTGTGAGCTACCAGAGGTCTTTACACAGGCTTTTCGCATAAGAGGGCTTAAGGTAGCTTTAACATGACTCCTTTTAACGGTTAGATACTGAAAAACAAATAGGGCTAGATATCACCTACAAGGTCATCGTCATGAGTGTACTTTGAGGTTTTTAAACCTATTATTCCTTTAATAAACATAAATATTTTATGCATACTTCCTCTCACCTCCCCTGGGTTAGAAATCACTATATATTATTGGAATACTATAGTCTTCAAAACTAAAAGGCAACCTAAAAGCATCCTAATGACTTATCCACCATCATCCGTGTCTTGGCTGCCTGCCTCCCACCATCTCTTGGAATGCTGGTTTCCACTCTGCTTCCTGTTAGCCCTTCCAGAGGAATGGGGAAGAAAACTGCTTACATAGTAAGGTAAAGGCAAAGGGCAGCCCATGTAGAAGACCCCCCTCCGTCACACTGTGCTCTCCTTATCCAGTGTGGAGCGGCTTCACAGACTTAATTGGTAATGTTCACTGTACCTTCTGAGTGGCCAAGAAAAACAATGTAATACCATATGTATGAATAAATGCTACCAAAGGAAGCATTTACATTTTATCTATACTGAGCAAGTTAGGGAGAAGTAAATATTGATGGATTTGGAATCATTGAGAGAACAGACCCTTTCATCTTAAAAAGAGGTCTTAGTAGCTTATAATATTAAAATATAGAACTGATTTTTACACAAAAATGTCCATCTGTGAACAAACAATTTAAATCTCTCAAAAGGCTAAGAAAGACTTCCTGTTTGCTTAAACAGAAAGGAGTTTTTAACCCATTTTAATGGGTGCATTTCAAAACCCAATAAGCAATTAGATGGTACTATTTTCTTGATGAGCATTTTCCAGTACAAACACAATACAAACCGTATGTATAATGAAATTTTCCAGTAGCCACATTTTAAAAAGCAAAAAGAAGCAGGTAAAATTATTTTTAATAACGTAAGTAATCAATATAATCAAAACATTATTATTTCAATACGTAATCAATATACAAATTATTAGTAAGACATTTTGCTTTTCTCATACTAAATCTTTGAAATTGGTACATATTTTACATTTGCAAAACATCTCAATGTGACCTTAATGGACCAGCCAAGGTCCCAGTACCCAGTAGCCACATGTAGACGGAGGCTACCTATTAGACAGTACAATTTTAGGTGATTAAAACAGAAAGATAATATAGACTTCATAAAAGTGCTTGATTCTTAGCTACAACTGTTAGTTACCTTCATTACACAAATATGTTGCTTTTGTGTAAAACAGACAGAAATAATGATTCCTGAAATGGCCATTTTCTCAACTATAACATGCATTTGCATTGAGAATATTCAATCCTAACAGATTAATAAATTTGTAGTTTGTCAAACATAAGCAAAACTTTTTAAGATGTTTTAAATGGATAAGAAACTGGAAAGCAAAAATATTGTTGAACATAAACAGAACTCATAAGATGTGTTAAGCACAAGATTAGCAGTTAATCAGTAGACCATGTGTGCTAAACATAGACGGAAGGATCAAAATATATCTAATAATCATAAGGCACCACTTGGGTACTAAATAGTCATAATGTAAAAAGTATAGAAGAGACACTAGGTATTTGGGATATGCTAAAAATACACGAGTACTTAATATTCATGAGTCTTCATTTGGCCACCCACGAATGACACCCATTCAGGTCTCAGATGATCTGACATTGAGTGCCCCAAGATTCAGAGAGGAATCCTTTCCTGTTACTGCACCTCGCCCCCAAGTGTGTTAACTGGCCCTTCTCTTCTCCTTTGCTTCTCACTGTGTGATTTCAATTAAGTTAACAATACGATTCGAGCATTTTAATTGGGTCCATGAGCCCATCTGATCTGTGTGGTAGAACAGAACAGCCTGCCTGGTAGTATACCTGAGCGATTTTCCACACACCACAAGCTGTGCTTACTCAGCCAACGCGGGATGGGAATGAACACCACTTCTGATGTCTGCTACACACAGACCCCAACTTAAAATGGTCTGACTTTACAATGGTGCAAAAGCGATACACATTAAGTAGAGTACCCACACAGCCATTCTGTTTTTCACTTTCAATACAGCATTCGATAAATTACATGAGCTATTTAACACTTTTTCATGAAATAGGCTTTGCATTAGATGATTTCGCCCAGTGTGAGCTAATGTAAGTGTTCTGAGCACATTTAGGCTAGACTAAGCTATGATATTCAGTAGGTTAGGTGTGTTAAGTATATTTTCGACCTATGATTATGTAGCATGGATTTATCACAACGTAACTTCACCATAAGTTGAGGAGCATCTGTACTAAGGTAGTAAGAAAACAGCTGAAATCAGTTTGAAATTATGGTATCACTGCCACTTTTTCAAGGAATAAATCAGTCTTCTTCCTAAAGTACTGTATAGCAGATAAAATACTGTTGGCATTAAATAAGTCAGAAAGATTTATAACAATTTGAAGGCCTACATACAAATAAATCCCAGCCAAAATTCCATTAGAAATGAATGACTTTTTTTTTTTTTTTTTTTTTTGAAATGGAGTTTCCCTCTTTCACCCAGGCTGGAGTGCAATGGTGAGATCTTGGCTCACTGCAACCTCCACCTCCTGGATTCAAGCGATTCTCCTGCCTCAACCCCCCAAGTAGCTAGGATTAGAAGTGTGCACCACCAAACTCAGCTAATTTTTGTATTTTTAGTAGAGATGGGGTTTCACCATGTTGCCAGGCTGGTCTCGAACTCCTGACCTCAGGTGATCCACCGGCCTCAGCTTCCCAAAGTGCTGGGATTGCAGGCGTGAGCCACCATACCTGGCCCAGTGATAGCCTTATATAAAAAATAAATATTGTGTCTTCTCTATTTTCCCTTTTTCTTCCTAAACCCCCACCTGGTAGAATGTGTGTGGTGCCTGAGTCCATGAGGGTGGCATAGTGTTGGCTTACCTTCCCAGCAAGCTGCGGGACCCTGAATGAGATCCTTACCCCTCCTACGCCTGAGTTCTCAGCTGTGAAAGTATAGTAACTACTTCCTAAGACTGTTCTAAAGATTAAGTAATAGAAAGTTCTGGTATTTTAGTAAGCTCATTCATCTATAACAACACAATTAAAAATTAACATGTTATCTCCATTTATTGAGGTTTTCTTTAATGTATGTCAAAAAGGTTTTGCATTTTTTGTCATAAATAAGCAATTAATGAATCAACACTAAATTTATTCTTCAGTATACTAGCTAGAACAGCACAAATTTAAGAAGAGATATGTGGCCAGGCACGGTGGCTCACACCTGTAATTCCAGCACTTTTGGAGGCCAAGGGGGGCGGATCGCTTGAGGTCAGGAGTTTGAGATGAGCCTGGCCAACATGCTGAAACCCTGTCTCTACCAAAAATATTAAAAAATTAGCCATGTGGTGGTACATGCCTGTAATTCCAGCCACTCGGAAGGCTGAGGCGGGAGAGTCACTTGAACTCGGTAGGCAGAGGTTGCAGTGAGCTGAGATTTCGCCATTGTACTCCAGCCCGGGTGACAGAGCAAGACTCCGTCTCAAAAAAATAATAATGATACATTTTTTTAAAAAGAACAGATATGTGGCTGTACTAAGTTTAGGGAAGACAAAGAAACCAGAATTCATACACCGGTGGTTTAAGTATAAATTGGTACATTCATTTTGGAAAACAATTTGGCAGTATTTTGGAAGTTGAACAAAAACACAACCTACAATTCAGCAGTTCCATTTCTAAGTTTGTACCCTAGATACCGGCTGTCAAAGCGTGTTCTACAAAACTCTGGGGGGCCCCTAGAGATATTTTTTGAGTAGTCTACCAGGTCAAAACTATTTTTTTCTTAATAATACAAATACATTATTTGCTTTTTACATTGTGCTGACATTTGCACTGATGGTGCAAAAGCCATGGTGGGTAAAACTGCTGGTGCTTAGCATGACCCAAGGCCATGGCACCAAACCACACTAGTAGTCATGTGGCCACCACCACCAAGCGTTTGCAGCTAAAAAATAAACAGCCAGTTTCACTTAACCATTTCACCCCAGTGAAATTGAAATTGAATTGATTTTACAAAATCTAGGGCCTGATTACATGTCTTTTTAATATTCTGTGTGGCTAAATAGGAAGTACAGGGCACCAGCATGTGCACAATGATTATATTGAGGAAAATTCTCTGTGCAACTGTTTGAGCTATGAACTGAACTAGGCCTTTTTTTTTTTTTAAACTAACCGTTTTTTTCATTTTTTCATTTTAGTTGACAGAATGACTGGCATCTTTTTAAAAACCACCCAGGGAGCTCATCCCTTAAAAAAAAAAAAAAAAAAAAAAAAAAAACTGGTGGCCAGGTGCAGTGGCTCACGTCTGTAATCCCAGCACTTTGGGAGGCCAAGGCGGGCAGATCACGAGGTCAGGAGATGGAGACCATCCTGGCTAACACAGTGAAACCCCATCTCTACCAAAAATACAAAAAATTAGCTAGGCGTGGTGGTGCACTCCTGTAATCCCAGCTACTCGGGAGGCTGACACAGGAGGATCGCTTGAACCTGGGAGGCAGAGGTTGCAGTGAGCCGAGATCACGCCACTGATCCCCAGCCTGGCAACAGATAGTGGTTACTGAAAAAATGGGGGAGGGGCAGGGATTACAGAGCGGCCAGGGAGCCTGGGAGGGCCTAACATGAGATTTTCCTTAAACAGGTGGGGATAGAGGGAAGTGTCCAGGTGTTCATTTAGGGAAGTGTCCAGGTGTTCATTTAGTGATGATGAGGACTACAGTATTATTTATATCTTTATAGATGCAAATGTGTTTTAGTAGGTATCCAATATTTCATAAACAAAAATGTTTCCGGTTCGAAAACAGAGAGAGACAAAGAGACACAGACCCCATGCTGTTGAAGGTGTTGTGTTGGTTCCTAGCACTTCGGCTACATCATTAGGAAGGCAGAAAACATTAGTGTCTTCTGCTCGGCTCCCTTGACAGCAGACGTCCTGGCCTCTTGTATTGCAGACCAAGTGAGAGGGGTCGGGTCGTGCTCCATGAATGAGGCTGAACCCGCAGGGAGGAAGCGCAAACCCATCTGACTGATTACCCGCACGCTGTGCGCAAGTGCCCGCGGGGGCTCCTGCCCTCGGTCGGCTCTGTGCATTTGAGAAAACAAATATTAGAACAGTGGTGAACACTATCCGTCTCTTTCGACAGAGAAGGCGGTCCCCTGGGGGCTGCAGAAGGAGAGGCAGCGCCAAGGTGCGCCCTACGGACCCCCTTGCAGCGTCGGAGACGCGCACAGTGAGGACAGACTGAGGCAGGCTCAGCCTCGGGGGTCCGCCACGGCTGGGGCAGTTTATGCAGAATCCGAAATAAAATGGTTGCCTTGCAGCTTTCATTTGTGTTAAGGCCCCAAGTTTCTGGGCTGAAAACCTTTTCCACAAATTCATCAAAGGACCCTTCCCCGCACATCCTACCAGTCAAACTTTCGGGACTTCTGGGATGAGGGCCACACCAGCAAGGCGCTTGCCGCCCTCCCTCTCGCTCTCGCCAAGGCAGCGGCAAGGAAAGGAGACCCTCAAGAGAAGACGAGGCGAGAGGCTGATCTGGGAAGGCTAGGGCAGCCCCCCACTGCCTTAGGCGACGGCGCAGCTCCCACCCGGCTTCCCCTCCGCAGAGCTGGGACCGTCCCCCCATCCCCCATCCTCACTCTCTGGGCGCCGCCTGCACTCTCTGTAGCGCCAGGCTCTGCACCATGTGGGGCTGGGACCTTTCGCTCCCCTTGGCCGGCTCTCTCCTCCTTTGTCATTTGTCTTTGTTCGCTATGTGTGTCTGGTTCAAAGGGCACTCCTACCGAGCTGGATGGAGTAAAGAAAGAATCAGAAAGAGAAAGCGCTCAGTGCGTGTTGCTTAGCAGCACAGACTCAAAACGAGACAAAGCAATTAGAGAAAATTATCACGGGCGGAAGGGGCGGATCGGTCCCCTGAGATCTTCAGATCATGCAGACAGATTACCCATTGGAAATGGGATAGAGACACACAGAAACGGGAGGGAATAAAACGACTGCTGGAAACACAGCCCTGGATTCTGGGGCTGTAGGAATAAAGAACACAGCTTTATCTCCCGGTGAAACTCAGATTTTCCGCTCAGGAGGCTCACATTTCTTCTGCGCTGGAAGTGCCTGCTGTTATTGATGATGTTGTCTGTTTGATTATACTTCAATCCAAAAACTGGCCAGGACATAGGCACTAATGGATGGGATGTATTTAACACGTCTACAGCTTATTACGTGCTGAGCTCTATTCTAAGGCCATATCTCACGTGAGATTCCTAAAACAGCCTACCAGTTAGGTACTCTTGTTATCACCATTTTACAGAAGTAGAAACAGTGGCACAGAGAGGTCAAGTTGCTTGTCTAAGGCCTCAGAGCTGGTGAGTGAGGGACAGAGCCAGGACTTCTGCCCAGGCCCTCTGTCTCCCTAGCACAGGCTCTGACCACACCACAGAGTGTGGTGATGCAGGTGACAGGGAGAGCGGGAAGATGGTCTTCTCACGGCCCTGCAGGTGGCAAATGCTGGCCACCTGCAGGGCTGTGAATCACAGGACATTAGGGATATTAAGCTGTCTGAAGAGGCCCAGGATCTCAGGGCTCACTTTTGTGCATGCTCCTGAGTGTTTCCGAGTGGTTACAGTGAGGAATCCCTCGCACAAAGCAAGTGAAGCACATCTAGCTGAGCCTCCCTCCCTTGGCTGCCCAGAAACACCCTGGTCTTGAGCGTGCAGAATGTTTTGCATTCCAGCTGCTGTGACCTGGGAAGGACCGCTGGCCCCATCCTGGCCTTTTGAGCACAGCCATCCCACTCGCCCAGATCCCACAGCAGCCTCCAGGGTCCATGCCACACTCCACATGTCCCCTTTCTCCGCCCTAATTATCAGTCTCTTGGCTTCAAAAGCTGAATTTCCTAGACATGTTTCCCTGACACTTTAAAGATCCATTTAGACACCATTCCCTGGCTTTATGATTTCTGTTATCCCCTATGCCCACTCCCCTGCCAACACACACACACCAGCTTTACCTAATCCCTTGATTTATTGTGGCACCTTATCCATATCCCAGACCTCCCCACCACTGCCCTGGAGTCATCTGTGCTCACTAAAGGAATCAATGAGACAACCTCCAAGATACCAGAGATGCCCCGGAAACACTCTACAGCACTGAGGATGGGTGTGGTAGCCTGGATTTTATTTTGATGTTAGAAATTATTTCATGTGCTGACTCATAATTTGTCTTTATGAGTTGTTTGCTAATGAAGTTACAAGAGCATTAGCTAAGAATATCAAGCCAGAACAAGTGATTGTGATTCGGCCAAGAACCTGCCGTCTTTACCTCCACCTTCGTCCGTCCTCATGTCTTTCACAGGAAAATCTGAAGGGAACAGGAACACGACTCAGCCAGACCATTACTTACATTGGTTTGCCCCAGTTTTCTATCTGTGCTGCTCACAATTTTTCTTCCTCTACTGTGAAGATTGACTTAACAATTCGAATGATGTTTATATTCAATGCACCTTTGAAAATTGTAAGAAAATGCTGCTTTCCACTCGGCTTTCAACTTGTCCGGATGCACACATAAAAGCAAGAAAGCAAGAGCACAGAGTGTCATTCCATTGTCTCTCTCACTGAAAGGAATTGCAGAGGCGTCACTTGTGGGTCAAAGTTCCAGAACACAACAAACCTGCTATTGGAAATGACATTTCACAATGTCCACCCACGAATTAGTGACCAAAACAAGGCCATGATATTCACTTCCAGAAACCCATTTGCATTAATGGAAAATTTAAAAAGAATTCTTTTGTGTTTTTTCACCTAAATTAGCATAGCAACGGTAATTGCCGAGGGGTATTCAAGAAGCGGATATTGATTGGCAGGTAACTTGGAACCACTCTTTTTGAAAATTTAGGGCAAGAGGAAAGTATGGACAATCAGAGGCCAGTGAATGCTTCAAGACAATGGCTCCCAAACTGGATTCTAGCTTGAATTGTACAGCACAATTCCCATCCTGGGAAGCCTCTCTTTTGTAGGGAGATGACCCCACAGAATTTGTTCCTGGTTACTGGAGTAAGTAAGTGAGCACTGACTTTGCGTCAGGACCTATAATAAGCCCCTAACTAAAATACCCGATCTTATTTCATCTTCCTATCAAAGCTGCCAAACAGGCACTATTAACACCATTTTATAGATGGAAAAACTGAACCTCCAAAAAGGGTTTAGCAGTATGAACCACGGCTCCAATGTAAATCATCACCCTTTATCAGGAGGCATCCCACCAGACCCTGGCACTGCCTCCCAGGCCCTCCTTGCGGGTACTCTTGAGGAAATCAAGCAACTCATTCCCTACCTCTTGACTACTTTTTTAAAAGGCTGATTTAACCCCAAAGTGCCTTTTACTTTTCGTGGCTCAACCCTCTGCTATGCCATAGCCGAATTTGTCCATTCTTCTCCAGAGCCCAAGGGCCTTGGGGCGCCGAAGGAGCTCAGCTCACCCTCCCCTCACTCCCACCCAGGAGCCCACGTGCCTGCAAGGACCACCTCCACCCGGACCTTTCTGTGGTTCTGCAAGGGACCTGCCCAGAATCCTGGAATCCGTCCTCCCTTCATTGAAACCTCAGGGGGCGGGCGTTCTTTTCTTGGCCTTCCTTTTTTTAAGGTTTTTCTCTGATCTCAAAATTAATTAAGTCTCGTTGAGAAAAATTGCAAAATACATAAATGTATAGACAGGAAATTAAAATCAGTCCTGATCCAACCTGCCAGAGACCAGTGTTGTTGAACACGCTTACCAAGGCCTCGCCAGGGCCTGTTTACTGTCCACTCCGTGTGCACATTGTTCACACACACATTGAGCATCTATTATTTACCAGGCGCTGCGTGAGGAGCCGGGTGCAGGGGAGTAACTCTGGCTTCCTCTGATTTGCCTTGGGGAGGCCACAAGGTGAGCAAAGAACCACAATAAAAACCTCATAAACTGTCATCAAGTTTCTGAAGGAAGGGTATGAGAGATTGCTGTGAAGGAGAAGAACAAGGGAATACCAGTTAGATGCGGGTCAGAGAAGGCCTCTGGGAGGAAGAAGTAGACTTCGAGGAGTCCAGCGCTGAGGCCAGGGTGCCTGGCAGCTGACCCCAGGGGAGACGTGAGAGGCACGGGCCACAGCGTGGAAGGAAGCTCTTCAGCCCTGAAGAAAGCCCCCAGGCCAGGTCCACCAGCCCAGAGTCTGTGCTCCTCAGCCGAGGAGGCTTCCTGGGGAAGTCTGGGCGAGGAGTGGCCTGCGCGGAGCCCAGATTCAGAAGGTTCCTGGCAAACGTGAGGAACAGGAGAGAAATCCCGCGGGAGGAAGAGGTGGGTGTGGCCACCAAGAGGCCACATCCCAGATACATTTTGTAGGTAAAATATCACGGGATGTAGATGTGCATAAAGAGGGAAACATGAGCTCCAATACTCGTTCAGCTTTGGTTTAAATCAAGCTTGTCCAACTCAGCCTGTGGTCCCCTTGCAGCCCAGGATGGCTTTGAATGTGGCCCAACACAAATTTGTAAACTTTCTTAAAACATTATGAGATATTTTTGTGATTTTTTTTAAAGCTCATCAGCTGTTATTAGTGTTAGCGTATTTTATTGGTGGCCCAAGACCATTTTTCTTCTTCCATTGTGATCCAGGAAAGCCAAAAGAGTGGACACCTGTTATTTAAATCATCATTAAAACCCGAGGCCACAAGCTCCAAAAGCAATTACAGTGGAGTTTTATAATTTTGAGGGTGCCAAGTGCTGACCTACCCATTAGAGAAAAGAGGGAACCTGGGAGAACATGAGAAGAGGCTTTGAAGACACTAAAAATTATCCGATGAGCCAAATCCAGCAAAGATTGTTTGAAGTCATGTGTATTTTGCATTTTCCACCATGAAATGGAGTGATTTATTTACAATCAATACCACTGTGAGTTTATACTGTAGTCAAAATGGTTTTTGTAAAACCCTTGATCTTGAGACTATAATACCTGTTCTACTTGTTTGTGAGAAGTTTTATTTATTTATTATATAGGGTTATTAAAATTTAAAATTACTATGTAATTGAGTCCAAACTCATTCTGCTCACTGCACCAGCCAAAAATTGAGAGACAAAAGTTAAAGCAAGGAAGGCAACTTTATTTTGACATGCCAGCAAACTGAGAAGATGGTAACCAATGTCCTAAAGTAACATCTGAAGTCAGTACAATTTCAGGGTCTTCTTATGTTATAGGCAGGGGGAAGAGGAGGAAATTGGGATTGCAAGGTAATCGATGACTGCAGACATCTGGGCTCCAGCGAGGGTCCGAGGAGGCTGGGAAGTTTTTTGTTCTTGGTCAGGTCACAGTGCACCCATAAATCTTCAACAAAACATTGTTAGTCGTTTACATACTTCCCCTTTAATCCCAGAGTTAGCTCCAAAAACTACGTAATTGCTGTTTCTGCATTTTTTCTCAGTGCTCTTCAATTATCCTAGCCTACGTGCAGCGATGAGTAAAGGTTCCTTAAACAAAAATGGAATTAGTTATGTTCATTATTTTGCTGTTCCACTGTGACACCTGTGAGACATGCAGTACTTAATTCAACTTTGACTTTACTGGCCTTGTTTTAGTTGATCCAAATCACAGTATGAACATGTATAGATTATCTTAAAAGTTATGAAAACCCATTTGTGAGGTTTTTTTCTTCCTAACGTAGGATTTATAAGTAAAAGTAACTAGTAATCATAGCACATACAAATTTTACATACAATGCATTATTGTACTTAAGATTTTAAAGTAAATTATGATCTTAATAGGCCTAAATTTTAAATACAACGCAGAAACTTGTTATTCTACAAATATATATATATAAGCATATATCAATTCACCTAATCAAAATTATAATTTATTTTATCCTTTTTTTACTTAAAATATCTTGAAAAGTTGTCTTGTATCATTAAGAAATCTTAACAAATTGACTTCCAATGTCATCATAGTAGCCTTAAACATAAATGTGTCTGACTGATGTATTAATTTTCTCATTAATCATTTAGAGCATTTTTCCAAACTATATTGGTCTAGCTATTCCCTGAATAGTTACATGAATCTCTGGGAGCATCACTTAGGATTTAATTAAATTAGACTCCTATAAATGGAGTGACAATATTAGAAGGTATATTTTTAAAGATCTTGAAACTTATTGCTATATTGCCTTTTAAAACAGGATCATTTTACATATTCTGGATACTAAATCTTTGTCAGATGCATTGTTTACAAATTTTTCTCTCATTCTGTGGGTTGTCTCTTCACTCTTGAATATTTCCTTTGCTGTGCAGAAGTTTTTAGTTTGATGCAATCCCATTTGTCAATGTTTGCTTTTATTGCTTGTGCTTTTGAGGTCTTATCCAAAGCATTCTTGCCCCATCCAATGTCATAAAGCATTTTCCCTGTGTTCTTTTCTAGTAGTTTTATAGATTTGGGTCTTAGGTTTAAGTCTTTAACTCACTTTGAGTTTATTTTTGTATATGGTGAGAGATAGGGGCCTAGTTTCATTCTTTTTCATGTGGCTATTCTATTTTCCCAGCACATTTATTGAAGAGGCTATCCTTTCTCAATGTGCATTCTTGGCACCTTTGTCAAAAATCAGTTGGCTATAGATGCATAGATTTATTTCTGAGTTCTCTATTCTGTTCCATTGTTCTATGTGTCTGATTTTGTGACAGTATCATACTGTTTTGGTAACTATAGCTTTGTAGTATATTTTGAAGTCAGGTAGTATGATCGCTCCAGCTTTGTGTCTTTATTTATCAAAAGAAGACATACAAATGGCCAACAGGTATATGGAAAAATGTTCAACATCACTAATCATCAGGGAAATGCTAAACAAAACCACAAGGAACTATCACCTCACTCCAGTTAGAACGGCCGTTATCAAAAAGACAAAAGATAACAAGTGTTGGTGAGGATGTGGAGAAAAGGGAACCCTTGCACACTGTTAGTGGGAATGCAAATTAGCCTTTATGGAAAACCATATGGAGGTTCCTCAAAAATTAAAAATAGAACTACAATATGATCCAGCAATCCCACTTGTAGGTATATATCCAAAGGAAATAAAATCAGTACTATCTGGCTAAGAGTTACCTGCACTCTCATGTTTATTGTAGCACTATTCACAATAGCCAAGATTTGGAATCAACCTAAGTGTCCTTCTACAGATGAATGAATTAAGAAAATGCAGGACATATACACAATGGGATACTATTCAACCTTAAGAAAGAACGAAATTCTGTCATTTGTGACAGCATGGATAGACCTGGAGAACATTATGTTAAGTGAAATAAACCAGGCACAGAAAGACAAATAGCACATGTTCTCACTCATATGTGGAATCTAAAAAAGTTGATCTTACAGAAGTAGTGAATAGAACAGTTGTTGCCAGACCCTGGTTAGAGTGGTGGGGTGTGAGAGGTTGGTCAGTGGGTACAAAGCTACAATTAGGAGGAATAAGCTCTGGTGTCCTATTGCACAGTAGGGTGAAAATAGTCAACAATAAGGTATTGTATACCTCAAGATATCTAGAAGAAAGGATTTTGTACGTTCCCACCACAAAGAAATGATAAATGTTTGTGGTGATATGTAGGCTAATTATCCTGATTTGATTATTACACAAATAATCAAATATACAATGTGATAATTACACAATGTAGACAGGTATCAAAACATCACACTGTACCCCAAATATGTACAATTATTATGTCAATTAAAAATTTAAAAAATTATTTCAAAATAACATATATATTTAAAAATAAAAAAATCAGAAAGCATTAAACATTTTTTATAAACAGGGTCACCAATTAACCCTACCCCACCCCACCCCAACCCTGCAGTCATGAGCATCAGCTCATCTTGCCCTTGCCTTCTCCTCCATCCTCCAAGCTGCTGGTGCTTCCTTCCATCCCCTTGGTGCTGTTCTGGTGACAATGAGTAAGTCTCCCAAGACCTGGTTGTTTAAAAGTGTGTAGCACCTACTCCCTCTTCCTGTTCCCTCCATGTGATGTGGCTGTTCACCTTCACCTCCCACCATGATTGGAAGCTTCCTGAGGCCTCTGCAGAGACAGAGCAGATGCCAACATCAGGCTTCCTGTACAGCCTGAGGAACCCTGGGCCAATAAATCCTCTTTTCTTTATAAATTACCCAGTCTCCGTTATTTCTTTTTTTTTTTTTTTTCCAGGATTTTTTTTCATTATTTCTTTATAGCAATGCAAAAATAGACTAATACATTGACAAATCCCATGAAATAATAAATGTGTGTGTGTGTGGCATTTTGGGGGGAACAGGATTTATAAAATCTATGCTATTTTCAAAGGGGTCTGTGACACCGTAAAATGCTGAGAAGCCCTGATTTAGATCCATCAATTCTGTGTCTTTACTAAATGGAACGACTTGCCTGAAATAGAAGTGGCAGATAAACAACAGATTTAGACAGCAGAGATGAACAGACAGGCTTCAGAAAGTTTCCACAAGCTGGGAAAGAGGACCAGGAGCAGAGGGAAGAGCTCAGATGGCCCTGCCTCCTGCGCACCCGTGGGAGGAAGGCCCAGCCCCAGCAGGGTGCACAGAGGGTGGAGGCTCCGAAGGGAAGAACCGGCCCCGCCATAGGCTTGCAGGATCAGAGAGAAAGCGTTGCTCATGAAGGGCTGCCGGGAGTGGCAGGTTTGCAGGGAAGCTCTCTGCCCTCCATTTGCCTAAAAGCAGGACAGAGATTTACAAAGCTAAAGATGGCCCTTCTCTCCACCCTCCACCTCCCACCTCCCCAAGATCAAAGTTTAACCACTGAGCACAGCTTTGGACCTTCATTGCCTGGAGACAATGTCTGGAGATGATACCAGAGGACTCTACATTAACTAACCTTTATCCACCTTGTGTCTGCCTCCTTGGGTGTGGGGCAGCAGGACTGCCATGGCAGGAAAGGGATTGCACAGCCCAGGCATAGCGCAGAAAGCACCTAAGCGGCTCATTGCCCAGCAATGAAGAAAAAATGAGTACCAAAAATGGGACTCCATCACAGTGACAGGGAGGGCTGGCAGGCTAGGGTGGCCGCATCTGAGGACCCAGAGTGAGCAGGACCGCGGCCCCTCTCCGCAGATGCCAGCACAGGAGGAGGAGATGACCACTGCTGCCCAGGGGAGAGCAGCTCCAAAGGGAAGGAGAAAGGGGATCCCTGCACGGACCTAGAAAGCCTGAATGAATGGCCTTGAGCTGAATTTAATTTTCTGCCTTCAGTAGAAGAAAGGCTCAAAACAGAACTGAGTTGAGTTATTTTAAGAGTGCAGGATTTACACCCCGAGTTTGTGGCCTGCGAGTGGCCAGCTTGGTCCAGACCCTCACCACCACCCCTTCCATGCCACAGAGTGAAATAATTAGCAATCCACATCTGAATCTGAGATTCTTATTGTACCGGAGAAAGGTGAGTGCTGGGAATGTCAAATGATTTGCCCAAAGTACATTTAATGGCACAGCGAGAATCTTTTACTTGAAAACTAACAGCGTAATGCATGCAATCTGCAGGTCAGTGCAGGCCAATTATATCCCATCTCTTAATCCAGAGACCTATCCTGTACCAAGCTTCTCTGAATGTCATTAACACAACCCAGAACCTAATGGCCCACTTCAGTCTTCAGGCTCAATTCCGATTCGATTGTCTAACCAAAGAGTCTGGCATGTAACAGACGTTCAAGAAATGTCTTAAGGAATGAGTGAATGAATTTTATACAGTATTTTTTTACTATAATTTTCCTCTTTTCAGACCTTTATTCCATATACGGCATTGATATCTGGCTGTCCGACGACACTGCAAAGAAGTCGAGTTCCAAATGCATATCTGGAAAAGCATCCACTGAAGATGGCCAGGGCGTCACTGTGGAGAGTGCAATGACAGCCCACAGCGCGTGCATGCTGTGTGCTCACATAAGTCTCACAGTCACCCTCTGAAGTCAGTACAATTATTATCCCCCAAGTTCTAGTAGACAAAAGGAACTTCTCACAAAGTGAAGTGGCTTGCCTGAGGTCACAGCCTGGGAGTTGCCAAACAGAGACTCGGCCTCAGGCCAGTCTGTTTCTGAAGGCCGCCTCCAGGCTGCCATCCCAGTTGGAGCTCTTGAAATTACATTATGGTCAAGTACGTTCTGACTTCATGCGCAATTGATGCTGCGGACTACCTGCACTATACTGCAAGGCACCTTCAGTGGCTGGCCTTCTGACTGTTTCCAGTGGAGAGAAACTGCACCATCAGGAAGACAGCAGGGGACCCAGTCTTGTTGGGTGTTTCCTGCTTTCAGCAATCTATGCTGCAGTTCTGCATCCTCAGCACAAACAGCCAGGAATCCACTGTATCATACGAGAAGGATTAGCAGCCAGTTTTTTTATTGTGATATAATGCACATAACATTTTACCATTCTGACAATTTTTAAGTGCACCATTTAGTTTTTACTTTTAAATGTAGATAAGCTGCTTAAATGCCCCTTACCTTGAGCAGGTTGACTCCTCATAGCAGAGAGAGAGACTCAACCTCACTTCTAGTTTACAGCGTAGAGGACAAGCCAAAAAAAAATCATATCCCATAGAGATGTCAACATAGCAAAGTCCACTGAGTTTAGGAGGAGCCAGGAACTCCCCTGCGTGGTCCAGCGTCGGACTGAGCACAGCGCACCGCAGAATGGTCCCCAGAGGTGGGAGAACAGTTACCTGCTGCCTGCAAGGGTCACCTCCCGTGAGTTCATCCAGCAGGCCTCAGAGACGTCACCAACAGATGGGAGGCTGAGGGATGGCGGATACCCCTCCATGCCATTCTTTCCAAACAGTTCATGGGTTTCGCTGTTTTTAAACTTGCAGAGTAACCTAAATTCCAGTTACTTTTTCTGATAAAGTTTGATTCTGGAATTTGTACCATCTCTCCTTGAGGCTACTATAAAGTTAAGAATAAACTTAACTTTATATGTTATAACTTATAAATTATAAGCTATATAAGTTAGAGTTGAGAATGGGGTTAAAACTTTTCTTAACTAAGACTATGCTCTTATCTAGCCTCCTTACTCTTACTGCAAAAAGAGATAAAAGTAAGACGTGTCCCATAATCCTCACAAGATCAAGATGAATCTTATGTGTTGCAAACATGCGGGATGAAATGGCTCATGAGGAGTGTAACACTTAGTACCTCCAGACGAAGCTACAACTTATTAAGAGAGAATCCTAACAAGCTATGTTCTTTATTTGGAAGGTTAGGAACCGGAATCTTCACTTTAAAATTCAGGAAAGATCTACACCGCTCACACCATCTGCATATGAATCTAAAACAATCCCTCAAAGCTTCCTTGACTTGGGGATTAATCAAGGAGCAAAAGGATGCACTGAGAAGCTAGAATCCCCACTCAGGGTTTTACATGCTTATATTAAAGGAAGCAAAGAGCAGTGGTTTGCCAACATTTTTGCTTACACACCTCCTTCTTCATTTGTTTGTGGTGCTATAACAAAATAACTGAAACTGGGTCATTCATGAAGAACAGATATTTAGATTTCACAGTTCTGGGGGCTGGAATTCCAAGATGGAGGTGGCAGTAGGTTTGGTGTCTGGTGAGGGCTGCTCTCTGCTCCCAGATCGTGCCTTGTGCTGCCTCCTCAGGAGTGGGGAGAATGCTGAGTCCTCACACGGCGGAAGGCAGGGGGTGAAAGGGAGAAATTCCCCCTCCAAACCCCTATGAAAGGGTAATCCCATTCACAAGAGAGAAGCCCCCATGGCTTAATCACCTCATAAAGGCCCCAACTCTTAATTAACGGTAATTAGTTTTCTGAAGTTCAAGCCTAGTTCATTATATCCCAGACTGAGTATGGGAGATGTTTTGCCTCTAACTACATAAGGAGGTCTGCTCTTAAGAGTATAATTTAGGCAGGGCATGGTGGCTCATGCCTGTAATCCCAGCACTTTGGGAGGCCAAGGCTGGTGGATCACTAGAGGTGAGGAATTCAAGACCAGCCTGGCCAAGATGGTGAAACCCTCATCTCTACTAAAAATGCAAAAATTAGCTGGGCGTGGTGGCAGGCGCCTGTAATCCCAGCTACTCAGGAGGCTGAGGCAGGAGAATCGCTTGAACCCAGGAGGCAGATGTTGCAGAGAGCCCAGATCATACCACTGCACTCCAGCCTGGGCAATGGAGCAAGACTCCGTCTCAAAAAAAAAAAAAGAAAGGAGAGAGAGAGTGTAATTTAATCTTCTCTGTGGAAATAAACAGCAAAAAGAAGAGGTACTACCGTGTTACAAGTAGCTATGGAACTTATAAAATATGTATTAGTAATTCTTATTAAGTGCAATATACTCACAGTCTCCAATAACCTGGCAAACATGAATGTAAATATTTTTCCCTTGGGTCTGAATAAAGTTTTGTGAAAATATAAAATAATTATGTATATGTGCTCTATGTGGCTTTTCTTTTTTTGCAAATTTATAACACCAGAAGTAAACATGAATCTTTTCACGTCCTCCTCTTTGAAACCATGCAAAATTGGAACTGAGTCACAGTCCAAGAAATAAGCCCATGAGAGGAGTCTGTCTCATGTCTGAGGGGAGGAATTACTGAGGGCTCCTTTGGGGGCAAAGAGATGCTTCCTTGTGTGCTTTTTACCAATCTTTAGTATTTGATTCCACAGATACTTCAAAAAAAGCCTGGAGCTTTGCTGTGAGCCTGTATTCGGATGGATAAGTGCCTTGCCCTCATGGCCTTCATGCTTTTACTGATACTCACCAAGCTTTGCTGTCAGGAAACTGTCCCAAAAGATGGATGCACTGCTCAGCAACAGTCAGGGCAGGAAAGATGAGATCACAGAATCAAAAGTGGCTTTCTGCACTGAACCACTGGGCAATATCTCAGAACTCAGAACCTCCCAATAGTGACCAAATGCTGTTTCTAATGTCTTCTTTACTCTGAACAGAAACATGTTTAAGACAGCAATGCAGATGACAATATCTCAGATTGTTCCTTTGTTTTGTGAAGTGGAAGAAAGGCTGTCCTTACAGGGGCAGGGAGAACGAAGAACAGCTGTGACTCTCAAAGCAGGACCCGTGTGAAGGGTGCTGCCCTGAAGAATTCAGGTAGATGCCAAGACACCTGCTGGTTCCTCCTCCCTAGGGAACTATTTGCTCTTTCACTTGTTGCTCTGCTGACTCAGTCTGAACCCCCTTCTGTGCGTTCCACGGTGGCCCCATCCCAGGTGATCTGGTCTGATCTCTGGAATGCCCGTTTCTAGTTGATACATTTTTTCTAGGTGCCATTTTTCATAGCTGCAGCTTTGCTAAGTGATCTCACGAGTGGCTCTGCGAGGCTCCAACAGTACGTCTTTCTCTCCTGAGTGGGTGGGAAAGTCTCATCCTGGTGGGACCAGAGACAAAACTGAAAATGGAGCATCCTTCAAAGAAAGCAGGGATAATGAAGTCTGGTAGATAAGGACCAACAAGTACCTGTTGAATTTAGCAGCAAGGTAAAGTATTTGAGAGCAGTTACGTCCCAGGAGTGCCACAGGAGGCAGCTGGCAGTGAGCTGAGCATGTGCTGAAAGATCCCTGGAAAAGCTGTGTGGATCTCCAATCTCATCCTTTCCTCTGTGAAACTTTCCCCAGTTTCTCCAAACCACAGCAATGCATCAGTCCTGGAAGCCACATGAAATATTTTTAATTTTTCTTAAAATATTCATCACATTTTGCCTTATGTTGAAGCCATGATTTATCTCTCTTCCTATATCATGAACTCTCCGAAGACAGAAAGTAGCATCAATCACAGATTCTCTTATTCACCCATGACACACACACACCATACACCACACACACATATATATACACACCACACACCACAAACACACACACACTCTACGTTTATATGCATACGCACCACACACATCACACCACACACATATACACACTACACACACTCTACACCTACACACCACACACCACAACACATCACACACACTACATACACATACACATCACACACACTCTGCATATAAACACACACTCTACACATACACACCACACACACGTTACACACACTACACATCTCACACATACACATTGCACACACCACATAGCTCACACACACGGCATACACTATACACACACTACACTCATACATACACAGCACACACACACCACAAACATCACAAATACTGCACATATAGACATACACACCTCACACATACAAACCACACACACACACAGACAACAAACTTACACAGGCATAAGTGCTTGAATTCATTCCAACACACAGTAGTTGGTTTAAAATGTTAATTTAAATTGAGTTAAAGTACTCTACCGTTTTTTAAAATACTCTATGCCACTGGTTTATTGTTGAATTATATACAGCGGTGATACAGAAACTCCTTTCTGATCATTTGATTTCTTTCCATCTCAGTGTCATGTCTTCACCTCTAAATAAAACTCGATTTGAATAAATCGACACCCAGCATTAATCGTGTGCTTACTAAATATTCTTTGGAAGCGTGGATATACACAGCATGTCTTTTAGAGCTCAATGCTTGAGTTAGTTTTCACTTGGGATGTCAAGTGAATTTTAACATCCTTGGCAAACAGTGACTCCGTGTATAATGTGAAGATTCATCACACACGTCTCAGCTTGGAGCAGAGCTTTGTCAAGGCAGACAGGCCCCTCCTAGACTGCACCTCTCTTGGGTACCCATCTGCTCCTCAATTTTCAAGTCCCAGAGCCATGATATTACCAAAACACTGAAAGCTGATCAGCTTTTCAGATGCTCTGCTGAACAGAGTGTCATGTAAGCAAAACACTAATTCACCCATTTAGGAAGTGAGTGGCTGTCCGGGATGCCACACCCACGCTGTCTGACCAGCACACATTGCCCAGCACAGAGGAGCCAAGACACCAGGAAGTGGGATGTGCCTCAACTGCATCTTCCAGATCTCATCTAACGGGAAATCCTCATTCTCATCCAGAGCACTGGCAGCAGGTGTTTTAAATATAGTCTATTAATAGAAAATCTGAGGTATAGTAAGGCCAACAGATCAGGAAATGATTGCAGTTTGGAAGGTTGTTTTTCACTCACAACTCCCAAGAGGATGAAGCATGCCATGCCATGCAGGACCAAGGAGAATAACACTGAGGGTGGTCAAGGGTTGGGGAGTGGGAACTGTGGGCAAGAGCCTTTATGGTGGTTTTCACAGGAAGAATGTGCGAGGCAGGGTGAGCAGGCTTAGGGCTGAATGGGTTGAACAGTTTCAGTAGGTTCTAGGGGGATAGGGACTTTCCCTAGCTGTCTGAGGTCATTAGGGTAGGTAGATAGTGGCCCAGATGTGAGATCCCAATAAAGCGGGCCTTTGAGGTGTGAACTCTAGATTAGTTGGCTTGTATTTGAAAAGCATTCTCATGGCAAGTGGTTTGCTATCTCTAGGAAATGGCAAGCCTGGGAGGGGCAGTCTCTCCAGGTTCAGCAAGGTTCCAAATGCCAAAGCATCAGAACACACACACAAAACACACACACAAAAACAAAAAGCAAAAAATATGCTGAACACAGCAGGGAGTCTGGAGAGGGCAGCTTGGGCTTTCCAACCTCTGACATGAGGACACAGTCGGCAGTCTCAGTGGATGCTGAAGGCCAGGGGACCTGCTCGATGCAAGACCCTTTGCAAGGCTCAAGGTAAACACGACTCTCGTGCTCAGATGCTCACAGGCAAGAAAGAGACGAGACAAAACAGCACACAACACTAATACAAGGCAAAGTGAGACAAGGGTCACTGAAGTGACAGAGGTTCCTACATGAATTACTGAAAGGAGTGAGCACACTCCACTGCGGGGACCGGGAAGGCCATGGCAATCGCATCGAGCTAGACTTTGACAGATTGGTAAGATTTGAAAGAATGAGGACAACAGGAATTTCAGATGACAAGAAGAGGCAGTGAGGGGTTAAAATAAGAGTGTCCTTTGACTCATAAGCTGGTATGAAAGAAGAGCATGGACTCTAGGCCAGATCTAGAATTTGAAAAAATCTTCTAACAACAGCATCCGGAATTGACTGGAGCAGTCAATTCAGACACTTCTGCAATTAACCAATTGACAGGTCATGAGACCCAAACTATAAGAGTGGCAAGTGAAATGGCATTTATAAAGACAGGCTGTTTTTTAAGTTGAAATAACAGATCTTGGGGGCCAGACTAGGAATTCTTCATAGACACGATTAAGTCCTGCGTATCTTATTAATGTCCCTGCTTTGCGCAGTGCCTGGGGAAGAGGGGCAAGATACTGTAAAATAGGATCTACATGACTTGGTAAGTTGAAGACATGTTGACAGTGAGTCACAAGGTTGTGAACCTTAATGGCAGAATGCTGTGCTCCCGACTGTGGTCGCAGGGAAGCCACAGGGATGTCTAGATGAGAAGTGAGCCTGACTTGCTGAGATCAGGGGAGTAGCAACACTCATACTAAACCTAAGAAAGATCGCACTCAACAGTTTGGCGGCCAAATATGAAGCAAGAAACAGAGAGTAGAGGGAAGCTTTAGAGTACAGCCTTGAGGTGAAGGAAGAGGAGGAACCAGGAGCAGACAGAGCCAGAAGAGAGCCTGGATCAAGCAGCATCCTGGAAACCAGAATCTGAAGGCCAAGAAAGACGTCCTGTACCATGTCACAAAAGGCTTAAGGGACAGTGGGGAAAAGCAATTGATTCTGTGCCTGGGAGGTGATTGGTGATGTCTGAGGGAGCCCATGCAATAAAGCAGTAATCCCCAACCTTGCATTGTTCACTGTATTCTCTTGGAAATTTAAGAAGTTTCATGCCTCAAGTTCATCCCATCCCTCGTGTAACAAGCCTGGGCTAAGATCTGGACATCAGGATTTTTAAAGCTTCTCAGGAAATTCTAATGAGCTGCCTGGCTAAGGTTGAGAATCATAGCAGTAGAATGTTGACAGAAGAAGCCAAATTACCTGAATTAAGAAGAATATATCGGGAAGGTGCCGGCCTTGTGCAAAGCAGTGCTCCTCAGATGCGAGGGTGCATCAGAATTACCCGCAGAGCTTGTCCACCACAAAGGGCTGGGCTTCAGCCTCACTCACCCAGAACTTCTGATTGAGTAGCCCTGAGTGGGGACCCAGGAATTTGCATCTCTAACAAATTCCTAAGTGATGCTGATGCTTCTGGTCTGGAAATCACACCATGAGACTCACTGGTATAGAGATTATGCTTTCAAAAACTTTAGTAGTGAGAAAATAAGAAAAACATTGTAGTCAGTGGATGGGAAGATTGACTCAAAAAATTTACCTCTGTAAAACAGCCTAAAATCTGTTACTCACTAGTTCAGCAGACTGAGGGAAATCATTTCACCCAGTCCCGTTTGATGCTGCCTTACCTCACTATCACCTGGGAAAACTCAAAGACATGCCCATGTTCAGGCTTCACTCACAGAGATTCTGGTTTTCTGACCTGATTTGGGATCCAGGGTTTTATTTATTTTTTATTTTTTATTTTTAGAGACACAGTCTTCCTATGTTGCCTGGGCTGGAGTGCCGTGGCTATTCACAGGTGCTATCATTGTGCACTGCAGCCTCACACTCTTGGGCTCACGTAATCCTCCTGCCTCAGCCTCCCCAGTAGGTAGGACTTAGAGGCACATTTCACCATGCTTGGTGGTGTTGGACATTTTTCAAAGCTCGTTAATTCAACTTACCAGTCTCACTTTTCTTGATGAATAATAAGAATCATATCACTGTGTGGTCAATTTTCTTATTTAAAAACTAAAGGTAAATTATACTTAAGGGTGAAAGATTCCCAAGAGTGGGAACAAGACAAGGACGTGTGCTGTCCCCACTCTTGTTAACAGAATGCTTGACATTCTGGTCAGTGAGTAAGGCAAGAAAAGAAACTAAATAGCATATATATCAGAAAGGGAGAAATAAAATTGTTTCTATGTGCAGATGACATGACTGTCTCCATAGAAAATCCCAAGAATTCTTTTCAAAACTATTAAAACTAATAAGTGAGTTCAGCAGGATTGTAGGATACAAAATCAACATTAAACATTAATTATATTTCTTCATACTAGCAATGAACATATGGAAACCAAAAATTAAAAACACAGTACCATCTATATTCACCCAAAGAAAGTGAAATACATAGGTAGTATAAATCTAACAAAACATATATAGATTCTTATGCTAAAAATTACAAACTGCTAATAAAAAACAAATAAGACCTGAATAAATGAAAATACAAATTACGTTTACAAATTAGAATACTCAACATCATAGAGATATCCATTTTCCCCAAATTGATACACGGGTCTAAAGCATTTTCTATCAAAATCTAAGCAAACTGTTGTAGATATTGACAAGATTATCCCATAATTTATATAGAAAAGCAAAAAACAAAAAACCTAGAATCTCTACAATTTTGAAAACAAAGAATAAAGTAGGGAAAATGAGTTTACCCAATTTCAAGAATTACTGTATAGTACTGATAATCAAGATTGTGTAGTATTTGTGAAAAGATAGACAAAGATCAATGAAACGTAATTTAAAAAAAAAAACAAACGTAGGCCTAAACAAATGAGCCAATTTATTTTTGGAAACGGTGCAAAAGTAAATCAGTGGGAGAAAGATAGTCTTTTTAACAAATTGTCCTGGAGGAGTTGGACATTTATAGACAAAAAGAAATCAATAACCTCAATATAAATCTCACACATTATACAGAACTTAACTCAAATTGGATCATGGACTGAAGTGTAAAATGTAAGAAAAAAATAGAAGAGACATCATAGAAAACGGTGCAGTAGAGAGGACCAAGGTTTAGTTTCCTCATTGAAGCAACCATTAAGTTGGCAAAAAAAAAAAAAAAAAGGAGAGAGAAAGAGAGAAACAAGAGAAACAACTTTTTCAGGACTTAGTAAATCTAATTTTAAAGAGTCAGGTGGGGCACGGTGGCTCATGCCTCCCTTTGGGAGGCTGAGGCGGGTGGAACACCTGAGGTCAGGAGTTCAAGACCATCTTGGCCAACATGGTGAAACCCCGTCTTTACTAAAAATACAAAAATTAGCCAGGCATGCTGGGTTACACCTGTAATCCCAACTTGGGAGGCTAAGGCAGGAGAAGCTCTTGAATCCAGCAGGCAGAGGGTGCAGTGAGCCAAGACCACTCCATTGCACTCCAGCCTGGGCAACAGAGCAAGATTCCATAAAAAGAAAAGAAAAAAAATACAGAGAAGTCTGAAATAAATAGAAAATGGTTACTAAATTTTGGCATTGGGGGAAAACTCTGTTGGGTCACAAACTTACTGCTAAAATAACCGAAAAGAGATCAGTGACTACAGATGACAAGGAATGCAATCTTTGCCAAAATAGTTTAGAAAGGTCATTAAACAAATGGACTATTGCAGCCCTCAACAAGAACCAACAGCAAATGATGGGGAGGGCAAAAATCTGATTTCCATACTTACCACATGATAACATTCAAAATGTCCAGTTTTCAGCAATTACAAGGCATAAAAAGAAACAGAAAAGTATGACTCGTATGCAGGAAAAAAATCAAAAAGAAATGGACAGAAACCACTCCTGAAGAAGCCCAGACATTGGACTTCTGAGACAAAGACTTTAAATCAACTGTCTTAAACATGCTCAAAGAACTAAAGCGAACTAAAGGCAAATAACCAAAGGAAACAAAAAGAATGATGTGTGAACAAATAGATAATATTAATAAAGGGAACCAAATAAAAAATGTTGTGCTAAAAAGCACAATAACTGAAATAAAAAAAAAATCTGTAAAGAGGTTTAACAGCAGATTTGAGCAGATAGAAAATTCAGTAAACTTAAAGATACAACAATTAAAATTATCCAGTCTGAGGAGCAGAAAGAAAAAAGAGTGAAGAAAAGTGAACAGAGCCTGAAGTATCTGTGGGAAACCATCAAGTACACCAACATGCACATAAAAAGAGTCCAAGAGGAGAAGAGAGAGGAAAACAGACAAAATGAATGTTTGAGGAAATAGTGGCCCAAACTTTCCCAAATTTGATGAAAGATGTGAATCTATACAACCAAGGAGCTCAACAAGTTTCAAGTAAGATAAAGTCAAAAAGAAGCATACTGACACAGGTTATAATTAAACTGCTTAGAGACTAAGTCAAAGAATCTTGAAAGCAGCAAGAGAGGAGTGATTCATCACATACAAGGGATGCTCAATAAGATTAACAGCTAATTAATCTTATTTAATTAAGATTAAATAAGAAACAAAGGAAAAACAAACCTGTCAACCAGGAATTCTATCTCAGACAAAACTATTCTTCAAAAATGAAAGACAAATTAAGATTTCCAGATATAACCTGAGGAGGTTTATTACTAGGAGATTTGTCTTACAAATAATACTTAAGAGACTCATTCAGGAAGAAATGAAATGACACTGGACAGTTACTTGAATCCGTATTTTTAAAAAAAATACCAGTAAAAGTAACTATGTAGGTAAATATACGACCAGTATTATTGGATTCTTTGTTTTTAACTTCTTTTTAATTTTCTATATGATTTAAAGAACAAATGCATAAACAGTAATTATAAATATGTCAGCTGACAAAATGTATAAAGATATAATGTTTGACAACAAAAATACAAAGAGGGAGTGTATGGAGTTGTATAGAAGCAAAGTGTTTACTGCTACTGAAAATAAATTAGTATTGATGCAAACTACATTGCTATAAATTTAGAAAACTAACTACAATTCCGAGAGTAACCTCTGAAAAAAAACACTTAAAATATACAGAATGAGGAATGAGGAGAGAATCAAAATGGTATACTATCAAGAGAATCAATCAAACACTAAATAAGGCCATAATTGAGCAATTGAGGAACATAAAAGATAAGACACACAGAAAACAAATAGCAAAATGGCAGAATTATGTGATTCCTTTTCTATAATCATTTTAAATGTAAATGGTTTAGACTCTGCAATTTAAAGAAAGACATTAATGGAATGGACAATAAATATGATCCACCTCTAAGCTGTCACTGTAGATCCAAAGACATAAAGAAGTTGAAAGTAAAAGGATGAGAAAAGTCTTTTTCCACGCAAATAGTACTATTTTTTTACTATGAAAATAGTAACCGAAATGAAGTTTGAATGGCTATGATAATATCAGACAAAGTAGACTTTTAGTCAAATATTGTTACAAAAGGTAAAGAAGGAACATTATATATGGATAATTATAAAGTTACATACATCAAACAGCACAGCCCGAAAATATATGAAGCAAACATTAGCAGAATTGCTGAGAGAAGCAAACAATTTTAAAGAAATAGTTGGAGACTTCCATACCTCACTTTCAATAAATGCATAAAACATTGAACCAGAAGGTCAATAAGGAAAATAGAAAATGTGAACAATATTATAAAACAACTAGACCTAACAGTCTGCTATAGAGCACCACACACCAAGAGCAAAATAAACATTCTTTTCTTTTTTTATTTATTTATTATTATTATTATACTTTAAGTTCTAGGGTACATGTGCATAACATGCAGTTTTGTTACATATGTATACTTGTGCCATGTTGGTGTGCTGCACCCATCAGCTCGTCAGCACCCATCAACTCATCATTTACATCAGGTATAACTCCCAATGCAATCCCTCCCCCCTCCCCTCCCCATGATAGGCCCCGGTGTGTGATGTTCCCCTTCCCGAGTCCAAGTGATCTCATTGTTCAGTTCCCACCTATGAGTGAGAACATGCGGTGTTTGGTTTTCTGTTCTTGTGATAGTTTGCTGAGAATGATGGTTTCCAGCTGCATCCATGTCCCTACAAAGGACACAAACTCATCCTTTTTTATGGCTGCATAGTATTCCACAGTGTATATGTGCCACATTTTCTTCATCCAGTCTGTCACTGATGGACATTTGGGTTGATTCCAAGTCTTTGCTATTGTGAATAGTGCCGCAATAAATATACATGTGCATGTGTCTTTATAGCAGCATGATTTATAATCCTTTGGGTATATACCCAGTAATGGGATGGCTGGGTCATATGGTACATCTAGTTCTAGATCCTTGAGGAATCACCATAGTGTTTTCCATAATGGTTGAACTGGTTTACAATCCCACCAACAGTGTAAAAGTGTTCCTATTTCTCCACATCCTCTCCAGCACCTGTTGTTTCCTGACTTTTTAATGATCACCATTCTAACTGGTGTGAGATGGTATCTCATTGTGGTTTTGATTTGCATTTCTCTGATGGCCAGTGATGATGAGCATTTTTTCATGTGTCTGTTGGCTGTATGAATGTCTTCTTTTGAGAAATGTCTGTTCATATCCTTTGCCCACTTTTTGAAGGGGTTGTTTGTTTTTTTCTTGTAAATTTGTTTGAGTTCTTTGTAGGTTCTGGATATTAGCCCTTTGTCAGATGAGTAGATTGCAAAAATTTTCTCCCATTTTGTAGGTTGCCTGTTCACTCTGATGGTAGTTTCTTTTGCTGTGCAGAAGCTCTTTAGTTTAATGAGATCCCATTTGTCAATTTTGGCTTTTGCTGCCATTGCTTTTGGTGTTTTAGACATGAAGTCTTTGCCCATGCCTATGTCCTGAATGGTACTACCTAGGTTTTCTTCTAGGATTTTTATGGTATTAGGTCTAACATTTAAGTCTCTAATCCATCTTGAATTAATTTTCGTATAAGGAGTAAGGAAGGGATCCAGTTTCAGCTTTCTACTTATGGCTAGCCAATTTTCCCAGCACCATTTATTAAATAGGGAATCCTTTCCCCATTTCTTGTTTCTCTCAGGTTTGTCAAAGATCAGATGGCTGTAGATGTGTGGTATTATTTCTGAGGACTCTGTTCTGTTCCATTGGTCTACATCTCTGTTTTGGTACCAGTACCATGCTGTTTTGGTTACTGTAGCCTTGTAGTATAGTTTGAAGTCAGGTAGCGTGATGCCTCCAGCTTTGTTCTTTTGACTTAGGATTGTCTTGGAGATGCGGGCTCTTTTTTGGTTCCATATGAACTTTAAAGCAGTTTTTTCCAATTCTGTGAAGAAACTCATTGGTAGCTTGATGGGGATGGCATTGAATCTATAAATTACCTTGGGCAGTATGGCCATTTTCACGATATTGATTCTTCCTATCCATGAGCATGGTATGTTCTTCCATTTGTTTGTGTCCTCTTTTATTTCACTGAGCAGTGGTTTGTAGCTCTCCTTGAAAAGGTCCTTTACATCCCTTGTAAGTTGGATTCCTAGGTATTTTATTCTCTTTGAAGCAATTGTGAATGGAAGTTCATTCCTGATTTGGCTCTCTGTTTGTCTGTTACTGGTGTATAACAATGCTTGTGATCTTTGCACATTAATTTTGTCTCCTAAGACTTGGCTGAAGTTGCTTATCAGCTTAAGGAGATTTTGGGCTGAGACAATGGGGTTTTCTAAATATACAATCATGTCATCTGCAAACAGGGACAATTTGACTTCTTCTTTTCCTAACTGAATACCCTTGATTTCTTTCTCTTGCCTGATTGCCCTAGCCAGAACTTCCAACACTAGGTTGAAAAGGAGTGGTGAGAGAGGGCATCCCTGTCTTGTGCCAGTTTTCAAAGGGAATTTTTCCAGTTTTTGCCCATTCAGTATGATATTGGCTGTGGGTTTGTCATAAATAGCTCTTATTATTTTGAGGTACATTCCATCAATACCGAATTTATTAAGCGTTTTTAGCATGAAGGGCTGTTGAATTTTGTCAAAAGCCTTTTCTGCATCTATTGAGATAATCCTGTGGTTCTTGTCTTTGGTTCTGTTTATATGCTGGATTATGTTTATTGATTTGCGAATGTTGAACCAGCCTTGCATCCCAGGGCTGAAGCCCACTTGATCATGGTGGATAAGCTTTTTGATGTGCTGCTGAATCCGGTTTGCCAGTATTTTATTAAGGATTTTTGCATCGATGTTCATCAGGGATATTGCTCTAAAATTCTCTTTTTTTGTTGTGTCTCTGCCAGGCTTTGGTATCAGGATGATGTTGGCCTCATAAAATGAGTTAGGGAGGATTCCCTCTTTTTCAATTGATTGAAATAGTTTCAGAAGGAATGGTACCAGCTCCTCCTTGTACCTCTGGTAGAATTCAGTTGTGAATCCATCTGGTCCTGGACTTTTTTTTGGTTGGTAGGCAATTAATTATTGCCTCAATTTCAGAGCCTGCTATTGGTCTATTTAGGGATTCAACTTCTTCCTGGTTTAGTCTTGGAAGAGTGTAAGTGTCCAGGAAATTATCCATTTCTTCTAGATTTTCTAGTTTATTTGCGTAGAGGTGTTTATAGTATTCTCTGATGGCAGTTTGTATTTCTGTGGGGTTGGTGGTGATATCCCCTTTATCATTTTTTATTGCATCTATTTGACTCTTCTCTCTTTTCTTCTTTATTAGTCTTGCTAGCGGTCTGTCAATTTTGTTGATCTTTTCAAAAAACCAACTCCTGGATTCATTGATTTTTTGGAGGGTTTTTTGTGTCTCTATCTCCTTCAGTTCTGCTCTGATCTTAGTTATTTCTTGCCTTCTGCTAGCTTTCGAATGTGTTTGCTCTTGCTTCTCTAGTTCTTTTAATTGTGATGTTAGAGTGTCAATTTTAGATCTTTCCTGCTTTCTCTTGTGGGCATTTAGTGCTATAAATTTCCCTCTACACACTGCTTTAAATGTGTCCCAGAGATTCTGGTATGTTGTATCTTTGTTCTCATTAGTTTCAAAGAACATCTTTATTTCTGCCTTCATTTCGTTATGTACCCAGTAGTCACTCAGGAGCAGGTTGTTCAGTTTCCATGTAGTTGAGCGGTTTTCATTGAGTTTCTTAGTCCTGAGTTCTAGTTTGATTGCACTGTGGTCTGAGAGACAGTTTGTTATAATTTCTGTTCTTGTACATTTGCTGAGGAGTGCTTTAGTTCCAATTATGTGGTCAATTTTGGAGTAAGTGCGATGTGGTGCTGAGAAGAATGTATATTCTGTTGATTTGGGGTGGAGAGTTCTCTAGATGTCTATTAGGTCTGCTTGCTGCAGAGATGAGTTCAATTCCTGGATATCCTTGTTAACCTTCTGTCTCGTTGATCTGTCTAATGTTGGCAGTGGAGTGTTGAAGTCTCCCATTATTATTGTATGGGAGTCTAAGTCTCTTTGTAAGTCTCTAAGGACTTGCTTTATGAATCTGGGTGCTCCTGTATTGGGTGCATATATATTTAGGATAGTTAGCTCTTCCTGTTGAATTGATCCCTTTACCATTATGTAATGGCCTTCTTTGTCTCTTTTCATCTTTGATGGTTTAAAGTCTGTTTTATCAGAGACTAGTATTGCAACCCCTGCTTTTTTTTGTTCTCCATTTGCTTGGTAAATCTTCCTCCATCCCTTTATTTTGAGCCTATGTATGTCTCTGCGTGTGAGATGGGTCTCCTGAATACAGCAGACTGATGGGTCTTGACTCTTTATCCAGTTTGCCAGTCTGTGTCTTTTAATTGGAGCATTTAGTCCATTTACATTTAAGGTTAAGATTGTTATGTGTGAACTTGATACTGCCATTATGATATTAACTGGTTATTTTGCTCGTTAGTTAATGCAGTTTCTTCCTAGCTAAATGGTCTTTATATTTTGGCATGTTTTTGCAATGGCTGGTACCGGTTGTTCCTTTCCATGTTTAGTGCTTCCTTCAGGGTCTCTTGTAAGGCAGGCCTAGTGGTGACAAAATCTCTAAGCATTTGCTTATCTGTAAAGGATTTTATTTCTCCTTCACTTATGAAACTTAGTTTGGCTGGAATATGAAATGCTGGGTTGAAAATTCTTTTCTTTAAGAATGTTGAATATCGGCCCCCACTCTCTTCTGGCTTGTAGAGTTTCTGCCGAGAGATCTGCTGTTAATCTGATGGGCTTCCCTTTGTGGGTAACCCGACCTTTCTCTCTGGCTGCCCTTAAGATTTTTTCTTTCATTTCAACTTTGGTGAATCTGGCAATTATGTGTCTTGGAGTTGCTCTTCTCAAGGAGTATCTTTGTGGCATTCTCTGTATTTCCTGAATTTGAATGTTGGCCTGCCCTACTAGGTTGGGGAAGTTCTCCTGGATGATATCCTGAAGAGCGTTTTCCAACTTGGTTCCATTTTCCCCCTCACTTTCAGGCACCCCAATCAGACGTAGATTTGGTCTTTTTACATAATCCCATACTTCTTGCAGGCTTTGTTCATTTCTTTTTCTTCTTTTTTCTTTTGGTTTCTTCTCGCTTCATTTCATTCATTTGATCCTCAATCACTGATACTCTTTCTTCCAGTTGATCGAGTCGGTTACTGAAGCTTGTGCATTTGTCACGTATTTCTTGTGTCATGGTTTTCATCTCTTTCATTTCGTTTATGACCTTCTCTGCATTAATTACTCTAGCTATCAGTTCTTCCACTTATTTTTCAAGATTTTTAGTTTCTTTGCGCTGGGTACGTAATTCCTCCTTTAGCTCTGAGAAGTTTGATGGACTGAAGCCTTCTTCTCTCATCTCGTCAAAGTCATTCTCCGTCCAGCTTTGATCCATTGCTGGCGATGAGCTGCACTCCTTTGCCGGGGGAGATGCGCTCTGATTTTTTGAATTTCCAGCTTTTCTGCCCTGCTTTTTCCCCATCTTTGTGGTTTTATCTGCCTCTGGTCTTTGATGATGGTGACGTACTGATGGGGTTTTGGTGTAGGTGTCCTTCCTGTTTGATAGTTTTCCTTCTAATAGTCAGGACCCTCAGCTGTAGGTCTGTTGGAGATTGCTTGAGGTCCACTCCAGACCCTGTTTGCCTGGGTATCAGCAGCAGAGGCTGCAGAAGATAGAATATTGCTGAACAGCGTGTGTACCTGTCTGATTCTTGCTTTGGAAGCTTCCTCTCAGGGGTGTACTCCACCCTGTGAGGTGTGGGGTGTCAGACTGCCCCTAGTGGGGGATGTCTCCCAGTTAGGCTGCTCAGGGGTCAGGGACCCACTTGAACAGGCAGTCTGTCCCTTCTCAGATCTCAACCTCCGTGTTGGGAGATCCACTACTCTCTTCAAAGCTGTCAGACAGAGTCGTTTGCGTCTGCAGAGGTTTCTGCTGCTTTTGTTGTTGTTTAGCTGTGCCCTGTCCCCAGAGGTGGAGTCTACAGAGACAGGCAGGTTTCCTTGAGCTGCTGTGAGCTCCACCCAGTTCGAGCTTCCCAGCGGCTTTGTTTACCTACTTAAGCCTCAGCAATGGCGGGCGCCCCTCCCCCAGCCTTGCTGCTGCCTTGCGGTTAGATCGCAGACTGCTGTGCTAGCAATGAGGGAGGCTCCGTGGGTGTGGGACCCTCCCGGCCAGGTGTGGGATATAATCTCCTGTTGTGCCCATTTACTTAAAGCGCAGTATTGGGGTGGGAGTTACCCGATTTTCCAGGTGTTGTGTGTCTCAGTTTCCCTGGCTAGGAAAAGGGATTCCCTTCCCCCTTGCGCTTCCCAGGTGAGGCGATGCCTCGCCCTGCTTCAGCTCTCGCTGGTCGGGCTGCAGCAGCTGACCAGCACCGATTGTCTGGCACTCCCTAGTGAGATGAACCCAGTACCTCAGTTGAAAATGCAGAAATCACTGGTCTTCTGTGTCGCTCACACTGGAAGTTGGAGACTGGAGCTGTTCCTATTCGGCCATCTTGCTCCGCCCCCCCCAATAAACATTCTTTTCAAATGCACATGAAGCATTCTGCTGAATAGCCCATATGTTAGGCCACAATACAAGTCTCAATAAGTTTTAAAAGACTGAAATCATACAAAGCATGTTCTCCAGCCACAATGGAATAATAAAAGAAGAAAAACTGGAAAATTCAAAAATGTGTAGAAATTAAACAACAGACTCCTAATCAACAAGTCAAAGAAGAATTCACGACAAATTAAGAATATACTTAGAGATGAATGAAAATAAAACACAAAATCCTGAACTTATGGAATGCCACAAAAGCAGTGCTCAGAGGGAAGTTCATTGCTATAAATACCTACATTAAAAAGAAGAAAGATATTGGATCAACAACCTAACTTTATTCTGTAAAAGGAGAATAAATCTTGGGGCCCTCAAATCACTAAGCTAAAGGGAAAAGTCAGGCTAGGAACAACTAGGGCAAACCTGCCTCCCATTCTATTCAAAGTCATGCCTGTGCTCACCAAGATAAATGCATATCTGACTGCCTCCTTTAAAAAAGCTAATCAGAAACTGAAAAAAATACAATTTGTCTCTTATCTACCTATGACTTAGAAGCTCCCTCCCCACTTTGAGTTGTCCCGCCTTTGCTTCAAATTGTCGCACCTTTCCAGACCAAACCAATGTTAAACTTACACATATTGATAGATGTCTCATATCTCCCTAAAATATATAAAACCAAGCTGTGCTTTGACCACCTAGGGCACATGCTATCAAGACCTTTTGAGGCTGTGTCACGGGTACACATCTTTAACTTTGGCAAAATAAGCTTCCTAAATTGACTGAGACCTATCTCAGATATTTGGGGTCACAAAATCTTAAGAAACTAGAGGGAAAAGAGTAAATTAAATGTGGAGCCAACAAAAAGAAGGAAATGACAAAGATTAGAGGAGCAGTAAATGGAATAAAGTATAGAAAAACAACACAGAGAATCAATGAAACCAAAAGTTGGTTCCTAAAGAAGATCAACAAAATTGACAAATTTTAATGAGACTAATTTAAAAAAATAAGAAAGAAGACACAGATAATTAAAATCAGAAATGAAAATGGGGACATTACTATAAATATTACAGAAATAAAAAGAATTATAATAGAATACTGTGAGCAATGCTACACCAACAAATTGGATAACTTTGATAAAAGAGCCATATTCCTAGAAACACACAAACTGCCAAAAGTGACTCAAGAAGAAATAGAAGATCTCAACGAACCTATAACAAGTAAAGATATTGAGTCAGTCAAAAACTCTTCTGACAACGAAAAGTGCAGGATCAGATGGCTTCTTGTGAATTCTACCAAATCTTTAAAGAATTGACATTGATTCATCTCAAACTCTTCCAAAAAATAGAAGGGAGAACACTTCCTAGCTGATTCTATGGTACCAGTATTACCCTTACATCAAAGGCAGGCAAACAGACCATATGAAAATAAAACTGAGACCAATATCCCTTACAAATATAGATGCAACAATCCACAACAAAATAAGAGCAAACTAAATCCAGCAGCATATTAAAAGAATTATACAATATGACTAAGTGAGATGTATCCCCAGAAAGCAAACATGGTTCAACATTCTAAAATCAATGTAATACCACCACATTAATAGAATGAAGGGGTTAAAAAAAAAATGACCATCTCAAATGACACAGAAAAGGCATTTGACAAATTCAACAGCCTTTCATAGGAAAAGCACTCAGGAAACTGGAAATATAGAAGATCTTTCTCACCATGATAAAGGGAATTTATGAAAACTAACAGTTAACATTGTACTCCACAAAGAAAATTAATTCCATTTACTTTGCTTATACAGTATCAAAAATAAAATAAAATAAAATACCTAGGAATGAATTTAACCAAGGAGATGCAAGGCTTATACACTGAAAACTATGAAACACTGATACAAGAAATTTTAAAAGACCTAAGTAAATGGAAAGACATTTTGTGTTTATGAATTGAGATAATAAATATTATTAAATTGACAATACTCTTCCAGAAAACAATCCCTACAGAGTTAAGGCAATCCTTACCAAAATCCAACTGTTCATTTTGCAGAAATAGAAAAGCTGATCTTTAAATTTATGTAAGCATGTAAGAAACCCTAAGTAGCCAAAATAGCAAAGTTGAAGTTTTCACACTTCTCATTTTCAAAACTTACTATAAATCTACAGTAATCAAGACAATGTGATACTAGTATAGACATAGATATATAGAGCAATGGAGTAGAATTGAGAGCCCAGAAACCATACACCATGGTCAGTTGATTTTCAATAAAGGTGCCAACACCATTCAATGGAGAAAGAATAGACTTTTCCAACAAATGGTACTAGGACAACTGGATATATCCGCATGCAAAAGAAAGAAGTTGGACCTTTATGTCATGTGATACATACAAAATAACTCAAAAAGTACCAAAGATCTAAATATAAACTAAAACCATAAAACTCTTAGAAGAAAGCACTAGGCAAATCTTCATGACCTTGAATTTGCCAATGGTTTTTTTAGACATGACATCAAAAGCACAAGAAACAAAAGTAAAAACAGATAAATTGGACTTCACTAAAATTAAAAATTGTTTTGCCCCAAAGGACACTTTCAAGAAAGTGAAAAGACAACACACAGAATGAAAGAAAATGTTTGCAAATCACATGTCTGATAAGGACCTAGTATAGAATATATAAAGAACTCTCACAATTCAACAACAAAATAACAAACAACCCAGTTTAAAAATGGCCAATAAGTACATGAATTGAAAGCAGGTATTCAAACAAATACTTGTACACAAATGTTCATAGCAGCACTAATCATAATAGCCAAATGCGGAAACAACCCAAATGTCCATCAATTGATAAATGGATAAAGAAAATGTGGTACACCAACATGGCACATGTATACATATGTAACAAACCTGCACATTGTGCACATGTACCCTAGAACTTAAAGTATAATTAAAAAAAAAAGAAAATGTGGTACACCCATACAGTAAAATGGTGGTCATAAAAAGGAATTAAGTATGACACATACGTCAATATGGATAAACCTTGAAAACATTATGCTAGGTGAAATAAACCAGACACAAAGGCCACATATGATATTATTCCAATTATATGAAGTATCTGGAGTCGGCAAATCCATAGGGACAGAAAAAAGATTAGTGGTTGCCAGGGGCTGGGGGAAATGGCAGTGGAGAGTGACTGCTTAACGGGCATTGGGTTTCCTTCTGGGGAAATGAAAATGTTTTGGAACTAGATAATGGTGACAGTTGCAAAACATTGTGAAGGTACTAAATGTCACTGATAGTACATTTTATATTATATGTATTTTAATTGCACTCTAACCACCCCCAATAAAATAAGAGACAGCTTCAGGATCTAGGCCTAGGCAAAGAGTTCTTAGACATGACACCAATAGCTTAATTTATAAAGGGAAAAAGTAATAAATTGGACTTCATCCCAATGTAAAATATTTGCCCTGTGAAAGACCCTTTTAAGAGGTGAAAAGACATGCAACCATATACCTGTCAAAGGACTAGTATCTAGAATATATAAAGAACTCTTAAAACTCAAATTGTTTTTTAAAATCCAATTAGAAAATCAGTAAAAGACATGAAGACATCTCATAGAGAGACTGTACAGATGGCAAATCAGCACTTGAAAAATGTTCACCACCACTAGCCATTAAGGAAATGCGAATTAAAACCATGATGAGATAACACTTACCCACCTATTATTAAAGTGTCTAAATTCAAAAACAGTGACAATACCAAAAGCTGATGAGGATGTGGAGAAACTGGATCACTCACACATTGCTGATGGGAATGTAAAATGGTGCAGCTATTCTGGGAGCCCGTTTGGCAGTTTCTTTAAAAAACTAAACAGGCAACAACCATTTGATCCAGCTATCAATTGCACTCTCCTAGACAATTATCCCAGAGAAATGAAAACTTATGTTCATACAAAAATGTTTGCATGAATGTTTAGAGCAGTTTTATTCAAAATAGCCCCAAACTGGAAACATTCCAGATATCTTTCAATGGGTAAACAGTTAAAGAAACAAAACTATTGATACATGCAACAACCTTTATGAATCTACAGAGGATGATGCTGAGTTAAAAAAAAAAAAAAGAAAGAAAAAAAAAAGCCAATCCTGAAAGGTGACTTACTATATGACTCCATGAAATGCAAAATAAAAGGAATGGAGAACAGATTAGAGATTACCACAGGTTAAGGAAGGAGAATGGAAGGAGGTGCGTATGGCTACCTAAGGAGGGATCCTTCAATGGTGGAAATGTTCTTGACTATATCAACGTCAATCTCCTGGTTTTAATATTGTACTAGAATTTTTCAAGGTGTTATCCTTGGGGAAAACTGGGTAAATTGTACACAGAATCTCTCTGTAT
The DNA here is from genome assembly GCF_037993035.2 of Macaca fascicularis. Classification (NCBI taxonomy): domain Eukaryota; kingdom Metazoa; phylum Chordata; class Mammalia; order Primates; family Cercopithecidae; genus Macaca; species Macaca fascicularis. Next base: position 63,667,464 of record NC_088382.1, read on the forward strand.
TCTTAAAATTGCATATGAATCCACAATTGCTTGGGAAAGAAGTTTAGTTTAAAAAAAAAAAAAAACCCTTCAGCAGCCTGGGCCATTGAATTCTGACCTCCTCAGCTGCTTTCTAGCTTTCTCCACCTGAGCCCTCTTGCACCACTTCTCACGCCCATGAAAACAACAAGATTATTAAAAGGCACCTAATTCAGAAGTTTTTCAAACTTTGCACAGGTAAGTCCTAAGGATTTTCAAAGATGCTCGAGGTTCAGGCAGCATAGGGGGCTGGGAAAGAAGGTGGGGTTATATCCTGTTAATACAGAGCAAGTCCACTATTGTCTGTGATAAATACTGGGATTCCACTCCCTTAAAGTCAGGCTTTACTGCACTATAACCTTTGAAAGTTGCTCATTCCATAAAATTTGATATTTATTTTGACTTTAGAACATCTTTGACATGTTGCTATCCCTGATTTTCCTGATCCCAACCAAGTAATTGTGAAAGCTAAATTCAAATCCTGTCAGCTTGGGCAAGTCACATCAGCTTGCTAAGACCCATTTCCTAATGTCTGAAAAGAACATCAGAATCATCTGCTCACAATACAGCTGCTCTGAGCTTTAAATGAGATAAGGCATTTAAAGCATTTCATACAGTGCCTCCCACAAAGTAGGACTCATTGTATACTAGCTAATTTCAGAAATACTACCTCTCAGCAACACTTTATCCTACACAACTCTAGTAGAAATTTCTTTCTTTACATAGGGCCAAAAATCTATTACCTGACAATACTGAGGAGTCCAACCTTCCCTAATTTATTTCGTCCCCTTTCGTATGACCCAGTTTTAAGTGCTGCTCTCACATCACTCAGTGTTCTCTGGTTTCCAGGGTTTCTCACAAATCACGATGCCCAAGCCTGAGCAGTGTGCTCCCAATGTTACCATGCCCGTCTTCGGGACGCCAGTTCCCTCTCCTTCTGCATCCCGCATGATCTACTGCACTCGTGCAACTTACATGGCCTGTCGTTGACAGCCACGCGCCACTGCTGATCCATGGCGGGAACGCTCTTCTTGAAAGTCCCTGAGCCGGTTTCCCACATCTCACTGTCAAGACACATCAGCCCAGGCCAGGCGCGGTGGCCCACACCTGTAATCCCAGCACTTTGGGAGGCTGATGGAGGGCCGATCACCTGAGGTCAGGAGCTCAAGACCAGCCTGGCCCAGATGGTGAAACTCCATCTCTACTAAAAATACAAAAAAAAATAGCCGGGCGTGGTGGCAGGCACCTGTAATCCCAGCTACTCGGGAGGCTGAGGCAGGAGAATTGCTTGAACCCAGGAGGCAGAGATTGCAAGTGAGCTGAGATCGCGCAATTGCACTCCAGTTTGGGCAACGAGAGCGAAACTTTGTCCCCAAAAAAAATTAATAAATAAACACATCATCCCAGTTACTTAAGTTGCTGGGAATTCTTGGACTATGAGTCTCAGGTGAGGGCCGCAGTTAAAGGTAGAAAACAAAGCCCACTCCACACACTTAACTTCTCCAGCTTCATCTTACATGTCCCCCAGTCCACCTCACTTCTTAGGAAGCTTGCACACAAATAGGGCCGTTTCTTGACCCCAGGCCCTTACACCATAATGCTCTCTCAGGCAATAAGAGTCCTCACACCCTCTCTCCTCTCCTTTTGGCTGGTGAATCTCTGCTCATGCGTTAAGGTTCAGGTCTGGGATCGTGCTTTAAAAAGCCTTCCCTGAGCCCCAGGCTAGGTTAGGGGTTCCACTTCTGTTCTCCCATTGTAGGTATTCTTCCTGTAGGTATCTTTGAGGGCCCTGATAAATGACATTCCTTTCCCTAAAAGATACTGAACGCATTGAAAATAAAGCCAAAAATCATGCTGTTGTTGGCTTTAAGCAAGAAGCTTCACAATTCCAAACTCCAGACCATCCCCAGTCATGGCTGTGATAAGCCAACTCCTCCCAACACGGGCAACTTCCCTACAAGCAGCTTCCTCCAGTGAACTGGAAAGGAAGAACCTGAGATCCACATGCCAAGTTTCTCCTCCCAAATTCACTGTTAGCTAAATCACTCCCTCTCTCCTGGGTGAAGTGAGTGAAGGGCTCAAGAGAGGCCAGGTGAGTTATCACTCGGAAGAAGTGCCTTGCTTGGTTTTCCTCTTAGCAAAACTAGTGTAAATTTTCATCTACAGCTGACTCTTCTCAGTGGACTGTAAGCTACTGAAAGACAGAGTGCCCATTGTCTCTGCAGGCCACATAGAGGGAAGTTGCCCAGTAAGGGTTTACTGAGCTAAACAGGGCTGGATTCCCTCCCATTGAGATTTGTCTGCATACCCTCTGCTCACTGATACTGATCAGGGATCCTCCAGGTGAGCTTACCCCATCCTTAACGAGAGAAGGCTTGCTACCTAGGAGATCTTGTGTCCACTTTGAAAAGGGCAGCAAAGTAAATAGACATTTATATGTGATGGTAACAGTTAAATTATCTGGAGATAAATAACGTGAGTCATCATCGCAGGGCAGGCAAATAACGTCGAGGTAAAATTCTACATGCATGACAGTTCCAGTGGTCATTGAGATCCTACTTGCTTAATCCAGTTTGTCAAAAACATAAAGCCACATTGAAATGCAACCTCTGTACATGTGATTATTGTGTTCCAGATCAATGGTAAAAATGAGATTGCCTTGGGCGGTGTGGTCACTTACGTCCGTAATCCCAGCACCTTCTAAGACTCCAGAGGGAAAGTTAGGAGCTGCTGTGGTTTGAACACATGTGTTTCCTCCAAAATTTATGTGTTAGAACCTAAACTCTAATGTAATAGTATTAAGAGGTGTTGGTATCAAGAGGTGGCGACTTTAGGAAGTGATTAAGTCATGAGGGTAGAACCCTCACAAATGAGATTAGCACCCTTATGAAAAGGCTGAACTAATGAGGCTCCTTTTGCCCTTCCATCTCTGCTGCTGTGCGAGGGCACAGCATTCCAGCAACAAGGCTCCATCCTGGAAGCAGAGACCAAGCCCTCACCAGACTCCAATGCCGGTGCCCGATCTTGGACTTCAAGCCTCCGGAGCTGTGAGAAATCAATCTCTCTTCTCCACAAATGACTCCATCTCTGGTATTCTGTAATAGCAGCACTAATGGGCTAAGACAGGAACCAGTGTAGGAACATAAGCTCTGGGCCCAGCCTTTGAGGTGCTAAGAGGGAGCAAGGCATGCAAAGGAGGGGCTGTGGTTCCTGTGGTCAGAGGAAAATAAGTACACTTTAAATACTCACTCAGAAATGTGATGGTTTCAGGTTTCACATGCAGGTCAATAATTTAGTGTGAGTTCACTTTTAAATAGACGAATATCCAATTGCTCCAGCAATATTTGTTAAAAAGATTGTCATGTCTCCACTGAATTGCCTTTGCACTTTGACATATCAATTGCCATATCTGTGTGGGTCTGTTTCTGGACTCTCCCTAAGAATAGAGATTTTTAAATTGCATTGATTTCTATACTTATTCTTATGCCAATACCACCCTGATCAATTGCTGTATCCTTAAAATAAGTGCTTACATCAGGTACTGTAAGTCTCCAACTTTGTTCTTCCTTCCCAAAATTGTTTTGACTGTTCTAGGTCCTTTGCATTTCCTTATAAATTTTAGCATCAGGTAGTCATGAGTTCACTCTGTTTCCTAACTTAATATATTTTGTTTTCCAAACCCTGCCTTTCATATAGTATGTGTGTCATTGATTGCTAAGACTTTAACATGAGTTTCATTGATAGCTAAGACTTTGACATGAGTAATATCGAGGAACTTTTGAGTTCATGGTACTATGCAAAAGGCTGTGTAAGTACCATATTAATCTTTTTGATAATGTGTACTCAAAATCCAACTCACCTAGCATTTATTATCTCTTCCATGCCAGGTATTTTGCATGTATGATCTCCTTCAACCCTCAGAACAGTCATAAGCAGCTATCATAGTGGCACTGCTTATCAAAGGTAATGTCACAAACCCAGCGGCAGTAAGTCTGTGCCTTGCAAAGCTGGCCCCAACAACTCAGGCTAGGGGATTCCCAAGGTGGAAATGAACCTTTACAGAGCCAGTGGATGGCTTTCAACCATCCTCCCCCTGCTCTTCTGCCTGTCCTCTGGCTGTTGCAGACAGGTTGGCCTTCGTCAGGATGGTGTCCATGACCCTGGCCACACAGGCAGCTTATCTCACCTGTGTCCCCAAACCTCTCATAATCATAATCATCTAGGAAGCTTCTGGCAAAATAAAATTTAAAAAGAAACGGATTCCTGGGCCTCAGACCAAATCTATTAAGAGTGAATTTCAGAGAATGGAATACCCGATCCTAATGTAACTCCGGTACTGAAGGGGAAATATTGCTATAAGGGATATTAAGTCAAACTAAAAAACTTAGATAGGGACAGTAAATCAGATAAAAGTAAATACACACTTATTTAATTGGTCATTGTACTGTGGTTATATAAGAGGATAATCCTATTCTTAGGAAATACACATTGTAATATTAAGGTCACCATTAAATGGTTTAGGAAAAAAATATATTTGTGTGGAGGGAAGGAAAGAGAGAAGAGAGACAATGTGCAAATAATAATTAAGCAAATGGAGTAAAATATTTTTACGAGGTGAATCTATGTATAAAGGTTCCTTGTACTATTTTTGTTTTGGCAAACTTGAAATTATTTCCAAACAATTTTAAAAATTAATTTCATGTTAATTTTTAACACCCCTTTGCATCAGTCAAGCTCTTCACTCTGAATAAACTCAGAATCCCTGGGAAATGTTTTCCATCCTAAAGGAATTAAACGGAACCACAAGTTCCTGTGCAATACACTTGTATAAATAGAACAGTGTGAGGTTACTAAGCAACTCAAGGCACCTTGCACTCACTCTATTTAAAGGCTAAGCCAGGTTTTCCTTTTTAAAACCTGTTTAAATAGAAACCCAACTGTTTTTGCACTTCGATTCTTTTTTCTTATTTTCAAATCCTCCAGAATTCTTCCCGAGGGCTGATTTGCAGATACACATCTCATAAAAACCACCAATATTTACTAAGCGACTAGTCTGTGTAGGATATCGTGCAAGGCGCTGGGAATACGAGGCCTCTTTTAACAGTCCGGCGTGCACACTCTGTGAGGAGACCTGCTCGGAGGGCATGCTCGCGCGCCTGGACAGTCAGGCCTGGAGGACAGGGACAGGCGTGCAGACACACTCACACACACACACACACCCCGTCGGAGAGTAAACTTGTGCAGGGCTCGGAGGACCAGCACGCTCCATCATTTACTAGAAAATCCTGGAAGGGCCTTGTCAGCTCAGGAGGGAGCCCGGCCTAGAGCACCGCAGGTGGGACCTGGGAGCGGACAAAGACCAGCGCTCCCTGCGCATGCGCCAGGCTCTGAGCTTATTCCTCCCTCCTGGCGGTCACCAGCCCTGTCTCGTTGGAACGCGTTTTGGGGACCAGGTCTCAAAGCTGATGGGTGGGTGGGGGAGCTGGAATTTCAGTTTCTCTCTATCTGACCTCGACAGTCATGGCTTGGTTTTCTCTTATTTTTATTTTAAGAATTACCCTAAATATGTCACCATGAATACTTAACATAAAACTTAAAAGTTAAGCAGCATCAATTTCCTCCTTCCAAGCAAAGCGAGGACCTTAGAACACAAAGTCAGAACACAATTCTCGAAAATCGGTCTATTGTTGTCTGATTTTTTTTTTTTTTTTTTTTTTTTTTTTTTTTGACAGAACCTCGCTTCCTTGACAAAACTGGAGTGCAGTGGCGCACTCTCGGCTCACTGCAACCTCTGCCTCCCAGGTTCAAGAGACTTTCATGCCTCAGCCTCCCGAGTAGCTGGGATTACAGGTGCGCACCACCATGACCAGCTAATCTTTGTATTTTCAGTAAATACAAAGAATTAAATGCGGTTTCACCATGTTAGCCAGGCTGGTCTCGAACTCCTGACCTCAAGTGATCCTCCTGCCTTGGCCTCGCAAAGTGCTGGGGTTACAGGTGTGAGCCACCACACCTGGCCTCCATATAAATTTTAAAATCAGCTTGTCAGTTTCAAAAAAAAGAAGAAAAAAACAATGCATTTCTATTGAGATTGTATTGAATCTATAGATCAATTGGGGAGAATCAACATCTTAAACCTACTGCATCTTCCAATTCATGATCATGATATAATATCTCTCTTCATTTATTTTATCTTAATTTGTCTCAGCAATGTTTTATGGTTTTCAATGTAAAGGTTTTGCATCTATTTTGTTGAATTTTGTTGAGCATTTCATATTTTTACACTCTTACATTTCAATTTCTAATTAGCAAAAATAAATGCATTTGATTGTTATATATTGACCTTATATCTCATGTATAAGTTCTAGGAATTTTTAGACATTACTTCAAATTTAAAATTTTTTTTGCTTTCCAACCTACATGCTTTCTTTTTTCTTGTCACCTTGTGCAGGCTTGGACTCACATTATGATGTTGAATAGAACAGCCATCACTGACTTATTCCTAATCTTAGGGGAAAAGCATTGTTTTTCACCATTTAGTATAATGTCAACTGTAGGTTTCCAGCATGTGTCTTTACTAAGTTGAGGAAGTTTCCTTTTATCCTTATTTTGCTGGAAGTATTATCCTTTTTATAGATGGTTGGATTCAGTTGCTAAAATTTTGTTAAGACTTTTATATCCACATACATGAAGGATATTAGCCTGTAGTTTTCTTTTCTTGTAATTTTGTTTTCTGGCTGTATGTCATGGTAATTTGGGGCTCTGAAAAATGCACTGGGAAATGTTCCCTCTTCTTTCTTTGCCTGGAGAAATTTATACAAAATTGGCATTGATCTTTTTTCTTAAATTATGGTACATAATTTAATTATTTCTTCATATTTTTACTGTCTCCTCTCCTCCTCATACTTTATGACACATATGTAGACCACTTGATATTAACCCACAACTCATTGAAACTTATTTTTTTAGTCTTTTTTCTCTCTGTGCCTTGTTTTGGATACTTTCTAGTGCTATATTTTCAGGATTATTATTCTTTTCTTCTGCAGTGTTTAAACTGCTGTTAAGCCAATCAAGTGCATATTCATTTCTGATTATATTTCTTTTATCTCTAGACATTCCTTTTGAGTCTTTCTGAATATCATTTATTTGTCTTTTCATTATATTCATGTTTTCCTCTACTTTCTTGAGCATTTGGAGCACATTCTAGTAGTCGTTTTAACCTCCTTGTCTGTTAATACTCTCTTTTGGTCATTTCTGGGTTTGTTTTCCTTGAATGATTTTTCTCACAATTGCGGGTCATTTTTTTTGTTTTGCTTCTTTTCATGCTGTATGATTTTTAACTGGATGCTAGACATTGCGCGTTTTATATTTCATTGTATTCCTTTAGAGGCAGTTGGCACACAGGTTACTTAGGAACAGCAATCTTTTCAAACCTTATTTTTAAGCTTTGTTAGGGCAGGCCCAGGGCAAGCCTTTAGTCCTAATTTAGTCCCACAACTGAGTGTCATTTTCAAAAACTCCATCTGATAGTCCATGTATTATGAGGTCTCTCTGTCCTACTGGTGGGAACACAGACTCTTCTCAGCCCTGTGTGAGCTCTGGGGATTGAGTGTTCAGCCTGCTGCTCTTCAGCTTCATGGAGGTTCACTCCATGTGTCCACAAACCAGTATTCACCAAAGATTGCAAGGGATGCTTCTTTAGATTTTATGAGTTAGTTCCATAAAGGTCCTAAAATTCTAGCTGCTTTGGTCTTTACAAATGCTAATATATTTTTCCTCAACTATGCAGAATCACTAGTGTCTGCACTGTGACCTGGACCCTGCCTCCAGGTTGTCAGCCAGTACAATCCTTTCAGGAATTGCATGCCGGCACTGCCTATTGTCCAATGTCTGGAAGAGCTGTTTTACAGGTTTTGTCTAATTTTCTAGTTGTTTACAGTAGGGAACTATGACAGACAGACTCTAGAGTGGCCCCAGGACCATCATATCCTGTTGTCCCCCTATAGCATGTATTATCTCCCCTTGAGTGTGGACAGGCCCTGGGACTTTTTTCTAACTAATAGAATTTGGCAAAGGCAGTGGGTTGTATGTGATTATGTTACATAAGATTGTAATCCTCATCTTGGGTGGAGTCACTCTTCCTTGATGGCTTTGAAGAAGCAAGTGGCCTTGGTGTGAGCTGCCACATGGAGAGAACCACATGCCGGGGAGCTGAGCATAGCCTCTGGCCACAGCCAGCAAGGAAAGGAAGCGCTCAAACCAGCACCCTGCAAGAAACCAGACTCTTCCAATAACATGTGAGTTTGGAACTGGATCCCTCTCCAAACTTCAGATGAGCCCACTGCCCTGGCCAATATCTTGACTGTAGCTTTGTGAAGCCCTAAAGCAGTAAAACCAGCTAAGGTACGCCCAGACCTGACCCACGGGAACTGTGATGTAATAAATGTGTGTTGTTTAACCTGCTCAGTGTGCAGTGCTATTGTTATGCAGCAAGAGAGAACTAATACAGAAGGTAGTTCCCATAACAGTTAATACTTCAGGGGCAGAAGCAGAAATCCTAGTCTATGAGTCCATAAACATATTGCTTTCTATAGAAGAGATCATGAGCGTCATTAAAATAAGAAAAACAAATGTGAGAGAATGAGTGATGGCTACTCCAGACATCAAGATCCTTTACAAGGTGGGGATTAAGAACATCCTGACTTGAGTTTAAATGCTGGCCTTGCCACTGGGGACTTGCTGCTCCTTACCTCTCTTGGCTGTTGTTTCTTCATCTGTACAGTGAGACTAACACCTGAATCACAGCATTCCTGCAGGGCCAGTGCAAGTAAAGTGTTTGTCACTGTGCCAAGCACAGAAGAGTTCAAGACATTTTAGGCGCTATATTTGTTATTTCAATGAAGTGAGCAAGATTAAATAACACTTTCATAACCTCTAGTGACCAATAGCAGGGCCAGTGGCGTGATGTCTCACGACTGTAATTCCAGCACCTTGGGAATCTGAGGCAGGCAAAACGCTTGAGCCCAGGCGTTTGAGACCAGCCTGGGCAGCATAAGGAGACTCCATCTCTGAAAAAAAAAAATAGAAGGGTCAGGACAGATCCTGAAGAACCTTCTAAAACAGCCATGCAGCAAATATTTACCAAACTCTACTTTGTACAGGACTTCAATAAATACTCTGGCAAATAAATTAGACGTGGTCTCCAATCCCATGAGGCTTACGATCTCATGTGGAGAACATTAGATAGGTAGATACATAGATAAGAATGTGATTGGTTCGGTTGAGGAATCCTACTGAAATACATATATTAATTAATACTATTTTTCCAGAAACTATTCTTATATTAATTTGCTTCATCAAATTCCTCCTTTCTCTGAAGTGAGTGCCCTTAATGACCTTTCAGTCTGATTCCATGTTTTTCAGTCACTTTTAATTATTAAAACAACCTGGTCAACATGTCGATCTACTCAATTAAAATTACTCTCAGTACAAGCTTCAGTTAGACAGGAGAAATCAGATTTAGTGATCTACTGCACAGCATCATAACCACAGTTAATAATAATGTGTTGTATATTTCAAAATTGCTAAAAGAGTAGATCTTAAATGTTCTCAAAACAAAAGAAATAAGCAGGAGAGGTGATGGATATATTAATTTGTTTGATTTAATCTCTCTACAATTTATAACCATATCGAAACATCACTGTGTGCCCCATAAATATATAGTTATCATTTGTCAATTAAAAATAATAAACAAGGCCGGATGTGGTGGCTCATGCCTGTAATCCCAGCACTTTGGGAGGCCAAGGCGGGTGGATCACCTGAGGCCAGGAGTTCGAGACCAGCCTGGCCAACATGGTGAAACCCTGTCTCTACCAAAAGTACAAAAATTAGCCAGGTGTGGTGGTGGGTACCTGTAATCCCAGCTGCTTAGGAGGCTGAGGCAGGAGAATCGCTTGAACCTGGGAGGTGAAGATTGAAGTGAGCTGAGATTACCCCATTGCACTCCAGCCTGGGGGATAAAGTGAGACTCTGTCTAAAAAAATTAAAAATAATAATAATAAATAAGTAAATACATGTTTAAAAATGACTCTCTCTTCTCCGCAGCATTCACTTCTGTTGCATGGAGCGCTGCTGTCGCCAGGAGCAGAGAGGCTCTGCTTTGCCTCTCATACACCTCCGCTTGCCCCTTTGCCGTTGGAAAAAGGATGAAGAAGAAGATGCTATTTCCCTGCACGATTCTGCACCTGCTGAGTTTACCAAGTTGGCTATAACTGCTAATCCAGTGTATAAGCAAGAACATGGTGAGAATGAGGCTGCTGCCGTGTTATTATTGATTATGATTGTCTAAAATTAGTTCCTTGTGTGTAGAGTTGATGAGGATGGGGCCTCCACCAGACCCACTGACAGCTGAATCCCAAGCCGCCCTCTAATGTCTGAGAGGTGACTTGCAAGAGCTGGTGTGTCTTTCAGCTGGCCCCACCTGGTGGCATCATGCAAAAATTCTCAAATGTGTCTCCTTATTTTTCCCACGCTGACATGCTCTCCAGTAAACCTACAGCCTCCAGTCTCACCCCCTCCCCAGCCGAGTCCCTCTCCCTGAGGGAAATCTGGCTCATCCTACGCTGTCTGACAGCGGCCTGTCACTCCATCTCTCACCATGCACTTTCCCCGGGTCCAGCTGCCAAAGGGCAGATCAGACAGCACCGCAGCTCAGGGAACATCCAAATAGGAACATCCAAATGGATCGCCACTATCCCCTGCTTCCAGCATCCACACATTTTAGAGCCTCATCTAACTCGGCTTTAGGGAGGGGAGCTGGTTGAGGGAGCCCTTCATCTGTCCTATGGGCCTGCCTCTTTTCATAAATACTGCAGTCTCCCTCAAGGTCACTTGTCTCATGTGACTTCTCACAGCCCCTGTTTTCCTCTCTTAAAGAGTGAAGCATGTACCCTTCCTGATTGCCAAGGTAGAAGAAGAGATGCTAGAGCTGCTCTGTCATGGGCTTTGCACAGCCTCAGCCTGGAAGTGACATCCGTCACTGCCCCTCAGCCTACTTTGTGTGCCCTCTTCAACCTGGGAGGGCTAGCAGGGGCAGCCTTCAAGGGCCCAGACGGGAGAGTAGTGTCCACCTCGCAAAAGACAGGAAGGTGCTTGTTCCATGGTAATGGCCCTGAACCTTGCCAATTTAGGTGGCATTTAATGGTATCCTTAAACTCAAATCACTATTTCCAGCATTCTAGAATAGTTCTACACCTCTTACTGGGATGCCAGAGATGTGTGTCAACATAGTTGCAATCTTTTTCAGAAATACAGATTGCCTATTTTCCTTTGCTTTGGTTGTAGGTGATTCCCCTTAATATGAGGGTTCTCAGTGTCCTGCCAGGTAAGGTTTATCCCATCCTCTGTTGATGAAAATGCCCAGATGTGCACCAGGGGTTGGGAGCAAGCACAGGAGGCAGACCCCAGAAAGCATAGAAAAAGGCAAGGACTTGAGATCCAGAGAAATGGACAGAACAAGGAAAGCATGGATGGTGGAGCACCCTTTCCACATCCACGGCCAGTGAAGCATCTCCTCCCATAGCTGCCGGTCAACATGGGGCTTCATGCCCCTAAAGGGCCCATCAGCCTGTCAGAGAATGAACCAGCCATAAAAAGATCCTAGTCAACAATCTTTTATTTTCCTTAATTCATGGGTTTTCCACACCATCAATTTTCCTAGGGAACCATGGCCTGGGGAGCGTGCAAGTGGGCATTGCTTCTGAAGCAGCTAATCACTTCTAGTGGGAGTTAGGTAGGAGCTCTTGGGCAGTGCCTTGGACCTTTGGAGCATGGTTTTTTTGGTAACAGATGCTACTAGTGTTATGATCCTTGGCCTGGTGTGGACCAAACCCAGACCCTTAAATAATGGAATTCCCAAGGAATTGTTTTCCCACTTTTACATTTAGTAAAAATATTAAAGCTGTTATTGTCTGAGAGGTTAGGTGACGTGGAGGTTTACTAGGACAAAAATAAGACAGAGAGAGCAAGAGGGGCAGGGACTTCAAACTGAATTGATGTTGAGACTTCTGAGCTGACAGCAACACTGACATCTCCTTACTATTAGCAAGGGTATGCAGAGCGGGGCCCTGGTAGAGCTTCCTGCAACAATTTATGAGTCAACCTGACTCCCATTTAGGGGCCCCACAGCTCTGTGTGATTATACGTAGCATAGCCTCAGCGGTAACCTCTTGACAAACTTGAAATATGTGTTGAAACCTGATTTTTAAAAATTGACGTGTAATTGTACATATTTATGGGGTACATACGTAGCAAGTTTCAATGCATATGCAGGTAAAGTGATCAAATCAGGGTTATTAGCATATCCAGCACCTCAAACATTTGTCATTTGTTTGTGTTGGGAACATTCAAAATCCTCTCCTCTTGCTCTTTCAAAATACATAATAAATTATTGTTAACTATAGTCACCCTACAGTGCTATAGAATACTAGAATATATTTCTCCTATCTAGCTGTAATTTTGCATCCTTTAACTAATCCCTTCCTATCCACCATCTACCCTCCCCTTCCCAGCCTCTGGTAACCCCTATTCTACTCTCTAGCTCGATGAACTCAACTTTTGAAGCTTCTGCATATGAGTGAGAACATGTGGTATGTATCTGTGCCTGGCTCATTTCACTTAACATAGTGTCCTCCAGGCTCATCCCTGTTGCTGAGAATCACAGGATTTTCTTTTTATGGCTGATTAATATTCCATTGTATACATATATACCTGTTTTAGTTTACTTTTCATTTTAAATTTTTTTACTTTTAATTTTTATGGGTACATAGTAGGTGTATATATTTATGGAGTACATGAGATATTTCAATACAGGCATACAATGCCTAATAATTACATCAAGGTAAATGAGGTATTTACCATCACAAGCATTTATAATTTCTTTGTGTTACAAACATTTCAATTATATTCTTTTAGTTACTATTTAAAATATAATAAATTATTGTTGTCTGTAGTCACCTTGCTGTGCTATCAAATACTAGACCTTATTCATTCTACCTATAACTTTGTGCCCATTAACAATCCCACTTTTCCCCCCACACCTTTCACAACTACCCTTCCCAGCCTCTATCTATTCAGATCTTTTGTCTATTTTTTAATCAAATCATTAGATGTTTTCCTAATGAGCTGTTTGAGTCTGGTTATTAATTGTTTGTCAGATGGATAGTTTACAAATATTTTCTTCCATTCTGTGGGTTGTCTCTTCACATTGTCGATTGTTTCCTTTGCTGTGTGGAAGCTTTTTAATTGGCTGTGATCCCATTTATCCATTTTTACTTTGGTTGCCTGGACTTGTAGGGTATTATTACTCAAGAAATTTTTGCCCAGATCAATGTCCTGGAGAGTTCCCCCAGTGTCGTCTTGGAGTAATTTCATAGTTTGAGGTCTTAGATTTAAGTTTTTAATACAGTTTGATCTGGTTTTGTATATGATTAGAAATAGGGGTCTAGTTTCATTCTTCTGCATATAGATATCCAGTTTTCCCAGAACCATTTACTAAAGAGACTGTCCTTTCACCAATGTATGTTCTTGGCACCTTTGTAAAAAATGAGTTTACTGTAGATGTATAGATTTCTTTTGGGGTTCTGTATTCTGTTCCATTGGTCTATATGTTTGTTTTTATGCCAGTACCATGTTGTTTGGGTTACTATAGCTCTGCAGTATATATTTGAAGTTATCTAATTTGAAGTTAGATAATGTGATTCCTCCAGTTTTGTCCTTTTTCTCAGATATCTTTGGCTATTCTGGGTCTTTTTTTTTTTATTCCATATAAATTTTATGATTAATTTTTCTATTTCTGAGAAGAATGAATGTCACTGGTATTTTGGTAGACATTCCATTGAACCTGTAGATTGGAGTAGCATGGACATTTTAACAATATGATTCTTTCAGTCCATGAACATGGGATATCTTTTCATTGTTTTTGTGTCCTCTTCAATTTCTTTCATCAATGTTTTATGGTTTTCATTGTAGAGACCATTCACTCATTTGGTTAAGTTTATTCCTAGGTATCTTATTTTATTTGAAGCTATTGTAAATGGAATTACTGCTTGATTTGTTTTTCAGATTGTTTGCTGTTGGCATATAGAAATGCTACTGATTTTTTGCATGTTGATTTTGTATCCTATAATTTTACTGAATTTGTTTATCAGTTCTAATAGGTTTCTTGTGGAGTCTTTAGGTTTTTCCAACTATAAGATCATATAAACTGCAAATAAGGATAATTTGACTTCTTCCTTTCCAATCTGGATGCCCTTTATTTATTTCTCTTGTCTGATTGCATTAGATAGGCCTTCTAGTACTACGTTGAGTAACAGCAGTGAAAGTGGGCCTCCTTGTCTTGTTCCAGATCTTAAACAAAAGGCTTTCAGTTTTTGCCCATTCAGTATGACACTAGCTGTGTGTCTGTCAAATATGGATTTTATTATGTTGAGGTATGTTCCTTTTAAACCCAGTTTTTTGAGGGTTTTTATAATGAGTTTTATCAAATGCTTTTTCAGCATCAACTGAAATGATCATATGGTTTCTGTCCTTCAATCTGTTAATACAATGTATCACATTGATTGATTTGTGTATGATAAACCTTTCCTGCATTTCTGGGATAAATCCCACTTGGTCATGATGAATGATCTTAATAATGTGTTGTTGATTAAGTTTGCTAGGATTTTGTTGAGGATTTTTATATCAGTTTTCATTAGGGATATTGGCCTGTAATTCCATTTTGTTTGTTTGTTTTTTGTTATTGTTTTTGTTTTATGATATGTCTTTGTCTGGTTTTGTTATCAGGGTAATACTGGCTTCAGAGAGTTCGTTTAGAAATATTCTCTCCTCAAGGCGGCATGCCCAAGATAGCCGAATAGGAACAGCTCCAGCCTCCAGCTCCCAGTGTGAGTGACACAGAAGACGGGTGATTTCTGCATTTTCAACTGCAGGACCAGGTTCATTTAACTGGGGCATGTTGGACAGTTGGCACTGGTCCATTCACCTGGAAAGCGCAAGGGGTAAGGGAATTCCTTTTCCTAGCCAAAGGAAAGTGAGACACACAACTCCTAGAAAATCAGGTAACTCCCACTCTAATACTGCACTTTACCAAGGGTCTTAGCAAATGGCACACCAGGAGATTATATCCCACACCTGGCCCAGAGGGTCCCACGCCCACGGAGTCTCCCTCATTGCTAGCACAGCAGTCAGATCTAACTGCAAGGCGGCAGCGAGGCTGGGGGAAGGGTGCCCGCCATTGCTGAGGCTTAAGTAGGTAAACAAAGCCACCAGGAAGCTCAAATTGGGTGGAGCCCACCACAGCTCAAGAAGGATGGCCTGCCTCTGGAGACTCCTCCTCTGGGGACCATGCATGGCTAAACAAAAAGCAGCAGAAACCTCGGCAGAAGTAAATGACCCTGTCTGACAGCTTTGAAGAGAGCAGTGGATCTCCCAGCATGGAGGTTGAGATCTGAGAACGGACAGACTGCCTGCTCAAGTGGGTCCCTGACCCCTGAGTAGCCTAACTGGGAGACATCCCCCACTAGGTGCAGACAGACACCTCATACCTCACACACGGGGTACACCCCGAGACAAAGCTTCCAGAGCAAGAATCAGACAGCAACACTCACTATTCAGCAATAGTCTATCTTCTGCAGCCTCCGTTGCTGATACCCAGGCAAACACGGTCTGGAGTGGACCTCAAGCAAACTCCCACAGACCTGCAGCTGAGGGTCCTGACTGTTAGAAGGAAAACTAACAAACAGAAAGGACACCCACACCAAAATCCCATCAGTATGTCACCATCATCAAAGACCAAAAGCACATAAAACCACAAAGATGGGGGAAAGCAGTGCAGAAAAGCTGGAAATTCAAAAAATCAGAGCACATCTCCCCCTCCAAAGGAACGCAGCTCATAGCCAGCAATGGAACAAAGCTGGATGGAGATTGACTTTGATGAGTTGAGAGAAGAAGGCTTCAGTCGATCAAACTCCTCAGAGCTAAAGGAGGAACTAGGTAACCAGTGCAAAGAAACTAAAAATCTTGAAAAAAGAATGGATGAATGGATAACTAGAATAATCAAAGCAGAGAAGACCTTAAAAGAACTGATAGAGATGAAAACCATAACACGAGAACTACGTGACAAATGCACAAGCTTCAGTAACCAACTCGATCAACTGGAAGAAAGAGTATCAGCGATTGAGGATCAAATGAATGAAATGAAGCAAGAAGAGAAGTCTACAGAAAAAAAGAGTAAAAAGAAATGAACAAAGCCTCCAAGAAATATGGGATTATGTGAAAAGACCAAATCTACATCTGATTGGTGTGCCTGAAAGTGACGGGGAAAATGGAACCAAGTTGGAAAACACTCTTCAGGATATCATCCAGGAGAACTTCCCCAACCTAGTAAGGCAGGCCAACATTCAAATTCAGGAAATACAGAGAATGCCACAAAGATACTCCTCAAGAAGAGCAACTCCAAGACATGTAATTGTCAGAGTCACCAAAGTTGAAATGAAGGAAAAAATCTTAAGGGCAGCCAGAGAGAAAGGTCGGGTTACATACAAAGGGAAGCCCATCAGACTAACAGCAGATCTCTCAGCAGAAACTCTCCAAGCCAGAAGAGAGTGGGGGCCAATATTCAACATTCTTAAAGAAAAGAACTTTCAACCCAGCATTTCATATCCAGCCAAACTAAGTTTCATAAGTGAAGGAGAAATAAAATCCTTTACAGACAAGCAAATGCTGAGAGATTTTGTCACCACCAGGCCTGCCCTACAAGAGATCCTGAAGGAAGCACTAAACACAGAAAGGAACAACAGGTACCAGCCATTGCAAAAACATGCCAAAATGTAAAGTCCATCAATGCTAGGAAAAACTGCATCAACTAGCAAGCAAAATAACCAGCTAACATCATAATGACAGGATCAAGTTCACACATAACAATATTAACCTTAAATTTAGACAGACTAAATGGTCCAATGAAAAGACACAGACTGGCAAATTGGATAAAGAGTCAAGACCCATCAGTTTGCTGTATTGAGAAGACCCATCTCACATGTAGAAACACACATAGGCTCAAAATAAAGGGATGGAGGAGGATCTACCAAGCAAATGGAAATCAAAAGCAAGCAGGGGTTGCAATCCTAGTCTCTGATAAAACAGACTTTAAACCATCAAAGATCAAAAGAGACAAAGAAGGCCATTACACAATGGTAAAGGGATCAATTCACCAGGAAGAGCTAACTATCCTAAATATATATGCACCCAATACAGGAGCACCCAGATTCATAAAGCAAGTCCTTAGAGACTTACAAAGAGACTTAGACTCCCATACAATAATAATGGGAGACTTTAACACCCCACTGTAAACATTAGACAGATCAACGAGACAGAAAGTTAACAAGGATATCCAGGAATTGAACTCAACTCTGCACCAAGCAGACCTAATAGACATCTACAGAACTCTCCACCCCAAATCAACAGAATAGACATTCTTCTCAGCACCACATTGCAATTATTCCAAAATTGCATTAAAAAATCAGGAAACAACAGGTGCTAGAGAGGATGTGGAGAAATAGGAACACTTTTACGCTGTTGGTGGGACTATAAACTAGTTCAACCATTGTGGAAAACAGTGTGGCGATTCCTCAAGGATCTAGAACTAGAAATACCATTTGACCCAGCCATCCCATTACTGGGGATGTACCCAAAGGATTGTAAGTCATACTGCTATAAAGACACATGCACACGTATGTTTATCGCAGCGCTATTCACAATAGCAAAGACTTGGAATCAACCCAAATGTCCATCAGTGACAGACTGGATTAAGAAAATGTGGCATATATACACCATGGAATACTATTCGTGTCCTTTGTAGGGACATGGATGCAGCTGGAAACCATCATTCTCAGCAAACTATCGCAAGAAAAGAAAACCAAATACTGCATGTTCTCACTCATAGGTGGGAATTGAACAATGAGATTGCTTGGACACAGGAAGGGGATCATCACACACCGGGACCTATTGTGGGGACGGGGGTGAAGGGATAGCATTAGGAGATATACCTAATGTAAATGACGAGTTAATGGGTGCAGCACACCAACATGGCACATGTATACATATGTAACAAACCTGCACGTTGTGCACATGTACCCTAGAACTTAAAGTATAACAAAAAAATAATAATAATAAAAAGAAATATTCTCTCCTCCTCTGCTTTTTGGAATAGTTTGCATAAAATTGGTACTAGTTCTTCTTTAAACATTTGGTAAAATTTGGCAGTGAAGCCATCAGGTCCCAGGTCTTTCTTTCCTGAGAGAGACTTTTTATTATTGGCTCCAATCTCATTACTATTGGTCTGTTCAAGTTTTGAATTTCTTCTTTACTCAATTTTGAAGATTGTATGTGTCTAGGAGTTCATCCGTTTTTCCAGGTTTTCCAATTTATTGGCACATAGTTGCTCATTGTTGTCTCTAATGATCCTTTGAATTTCTGTGGCATCCACTGTAATGTCTCATTTTTCATGTCTGATTTCATTCTCTCTTTTTTTCTTAGTCTGGCTAAAGGTTTGTCCATTTTGTTTATCTTTTAAAAAAACAACTTTTCATTTTTTTCATCTTTTGGGTTTATTTCATTTCAATTTCATTTATTTCTCTTCTGGTCTTTACTATTTCTTTTTTTCCACTAATTTTGGGTTCAATTTGCTCTTGCTTTTCTAGTTCTTTAAGATGCATTGTTAGGTTGTTTATTTGAAGTTTTTCTGCTTTTTGATGTAGGCACTTATTGCTATAAACTTTCCTCTTATTACTGCTTTTGCTGTATCCCATAGGGTTTGGTATGTTGTGTTTCCATTTTCATTTGTTTTAAGAAATTTTTAAATTTCCTTCTTAATTTCTTTTTTGACCCTTTGGTCATTCAGGAGCATACTGTTAAATTTCAATGTGTTTGTGTAGTTTCCCAAGTTTCTTTTTCTCTTTTTCTTTTTTTGTTTTTTTAAGAGTCTCACTCTGTCACCCAGGCTAGAGTACAGTGGCACAATCTCAGCTCACTGCAACCTCTGCCTCTGAGGCTCAAGTGATTCTTCTACCTCAGCCTCCTGAATAGCTGGGATTACATGTGCCCATGACCACACCTAGCTAACTTTTGTATTTTTAGTAGAGACAGGGTTTCACTACGTTGGCCAGGCTGGTCTCAAACTCCTGACCTCAAGTGATCCGACTGCCTTGGCCTCCCAACATGCTGGGATTACAGGCGTGAGCCATCACACCTGGCCTTTTTTTATGATTTCTACTTTTATTCCATTGAGGTCAGAGAAGATATTTCTCTGAACTTCAGTTTATTTGAATGTCTTAAGACTTGTTTTGTGGCCTGACATGTGATCTATCATTGAGAATGGTCCATATACTCAGGAGAAGAATGTGTATTCTGGAGTTATTGGATGAAATGTTCTGTAAATATTGATTAGGTCCATTTGGTCTATAGTGCAGAAGAAGAAACAGTATCTGATATTTTTTCATCTGCACTATAGACTAACTGGACCTAATATTGCAGATTGAGAAGCTGATGTTTCTTTGTCGATTTTCTGTATGGGCAATCTGTCTAATGATGAAAGTGGGGTGTTGAAATCTCTAGATATTATTGTACCAGGGTCTATCTCTCTCTTTATCTCTAATAATGTTTGCCTCCATCTGGTGTCCCCTCCTTCCCCATGCTGTGCCCACGGTTGTGTGAAACGAGCATTCCAGAATGGAATCCAGGCCAGTGATGGGGGGATTGTCCTCGAGGAAGCCATCGGAGTCGCACCTGCCAAGGACAGTATGTGTCCTCTTTGCATAAAAGGATGTTAAGAGCCTAGTCCAGTGAAATGTTTAACGTTGATGGGTTATATTCCCCTAACCTGAAATGTTACCACTGAGTTGCTTCCCAGAAACCTGGGAATTGATTTTCCTCAGTATAAGTGCACTTTGTAAAAGACTTCAAAAGTTCAGACCAGTATTTTAAAAAACAAAGTCTCCAGCCTGGAGACACACAGCCCCTGCCCAGCAGGGGCATTCAGGGAGCACCCTTCTTGGGGCCACGTGTTGGTGACAGGCTTAGGGAAAGCAGGCAGGGCCTGTGGAATCTGCTTCTAGGGCACCAGCATCAGCTTCTGACTGTGCTCACAAGGGGACTCAGTCTTCCAAGGCCCAGGGCGGGTGTAGTCATCTTCAGGGTGAGCTGATGTGCTGGACCCATGCCCATTGCAGGGCTCTCCTTCCAGAACCCCTTCCTCCTGCACACCCACACTTCACTCTCCTAACCCCTGGCTCCCCAACAAGCCACCCCGACAGAGAAACCAAGGAGGAGGTACTTTAGGGGAGTCCAACAGACCCAGACAGGCAGACTCACACTGAAAATCCTGTGGGATTTCTTGCCGGAGATGAATACGGCATGTACTGAATGATTATAAGCATCATTACAGAATAGCGATTTCATCTGACTTGCTGCCAACATAGGCTTGCTGGGGAAGGGCTGGAGAGCACATTGGCGTTCCCTTTAAGTAGGAATTGTTTTGGTGCTTTTCTTATACTGGCAATGGTGTACATCCCAATCCTGGCCTCGCACAGAACCCTGACAGAGGCCCCGGTTCCTTCCAGTCCTCCAAGGTCTCTGGGAAGTCACCCTCTGCGCCACCCCAGAGTCGGAGGGGCTTGTGGATCCAGCTCTGCTGCCTTGGGCTTCTTTGCTGGTGGAACCCTGCTACGTTCAGGCACCTCCGCTCCTCCACCTGCTTCAGAGGAAGGTGGTGCTTGGCCAGATCCCGACTGATACGGTTTGAACGTGTGTGCCCGTCAAATCTCATGTTGAACTGTGATCCCCAACGCTGGAGGTGGGCCCAATGGAAGGTGTCTGGGTCGGGGTTGCAGGGGGTGGGTCCCTCATGAATGGGATGGTGCCGTCCTCTTGGTAATAAGTGAGTTCTTCCTCTAATCGTTACCGTGGGAGTTGATTGTTAAAAGGAGTCTGACACCTCCTCTCTCTCTCGGACACTCTCTTGCCATGTGACACACCTGCTCCCTGTTTGCCTTCCACCAGGAGTAAAAGCTTCCTGAGGCCTCACCAAAAGCTGAGGAGATGCTGGTGCCTTCAGAACTTGCCTGTATAGACTGCAGGACTCAGAGCCAAATAAAACTCTTCTCTTTATAAATTATCCAGCCTCTGATATTCCTTTATGGTAACACAAAACAGATTAACCCACCAACTGTAAAAGCGTGCAAGGCCATCCTATTTAACCTCACTGCCCTGCCATTGACCGTGCACTGCTTTCCGCCCATGAGAAGCAAGTGGGTGGCTGTAGGGACCTGTAGATAAAAGACGTGGAGAGAGGCTGAGGCCTGGTGTCTGGGCCAGAGGGGAGTTGGCTGCAGCACGCAGTCACAGGGCTGTGGGCCCATGTGAGAGTCCAGAGACTGACATACCTGGGCTTCTTGTAGGGGACTCAGTTATTGTCTTTACGTTACTTTCAGTCAAGTTTCCTACTGCTTGCAGCCAAAAGTATCTTAAAGATACACTTATGTAAGACTTAGAGGACTAGACTTCATCACTCAACACTAAATACTCTGCAGGCCAAAGCTGTTATAACAAACCCAAAATTCCAATTCTGTTTACTATAGCCTTACTGACAATGAATTGTATAATAAAAAGCGAGATGAATCATAAAATTGAAGTTCTAACCAGGTTATATGTCTATTTATATGTCCCTGGGTTACCTTCATCTATTTATATGTTCATGGTCTGGTATTTTAATCAACCACTTGGATAAGGACATAAAATTTATAGTTATTAAATACAATGCAGATTGGCCAGGTGCAGTGACTCACGCCTGTAATCCCAGTACTTTGGGAGGCTGTGGAAGGAGGATAGCTTGAGGCTAGGGGTTTGAGATTAGCCTGGGCAATACAGCAAGACGCCATTTCTACAACAAAATTTTTAAAAATTAGCCAGACATGGTGGTACACACCTGTCATTCTAGCTACTCAGAAAGCTGAGGCAGGAGGATTGTGTGAGCCCAGGAGTTTGAAACTGTAGTCAGCTATGATTGTGCCACTGCACTCCAGCCTTGGCAACAGAGTAAGACCATGTCTCAAAGAGTAAAACACTAAATAAAATAAATGGGCAAGTGGCCAAAGCTGAGAGGCATTGACAATCCACTAATCATAGATTAAGCATTTGAAAATATGAACAGAATTTATTTGTATATTATAATAATAATTTTCCATGAGCAAATGTAATTTATTCCACAACTGTAAAGATATCTTAGTATTAGGAAGTTCATAGATTAATTTAGAGGTCACCTTAGGAGATTACATTGATAAGTCAAATATGAACGTCTACAGAATTATTTCAATAGATGCCACAAGAGCACGGAAAGAATTCAACATCTATCACTGATGGGGAGAAAACTCAAGAGTAGACTGGGAGCAGGTATATCCCTCCTTCACATAAATATCTCAGACTGACAGTCGTATCTTGCAGAAGAGTGAAACACACGGGCATCACCTTTAAATTTAAGCCCCACAAAAGATGCCCCACTAAGCAGCAATGTCCTGTGAATTCAGACTAATACGATAACTAATAAGGAACATTTTAAGTGCTTGTTATTTATGTACAGAGAGTTCTTCACAACTCTATGACATAGGTACTGTCGTTTTTCTATTTTACAGGCAATGAAGCTGAAGTCTAAACAAATGTGACAGTATCGAATTCACAGTATGAGGCAGAGTTTACTGAGCCTAGATCTCTCTGTTACTGACATAAAACAGAAGTGAATTGCATTCCTATTGGAAAGGAAATAAAACTGTCATTACTTATAGAATATGTAATTATATAGCCAGAAAAAAAAGACTAAAAACTGTTAAAGTTAATAATAATGTGGTAAAATGATTAGATACAGGATAACTATTTACATATAATTATAAATAATGTTCCTATATGCTAGCAATAGTGGTTAGAAAATATAATGGAAACTCCTTTCATGACAACGACAAAAAAATTAAAATACAAGTAGAAATCACTTTAACAAGAATTTATGGAATTTGTATGTTGAAACTCCAATAACTTTAGACACATTGACTAAATGCAGAGACATTCAATTTTTTTGGATGGGAAAAATTAGCACTATAAAAGTCTTCCCAAATTAATGTACAGATTTAAAAAACACATCAAAATCTCAATGGAATCTTTTAAGACCTGAAAAAATGATTCAAATCTCATCTAGAAAAAGGAACTGACAAAAAATAAAAATTCTAAAAGGTGTTAAGGGGAAAAAAGTTATTACAGGTGGGCCTACCAGATCTTACAAGTTCTCATAAAACAACAATAAATCCAGCATGGACCCAAGTAGAGGCACACGGGAGCTCTTCTTACTCTTCTTGCTACTTTTCCGTATGTGTGAAATAACATCAAAATAAGGAATGACATTGTATCAAAGTCAATATGGGTGCCCACAGCACCTGAGTCTATTACACCAGGGGTCCCCACCCCTACCCCCGCCACGGATCGCGGCCTGTTAGGAACCAGGCTGCACCGCAGGAGGTGAGCAGTGAGCGAGCAAAGCTTCATCTCTATTTACAACCACTTCCCATTGCTCATATTACTGCCGGAGCCTCACCTCCTCTCAGCTCAGGGGCGGCGTTAGATTCTCACAGGAGCACGAACCCTGTTGTGAACTGTGTATGTGAGGGATGCAGGTTGCATGCTCCTTATGAGAATCTAATGCCTGATGATCTGTCACTGTCTCCCATCACCCCCAGATGAAACTGTCTAGTTTCAGGAAAACAAGTTCAGAGCTCCCACTGATTCTACATTATGGTGCATTGTAAAATTATTTCATTATGTATTATAATGTAAAAATAATAGAAATAAAGTGCACAATAAATGTAATGTGCTTGAATCATCCCAAACCATCCCCCTCCTGGCCAGTCCATGGAAAAATTGTCTTCCACGAAACCAGTGCCTGGTGCCAAAAGGTTGGGGACCACTGTATTACACCACAGAGACTTATATCTCTGAATAGATCCCAATTGCAAGTCCCTAGAAGAGAGTCCACTGAGGCCCGGTCACCTCTGGGCAGGGTGGCAGGCCCTGGGAGGCCAGGGTTTCTGTCTCAGGTGGGGAGGGCTCCCGGAGAGAGGGACCTGGAAGTCAATTCCTTGGAGTGTTCAACCAGGCAAGGCTGACCACACACTCACTGGGATAAAGCACTGTGTTCAGGAGTTAGGTCAGAAAGTCCACCTTTTAATCAGCCTAAGAAGACTGGAGGCCAACAAGTTCATCTTCACAATCACTGAAATGTCTCTGAAGCACTGAGGTCTCAGCAGCAATAAAACAGAACTGTGATAAGATGATGCTAGGGAAGGATGAGTGAATGGACAGATGGACGGGCAGATGGGCCTGTAGAAAGAAGTGTGGATTAACAAGGGAATAAACTTACCTGGATGTCCAGGAAGGATTTGGAACTCTTTCTACTCTGACCTTGTGTAGTTCACTCTCCTTCATAACTGGCCTGACCCTTCCATTTACAAGTACCAAAAACGTTTTTCTCAGACAAGCTTGTCTCTTCTTTCATCACGCAGGCTTCACTGCAGCACTTCTCTTCTGCCAGTGGGAATTAACTCCATACAAAAGGCATTCTGTGTGTATCTTTCAGGGGGCCACCCGAGATGACGGTCAGCATCTCCTGTTTGCTGCCTGTGGGTGGGTCAGGATCCAGCCAGCAGTGCAGGCACAGAAGGCCACAGAGCAACCCGGGTGACATCGCCACACAAAGCCCAGCCAAGCCCACTCCTTCAAGGGCAATGAAGGGCACGGCTGGCCGCCAGTGGGCTGGCCCTCAGAGGGCCAAGTCCAGCACACAGGTGTTGTGTTGTGTGATCGTTCTGCAGCAAGCAGCCAACTCAAAACCTCACGTGTGTGATCGTTTCTCCAAACACTTCGAGAGGCGGGTCACAGCCACACGGTCTGATTGACATCACATGACACACATTTGCCTCACCTCCTTATGCCAAAATGAGGCATATTCAGTTTTATCTCCACTAATGGCTCTTCAGCTATACCTTGTAATTTCAGTTTATTGTTTAATGGTTGCTCTAGATAATTAAATATGCATCCTTAACCTAAAATGTTTAGCATTGAAATAGAAACATTTTAAATGACAAAATAAACAATTATTGTTTTAGAATAAACATTTTTTAAAAGTAGACTCTGAAGTTTAACCCTTGTTCTATATTCCAAAGGTAGGATTTGGCTCAAATATTGAAAATTACAAGAAAGTGATGCTGGTTCAAAATGAGAAACATTCTGACTAGACAGGTTGCCTGTTGCTGGTATCAGTCAAGTAGAAGCAGGATATTCACCTGCTACATGAAATAATCATGTTAAACTATGTATAATGGTTACAATTTGTTTGTAATCCTCAACTTATACTAATTCTGATTCTCACAACTGCAGATGCTAAGGATTGTTAGAATGAATGGCCTTTATAATCTTTTCAACTGTGAGTCCATATACTCTGGTACATCTGCCCCCCTTATTCCCAAATTTAAACTATGCTTATCCTAATATGGACCTTATACATCGACAATGATTAAAAATACCACCTTAGAGGCTGGGCGCGGTGGCTCACACCTGTAATCCCAGCACTTTGGAAGGCTGAGGTGTGTGGGTCACCTGAGGTCAGTAGTTTGAGACCATCCTGGCCAACATGGCAAAACCCCGTCTCTACTAAAAATACAAAAATTAGCCGGGCGTGGGGGCAGGCACTCGTAATCCCAGCTACTTGGAAGGCTGAGGCAAGAGAATTGCTTGAATTTGGGAGGTGGAGGTTGCAGTGAGCTGAGATCATGCCACTGCACTCCAGCCTGAGTGGCAAGAGTGAAATTCCGTCTCAAAAATAACAAAAAATCCTTTGGGATTTCAGTTTAATCATGATGAACTAAACACACATACTCATTTCTGCTTCCTCTGCAACCCCAACTGAAAGGCTAGAAGGGATTTTTTAAAAAAGGTTGGGTGGGACAAACAAAAGGAATAAGCCCATGAGGACTAAGAAAACAAGATGACAGCAAATGCTATCAGGAAAATTTTGGTAGCAGGAGAGTTGGTGGACAAATGATAACTTAGGTTTCTGCTTTTTCCACTCTATTAGCAGCCAGTGAAGAGGTGGGCATTTGGGAGTGGTGACAGAAATAAGCCATGTAGCACGCCAGAAAACGTCCTCTCCACAAATCTGAGACCTAGAAGCAATGAGTTTCCTGGAGGTGGCCATGCTGAAACACTTAAAATTCTGGATGCGTAAGGGCAGGAGTCCTGGATCCTTGCCACTTACTGTAGCTATTGTTATTGGTGGACTTAAAGTCTACTTCATTGCTACTTATCTTTTTTTTTTTTTTTTTTTTTTTTGAGACTGAGTCTCGTTCTGTCGCCTAGGCTGGAGTGCAGTGGCGCCATCTTGGCTCACTGCAACCTCTGCCTCTCAGGTTAAGCAATTCTCATGCCCTAGCCTCCCAAGTAGCTGGGATTACAGGCGCATGCCACCTCGCCTGGCTAATTTTTGTATTTTTAGTAGAGACAGGGTTTCACCACATTGGCCAGGCTGGTCTTGAACTCCTGACCTCAGTCTCCCACAGTGCTGGGATTACAGGTGTGAGCCACCACGCCCAGCCTCCTTGCTACTCATTTTCTATGTGTCTTCTCTCTCCCATGTTCTTCTCCTGCACTCTTGTGGGTTAATCAAGCATTTTTTGTATTCAATTTTATCTCCACCAATGGCTCTTTAGCTAGCTATACCTTGTAATTTCAGTTTGTTTACTGTTTCAGTGGTTGCTCTAGGGAATTAAATACGTATCCTTAACTCATCACAGTCTACTTCATATTCCTGTTATATCACTTCCTATCTGATGTAATCAGCTGTCTTACAAGAGCAGAAGTTCGTTGCCTCACCATGCAACCTTTGTGCTATTGTTTCAAATATTTTATTTCTACATGTTAACAAACTTTATTATTTGGTGTTCTTTGTAGATAGGTTCTTTCAACCAACTTCCTGGATACATTTTTTCTTCCTTTGTAAAGGGAAAAAGACACAGGTCTACATAGTACTGAAAGATAAAAGCATCTCAGACTAGTATTCTTTCAATCATGGAAGTGTCTCTTCCACTTTTATCCTATTTTTAGAAGAGTAATCAACACTCTAAGAACTAAAAGAGAAGGGAACTCATGTCAGATTTGCATACAATGTTGAAGGAATTTAAAATTATTTATAGCTCCTTTTTCTTTCCAACTGACTTTTTCATTGGAAATTTGTTCAGAAAGTTAAAGGCACATCTCTTAACCAGAACAGAACATTTTGTACAGCAAAACAAGAGAGAAATTTCAAACTAAAAAGAGATTTCATCACAAGGTTCGTATTTGGGAAGTCACTTTGCCACCTACCAACTTTGAGTGGTTTCAAAATTTAGTCTAAAATATTCTTATTTTCAAAGGCAAAGAATGAGAACAGAGAGCTTTTAATTTTCAGATAAATCAAAAGCATCAAAATTTGGATCTGTGCTTTCCAAGATTTAAGAGCTAGAGGTTAGAAATTATTTAAATTTTAATTATATGAAAATTAACACCAATTACTTTGATGCAACTGGAGACATTCTGTAAATTTAATATTTGTGCCTGGCTAGGAACGATGTGTGGGAATGAGCTTCACCTGCCAACAGGAGGTGCATCTTTTTAAAACATGCATCTTTTTAAAAATTAGAGTCAACAAGACCCAAAATAAGAATTTTCCAAGAAATTAAGATATAATTTCATTCTCCCTTTAATGTCTATACGCTTCTCAAAATCTAAAAATCAGAAGTTTTCTTTTTAAAAATTACTATGTATGCCTGCTCAGATTGGATATTTTAGCAATTGGTTTATTTAGTTTGGTTTCTGGAAAACTTTGTATAACCTATTATGCCGTCAACAAAAAATCCAATAAAGCAATACCTCAACTCTACATTTTTTTTTCCCAATATTTTTTTAGTGACATTATTCCTGACAAATTGAGAACAGAGGGTCAATGAGACACAACAGGATTTTTTAAGACAGAAAGGGGAGAGATTGCCTCCTATTGGAAAAGGCATTCAACACTTAAATTAGGGTTTTATCTATCTCTGAGATGAGCAACATTCAAGAACTTAGAAACCTCCCTCATACACCAGGTTGCAAAAAAGAGACATGTAGGTAACAGATTCAAACCCAGTTGAAGAGCATGGATTTTTAACTCAACTGACAAAAAAAAAGGGGGGGTGGGGTGGGGGGACGGGTGGGAGACTGACCACAAAAAGAAATGTACTCCATCAGCATCTGGATGGTCACACCCAGGTCCCAAGACTGCCAGTCTCAAGGTTTGTTGTTTAGTCCCTGCAAAAGCCTCACATGGTCACCACAAAGTGTCACCCATAGTTCCATGATCCATAGCAGTTTTACTCCACTAACCATGGCTGGCCTAAAATGCCCGGTCTTTGTCTAGATTAGGTGAGGACTTATGAAACCAAGGAAAATGTCAAAATAAGTACAGAGAAAATGAAATTCAACAATCCTATACTGATTACATTGTGTAAATGGTGTTTATACCTAGGTGTAATAACACATTTTGTAATAACTGGGCTCTTTGTTTAGACTGTTTTAAAGATGCTTAAAAACGCTTGAGAGTATTTTTACTACCTGTATCCCTAGATAGAGTTACCTGTATTTGACTTGTGAGCAATTTCTAAGATTTGGTTTGTCATATTTATAAGTCTGCTCCATTAGGTGTTTGCAGTTTAATTGAACATGTAGGTGGTATTATAGTTTAAGGAGGGTTTAAGCATTGAATGTTAATCAAAAACATTGATAAGCAAAGGAAAAATGAAAGTGACTGCTTTCATAATTACTATATGCTCTATAAGCTGAGTGTAAAGGTTTAAGGCAGAAAAAAGGTACCTCGAGGGAATTAATTTTAATATACAAGATAATAATTAAAGCATGATTACATGGGAGTATTGCTTCCCATGGACAAAAGAACTTCTTAGGAACAAAAGCACTAATACTTTCTACAAGAGTGATTGTCACTGATTTCTACTTTACAACTAACTATAGGGCTGTGCAAAATGAAACTAAAATCAGAAACTATGACACCAATCAATCAATGCATTCTTATGAAATTCAGAAGATGGCCGTGTCTCTGGTTACTAGGACTTCTAGAAATTGAGTGCCTTAAAATCCTAAAGATTTTACAGACCATTAATATATTAACATGAAAACTGATCTTCTGCTAATGCAGTGTCTGTAATTACTACGAGAAAAGCTCTATTTAATGATTTTCCACATTTCGAAAAGTAAACTACATATAAGCCATGTTTAAACTTTTAGTAAAAGAAAAAATTGGTTTGATCAGACTACCTCTTTTCTGGCAAACATGAACCCCTTTAAGGAAAATCGAGTCACATGAACCCACTGACTAATTTATCCATAATTTTAACTAATTTCTCCCACAGGATTTCTATGTTGAAAATGAAACAATCTTTGATTCTTAAACAGGAGATGGATTCTATGAGTGGCTTTCTATAGGAGAAAAAACTTACTAGAATAAATGTTTTATTAGCTTTAGCACGTCTATTCAATATTCATAGAACTGCTAGGAATAAAAAGTGAAAATAACATGAAAATGAATGAAAAATGAGACTCAGAGAGATCAGCTGATGGGGTTAAAAAAACAAAAGCCTCAGAGGAGGCCTGTATGCCACATATGTACTGCTAAAGGGATATGGTTCTAGAAACAAAAGGGGAGAGAATAAAATATCTATTGGCAATGCTTAAACCAAAATGTAATAAGACAAAACAAACTTCAGGCACTAAAAACCAAGGATAAAAGTATTGAAAATAAATCTAACACTAAAACTTTTCACTGAACTCCAAAAGGAAGTCTTTTGAACCACAGTATCATGTTAAAAACTAAGATTTTAAAGCTATGCTACCACTAAGGAATAGTTGCAGACTGTGTGTGTGTGTGTGTGTGTGTGTGTGTGTGTAGATACATAGATGATATATAGATGAACAGAGAGCTGGATAGAGACATAGATCGATAGAGATTGATAGGTCGATAGATTTTAAAAATTTATTTGCCATTCACTACTTTGCAACAATTCTCCCAATTTGGTTTGAAAAGAGACAACAGGTGACTTTTGTTTAAAGTCCAAGTAAAGAGAGAGGCCGTGTTTGGAGTGAGAATCCTTTAATAACTATATTTATTTCCAGAGAACAATAAATACAGAAATTGCAAGCAGTATATGTAACAGTAATATCTTCTTTAAATATAGAATCACCTACTTTTATACAACTTAACAGGCAAACATGTTTTGTCGTTGTTGTTGTTTGGAAATTAGCATGGGGAAAAGCTACATAACAGAGGAAATTCCAAGTAAAATCAAACAGTGTTCACTCTTAACTCTAAACACAGTGCTCCCACTACTGGTTCTGCATCGAGGCGGAGGGGAAGGCCAGAGGCAGGCTCAGCTTCGGGCGGCAGCGGTCTGGGGCTGCTCGGATTGGAGCTGCTTGCCAAGGTATTCCCTAAAAACATAAGAATGAAATGAGGAGAATGAGAATTTCAATAGCAAAGAATCACTTCCAAAATTGAAACACACTATGCACTGTCATACATACTTACTTTAACATCCAAAAATAATAAAGTCCTACAAAATTAAACTTTTCCAAATTTCAAAAGTACTTGTACTGTGTGACTTCTACTTCATGTATCATACACAAGTTATGACAATGACAAACTAGTCATTCTTGTATTTTTATGAATAACTTGTAAAGTTATTACAATTACACAAACAGGTGATTACAAGGAAGTGTAGTTACTTCCTGGGGAAAGACTACTTTCCTGTTCAGATAAAGGGGTCTTGTTTACTGCTACTGCCACTGCTGCAATCTAAGAAGTTCAAAATCGCCTCAATTACGATTCTGAATGAACTCATAAATGAAAAACAAATGTCCTGTTGTTAGAGAATATGTGTATCTTCACCCTGGGATGACACAAGAGAACAAGAAAATAAATCACCAAAACTAGCATTGGGAGTCCCCACACTAACAGGAGCTTCTGGTCTGGGGCACTCACTCTGCCCCAGCACAGTCTAAAGCCCGCACAGAGACGGTCAGGCCAGAGCCTCAGAACAATTCCAGGAGTTGAGCAGCAGCACTCACTCCACAGGTACAGCAACTGGGGCTCAGAGCAGTGGTCCCCAATCCTTTTAGAGCACTCGCCTTCAGAAAATAAGCATGCGCCCACAGTATGTGCACACTTAGCTCTAAAGTACACACAGACACCACTGTGAATTCCACGACAGAAAACAATCTTGTCCCTATTTTCCTTTGAGGCACTTGCCCAAACTTTTGTTTTAGAACCAATTAGGAAGAAAAAGAGGCTTTTCAAGAAAAAACTATTTAAAAGTTTTCCTCTTACAAAAAAGCATGAGTTTGGAATAGAGACGTGGGTTTACATTCCAGTTCCATAACCTCCCAGGTATTCCCATGGGGGCTCTAGGAGGCGCTGGGTGTGGAGGCCCTGGCTGGGCTGCAAGCAGCAGGTGCACTGTCGATGACATCCTCTCTTGCCTATCGTCTATCAACTGTGTGAGCGTTGCCAAGAAACCACCTTTGGGGGCCACCGATGTCCACAGGTAAATGTGACTCCGCCTCTCTCCACAGTGGTCCAGAAGAAGGCAAGCATTTCGCCTGCGCTGCTCTCCCCCTGCTACTGCAGCCTAGGCCAAAGCTGCAAAGATTTTAAGACAGAAAAGACAGAAACACTGGGAATGCGGATGAGAAGGAAATGTCACGCAGTGGCGGAGCAGCAGGGAGGAGGAACTGGTGGCCCAAAGCATGTGAAGTGCTGCGCCCCCGCCCCAACCCAAAGGCTGCTCACTTTCTAATACCGTGAGACTGAATGAAGCATCCCAGGACATGAAAGTGGGTTATGATCTTTTCCATCCCTCAAAGAAAGTTCTTATAACTTGACTCATTAATTTTGGATGTCATATTAAAGTGTTTAATATTCTTGTGCTACCAGGAACTGCGCTGACACAATTTAGACAATGGGATCTTATTTCCAACCAGAAGTTAAGTAAATAGTCATGTCTACTTCATGCAAAGGCTGAAAGGGCAGACATCCTATTACCTTGGTTAGACAGGAAAAACAAGAGTTTACAGCCACTATCTATGCTGCTACTCTGAGAATGCCTGCAACTTGGGAGCATTTGTGGTCACACAGATTTGTTTTCTTGGTGGTGGAGGTAATAATATTTATGGCAGATTTCCAGATCTTATATTTTTCCTGCATATATGTGAGAAATCAAGCCTGAAGTTAGATATGCTTCATTTTAGAGAGGTCTTCAAATATTTCAATTTTAGACTATTTAGTGTGGAGCCTTATAAAGCATTTTAAAAGTGTACTCAAAGACACTGTGCCACTCTTCAATGACAGTAAGACATGGTTCTCTCCCTAAAGGACTGATGTCAAGGACCAAGTTCCAAATGTAAGTTTTCAGAAATGACTAGTAAGCATGCACGACAAAGCCTCCAGGAGCTCAGGCAGGGAACTGGTAAGTTACCACAAAGGGTCCTGTGCATCTGGTCACAGACAGGTTCCCAGCCTGCTCCATCCCTTCCAGAGGCATGAGGGTAGTTCATTCCCCATATCACACTTCACTAATACTTAGGAGACAACAAGTGGTGAAGATAATTATTTCTTCACAAAAGAAACACTCTTGTAGGGCCAAAGTAGGACAGTAAAACCCGGCACAGGTGGGCTGTTCCAGCAGAGAATGAAAAGACACACATGCAGCCATGGCTTCCACCGCACCATCTTCCACTCGTTTTTTGTCTTCCTGGTCAAAGATATACATGACAGGTAACATCCTCTCCTACACAATTTTTTTTTTTTTTTGGAGACAGGGTTTTGCTCCATTGCCCAGGCTGGAGTGCAGTGGTGAGATCACAGTTCACTGCAGCCTTGACCTCCTGGGTTCAAGCCATCCTCCCACCCTAGCCTCTTGAGTAGCTGGGACTACAGGTGCTCACCACCATGCCTGGCTAATTTTTTTACTTCTTGTAGAGACAGGGTTTCGGCATGTTGCCCAGGCTGGACGCTAACTCCTGGGTTTATGCCTGCCTCAGCCCCTAAAAGTGCTGGAGTTACGGGTGTGAGCCATCACACCCAGCCAGGCTTTCACTCTCGTTTTTTTGTACATACAAGGTAGCCCAGAGGCATCCACTTCTTCCTGACCGAAGTATGTGACACATAGAAAAATCAGCACCTCCTTTCTTCTGCCTAGTTCAGGGTTTATGTAATTTGGATTTGGGGGAAGAGCAAGGACTCATATAGATGAAAAAGGGTCCAACTAAGAACTTGCACATCAGCGGCCCCAGGTGGAACTTTGTGAGCCTGGCTTGAGTGTTTTAGGTCAAAATGCCAAAAGCCCAGCAAGAGAAGAGCCCAGACAGGACTCATGGAAAGAATCATCCAATTTCCTCCTCAAGCTTTCCTGAAATTGCTGTTTGTTATGGCATGTGGGGTGTCAGATGGCTTGCTAACATACCAGGAGGAACTGAACCGTGGCTCTACTGAAAAGGGTATTAAAAACACCTAACCTATACGAACTTTGGGGAAAATCCACTCCTTTGAACTTGGCTTTTATTTATTTTATTTTATTTTATTTTATTTTTTGAGACTGAGTCTCACTTTATTGCCCAGGCTGGAGTGCAAAAGGAAAAACTAGTATAGATTTTACCTCAGGGGATAATAATGTATCTAGAACAAAGGATGCAAGGAGATCTTTTGTCAATTAATCTCGGTATTGAGTCAGCCTTTCTCTCTACACATGAAGATCAATACAATAAAATTTCACCTTATAATTCAGTCAAAAGGTGCCTGACTTGTACAAGCAATCCACAGGAATGTGACATTAAATCTTTGCTGCTGCTACCTAAGATGCAAACTTTGTGAGGTGCAATATTTTTCTTCTCTTTAACTTCATCCACACCTGAAATCTCCTGAGATCTCAACATCTCTGCAACTGAAAAAAGGGCAGTCTGAAAACCTACTCCCCTTTTTAAAAGCCCAAGTACATAAACAGCTCACAAAAGAGATCATACTGCTGCAATAGAGTTTACATCTGATGAAGAAACCCTGAAAAACTGACTTCTACTTCCCACAAGGCACCACTAAGGCGGCAGAGAATTGACGGGGGCATTCTGAAGGTGACTAACTAGGTTCTATTCTGTTAGGAGCTAGGGCACCAGGAAGCACTTACTTAGCTATAGTAACTCTTCAAACAACAGGAAGACCATTACCCATTCTAATCAAATGCCTCACCATCACAGTATATTTAGTTGCTTAAAGACTCAAACATTACAGATGTTTCTTTCTTTAAAACTGTAATTGAAGACACTATAATAGTATTTCAACATACTAACTTTACCTACATAACTTGAAACACATGGTAACTTCAGCTGCGTAATTTAGTGACAGGAAAAAAGTGATTTTCTACTGACAAATATATTAATCAATGAAAACTACTAAGTCTCGGCCGGGCACGGTGGCTCAAGCCTGTAATCCCAGCACTTTGGGAGGCCGAGACGGGCGGATCACAAGGTCAGGAGATCGAGACCATCCTGGCTAACACGGTGAAACCCCGTCTCTACTAAAAAATACAAAAACTAGCCGGGCGAGGTGGCGGGCGCCTGTAGTCCCAGCTACTCGGGAGGCTGAGGCAGGAGAATGGCGTGAACCCGGGAGGCGGAGCTTGCAGTGAGCTGAGATCCGGCCACTGCACTCCAGTCTGGGCGACAAAGCGAGACTCTGTCTCAACAAAAAAAAAAAAAAAAAAAAGAAAACTACTAAGTCTCTTTTATTTTCCTTTATTGGCCTTGCCTGCCCACAAAGTCAAGTAGAAAACCCATTGTTAGCAGCATTTTTGTACTGTTTTCTCTGGTCTTCCTTTGGTATGCAAATTTTTCATAACTAAAACCATAATGTTCTTGGAATTCTACAGCCTACTTCTTTCAGTAGGTTTGTCATAATGATCATTAAAACTACATCTGAGTCATAATTACATGTTTCTTACTCTTTACCTATCCTGTTTTGGAAAACAAGTTGGTATAAAATAAATCATTAACAAACTATTCTTTTCTAAATATATAAACACAATTTATCTTAGAAAATATAAACTTTATAGTTGTTTATAATACAGATTTATATTTGGTAAAGGGCAAAAATAAATCATCAATAATTTTATATAGCTCTGCTTTCTTTAATGCTAACTCATTATAGTTTAGTTATAAATTCAGCGATTCCTCTGGCTTTTATCATCATTTTGAACACAAAGCAAACTTTGTTTTATGAACTGGAAAAAAAAAACAAATTTTGTTTTATGAAAAAAACAAATTTTGTTTATAGGAAAACTGCAGTGCCCTCTCTCATCTGTATCTAATTTACAAAAACATTTAAATTCCAAGAGTAAGTACTATATAGTCCAACTCTTTCTACAGTATTTTGATCTCAGCCTAGGAAAAACAGTATTTAACATCACAACATGTACCATGTTTTAGTGCCTGCTAGTGACTAAGCACTGCACTAGCTGCTTGACATACATTTTCTTATGTACTTTTCACAAGAATACCCATAAAGGTACAGAAGAGCCCCATTTATGGATATGTAACTCGAGTTTAGCAATGATAACTAACATGTTGTAACGTTAGGACAACTAGATTAGTGGGGAGTGTATTGGTACCAAGTCTGATTTCAAAATTCACAGTTTTAACAACTAATAGTACAACCTCATGGTACATTATTCTTCCTCTCACTGGCTGGAGATACATTATTATACAGCTGTGAGAATAAAAAAGATAAAGAACATCACAGTGCAAATCCTCAATTTATTTTCTCAAACATATTTTCATGATCACTAGACACTTCCCTTTCTAACAGCATCTAAATTCAAAGACTAATAGGTTAGCAGTCTCCCTAAAGAGGTGATCCATGAAATTAAAAAGGAAAAAAAAAAGAGATCAGTGATTCTAAAAGTCTATTCTAGAGTCTATTTATAGGAGTTGTAGTTCTAAGAAACAAAAATGTACATTTTAAAAGAAATTGCATTAAAGAGTGTATTCTAAAAGCAATTTATGTAAAATTTGCAATAACAAAGTTATTTTTCCTACAGGAATTCCACTAATCAAATCTTTTTATTTTTCTTTTTAATAAGCTGTAAAATCTAAATGCCACTAAACAAAGCCTGTGTTTCTTTATTTCTGGCTATGCTCCAGAGTTGTCCTCTTCCCCTGCTGCTACCAGCTCTGTCACAGATAGGCAGTATCTTCCGTGTTTCATTGCTTTTCCAATGTGTGGTTATGATGGGCCGGCAATGCACTGAGTCACTCAAAGAAATGGAGTTGGCAGCAAACACTCCTTTACCTTTTAAATGCTGGTTCCTGACCATCAAGTACTTATAACCAAAAGCAACCTGCACAACACAGGGCACACCCCTAGCCAACTGCACTGCATACAAATCCAGTTATACAATGTGCAGTGTGGGAGAAATGCCTGTGCAGTTACGAGAGCTTCTAATAAGAATATTTATTTTCTATTTATTACGAAGATAGCATGTAAGCGAAGTCCACATTTAAGACTTATTGCAGATTTCTTTTTCTTGAATTATATTTAGGAAGACTGAGAGCATATGAGAGTGGAGATGGTGTCCCATTTATCATCTTCCAGTTTTCAGATCAGTCCCTGGTATAAACTAAGAGATCGATGACTGTTGATAGTTGAAGAGTCCTCCAGGAGAGTTAGACCCGGAAAAGGATGCATCTTTCTCCTAAAGGAAAATGTGCTGCAACACTGTAGAGCCAGTCTTCAGCAGTTAAACCTACCAACTACTCCACAATCTAACTGCAGAATTGCTCAAACAAAATTTAAAAGTTATTTTTAATTAGAATCTGCATATAACATAAGAAAGCTCAACTAAATCCACAGTAAAGAAATATTTTAGAAAATTAGTTCAATGTTTTAATGATATATAGCAGAAAATGAATTAAATCAGCTTTATAATTATACTTGAAGGATCTCCTAGCCTACAAAATTATTCTTTAGAGAATCCATTTTCCCACAAGATATGCAGAAACTAAAATAAACCAAAACACGTGGGCCAGATGTTTCTTCAAT
Source organism: Macaca fascicularis (assembly GCF_037993035.2). NCBI lineage: Eukaryota > Metazoa > Chordata > Mammalia > Primates > Cercopithecidae > Macaca > Macaca fascicularis. The sequence goes on from NC_088382.1 coordinate 63,704,791, forward strand.
ATGAATTAAATCACCTGAAATGAGTCTCAGAGCTATTTAAAGAATAAAGCAGATTACACAACTTTGGCACACTACATAGAAGGTGACAGAGGTTTTTGATTTGTGTGTGTGATTTTGTTTGGTAACTAAAAACGTCAAGGATAAACCTGGGAAGTCGCTGGCTGCCTCCCTCGGATTTCTCCTCCACGTCCAACTGGTATCCAGGTCTCACAGATCCTCTCTCCTCCATACACTGAATCTCTCCCACCCTCCTCACCCCTGATCCCGCCTCTCACCATGGCTGGATTGGATCTGCAGCCTCTATACTGCTCTTTGCCCTCTAGTCTTTTACAATCGAAAATCCAGTACCCTCCCCACAACCACTATCTCTAAAGTGGCCTTGCTAAAATGACACAGTTATTTTACCTCTCGCTGGTTTTCTACAGCCTTCAGGAAAGAACTCAGAACATCAAAGCAGAGATGGTTTATCGTGATGTGGCCACTTTGCATGTCTCCTACTTTATTTTGGCTTCATAACAGACTCCAGCTGTCTGGTAATTCCCCAGCTGGGTGAGGATCTCCCTACCTGGATGTGTTTGCATGCACAGCTCTCTCCCCCGCTTCTTCCTTCTGTTCACAGTCCCCATCTCCTCTCTGCCCAGAACCCTCCTGGGCCTAAGCCTGCTCTCCATGTGGTCACGCGGCTGTGCGTCCTTCCCATGGGGTCACAACACAGCATGTGCTTGCTGCCTCACCGTGGGATGAACCATCGATCTCTCTAGCTTTCCCCAAAATGGTAAACAGAAAATTTAGACATGTTGAAATTTGCAAATCCAATATAAACTTTATAAGGAGGTGATGAATGGACCTACTATCAGCAACCCTCTCTGTCAAAAACCAGTTTTTAAATTAAATTAAATCTCATTTAAATGTGATCTACAATTTATTATTTTCTAAGTAAGCTAATAAAAGTAGTATAACTACTTCAGTTGTTTTAATTTCTTAAACATTTCAAACATTAAAACAAAAATTCTTGGCAATGCCTATGCCATCAGAATTACCAAATATTAACTTTCAAAAACCTACAAACAACGGATTACAAGACTTTTCTCAAACTCTGAAAGGAAGAGGGACGTTAAAAGGTCCAGAAACCCAAGTACAACCACAGCATTCTAAATTATCTGCCAGTGGAAGTAGGTCATATGGCCCCCCAAAACCTAAGAATTAAAATCAAAGCAATTATTTATAATTTAGTACAGACGAGTACAGATTTATAACTCCTGGGGAAGAGATCGCTAATGTTCCCCAATATCCTTTTTCTCTCCTTCCTCAGTAACATAACCCTTTCATCTTAGTAGGCCACATAGCCTATCAGAGGAAAGATTTCATTTCCCAGTTCCTTTGCAGCTACGCATGGCCAGAAGACTGAGTAATGGCCAATACAGTATAAGGTGGAAGTGTTGAAGGACAACTTCCAGGAGCCTCCCCACAGCCTGGAAGATCCTCCCGCTCCCTGGCTTCCTGCCACCCCGACAGCCAAGAGGACCAGGCCACGCCCAAGGGATGGCAGCGCACTGAGCTGAAGGAGGCTGGATCTCTGCGCATTGTCTAGTTCTGGTCTGCCCAGCCCACCCCTGGATGTAAGATAACAACAAATCTCTCTCTTATTTAAGTCATGGTATTTGGGGTTTCTGTTACATCATTAGATGAACCTATCCTTCTGATTACTGTTCTCTTGAACAAAAATAACTATCCTTGAGACATAACCTTGGCTGGAAAAACAACAACAACAACAACAGCACCTATATTAGATATATACTGGCTTTAGTGCAAGTATATGTGACTAGATCAGTCAACCTGGGATTTAAAATATATTTATGTAACAGCTTACCTACAAACTTAAATAAATCTAGACATATGACAATAGAACCAATATTTTTTTCCCCAAATATTGGAATTCTGAAACTTTCTGCTATGGTTTGAGTATCTGTCCCCTTCAAAACACATGTTGAAATTTAATCCCCAATGTGGCAGTATTGAGAGGAGGGGCATTAAAGAGGTGACTGGGTCATGAGAGTTCTGCTCTCATGAATGGATTAATCCATTCATGAATTCATAGATGAACAACTTTTCATGAGAGTGTACTGTGGCTTTATAAGAAGAGGCTTGGCACAGTGGTTCACGCTTGTAATCCCAGCACTATGGGAGGCCGAGGCGGGCGAATCACGAGGTCAGGAGATCGAGACCATCCTGGCTAACACGGTGAAACCCCATCTCTATTAAAAATACAAAAAAAAAAAAAAAGAGGAATAGAGACCTAGGCTAGCATGAGCGGGCGCTTAAGCCCCTGGCCATGTGATGCCTGTGCCACCTCGGGACTCTGCAGAGTCCTCACCAATAAGAAGGCCCTCAACAGACGCAGCCCCTCAACCTTGACTTCTCAAACTCCATAACTGTAAGAAATAAATTCCATTTCTTCAGATATTACCCAGTTTCAGGTATTCTATTACAAGCATCAGAAACTGGAGAAAGACACTTTGCTCAGTGGTTTGTCTGAGCATGCAGCAGTCTTGACACCATTTCCACCTGACAGCTCATCTGTCATCTAGGTTGCCCCGTCTAATTCCCTTACACAGCGACGGGCAGAAAGGCAGACTGTGATATCGGGCCAGAACCAACAAAATCAAGTGTAACAACATATGACAAAGAAAATCTTGAGTACCCAAAAGGACGGTCAACAAGGTTAAAATACATTAAGACCATATAATACTATCTTCTACCCCAACTGGGAGACCAGCACAATTTAAACAAAGAGAAGGAAGAAAGGAGAGGGAGACAGACAAAAACAGCTGGGAGAAAAATGCCAGAGTATGATGACTTGCTTGTATGTTCTCCTTTATGAAGAGCTCTAAGTTTCAAACTGCATGTTAATGATGTTCCTAAAAGCATAATATATGAACAATTTGGTCTGAAGGGTACTGACCATTGACAAGAAATCATTTAGTGGGAAAAAATTAGGCAAAATTTTTAATCAGGAAAATGTAAAATAAATCAAAATTCTGTTTTAAACATTTTAGATCACAATTTATACTCAAAACTATCCAAAGATTATTCCATTAAAAAACGTTAATACAAGCCACTCTAATAGTCCCCTATTCTTTGAAAAAGTTGTTACTCTTTCCAGTGCTATGCTGCAAATAAAAACACTTTCAACAACAGTAAATAATCTGTTGTACAGACACCCCTATACATTTACTTTTATATTTAATAATCAACGTTGATTATATACCCATACTTTATATTTGCTCTCATTTAACATGACATAATGGCAAAATAATTTCTAACAATTTTTTCCAAATTGGAAGCTTTTTTCTCTTAAAGCTTCAGATTAAAAATTTATTTCAGGAAACTAACTGGTCCTTAGCTGCCACAATATAAAAAGACTAGACTTATCTAGTAACAACTTTTTTAAGTATATAATATTTTAAATCTAAGGTACTTCACATTTTTTATTTTGACAGAGATTTCAACAAGGTTTCAACAAGATTAAAGTAAATCATGCCTATCAAATTCTGAATAGATACTATTCTACCCCGCTACCCAGAGGAACTTCAGAACATTATTTGAAGAACAGAGATTCAAACAACAAATACATTCTATCACCGCCAAGTTAGTTCTGTATATTTGAAACCCTAAGGCATAAAAAAGAAAAGGATCTCTAAACAGGAGAACATCTACCCATCTACTGTAGAGATGTGTAAAGATTCAAAAGATAACATCCTTCGTTAGTGCCTCCTTAGTGCCTCAATAATCCGAATTCTCTTCCCTCCCATTATCTGAAATAGGACTGTCTTCCTCCACTCTCTCCTGCTATCTGTGGCACACAAGATCTTGGAGAAAGACCAGGGAATCCTCTGACCATGTTTAAAGAATGGCTCTGCTTCCTCCCCACTATCTAGCCCCACTTCCACTTGCAAATCACTAGTTTGGACCATAACAAGTTAAATCTTTAGCTATGAGGAAAACATTTATTCAGCATGAATTAGACACCTCACCCCACCCCTGAATTAGCAATTCCTTTCAATAAATATGTATTTGCTAAGTCAGTCAATCTGAGCTAGTCTGGACAGATGTTTTGGTCTCACTAGCAGAAGGAGTATCGGCAGGAAAGTTTTCTACATTTTTAATGGTAGACAGTCCCACCTGGTTACTTTCCCTAAGTAACCATCCCATCCTGGCTCTTCGGGGTCTTGCCTCCATCAATTACCTGGCCCAGGTGGCCAATGGCCTTCTCGCTGCCACACCCATTGTATACTTTTCAGTCCTCCCTTCCTCGTTCTCTCAGCTTATTTTACACTGCTCACCACTACTCTATCCTTCCTGAAATATACTTGTTTTCCTTTCCTTCCCTAACAGCACATGTTCCTGGTTTTCACCTAATTTTCCAGCCAGTTCTCCTTAGAGTTAAGCAGTTAAGGTCTTAACTGCTACCATCCCACCCTCCCTGGGTAAAATCTACTCCTTTTCTGTCAGCCCATTCCAAGTTTTGTCAGAGTCCATGGCAGCAGGTGGTTCTTAGCCTTTCTTGGATCACACAGCTCTTTGAGACTCCTGTGGAAAGCATGGGCTCTTCCCCTACTGCGTACAATTTCAGGGAGTTAATCCAAAACCTCCCCAGTGAAGAGCCCCTGTTCTACACACCCTTTTTCAGGTAATCTCATCCCCTTCCACGACTTCCACTCTCACTCGACTGATTACTTTAAATCTCTCAATCTAGCTTATATATCTTACTCCTGAACTCTAAACCTACATTTCCAGCTTTTGAATTTCTCCTCGGCTAGAACGCAGAAACATCAAATTCAATGTGTCTAAAAAATGAACTCCTCAGTGCCACCACAATCCTGTTCCTCCGTCTACATTCATTCCTGTGTGAGTCAATGGAAAACATCCAGCTGCAGGTCGGAAGCCAGACTGCCAATCTTGATGTGACTCATTTGCCACCAGCTCCATGCAATCATTAAATCCTGTCACTTCCATATTTTTCATAACTAAAAAAACTGGTCTTTCCTCTGTCTTTGCTGTCACCATCATTACCTAGGGAACAACTGCCTCATCTCTAGAGTGATCTAAGAGTTCCCACCTGGTTTTCTTGCCTCTAAACTTGCCACGCAGCAGGAAGGGTGATGTCAAACACAAGCCTTCTCACAGTAGCCCCCTTGTTCAGTCCTCTGATTGCTTCCATTATTCCGGGAAAATGTCCACACTCCTGAACGTGACAAGGAAGGCTCCCCTACCTCGGCAGCCACATCTCTCCCAACTCGCCCCTTCAGCCTCCGTCCTCAGCCTCACAGGGGCCAAGAGCCACTCGGCATGGGTGCCTACTGAACCCCAGGAATGGGGCACATGCAGACTGATCTGTGCTGAGTGTGAAGCATTTGCCAGATTTTTCAGACTCAGTGTGAAAAAAATGGAAAATGTCTCATTAGAAAATTCTACACCGATTACTTGTTGAAATAATGTAGATATAGTGGGTGAAATAAAACATTATTAAAATTAACTTCACTTTTTTTTAACTTTTAAAAATATGGCTACTTGAAATTTTTGCATTTCTCCTGTGTCGCTTGCATTAAATTTCACTGGGCCGTGCTCCTCTAGGCAACAGAACTCCATGCAGATCCCCTGCTTTGTCCCTTCTGGCAATACCATCCACTCGACAGTATTTGTTAGGTGCTACCCTGAGGTGGGCACCAAATGTGAGCTAAGAGAGGGCCAACAAAGCATGAAGCCCCACCCTCCCCCTCGCCATCACATGGGTCAGCCCTGCTTAGGGCCTCAGCACAGGCCGCTTGCCTCCAGGAAGACAGTCCTGACTTCACCAGAACCAAGATAAACGCTTCACTCATCTTTCCCCAATGAAGAAATAAATAATTAATACAATTAGTCTTGTGGTTCCAGTTCTGCTCTTGGCTGATGACTGACAGCTGGAGATTTGAGGGCAGAGGCTGAAAACCTTTGGGCCAGAGCAGCTGCCCTCCTCAAACCTCCCCACACCAAACATAAGAGATTAGCACCACATGATTTTTTTGGTCAGCCCAGTTTTTTTTCTTTTTTTTTAAGTTATACTTTTTGTCTTTAAAATTAGGACAACCAGACCAGAAAAAAATAAGTTGATATTTTGGAAGAGAGGAAGAAGAAAATATGAAAAGTTCACTGTGCACTGGTTACCAACTCGGCTGAATTTGGAGAAACAGAACAGCCACATATAAGAGGCTATATGAAGCCGATTTATTACTTACAGATAGGCAGCAAGGGACAACAGAGGCCTGGGATCCATGGCAAGCCAGTCCCCAAAACGTGCAAGAAAGCAGCCCAGGGCAGATGAAGTCTCATCTGTGCATGCCTCACTTGCAAGGCAGCTGAAGGACCCCAGGAAGTAGCCCACCCTGAGTTTTACACCCTGGGGGCCACGTGATGTGTTGGGCTAATGTGCTGAAGCTCACCCTGTTGCGGGGAGGAAGGGAGTATGGAACGGAGCCCAGGCTATTCCAGGCTGTCCTTCCCTATCTGAGGATATTACATTCCCAGCATATCTAGTTATTCTTGTAAGCTGCAAGTGAGAAAGGAGACAGAATTGGGTCTGTCCAAGGCCACCAGAAGAACTGCCCTGCAGACAGGGCAGAAAGTCCAGCCGCAGCTCTGTGGAAGTCCTTCAAAGTCCTCTGAGGAATGGGCCTCACGCACTGTACTAGTCAGGTCATCCTCCCACTCTGGCTTCACTTGGCAGGTAAAGGGGAGACAACCAGCCAATGAACAGGCCAGGCAGGAAGCAAGGGAGCTTCCCGCACCCAGGAAATTGGAAGGACATATCCAAACCATGCCAGCTGGATGTGGAAAGCTGAGCTAGAATGTCATGATGACACACAGCTCAGCCTGCACCTCTCGAGCAATCATGACAGTCTTGGGCAGGAAAAGCAGTCTACAGAGAAGAAGTGAGCAGCCTGGCTATGAATGTGAGAAACCACGTGAGAATGGGAGGTGGAAAACACTGCTGCCTGCCTCACTTCCCGCCAACTTTCTGGTCCCCAGTTTCAGTGGACTGTGTGACTTCACTTAACTTAGATTCTGTGAGCCACCTGATATCCTTGCCACATGTCTCCTTATATTTAAGCTAACTCGGGTAGATATTTGTTTCTTGTAAACAAACTATTCTTGGAGAAGAACAAGAAAAACATGTTTAGACTTAGTTTAACTAAGGTATTCTCACTAGCAGAATCAATTACATTCCTGTTTTGTTCTGATGGATCTTCTAGTAGCTACCTTGTTTCTATCATTTACATTATTTCTTAAGGTATAGCTTCTTGAGTTTATTAAAATATTGCAAAGTTTTTTTAGATTATCATTTAACAATCAATTTTACCAAAACCATGAGTCTGAGTAACCACAATATCACAATATATTGCATCAATGGACCTCAGTTACATAAGAGAATAAATATCCTACTTCTGAGGAGATCCGTGCCACGTATTCAGGGCTGCAGGGCCATAACGTCTGCCACTTACTCTCAAGCAGCTCAGAAAGAGAAAGAGAACACACACAAATGCAGCATAATGTCAAAGCTGGTGACTACAGATGAAAGCAGCTTTCAGTAGTTAAAATTCTTTCCAATTAAAAAACTCAAAAACAAAGACTCATGAAAACATTTTTTCTTTCCACACTTCCCTTTTCCACCTCAACCAGGAGGACAAAAGTGCCATACTGGGGGGAGGGGAGCAGCAGGGTAAAGGACTCTGGTTTTTTTTTTTTTTTTTTTTTTAAGATGGAGTCTCACTCTGTTGCCCACGGTGGAGTGCACTGGCATGACCTCGGCTCACTGCAAGCTCCGCCTCCCAGGTTCACACCATTCTCCTGCCTCAGCCTCCTGAGTAGCTGGGACTACAGGCGCCCGCCACTAAGCCCAGCTAATTTTTTTTGTATTTTTAGTAGAGATAGGGTTTCACCGTTTTAGCCAGGATGATCTTGATCTCCTGACCTTGTGATCCGCCCACTTTGGCCTCCCAAAGTGCTGGGATTACAGGAAAGAGCCACTGCGCCTGGTCGACTCTGGCTCTTTCATGATTTTGTTGGGCTCTGGACTCACTGATATCCACAGTCCACATGACATGAGAAAGATAAGCCTCTTACTTAGTAAAATAAAATCCAAAAAGAAGTAAAATTAACATTCAGGTGACTGTAATTTTATTAAGCCTTCACATGACTTCAAAGGATGCCTTCTGATGTTAATTTCACTACTGCTAGAATCCAAGTTCCGCTTCTGACAACACTGTTGTGACTCCCTACACACAGCGTGCTCACAGGGCGCCTCTGCCTGAAGTCCTCCTGGTACCCCAGCCACATCTCCACCAACTCACTCCTTAACCCTTAACACCTCTAGCACTGCCTGCTCCCGCCTGTTCCCAAGCTCCTGTGACACCTACATACACTTCTGTCACAGCTCTCACGATAAGGAAAGAGACCACCTCTCTTATTGTCTCATACCTCAGAAAAAGAAAGAGGAAGTAAAAGCTAAAGAAAGGCAAAAATGAGATCAATAGTCAGACAGCCCGGTGCCACACCCCAGGCCTGGTTTGGTAGTTAAAAATCAACTCCTGATCTAACCGCTTGTATTAGCTATAGATTCCAGGCATTGTGTAAGGAAGCACTGTGAAACTTTCTATTCTGTTCTGTCTTGATTACTGATGCATGCAGCCCCAGCCACGTACCCCATGCTTGCTCAATCGATCATGACCCTTTCACATGGACCCCCTTAGAGCTGTAAGCCCTTAAAAGGGGCAGGCATTTCTCTCCCAGGGAACTCAGTTTTGGGACACAAGTCTGCCGATGCTCTCGGCCAAATAAAGCCACTTCCTTCTTTAACCTGGTGTCTGAGGGGTTTTGTCTGTGGCTAGTCCTGCTACATTTCTTGGTTTCCTGACCGGGAAGTGAGGTAATTAACAGATGGTTGAGGCAGCCCCTTACGTGGCTGAGGCCTGCCCTCTGGAGCATCCCTGTGGGGACTCCAGCCAGCTTGAGCGACGCGGATCCTGAGAGCGCTCCCAGGTAGGGATTTGCCCCAGTGGAATACCTCATCACAGCGGTGCACGGCAGGCCCCTGCGGAGGATCAACGCAATGGTTGAACACTGGGAAGGAACTGGTGCTTGGAGTTGGACATCTGGAATACAGTAAGACGGTCTTAGGAACTTGCCGACTCCATTTGAGTGGAAGCGTGGCCTGATCACCCACGGCGTGCCTTTATTGGCACTTTGGTTTTGGTTTTGATTTTGACTTGGCTTGAATTGCTTGATGAACAGGCGTGCCTTTATCGACACTTTGGCTTTGGTTTTAATTTTGATTTAGTGTGAATTAGACAAGTGAGTGACCTTTTACCCTTTCCTTCTCTTGTAGTGTGAGAGTTGTTTTGTCTCAAAAAAAAAAAAAAAAAAAGTTACACTCAAAGTAAGCCCACTCCGCTAGGAACTGTGTTAAAAAACATACATATATAAAAAAATAAGAAAAAAAGTCATCGAAACATCCAAAACTTACGCTATTAAAGTGCATGTTACAGAACCTTAAAAAACGTTTTGCAGGGGATTATAGAGATAAGTTAACCCCCAACAGATTGAGAACTCTCTGTGAATGTAAATCAGAATTGCCCTCTTTTGGCGTTGGATGGCCAACCGAAGAAACTACAGACAGGGAACAACTGGCCATGTATTTCAGGTGGTGACAGGGGTTGGAGGTAGCCAGTGTACCCAGACCAAATTCCTTTATACTGATTCATAGTTAAATATAATATAGACAAAACCAGCATAGATCCAGCCCTGTTTAACGGCTTATTGCGGGAAAAAAAAAAAAAAAAAAAAAGGCCACAAGTACAAGTAAGAGCAGCTTCGCCAGCAGACACAGAGTTAAAAGAAGAAATCCCAGAAACAGCAAAAGAAACCAGTTTTGCAGGAGCCGCCAGAGGTAACAGAAATTCTTCCTCCATATGTCCCAGCCTACCCCTCCTTTACCGAGGCCAACAGCACCCCAGGAACCAGGTTTAGGAGCTAACACGCCCCACGTCTCACCTCGAAGGGGAGGATCAGAGCCTTGAGAGGCCAGGGAAGGAAGTCAAGATAGTCAAGCGGGCAGTCTCAAATCTGGCCTTGCTCAAGCTATGCAAATGCCCCTGAGGAAGCAGCGATATACTGGGGTAGACGAAGACAGGCATATGGTAGAAAGGTGTGCCTTTGTGTATCAACCCTTCACCTCTGCTGATCTCCTCAATTGAAAGAATACCCCATCTTATACTAAAAAGCCTCAAGCCTTAATTAATTTGCTTCAAACTATTATCCAGACTCATAACCCTACTTAGGCTGATTGCCACCAGTTGCTCATGTACTGAGGACAGCTGGTTCACCTGCCTGGACCTGAAGAGGACGCTTTCTTTAGCATCAGACTAGCTCCTGACAGCCAGAAACTGCTTGCTTTCCAGCAGGAAGATCCAGGGTCAGGTGTCACCACTCATACACTTGGACCTGGCTTCCCCAAAAGTTCAAGAACTCCCCTACTATCTTCGGGGAGGCCCTGGCTCAAGACCTGCAAAAGTTTCCCGCCAGAGACCTAGCCTGCGTGTTGCTCCAGTGCGTCAGCGACCTCCTGCTGGGAGACGCCACGGCAGTCGGGTGCGCCAAAGGAACAGATGCCCTGCTCAGGCACCTAGCGGACTGTGCGTATAAGGTCTCCAAAAAAAATGCTCAGATCTGCAGACAGCAGGTACACTACCTAGGATTTACTATCCAACAGGGGGAGCGCAGTCTAGGATCAGAAAGAACGCAGGTCATTTGCAACCTGCCAGAGCCTAAGACCAGAAGGCAGGTGAGAGAATTCTTAGGAGCTGTAGGGTTCTGCAGGTTATGGATCCCAAACTTTGCAGTACTGGCCAAACCTCTGTACCAAGTCACAAAGGGGGTTGACCAGGAACCTGTTGAATAGGGGTCTTAGCAGCAAGCCTTCCGTGAGTTAGAAGAAACTCATGCCAGCCCCAGCCCTCGGTCTGCCTGACCTGACAAAGCCATTTACACTATATGTGTCAGAGAGAGAAAAAAATGGCAGTTGAGGTTTTGACTCAGACTGTGAGGCCCTGGCTGAGGCCGGTGGCCTACCTCTCCAAACAACTAGATGGGGTTTCTAAAGGTTGCCCCCCGTGTTTGAGGCCCTTAGCAGCAATTGCCCTGCTAACACAAAAAGCAGATAAACTGACTCTTGGGCAAAAGCTGAACATAAAAGCTCCCCAATGCTGTGGTGACTTTAATGAATACCAAAGGACGTCATTGGCCGACGAATGCTAGACTAACCAAGTACCAAAGTTTGCTCTGTAAAAATCCCCACATAACCACTGAAGTTTGTAACACCCTGAACCCCACCACCTTGCTCTCGGTATCAGAGAGCCCTGTCGAGCTTAACTGTGTAGAGGTGCTAGACTCAGTTTACTCTAGCAGACCTGACCTCTGGGACCAGCCTTAGGCATCAGTGGACTGGGAGCTGCATGTGGACGGGAGCAGCTTCGTCAACCCACAAGGAGAAAAATGTGCGGGATATGCAGTGGTAACCCTGGATACTGTCACTGAAGCCCAATCACTGCCCCAGGGTATTTCAGCCCAAAAGGATGAACTCATTGCTTTAATTCAGGCTGTAGAATTAAGTGTAGGTAAGACTGTGAACATCTATGCTGACTCTCAGTATGTCTTCTTAACCCTCCAAGTACATGGGGCATTATACAAGGAAAAAGGCTTGTTAAACTCCGGAGGAAAAGACATACAACATCAGCAAAAAATCTTGCAACTACTAGAAGCAGTGTAGAGGCCCCAAAAGGTGGCAGTCATGCACTGCAGGGGACACCAGCGAGCTTCCACTAGAGTTGCTTTCGGGAACTCCCAGGCTGACTCAGAGGCTGGGACTCAGAGGAAAGCTGCATACCGGGTGTCAGTCACAGCCCCCCTTCTCCCTCAAGCACCTGACCTTTTACCTACTTATTCTAAAGAAAAAAAGGACTTTTTCCAGACAGAAGGAGGACAAATAATAGAAGAAGGATAGATCTGGTTACCGGATAAAAAGATAGCTATGCCACAACTGCTAGGAGCCACAGCTGTACTGGCTGTGCATGAGACCACCCACCTAGGTCAAGAGTCACTTAAAAAGTTGTTAGGCCGCTTATTCTACATCTCACATTTATCAGCCCTTGCCAAAACGGTGGCACAGCCATGTATTACCTGCCAGCAGCACAATGCGAGGCAAGGTCCAGCCATTCTGCCCAGCATACAAGCTTATGGAACACCCCCTTTGAAGATCTCCAGGTGGGCTTCACAGAAATGCCAAAGTGTGGAGGTAACAAGTATTTACTAGTTCTTGTGTGTACCTACTCTGGGTGGGTGGCGGCTCATCCAACACAAACTGAAAAAGCTCATAAAGTAACCCGTGTGCCTCTCCGAGATCTTATTCCTAGATATGGACCGCCCTTATGAATCGGCTCAGATAATGGGCCAGCGTTTGCAGCTGACTTGGTACAGAAAATAGCAAAGGGATTAAAGATCACATGAAAACTGCATGCCGCCTACCAGCCGCAAAGTTCAGAAAAAGGTAAAAAGCATAAACCGGACACTCAAGCAGCTACTGAAGAAATATTGGCAGGAAATTCATTTAAAATCAGGTTTTTGCCTATGGTCGTCCTCCAAGTCAGATGCACCCCCATCAAACAAACTAGGTATTTCCCCTATAAGATTTTGTTCAGTCAACCACCCCCCAAATCCTAAGTCCCCAAAATTAAAGGTAATCTCCAGGAACTAGGGGAATTGACCTCAAAAAAAAGCAAATGCAGGCTTTAGGAATAGCCATACAAAGTGTTCATAATTAAGTACATAAAAATGCCTGTAAGCCTGACACTCCTTTAAATCTGGTGACTCTGTTTAGGTTAAAAAGTAAAATCTAATTTCTCTAGGATCCATATAAGATAGGCCCTATATTGTAATCTTGTTCACTCCCACTGCTGTTAAAGTTGCAGGTGTTGTGTCTTGGATCCACCACAGTTGACTGACACCGGCAGTTCAGGACAAGTGAACCAGCCAGTAGGACTCAGATCATCCAACCCGGCTAATCCTAAGGCGAGACCAAGCTGCTGCGGAGGAAACAACAAGCCCTGCTCTAGTCACACACCAGAAGCTAACTAAGCACTGCTGAGTTTGACGACTCATCAAACAAGTAATGTAGTTAGACATCTTAGGACTAGTAGTATTCCTGTATACTGTTTTACTATTGTTCTGTCACTGTACTCAATCTTTTTCCCAGGTAAGGACCTCTTTTGTCCTTGCTAGCACCTATATAAAAGTGTCCCCACTGTACACATACTACTTAGTCAAAGAACTCAGACCCGTCTGGCCCAGCAGCATTTCCAAGTCTTTAAGTCATTCTTTAAGTATATAAACCAAAAGTTACCAGAGCCTCCTCCCTTAGCTAAAAACATTGCCAGCAGCCTAGGCATTTCCTCACGTTATGTTTGTGGAAAGACTAACATAGGAGACCAATGGCCTTAGGAAGCAAAAAAGTTAATGCCTCAAAATAACTTTACTCTGACTAACTCTTTCCCCAAACAGACGCCCACAAGTTCAAATGTCTACCTCTTAAAAACGTCTATTATTAAAAGTCAAACCCCCAGCTACATGCTCAATTAAATCATACAGTTGCAGGCCGTCTTAGAAATAATCACTAATAAAACTGGCAGAGCTTTGACCATTTTAGCCTGGCAAGAAACCCAAATGAAAAATGCTGTCTATCAGAATAGACTGGCCCTAGACTATTTACTAGCAGCTGAAGGAGAAATGTGTGGAAAATTCAACCTAACCAATTGTTGTCTGCACACAGATGATCAAGGGCAAGTAGTTGAAAATATAGAGACATGACAAAGTTGGCACATGTGCCTGTACAGGTGTGGCATAGGTTTAATCCTAAGTCTTTATTTTAAAAAATAGTTTCCAACTATAGGAGAATTTAAAACCCTCATCGTATGTGTATTGCTAGTAATAAGAACTGGCTTGCTGCTCCCCTGTGTATTACCCTTGCTCCTTCAAACAATAAAAAGTTTTGTTGCTATCTTAGTTCATCAGAAAACCTCAGCACAGATGTATTACATGAATCATTATCAATCTGTCTTGCAGGAAGACCTAAGTAGTGAAAATGAGAATGAGAACTCCCACTAATATGTGAGATTCTCAAAGGGGGGAATAAAGAGGAGCCTACTTCTCTTATTGTCTCATACCTCAGAAAAAGAAAGAGGAAGTAAAAGTTAAAGAAAGGCAAAAATGAAATCAATAGACAGCCTGGCACCACACCCCAGGCCTGGTTTTGTAGTTAAAAATCAACCCCTGACCTAACCACTTGTATTATCTATAGATTCCAGGCGTTGTATAAGGAAGCACTGTCAAACTTTCTGCTCTGTTCTGTTCTGTCTTGATAACTGATGCATGCAGCCCCAGGCACATACCCCATGCTTGCTCAATCGATCATGACCTTTCCACATGGACCCCTTAGAACTGTAAGCCCTTAAAAGGGCAGGCATTTCTCTCTTGGGGAGTTCAGTTTTCGGGACGCAAGTCTGACGATGCTCCCAGCCGAATAAAGCCACTTCTTTCTTTAACCTGGTATCTGAGGGGTTTTGTTTGCAGCTCATCCTGCTACGACAGTGTACTGAAACTGTGTGCTATGCCTTTATTTTCTACTTCTTATTTCTCTACTTTAGCACAAATTGAATTTTCTAACAAGTATTCCTGTCCGTAACTAAATTAGAGACAATTACAGAGATAAAAGTAAACACTCCCATAACTCTCTTAACTGAGAAAAGAGCTGGATACAAATGGAACAGCATGGTGTTCAAACCAGACACTGAAATGTTTTCTCAGAATACATTTTTGGGATATTTAGCAAGGCAGGAAAAACTGTCATCCAAGAGACTGTTTTCATTTCAGGCTTCTGAATGCCTAGCCCTTAAGGAAAATAAGGCAAGAAGAGCACAGCTCCTACTAGTGTGAGAGGTGCCTCTAGGAGAATGTGGTACAGATCTGATACAGTGTGGTGGGAGAAATCTGGTCTTTTAGGAAAACCTCTGGCCCTACACTAACACTTTGGCACCTTTATGCTGAATTCCTTTTTTAAAACAGAAGTAAAAACAGATGATAAACTTCATCTAATTCATCTAAGAGGATTTAGATTTTAAAATGTAACTGCTGCACTGCTGCACAATTCTTTTAAAATTTAAATGGAATAAAAATTCAATTAAATAATATTTACATCAAAAGGTACCTTTCTTAAGACAATAGGCTGATACTTCTCCCCCTCTTTTTGGTCAATTCCTTAGGTTTTTACTAAAGACAAAAACCTGTCAATTCATTTCCATTAGCTATGAAACATTTTTCCCCCATCAAGACGTAACACCTGGGTGACATACATAATGGGACACTGAGAAAATAATTCGAAAACTTAAATCTCTTAGAGAGTGAATATAAAGTTTGCTCAATCTTAATTAAATTTTTAGTATATTCTGCCAACCATTCTAGTGAGGTTTATTGGATTTAAAAGATGTGCCGTCTCTACTAAAAATACAAAAAAATTAGCTGGGTGTGGTGGTGGGCACTTGTAATCCCAGCTACTTAGGAGGCTGAGGAAGGAGAATCGCCTGAACCCAGGAGGTGGAGGTTGCAGTGAGACGAGATCGCACCACTGCACTCCAGCCCAGGCGACACTGCAAGACTCTGTCTCAAAAAAAAAAAAAAAAAACAGATGCGTGCATGCGCACACACACACAAAGCCCATGAAATGAAATATGCCAAGTGACCACAAATGTAACTGCTCCACTCACACAGAAGGAAGAGAAAGCAATGAAAACCAAAGCAAGTTAATTCATTTTTCTCTACTTCTCCTTACTAGACCAGCCTTTTCTTCGTCTATGCTTTACTGATCCTTTAAATCCCACTTCAGGTACCTGTTTGTCTAAGAAGCCAATCATAAGCAAACAAAACCAAAACATGAACTAGATGCACAGATCCCCACACTTAGTCATGTGCACCTATGTGTGAAACCTGTAATTGATTTTATGTTTAATTATGAAGTCCATAGACTACATTATCCATCAGGGGTTTTCTTTACTGTCAAAATGCTTATTTTCCAGCTCTTCTAAATGTTTACTTAGGCTGA
Source organism: Macaca fascicularis (assembly GCF_037993035.2). Lineage (NCBI taxonomy): Eukaryota > Metazoa > Chordata > Mammalia > Primates > Cercopithecidae > Macaca > Macaca fascicularis. The sequence goes on from NC_088382.1 coordinate 63,721,031, forward strand.
TACTTTGCAACAATCTGAGATTTATGTTATGCTGGCATTTCCAAATCAACTGTAATTCAGTGGTGCATAGTGTCCAGAAAAGTTAAAGTTAATACAGTCTTAGGAAACATTTCTAACTTGCAAAGAAGCAGCAACCTTCGATTGGGAGGCTGAATTACCAGTTGATAGTGAGATAACAGCTGTAAAAAATTCCTCTTTACCTGGAATTAGTTTTCATATTTTAAAAAATCCAGTTATATTTGTTTTTTTCAAATATACAAAACATATGACATTAAAAACATTTTCATATGTTCCTCCACTAAAAATGTCATAATAATGTGGAAAATTCCAGGTACCCAGAAAGAGACCAGGTACCCAGAAAATTTCAGCTACCTAGAAAATTCCAGAAACCCAGAAAGAGAATCTAGAAATTAATTTAGAAATTAGAAATTAATTATGGAAAACATTAAATCTAGAAATGTTATGTTTATTGAAAATCATGTGGAATGTTTTGGTAACTTGATTATTATCCTAAAAGTTAGCTAAAACACATAAGAGTTTTTTTTTCTCTCTTTAGTTCGTAACTCTTCTAATCACTGTATTTATGCCTCTGCACTTACAGAATAACTAAAATATGCAAAGCTGATAAAAATACCAGAGAACAAAGTAGTATCATCCATACCCTCAGCCTTGCTGAGTTTTTGTTATATTAATTTACCTAAGCATAAAAAATCGAGATGGTAACATTCTTATAACTTATTATGCTGCTTAAGAAAGGGCTGAATAAGAATCTAGAGACAAAAATAGAAAATTCTACATGAGATCCTCTACCTACAAACGTCAGTGTTTCTTTCCTGAAGTCCTGAGCTGTTCTTACGCACATATTGCTGCTTCTGCATTAGAGGCTGATTACATTTAAAATCATTCTGTAGGAGAAAAACAATTGACATTTTATGATGTTAAATGGATGAATTAGGTGTATATACACAAGTTCTCTAAGTTGTCATTGTTTATATATTCTGCCAAATTTATGAATATAAAAATCCAGCACTGCACAAAAGAACAAAGGGCACACCAGGAATGCCATGGTGGGCACAAAAAGATGAGAGCTGTGGAGGCCCACGAGTAGGACTGGCCTGCTCAGGCTTCCCAGCTGAGGGCGCCCAGTGGGTGCCACTGTCCCCTCCCTCCCCAGCAACTTTATTCCTCCCCCACCGCTCCTCACCCACTCTCAGTCAGGGTTATTTATAATCCATTGTTCCACAGAAATACAGATGTGATGTGGAAGGGGAGAAACGCTGGTATTCTAACACCTACAATTCAAGGATACAGTTTTGAAATCAATCATAAAATAATTAAATAAGTATTTTCCCATTATATAACTCTATACTCCATGTGATATAAACTCAAATGTATCTCTACATTATCAAGAAACTTAATATTTAACTCCTTATAACACAATCAAAATCAAAATCCATATCTGAGCCAGTTCCATGATTTCTTTTTTTTTTTTTTTTTTTTTTTTGAGACGGAGTCTCGCTCTGCCGCCCAGGTTGGAGTACAGTGGCCGGATCTCAGCTCACTGCAAGCTCCGCCTCCCAGGTTTATGCCATTCTCCTGCCTCAGTCTCCCGAGTAGCTGGGACTACAGGCGCCCGCCACCTCGCCCGGCTAGTTTTTTGTATTTTTAGTAGAGACGGGGTTTCACCGTGTTAGCCAGGATGGTCTCGATCTCCTGACCTCGTGATCCGCCCGTCTCGGCCTCCCAAAGTGCTGGGATTACAGGCTTGAGCCACCGCGCCCGGCCCCATGATTTCTTAAGTAACATAAATTACACTTAAAATATAATTTTGAAATTATACTTAACATTTTTTAAATTCATAGCAGAAAGTAATAAATGTTAACTTTATTGTATCCCAAGTTACAATTTAATCTGATAAACAAAAACTTCAGGAATAATGCAATATCAAAAACCTAAAAATCCTTTAGGGCAGAAAAGCCCAGGGATGCAGGCAAAGTGCTGCTGCTGCTGCCTGTTACGCAGACCTTCATGCTTTCATCTGTGCTTGCATTTTCATTATTTTCAAATAACTATTTCACTATGGAGGGCTAAATTACACTATTTACAATAACTCGTTTCCATTTAAATCAAGCCAGTGCTAAAAGAAAAACTCCACTGTATTTTCAAATTTTCACTTGGTACAAAAGAAAACAATTTAGAGAAATTTATAGATTCTTTAGAACCCCAGTAACATATTGTAGTTTAAAAAGCCCCTATTTTAGGCAGGTAGAAAGGTAGTCTTTACAAGTATAGTTTAGAATAGACAACTAGGTTACCTGAAAAAAGGTATTGATCCAAACCTCTTTTACATTTGGGGATGTAATTTGCAAAAGATTACTTTCCAAATGGTATTCTATTTAGTCTCATATTAAACTGGTATTGTAATAAATTGTTATTACTTGAGTAACTTTCATTCTCTGGCACACAGAGCCACAGAAATTTATAAGTCACAATCAAATACAGAGATCACAGGTGAATTTTAATCTTCCTTTATATAAAAATTTCTCTATGAAGGAAGTGTGGGAAAATACTAACACTAAGCTTCTCCATTAAATGCAAAGGAAATAATCATAGCTAAAACATTAAAATTTTAAAAGTTTGGCATATAATTAGAAAGATAAAGGAAAAAAGAATACTCTCTCATAAAGAGCAAATAAAATAGTATTTCCCTGTAAAGACAGAATACTCTTCCTCTTATAATCATACACGGAGAAAGGTACTATAAGACTACACCAAGTTTCTAAATTCAAGAAAAAAGTCAAATTTTAAATATTTCATCTTCAATACATGATCATCTGAACAACAAAAATTCTCAACCAAAAAATTTCCTCCACTGGCAAACATCCTGTTTCACACACATCTTGCCTTTCATATTAGGAATATACATTTTTTAAAACAAGAAAACCACTAGATCCAACAAGAAAGATTTCAAGAGAAATAAACTAATAAAAGAATAATTATATTTCAATAGCCCTAATTTCGACACGATGGGAAAATAAAACTTTGACTTTCATAGAAACTTTAGAAAAACATCTGGCAACTATAAGTTCATTGGTTGCAACAGCCTCAAATTCTATTAAATGCCAACATCCTTTAAATTAAATTCCTGAGATATAAAACAAACCATAAAATATGAAATTACTAAATAATTGATTTATCTTGAAAAATCTAGCTTGGGGTAAAGTGAAGTAAGGAGAGAAATCCAGTGGTGTATCCTAAGTTTTACTGACAGACCTGAAGTTTTTCCTCCTGCTAAACAGATAAAAACCATTCTGGGGTTTTTACCTTCTGTTTTGATCCCATTCTTCTTGCACTAAAGTTATGGGAAAAAGTAAAAACATTTTCAGCCCATCAAGTGCTGTCAGCACTAGCTCTGAATCTACCCCAAGTCCATCTACTTCTTATCTCAATGTTTATCGTCTACGCCAAGCCACCAACTATCTCAGCCCCAGACTATCATGAGAACCAGTTCAAATGCTCTTCATTCTTTCTCACTTACCCTTACACAATCCATTCTCCAGGGAGTAGCCAAAGTGACCTTTTCGAAACATAAACCACACCTTGTCATTCCCCTATTTAATATCCTTGCAATGGTTTTCAACTCATCTTACAGGAGTCAAATTATAGCCTACAATGCCCTACATGATCACGTCTCTGCCTACCTCTCCTGAACCGTATTTTTCCCCTTGTACCGTCCTTCATGTCAGAGTTTGCCCTTGACCATCCTTCATATCAGAGTTTCCCAACCTCGGCACTGACGTATACTTCTTTAATGCTGGGGACTGTCTGCATTACAGGATATTACCAGCACTCCTGGTCTCTATCCACTAGATGCCAGCAGCACCTCCAACCCTGAGTGTCACAATCACATAAGTCCCCGCACATTGCTTTAAACAAGCCAAGTTCATTACTTCTTCATGGCCTTTTCACCTCTCATTCCCTCTACCTAAAATGCTTATTCACCCCAGTAATAGAGCTGTATGGCTGGTTCCTTTTCATTACTGTCATCTTAGCTATGTGGCCTACTCAGGGAGGCTTTCTCTAATCATCCTATATAAAGTTGCACTCACTTCCATCATACCTAACATCATTTAACTTATCAAGGTACAAATTTGTACACTTATCAGAGTACAAAGTGCTCAAAAAGCAGTTGTACACTTATCAGAGTACAAAGTGCTCAAAAAGCAGTTGTAAGAATTTACATAAATGTCACTATTTATGATAAAAGTGTTAAGTGGCAGGAACATAGTATTTAACACATGATACCACAGCAGCACTCCTGGATAGTCTCCTACACTGTATTTGCCTGCATCCTCAAAATGCACCCATGCTAATGCATCATTAATCCTCTCCTTTGGAAGGGCTGGTAGCATTACTGTCAGTTAAAAGCAATGTATATTTGTTCCTGATGCCTTAACAAAAATAGTCCAAAACAGAGCATCGTTCCAGAGGCTGGGGAATGGAGAGGCATTTGAACTGTTTAGGATAGTGATGAAGGCACTGAACACCCAATCTACAGCTAAAAGCAGCTATGCCAAGAGGAATCTTCATTTCTTCATTTCTTCTATTATATACACAAAGGGCTCACCAGTATTATGTCTAAGTAGTTACTCTTTAATTGATCTTGTTTTAAGTGGATACAAAAAAGTCACTAATTTTTATTTTAAAAATAAAAACAGGCAACAAAGAAGCACAACTTTAGTTACTTCAAAAGCATAAACTATATGAATGAAATGTGAGAGCTGAATCTGAGTTTCATCAGCTTTTAGGGTTTTTATGTGAATTGGTAAAATTCATTCAATTTACCATACGCTGAATAGTCAAGCCTTGCAAAATTGTGGCGTCTCTAAAGGAATCAGTAGTCCAACTGCATTCAACTCCAAAAAGGACTGACTGACTTATGTCACAGGATCCTTTGAGTTACCTCTGGAGTTGTTTTTGAAATTATTATTTTGAATATACACTCGAGACCTTGAGTATCTTTTTAAAACTATTGTGTTATTGCTCTGAATTACTAAAATATATTTCTACATTTTGAATCAAACTCACTGATTTTAAAAATGGTCATTCAAAGCATTTACATAAGAACTTTTAGAATGGCAAGTGAGAGTTTGCAGACTAATGTACGAGTGTGAGCAAAAAGCCATGGCATACCAGTTGTGCACCATGAGCTTCTGCACGGCCAGCAGAGCGTTATAGCGGACCTGCTGGTCTTCGTGATGCATGTGGTTCATGACCAGCTGCTTCCCACCGAGCTGCTCGATGACCCTGCAAACGGGAGAGACATGGTGAGGAAGATGCAATTACTCTCAAATTCACAGTTTATAAACAGGCATCTCAAATACCAAAATGCTAAAAAGGAAAGTAACAATGTACGAAAATAAACCAAACGTGTCTTTTTTTTTTTACATCATTTTCCCTGAACCACAGATTTACAGTATTCAAATATTTTTTTTTTAATTCCTAATGATAAATCCAACAGCTGTCCTCATTTCTCATCTCTAATCCAGAAAAGTATGATCTGCCCAGATACCACCCAGTCACCAGCATTTTAGATCATGGTTTTCTAAGTGGTTGAGTATTAACGTTTTTATTATCAGTATTTCTTGCTTGTTTAAAATCAGTATTGAACACCATCTAATTTTCATAATATACAATCAATATCAAGCCCACCAGTGACTGTGCTGTGTGACAGATAGGGGCTTAGAGGTAGACAGCAGGGAACAGAGGGTTAAAGAGCACCCATGCTAATTTCCTGGAAAAGACTACTGATTTTAAGATATCCACCGGTTTCTCAGAACAATGGGATATGCCATGTGACTTGGGCAGTGAGATGGAGGAGAACATTCATATCTTCGAGAGCACCGAGATGACTGACAACCGACACTGCTTTCTATCACCACACTTCCAACACCCTGAAAATCCACTTATTACATACACAAAGGAAAGTAAAAATGGTTATTTTCGTCATGCATAGAAATAGGTCCTCTGTTGCTTTGCAAAAGTGTGGTTACAGACAGAGCTGTGGAGTCTCAACTTCCACAAAACAGTGTGGACTGCCCTGTCCATTCTTCAGCCACCAGTCCTGTCTAGTGGAGGATACCTATTATATAGTCAGTGACAAGTGGCACCTTAATACAGTACGGTGTTTGGTGGTTTAAGACAATCTCACAGATCAGTAAGGTTTCTGGGGTCAGAAAGAAATAAGTAGATGGGGTCGGAGTGAAAGGGAAGCTTTTATCTGCATACCTTTTTATATTTTATTCTTTAAAGCATGGTTTTTTTAAAAAAATGTATTGAACTGAGGGGAACAAAAAAGAACATAATGTAAGTATCATCAAACATTAACTGAGTGCTTACTGCATGCCAGGCACTCTACTTTAAAACATTATCTAACAAATCAGCTCAGCCATTTATCAAACATGTTAATTAGACAAGTCCTTTACCTGGTAAATTCCTCCCTGACAAATAGGGAGGACAAGGACATCTTTACAGCGTTGCTGTGATGATTAAAGGACATAAAGCCTATGTCCCTGCAGGACACCAAGCCCAGCTCTGCAGCGATGATGATACAAGATGCTCTCCTGCCTCCCATTCTCACTGTAGCCAAAGGGATCTTAGCAAAACTCTGCATATTATTTTTACTACTTAAAATTCAGTGGCTTCTACTTCTCTTAAGAAAAGGACCCAGGCCAGGCTCATGCCTGTAATCCCAGCACTTTGGGAGACCAAGCTAGGACAAATTGCTTGAGCCCAGGAGTTCGAGACCAGCCTGGGTCACACAATGAGATGCTGTCTCCACAAAAAAATTAAAATAAAAAATTAGCCAGGCATGGTGGTGTGCACCTGTAGAAACAGCTGTTTAGAAGGCGGAGGTGGGAGGATCACTTGAGCCCAGTTCAAGGTTACAGTGAGCTATGATCGCACCACTGCACTCTAGCTGGAACAACAGGGTAAGACCGTTTCTTAAAAAAAATAAATAAAAATAAAACAAAGGACCCAAATCCTTAAAATAGCTGACAAGGTCCTTTCACAGTCGGCTTTGGAGCCCCACTGAGCTTCACAGAGCACGGTCACAGGCTGCTTGTTCTCTAGACTGCCTCTGAGGCCTGAGCTAGCAGCCAACAGCACCATAGCTCCTGCCTGAAGGAAGCTTCTCTAATGCACGAGTTTTCTCCACAGGCACGTAACAGCCCCTTCTTGCGCTTAGGAACATTATACACCACTCCAGCAGAAGGTCTGGGGCAATTTTAAACAGCAAAATCGCCCCCCCACACACACAAAAACCCCACAAAACTGCAAAAAAAAAAAAATATGGCACTAAACAGACCACGTAAAGGATGCTTGTTTCTAGCGTAAAACAGAACACAGGATGGCGGAATGTTGCCTTGTTCCCCCACAGCTGCAGATGTGTCCATGCGCGACTCCAATTATTCGACAATTCTATACATGTCCACGGATAACTGCGAAAGCGTCTCTAGTATTGGCACGGGTGTTGAAAATAAACTTTTTAGGAGGTGGGCAAATTCACAATTCTGGAACCAATGAATAATGAGGATCAAAATACAATCTCAGAAAACTGCCATGTTGTGAGCAAAATACGACTGAATCCCGAAGTGCTGGGATTACAGGTGTGAGCCAGCACGCCCAGCGAACCTTTCTTATGACTCAAGAAGTCTATTCTTGATAACTTGGTAAAAGTTCAAAAACAAAATAATTCTAATACTTGACATGAAAGAATTACGTAATTTAAAATGCTTGAGTATTATGATTAATCTTTTAGAAAACGTAGTTCAAATTGTTGGTCTGCAAATCCACTGAACATCCATAAAGTTTGGAAAACAAAAAAAACAAAAAAACCTCCTATAACCATGAGAGAAAACACTGTTTTGTTTTGTTTTGTTTTTTGAGAAGTTTCAAAAAGCAGAGTCTTAATGAAAGGAGAAAATAATTCGAAAACATATCTCAAAGCAGAAGGATCCGGAGCTTGCAGAGAAAATAAGTTATGCTGGTGAGAGGCTTCAGAATAAAGAATGACTATATTAGTCCACGATGTAAATATAAGCCACTGGAAGGACGTAGAAAAGAATTAGCATGGCCACAGTTTTGGGCCCAAAAAGGCTATTTCAGGAAAAGCACGGAGGATCGACTGCAGCAGTTACTGGTGATAGGAAGTCTAACGAAGGTACAGCATGGTGGGAGAGATCATCCTTCTTAGGGAGAAACAGTAAAGCAGGAAGAAAGAAAGGAACGGAGCAGTAGAGCAGAATTACGTGAAGGCACAGCAGGCTTCGGCCTTGGCAGCAGGTCAGGTGTGCACAACATAGCCAAAAGGTTCCATTTGAAACACTGGCTGGCTACTGAGGCAGTGCTGTGAGAAGATAAATTCTTCAACAAGCTTTTCACTTTCAGGATTTTAGAAAAATCATATTTTTATCTTCATTTGCTTTTTAGCACTTATAAATCTAAGAGGGCTCTATATACTATCGATCCGTCTGTTTTTCATGTTTAACACATTTTAGATGAGTTACAGATTAGACTATTAGCTACATTCATGTTTGCCTTATCTAAAGATCTTTAATTTTCCATAGAAAAACAGATTATTTTGGAATGATATTAATTTTGGACAGCTCTTGATATTACAGTGTCAAGAACTATGAGGGTCCTAGTTTTTACCCTACTTGCAGCTAACAAGTTAGCCTGCCACAGTTTCATGGATCCTGGTAGAAGACATGAGACTCCTAGGTCTGAGACAAAGGATAGTTTATTGTTCACAGCAACAGAAATAGCAAGATATTGGCATTTTAGTGCTGGTCCCCCAAGCCTCAATTTCCACAAGCCAACATAAAGGGAGCCAGATGAGCCCTGCACACTGTATAAGAGGAACCCTAAACTTAGAGAAACCCCAATCTCTCTATGGCAGTAAGCACATCTGCCCATTGCTCTTAGGCAGACGAACCTCTCTGTAAAGCACATTCAGTGCCTTGTCTTGCAAGAAGTTCAGAAAGGTGAGAGACAGAAGTCCAAAAGGCTTATCGGGAACAAAGAAAAATGAAAGGCATGACAAATGTCTTCGTACAATATCAACCCCTCATTTCTACACCATCTTACCTTCCAAAAAATTTATCCATGAACACAACACTTGTGGGTGGTTCTGATGAATTTGGCTGGCACAGGCTGGGACCAGGTCCACTTAATTAGTTTTATATGCCATTTCATTAAGGCTACTTACTACCTACAAGACTCCAAGCACCAGGATAAGGCCAACATGCAGCAGTGACCTCACCACCCATGTCCCGCAGGGTCCTGAACTCAACCACCTAAACAAATGCAATGAATCATCAGAGTCTACAAGGACAGCCTCCTTTTACAGAGCTCTCCACAATTGTCTGATGACTACGCAATCTACTGGTAGTGTTTCCTGAAATACTTGAAGGTTCCTTATGACCACCCCTAAAGTGCAAGTTACTGTCCCTTTAAGAGGCAGATGAGTTAATGCCTGGCTTCCATAAAGTATAATACCAGGGTACTCATCGTGCCCCTGGAAAGTGGTTTATCATTGCTGGGGCCACCCAACTGAGACCTTCATGAGTTAGGAAACAGGCTGGGTGACCTCCTGGCTGGATGATAAACCTTCAGAGTCTGAGTTCAGTTCAAATAACTGAGTCCTTATTTTAAGGAGAGACTGGCCTATTTGTCTATGCACCAGTCAGAGGAAATTTGTCCATACCATGGGATGGCTGAGGGATAGCTTTAGAATTGGGGAAATGGGAGAGACATACAGAGTTGCTGACAGGCATTTTGCTTAGGAGGTGCAGGAGCCACCATTATCTCTTCTGTTTCCAATAAATTTTTCAGTAAGGTTAAACGGAGTGGCCATGGTATAGCAGTGAGAGCTATCTGGCAGTTGGTGACAGGCCCAGCACTCAGTTAAACAGAAGTCACTGGCAACAGCTTGGGAGATTTGTGTGTTTTCCTTTGAAGAAAGCTCTAGAGGCAGTTCACTGGAAACAAAGATCACTGACGTCCCTCCCTCCCCTGTATCTCCAGGTTCTGAGGAGGTATTCTTCAGATGCTGAGGTTGCTGTTATCCTTCCACTGCTACAAAATCTGTGTGCCCCATTCCAATAGCTAGCCTCACTATTTTTTAACCATCCCTTAATTGTATCCAGATATTTGGTCTGAAAGGGCCAAGTACAAAAGGGACAACCGCATTTCTGCAAAACTTGCAGAAATCCATTAAGTTTCCGTCTTAGTGTGCGTGAGTCACTACAGAGGGACTTGGCAAGCACTAACCAAGCAGTCCTTTTCCTTATGATTCAGGTTACGTACGGGGGGTGGCAATTCTTTTCCTAAGGGCCAGATAAGTAAATATTTTACACTTAATTCATCTCTGTAAGTACAAATAGTAGACAAAAAATAGCCAGTGCTCGCAAAATGGCTACTGAATTAAATCATACAAACCAAAGAAAATCTTTAACATGAAATATCTAATGTGATCTACACAGTAGTATTATACAAGTGTACTTATATTTTTATACTACTTTTTTTTTTTTTTGAGACAGACTCGCTGTCACCCAGGCTGGAGTGCAGTGGTGCGATCTTGGCTCATGGCAACCTCTGCCTCCTGGGTTCAAGCAATTCTCCTGCCTCAGCCTCCCGAGTAGCTGGGACTATGGGCGCGTGCCACCACGCCCAGCTAATTTTTTTTTTTTTTAGTAGAGAAGAGGTTTCACTGTGTTAGCCAGGATGGTCTCAATCTCCTGACCTCGTGATCTGCCCACCTTGGCCTCCCAAAGTGCTGGGATTACAGGCGTGAGCCACCGCGCCCGGCCTATACTACTCATTTTTAACTGGGTTTATCATAATTCTCACTACTGTGGCAAACTTGATTTCATTTACTTTGTTAGTTCCTTTGCTAACCTACTCCATTTTTGATAAGCACATTATTTTAGACTCTACATTGAAGGTTTCAAGAAACCAAATGAAATGGCTTTCTCTTACCGTTTGCCTCGTGGATAATGCCGCACATATTCTCCAACATCATGAGCAGCAACAGCTAAGACCTGGGGATCATCTGACACTTCCAAAAGTTTTGTCAAGATTCTGAAACAAATTTTATCCAGAGAGATCAAGTTCTAATTTTTCTATAGAGGACAACAGAGCACAGGTATAATGAAGATATCTTCCTGAAAATAGACATTAGTATATTCATATTCTTCTAAATATTTCACTATTACACACAAATTTGCAGTTTTCAAAGCTTCATACATACATAACAAGTTTCTTTCAGATTCACAATGTAGGCCATGCACAATTTCCAAAATATCAGGGACTCCCCGCCTCAAGAAAACTAGAAGATGAAGAAAAGTTATTTTAACACAAAACGGCTACTTATATACATTTTCATAAGCCATTTGTAAACCCTAGGACCTACTGTATTTTAATGCTCAAGGGCCTAAAAATAGATGGAAAACTTCTCAATTCATTCTAAAAGCAGAGCATAACTGTGATAACCAGTCAGAATGAAGGTTTTTTAAATGGCTTGGTAGAAGACCAACATATAAAAACAACTCTTTCTAATATCCCAGCAACTCAGAAATAGATACATAAAAACCTTAACAAATTAGCCAACTGAACCCACTAGTACACTGAGAGACAATATTCAGTTTTCAGCTCAAATGTCATCTCTTGTATAAGAGGCCAGGATTACCCTAAGGCAGTACTCTCCCCATCATTCTCTTTTCCTTCTCCACTTTTCTTTATAATACTAATTACCACCTGCCATTGTAATATGTATTAAGACAGTCATGTTGAATGACTTCAAGTCATAGGAAGGAAAAATGACAGATCACAGATCAATACATTTAGTCTGATGACATGTATAAGTAATGGTATATAAAGATATAGGTAAGGTATGTCTAGGCACCGAAAGAGACCATGGCCTGCTGATCCTAGTTCCTCCTCAGGAAGAGTCTGAGATTGAATAGCAGTGAAGAAACCTCTCCACTTTAGTTCTCTCTGCCTTCAAGATGAAACAAGACATATATTCAGTTTCTCATATATCTATTTATGTTTTTAACATTTCAAACTATGTACGTTTTTAAAAGGCTAACTTGCAAATTATTCTAAAATTAAATTTAATTCAACTGAAACATTTTGATAATTTCAAAAGATTACTTCTATGTTTTATTTCGATAATTTAAATATCAAGAAATTTTATGAAATTATAAGCAAATTACATTAACAAAAATAATTTAAAATATAACATTTGTTCTCAAGAAAAGAAAAATAGCTCAGAGTTGTCAAAGCTATGTGAAATATATAAAATTTTTCACACCCAGAAACAAGAGTGTGGGTCCAAGGGCAATTATTTAAAGGCAGTTTGTCCCTAACTGTCCCACTCATTACCCTCATGTTCCTGGAATTTGTGATACGAACATCAATGTACAGCTAATCAACAGTTTATGTCATTTTAATGTAAATTCTTGATAAACGACTTAGGAACTGCCTCTTCTTTTTCCCTTAAAAGCCCACTTGTAACTGCTACTAATTGGAGTGTATATTCAAGGCAACTTGAATCTATGCTCTCAGGTAGCCATCTTCAAGCTTTGAGCTCGAACAATCTCTGTATTTAATCTTACTTTCTAAATTTCGTTATTTAAGACTGACATTCTGAATACATCAAACCAGAAGTCAGAAAATAACAGCTCAAGTCCAAACCCAGATGCCATCTGTTTCTGTAAATGTTTTACTGGAACACAGCCACGCTCATTAGTTTACTTGTTGCCCATAGCTGGCACTGCAATGGCAGAGGTGAGTAATTTGGGACAGAAACAAAATGGTTCAAAAGTCAAAAATATTTACTACCTGGGTGGGTCTTTACCAAATCACGCTGCCAATCCCTGCCTTAAACCATTCTCAGTGACTTAAGCCATTCTCCATACGGCTGAGACCCTCCCTGATACCCAAAATACGGTGTACACACCAGCAGCATGGACATCACCTGGTTACTTAGAAATGCTGACCACAGACCCTAATCTAGGACTACTGAATTAGAATCTGCATTTTAACAAGATCTCCATTAACATTTGAGATGCACAGCCTTAGAGTCAAATAATGTTAGAACTGGAAGGAATCACAGACTTTCTAGTCAAATCTGCAAAATGTGGACATGATTTTAATTCTTACCCTTCAGGACCATTAAGTCCACTAAATATCTTCAGCAACAATGAAAACATCTTTGTATTATTAGCTATAAACCTGCTGAGCATGCTATTTCTGTGTCAAATAATCAATAAAAATGTTCAAAAGAACAGGTTCAAAATAAGAGATTTTATGGTACGCAATGAGAGAGTTCCCTCCAAGATGTATCTGAATACAGTTAAGTCAACAATAGATTCAACAATCACAATCCAAACCTCTATTGCCACATTAACCACAAGTCATGATTCTATCAAATAGTCCAATGGATCCAGGCAGCAACACACCACAGCTCTGTAGTTAGACCAAATGTGATTTCTGCCTCGACATTAGCTAGAAATGTAATCTTGAAAAGCATCTGTTATAATCAAATTAGAATTTACACTATTATTCTAATTGATCACTCAACAAATACATTCATTCTCTTTCACAATGTTTTCCCTCAGTTTTAGAAACTTGTTTTCCCTCTCAGCTTTTCCTTTTCTTCTATCTCCATGGCTTCTTATATTTCAGAGTATTTCCTTATTCAAAATACATATTTATTTCAAAACTACTAACATACAAGCTACAAGGTATTTTCTCTACAGTTCAAAAGTGAGAGGGAAAAATTAACTTACCTACTTGCCAAGTCTGGAATTACCTGACGTAAGTGTGGTTATCCACAGATAAAAGGAAGACCAGTATGCGTGGTGCTTTTTAAACAGCAGAATCAAATAAAGATTTCATCCAGATCTATCTTAAATGGGCAGCACTAGTACCTGTCATTGACCTCTTGCAGATAATTTGTAAGAATGTAAAGAGTATCAGGTGACATGATCAGGGGGTTGTTAAGCTGCCGCTCTAAAATAATAATTGGTTGCAGCTGGCGCCAGGGAAAGAGAGTTTCCCAACAATAGAAAACACCTGAAGCTGGTGATCAGCAGCTTCCCAATAGTATCTCAAGAGTGGGGTGGGCAGGCTTAAGCATGCGCATTAAGGTGCAAAATGGCCGAGTTTAACCGGTATATGACCTTCCTCTAGGAATGCTCAACCAAGGGGAAAATGCCTTCAGTGAGCATGAACACAACTTCAGTAAACATACTGTGCATGTGGCCCCTCCCAAGTGCTGGCAGGCCACTGAACGTGACAGGCTAGCCCAAGGGAAACATCGAGGGAGGAGAAATGGAAACTCCAGAACCATGCCAATGTATAAAACCCCAAGTCAAGGGCAGAACAGGGCACTTGGATCTCCCAAGTCACCCACCTGGCCCTCTTCCAAGTGTACTTTACTTCCTTTCATTCCTGCTCTAAAACTTTTTTAATAAGCCTTCACTTCTGCTCTAAAACTTGCCCTGGTCTCTCACTCTGCCTTAAACCTATTTCTGCCCCTCAGCAGAATTATTTCCTCCAAGGAGGCAAGGATCGAGTTGCTGCAGACCCATACATATTCACAACTGGTAACACCCCAAGTGACAGAAGAGACTCCCCTTCTTGGCCAAGGGGACCCCAGAGAAACCTCAAAAACTAAGTTTCAGGCTATGATGGGAAGAGGGATCAGACAAAACTCATAATACCCCTTCCCTTTTGGAGTTTAGGCACAACTGGCCACCATTAATGTAAAACAGAAATCAGGTACACTTTCTCAGGGCTCCATAAGACTGTTTCTCCCAAGACAGTGGTCACTCATATTGGCTCAGAAGAAACCTCTTCTGAGGTTTCACAGAGTTTGGTTTCTCCATTAACAAGAATAAAAACTAAAGACAAACAATAATTTTAAATTTCTCATCATCATATAAACATAAAAGAAAAACACCATATATCAGCTGGGCGCGGTGGGTTCACGCCTGTAATCTCAGCACTTTGCAAGGCTGAGGCGGGCGGATCATGAGGTCCGGAGATCAAGACCATCCTGGCTAACACGGCGAAAACCCGTCTCTACTAAAAAATAGAAAAAATTAGCCGGGCATGGTGGTGGGCACCTGTAGTCCCAGCTACTAGGGAGGCTGAGGCAGGAGAATGGCGTGAACCTGGGAGGCAGAGCTTGTAGTGAGCCGAGATCGTGCCACTGCACTCCAGCCTGGGTGACAGAGCAAGACTCCGTCTCAAAAAAAAAAAGAAAAAGAAAAGAAAAATACCATATACCATTGTTCCTGGCTATTCAGAAAAATCACAGTGTCATACAAAGATAAAGGGAATAATCTGAAGAAGCCACAAAAATTAAAACCTAACACCAAAAACTAGAAGGTACCCTTTTCAAAAGTCTCTTTAAGTGTATCATAATAAAGATACACATAATGCTTTTGTAATAATTTGTAAAACGTTCCCCTCCATTATATTCAAGTTTTCTAAAAACTAGATTTAAAAAAAAAATCCAAGCTCTTTTTGTTGTTAAAACTCAAAGTCAAAAGGTAACAATGAAAAACTAACCCATTCCTTACCACTTCCTATTCTGTCAGTCTTGCTGACATCAAGCACTCACTTTGATTTACCACACTTCGTTTAAATAAGAATAATGTATCATTTTCAGTAATACACAGAAAATTGAGTCTGAACAACACAGACAGGTGGATCTGAAAAATGTTCCATCTGGATGCCTCATTTAAATGACAGTAGGAGGATTTCTTAAAAGTATAAATCTATAAGGAAGGACGAAATGGGAAATGAAACAAAAACAATAAAATATTGAAGCGGAAAGTCAGAAGAACAAATATTAAATATGAGAAAACCAAATACCAAGCTGGCAGGGAGGTAAGCCAAGGAGCAACCTGATTTACAACACAGAACTAATTATACCAGTATTTTTAGATACCAGGCTCAAACTGTGCTGCCTCATATGACAACCACTAGCCACATGTGGTTTGTTTTAAAGTTAAATTGGTTAAAATTTAGTTTCTCAGTTACCAAGAACATTTCCAGTGCTCTTTAGTGACAAACTATTGTACTGAGCAGAACAGATATAAACTACTTCTATCATCACAAAAAGTTCCATTGAAGTTGAGGTAGAAGGTGAAAAACTGTAATGCAATATCTATAGAAACACTATAAAAAAATCACACACAAACGAATAAATGTAATGAAAAACGGACAAGAGAGTAACATTATCCGACGGAAATCCTACATAAATGAAGGGATATACTACCATGTTCATGGATTGGAGGACCCTCCTTCCAAATTAAAATAATATCAACTCCCCCTGGAATAAACTATGGCTTCAATCCCAATCAAAATACCGGTCAAACCATTTGTTTGACAAGCTGATTCTAAAATGCGTACAGAAATGCGGAAGTCCAGAAAGCACCAAGACACCTTGGAAGAACAGGTAAGCTCATACTATCAGACACCAAGACAGAAAATAATGAATGGCAATTAACATAACATAGTATTGGAGTAAGAACAGACAAATAGATGATGGAATGGAACAAACAATTCATAAAGACATTTGCATAGGAGAGGTTCTAGCCAGAGCAATTGGGCAAAAAACAGAAATAAAAGGCACCCAGATTGAAAAAGTGAGAAGTAAAACTCTCTATTCACAGATGACATAATCTTGTACAGTTGATCATTGAACAGCACAAGTCTGAACTGGTCCACTTACACATGGATTTTCTTACACCTTTGCCACCCTTGAAACAGCAACACCAACATCTTCTCTTTCTCAGTCTCCTCAACACGACGATGAGGAGGATGAAGATCTTTACAATGATCCACTTCCACTTAATGGACGGTAAATATATCTTCTCTTTCTTATGATTTTCTTAATAATATTTTTTATCTAATTTATTGTAAGAATACAGTATATAACACAGGTAACATTCAAAATATGTATTAATCAACTGTTTATTATCAGTGAGGCTTCTAGTCAACAGGAAGTTATTAGTAGTTAAGTTTTGGAGAAGCTAAAAGTTATACGTGGCTTTTTGACTGTGGGGAAGGAGGGTCGGCATCCCTAATTCCTGCATATTCGAGGGCCAACAGCAGACAGAAAATACAAAGGAATCCAATAAAGAAAAGGGTATTATAAGGTCAATCTACAAAACTCAATTGTTTTTCTATAAACTTGCAATAAATAATTTAAAAAAAAGAAAACAACTTCATTTACAATAGCATCAAAAGGACAAAATATTTAGAAATAAATTTAACAAAAGACATGCCAAATTTATATTCTGAAATCTACAAAACACTGTTGAAAGAAATTAAATATGATCTAAACAAATCAGAAAACATCCCAGGTTCATGGATCTGAATACCAAATACTTCCCAAACTGACATACAGCTTCAACGGAATCCCTATTTGAGTCCAAACTGGGTTCTTTGTAGATTTTAACGAGGTGATTCTAAAATTCATATGAAATGTTAAGGGACCCAGAATAGCCAAAATCATCTTGGAAACAAAAGAGCAGACTTCTTCCAGTTTCTGGTATAGCATGTAAAGAGCTTGGAAATCATCACTCCGATCTTCACAGCAGGAAAAAAAACAAATGCTGAACAAAACAAGTCGTCTTAGATCCATCAGGATCCATCAGAGAACTGAGGTCCCAGGACAAAGCACCTCCCTGGAAGCTAGAGAGATGGGTGACAGAGAATCAAAGCTTATTGGGAGCAGAAACTGCTGTTGGATCTATCAACTGGTAGAAACACTTAAAGGCAAACTGACTAATTGCTAAAGATTGAACAAAAACTAGCTAGAGAAATAAAAACCCCAAGGAGTCTAGTCTTATGGAAGTTAGGTGGCCTTCACAGTGCTCACCTAAGGAGAAGTGGATAATCGAATAGGCCTATATCTATTAAAGAAATGAGTAATTAATAACCTTACAAAACAGAAAGCAACAGGCCTACATGTTCTCACTGGTAAATTATGTCAAACATTTAAGAAAGAAACAATACCAATTCTCTACAGTCTCTTCCAGAAAACAGAAGCAGAGGGAACAACTCTTAAATCATTCTATGAGACCAACATGACCATAATCCCAAAATCAGAAAAAGACATCACAAGAAAGGAAATTTACAGAGCACTATCTCTCATGAACACAGATGCAAAAATCCTCAACAAAAATATTGGCAAATCAAATCTAATAACATGCAAAATGAATTATTAAACTATGACCACACAGGATTGAGTCCGGCTATGCAAGGCTAGTGTAATATTTTGTAGTGTAATATTTGAGAATCAATTAATGTAGCCCATCACACCAACAGGCTAAAGAAGAAAAACCATATCAATAGAGTTAGGAAAATTATTTGACAAATTCAATATCCATTCATGATAAAAACTCTCAGCAAATTAGGAATAGAGGGAAACATTCTCAACTTTACCAAATAAAGATAGTGTGCAAAAAAAAAATCTATAGTTAACATCATACTGAATAATGAGAAACTAGATGCTTTCCTCCCTAAGATCAGGAGCAAGGCAAGGATGTACCCTCTCATCACTGTATTCACCATCATATTGGAAGTATTATTAAGCGTAATAAAACAAAAAAGGAAATAAAAGAAATAATTACAGCAAAGTCACAGGATACGAGGTAAATCTATGATTCACTTGTTTCCCCATACACTATCCCTGAACAATTGGAATTTCAAATTAAAAACACAGCACTAGGCCAAGCATAGTGGCTCATGCCTATAATCCTAGCATTTTGAAAGGCAGAGACGGGAGGATTGCTTTGAGGCCAGGAATTCGAGACCAATCTGGGCAACAGAGTGACATCCCATCTCCACAAAACTTTAAAAAATTACAAAAAAAAAAAATAGCCAGACACGGTGGTATGTGCCTGTAGTCCTAGCTGCTCAGGAGGTTGAGATGGGAGGATCTCTTGAACCCAGGAGTTTGACGTTACAGTTAGCTATGATCACACCACTTCACTCCAGTCTGGATGACAGAGCTAGATCCTGCCTCTTAAAAAAGGGGAAAAGGCCAGGCACGGTGGCTCACGCCTGTAATCCCAGGACTTTGGGAGGCCGAGATGGGTAGATCATGAGGTCAGGAGTTAGAGACTGGCCTGGCCAACATGGTGAAACCCCATCTCTACTAAAAATACAACAATGAGCTGGGCATGGTGGTGCACTCCTGTAATCCCAGCTACTCAGGAGGCTGAGGCTGGAGAATCTTGAACCCAGGAGGCAGAGGCTGCAGTGAGCCGAGATTGCGCCATTGCAATCTGGGCAATAGAGTGAGACTCTGTCTCAAAAAAAAAAAAAAGAGGCAGGGGGGTGGACAACAACAACAACAACACACACCCACCCACACACACACACACACACAAGACCATTAGCATCAAAAAAAAAGAGAGAAAGAGAAATACTTAGGTATAAATGTAACAAAATATGTGCAAGATCTATATGAGGAAAACAAAAGCCAAATGAAAGGAATCAAAGAAAATTGAAACAAATAAACAGATATTCCACATTCACAAGTAGAAAGACTCTACACTGTCAAGATACCAATTGTTCCCAACTCCATCTATAGATTCAATACAATCCCAATCAAAATCCTTGCAAGTTATTTTGTAGATACTGACAAACTAAAGTTTGTTTCCATATATTCTAAAGTTATGGAAAAGCAAAAGACCCAGAATGGCCAGCACAATATTAAAGAACAACAAAGTCACAGGACTGACATTACCAACTCCAAGATTTACTATAAAAACAGGACTCAAAACAATATGGTATTGGTAAAAGAACAGACAAATAGATCGCTGAAACAGAAGAGAGGGCCCAGAAATAGACCCACACAAATACAGTCAACTGATCTTGTGACAGTGGAGCAAGGGCAATTCATTGGAGCAAAGATAGTCTTGTCAAAACCCACAGAGCTACATACAAAGTTGAAAAGTTCAGAATGAGGAAACTATACAATACAAAGAGTGAATTCTAATGCAAACTATGTATGAACTTTAGTTAATAACATATCAATATTAGTTCATCAATTGTAACAAATGTACCACACTAATGCTAACAAGTGGACGTTAGAAACAGGAAACGGTGTTGGTGGAGGTAGAGGTAGCATATGAAAGCACTCTACTTTTTGCTCGATTTTTCTGTGAATCTAAAATTGTTCTAAAAATTAAAGTCTATTTTAAAAGTTGTAGTAAGGTATATATTAGTAATTCTCACACTGTGTGTGACAGCAAACTCTAGTAACAATTTAAAATATCTACCAATTAGAGACTCATTAAAGATACACTCTTTTTCTCATAAAAAGAAAAAAGGTAGAAAGTCATACTTCCTGTTTTCCAAACTGACAATAAAGCAACAGCAATCAAAACAGTGTGGTACTGCTATCACAGTAATCTTATTGACCAGCAGAGAGTCCAGAAATAAACCCAAGTCTATAGTCAACTGATTTTCAACAAGGATGCCAAGATAATTCAATAAGTAAAGAATAGTCTTTTCAACAAATAGTACTTAGGACAACTGGATAGCCACATGCAAAAGAAAGAAGTTGGACCCTTACTTCATGCCATATACAAAAATTAACTCAAAATGGATCAAAAACCCAAATGTAAGAGCCAAGTCTATAAAAATATTGTGAAAACATGGGAGTAAATCTTCATAATCTCAGTTTTAGCAACACACCAAAAGCATGAATAACTAAGGAAAAAATTAATTAGACTTGATAGAAATTTTAGAATTTTTGTGCTTCACAAGGACACTGTCAAGAAAGTGATAAGATAACCCACAACATGAGATAAAATATTTACAAATCACATATCTGAATCTGGGACCTGTATCCAGAATATATAAAGAACCCTTACAACTAAGTAATAAAAAGACAACCCAACTGAAAAATGAGCCAAGCATCTAAACAGACATTTCTCCAAAGTAGATATACAAATGGCCCACAAGCACATGAAAAAGATGCTTGACATTATCAGCCATCAGGA
Source organism: Macaca fascicularis (assembly GCF_037993035.2). Classification (NCBI taxonomy): domain Eukaryota; kingdom Metazoa; phylum Chordata; class Mammalia; order Primates; family Cercopithecidae; genus Macaca; species Macaca fascicularis. Next base: position 63,742,135 of record NC_088382.1, read on the forward strand.
ATACAAATAGATACCACAATGAGATATCACTGCACACTCACTCAAGGTGGCTAGAATCAAAAAGTCAGGTCATAACAAATGTTGGCAAAGATGTGGAGAAATCAGAACCCTCATTCACTGTTAGTGGGAATAGCAAATTGTGTAGCCACTTTGGAAAACAGTCTGGCAGTTCCTCAAATGGTTAATCACAGAGTTAACATATGACTCAGCAATTTCACACCCAAGTATCTAACAGCAAGACAAATGAAAACATACCCACACAACTTGTATCACAACTATTACTGGCAATATTTATAATAACCAAAAGGTGGAAACAACCCAAAAGTTCATGAACTGATGAGTGCATAAATAAAATGTGGTCTTATCCACATAATAGAAAATCATTCAACCATAAAAAGGAATGAAGTAGTGATAAATTCCACAACACGGATGAACCCTGAACACATTACAGTACGTGAAAGAAGCCAGTCATGAAAAACATACATGATTCCATTTACATGAAATTTCTGTAACAGGCAAATCCAGGTATCAGTGGTTACTTAGGGCTAGGTAGATGGGTGGATAGAGAGGTGATGGCCAAAGGATATGACGTTTCTTTTTGAAGCAATGGGTACAAATATCTGAATATACTATAAACCACTGAATTTTATTGTTTAAACATATGAATTGTATGCTATATAAACTATATCTCACTAAAAAAAGAAACAAACCTACACATATCAGTCATCTTATTATGACAAAAGTAAACCTGGAGAGCACTGGGGGAAATGTTTTCAACAAATGGAGCTGGTTCAATTAAATATCTATGGAAAGAAAAAAATAAATCCTGTTGCCTACTTTATGCCTTACCCAAAAATCAATTCCAGATGGACTGGGTATCTAACTATAAGAAGTTAAACAATAAAGTTTCCAGGAGATATCATATAAAGACATTTTCGTGACCTTGAGTAGGCAAAAACTTCTTAACCAGGACACAGAAAAGCACTAGCCAAACAGGGAAAGACTGATGAATTGAGCTACATCAAAATTTAGAGCACCTCTTCATCAAGACACAATTAAAAAGTAAAATGGCATGTGACAGAGTGGGGACAAAATGGCTGTGATGAAAATATACATATGAGACAACAACCTCATGTTCAGAATACATATAGAACTCCTGTAGAAGGAAAGAAAATAGACTTGAACAGGCACTTCTCCAAGAAAAGATGTCCAGATGGTCAAATGGATATGAAAAGGTATTTAACCACATTAGTCAGCAAGAAAATACAAATTAAAACCACAGAATATCTAAAATTTAGAGTGACAAAAACAAGTGTTGGTGAGGATTTGGGATAACAGATATTAAGAGTGTAAAGTGGAATAATAAACTTACTTCAAGAGTTCATAGTTCTTCTCATTTAACCTCACGGCATTCTCTCTCCAAAATTTCTCAGATTTGTGCACAGGACTCCATTCCAGCCTTCCAGATTTAAGTTCTGAACTGTATTCATCAAATGAACTATAAAAATGTTTAAAGAATTCAAGGTTTATAAGAATCTGACACTCCAAAATTAAGCAAAATAAAATGTCTTCACTTATTATTTAATTACAAAGACTGACCATCCTTTGTACATTAACAAACTACCACTAAACGAACTTTAAACAATTTAAATAATCTTTAATAAATCATGTGAAATGTTATTCAGTGTAGTAAGGTCCAACTCTCCTGTCAAATTTGAATGCTGGGTATGAGACATAAAAATCAACATTTGCTTTCAAAATCCTTACTCCAATATATACATGAATGTGTATAAGAAAAAAATTGATAGATCTATCAGAATTTCTACCATGACACTTGAAATACTATATTTCCCAGACCAATAGGCAAAATAATATGTTACGTAAAAGCATAGTACTTTAACATAATAAACTCCATTATACTATAAATATCATAAACTATAATAATACATCATAAAAACAAAATCACACGTATTGGCACAATATTTTACAATGTGATGACAAAGAGTATAGACAGAAATAACTGAATTAATCCATTACGGACTAAAGACAAAAGCCTCTGTACATATAACAAACTGCAATTCACCTTAATTTAAAAACCATTCACTGGAGAGTAACTTGATTACTCCAAGCTTTACAGTATGAAAATTTTTAATGTGGTTAGCCAGTAGACAAACACACTGTCAGAACATACTTGGACTTTCTCTCAAGTAAAAATTTAAAAAAGATGCAACCATTCAAACACTAATAGTAATTCAGTATAACCAAGATGTACTAGATAAATTCATCAGAGGGTACCATTTGAATAAAGCAGTAAAACACTTTAATGTAGGGCCAGTTAGTACAAGAAGTAAACTAGTATTTTTAATATTCGTATCCTAATCCTATAATAGCAAAAACAGAGACCAGCCTCTTTTAGCTGCGTCCATCACCCTATTAGCTTTATGTAAATAGTATTTTTCAAATTACCAAATTCAAGGTGAAAAATCAGTAATAATTAGCTAAAATGGATTAAATCATTTAGAAAGCTATCACTAATCTTATTTTTTACAAAAACAGGCCTTAAATGATTATTACAGAGAACCAGTCATCGGTTTTTAATAAACATAGTAACAGAATGTATAGCTGTGAAGCCTATTCCTGGCCTGCCTATTATAATCAATGTATCCATATTTGAAATATTTGAAATTCTAGAAAAATAAAAATCATTTTTCTTCCTCCACAAGATCCATTACAAACCACTGATACAGATAACACCTCCCACCTCTGGGAAATCTTTGGGCCTTGGGATTATGGCTGCACTGAATCATCTGGTAAATACATTTCTGGAGCACATACTATGCTGAAGGCGTTTGCAGAGCAGACGGAACCTCACAACAAATCCTGCAAGGTTAACATTTTTATTACTGTTTTACTAAAAGAAAAACAGACTTGAAAAACTCAAGAAGCTTGTGCAAGGTCACACATGGAAAAAGTAGCCAAACAATTCCAAGAATCAGCCTGGCTCCAAACCCTAGTCCACCCAAGACAAGTACCTATTTCCAGAGAGTAACCCTTTAAAAAACGTGCCAATGGTAATTTAAAAACAAAGAATACGAGTGTTAATGGAAAAGATCATCAAGATATTATGTACGAAACAGAAAAAGAACAAGATCCAAAAGAATATGCAGAGCCCCATTTGTGGGTTGTAGGGGGCAGGCAGAGAAGGGCTAGAAGGCTTTTTAGAAGCCAACACAAGAGACACGAGGGAGAGTGAGGCGAGGCAGTGAAGATGGTGGGAGTGGCATGCAGTTCCTTCCATACTGGCTAATTCTTTCCCTGTATATACATTATTTACATTACTTTTAATATTAAAAAATGAGACAAAAGTCCTTCAAAAAGCAGGAAAACAAATACTTTCTCCATATACAGGCAAACCTCCTCCACTAATTAACAAACTACTGTTGTTGCTTAAAAAGACTCTAAGAGAAGACTCTCGAGGAGCTCCAGGGTGGAGTCACATCCTGAGGGAGTAAAGCTGGTCAGAGTTTAGACAGCAAAAAACAGTGGGAATCTCCCCAAATTAGAAGAGGTAACACAGTTCTGTCCAACTGTTGCCATGTCAGAATGATGTCTTCCCAGGAGACATTAATGTATTTTAGTGAACTCTCTTGATTTGTATAGGTGACAACAAATTCAGGTTTTCTTAAAATGCTATGCAAGTCGAACAAAGTCCAACAGATCCAGCACATGAGAATTAAAAAGAATAACACACCTAAGGTCCTGGACACTCTCTCCAAGTTTTTCCAAAAGAAATTTGATATCTTCGCTGATATCTTCATCATCGTACTTCTGCTGCTCCAAGTTCTCCAACTGTTTCAGAACTTTGCACTGAATCATAGCCAGGGCATATTCTTGGCGAGTTTCTCTTTCAGTTGATTTTTCTAAAAAGTTCTGGGTTAGACAAAGTGATAGTGAGAAAACTACATAATTTGTCATGTGATGTTCACAGACCTCTGCACATTCTTTTATAGTCTCTCTCCTCCTCCTATTCTCAAGTTTAACTATCACCTTGAAGTGGATGACTCTATCTCAAATCCTTACTTCGCTCCTGAGTGTCTGTCCCATATCAGAAGCCTACTTCTGATCACTTTTGTATTTCCTGGATTACTAAACATCTTTAATTATTGACCCAGATGAGCCCTACAACACTGAACACGTTTACAATGAAATCCACCAGAATCCTTTCTCATTGCCTTGCTCTGGCTGTGAGCTCTCGTTTGTTGCCCACCTAGAGCACACAGGATACTAAGAAAGAGTGTTTCTTCAAGTTCGCAGTCAAGCCAAGTTCTCCAGTTCCCAGTCTGTCACCATTTTCCCACGTCTATAATAAAATTGTAAGTGCACAAGGGACAACAATTTTTTAAACTCCCTTGTTTGAACAATTATCAGAAAAGTTTTGCAACATTCAGGCAAATTCCTGAGTTCTCTTCTAGGATTTTCTATTTCTAAGAGTACTTAAGTAAACAACAAAAGAATCCACAAATTTGTAAAAATAAGCTGTCATGGAATTAAGCAATGTTTCTAAGTAAGGACCAGGCTAAACTCTTGGAACAAGAAGCAACAACACAGACCTCTGTTTTCAAAAAAGTTACTTTCACCAAGCTGGTTTAAAAAGCCTGTCAAATTAAAAAAAAAAAAAAAAAACCACACACAGTAACAATTAACTCCAATTGTAACAAAATTTGAATATTTTTCTTTTTACAAGTAAGTTCTATCCCTAATAATGAGGCTGAACAAATGCACAAAGTGATTTAGCTTAGCATGTGGAAGTCAGTGAAACCAATGCCCACCAACCTTCCCTTTATGTTTCTACCAGATTTTAAGTACCCTGAGAGTAGTTTGCCTTATTTTTCTTTCTAGCACAAGTGCTCAGCTCAGAGTTGATATTTAATAATAAAATATTTGTGAACCTAATATTCCTCCTCAGTGCTTACATCGATAGATATGAGAAATTACTTGCAATCCTCCTTATTATGAATAGATGAGTAGAGTAACAGCAACAGTATAACTAAATTAATTTGCTTTTAAAATTACTTCAAAACTAAAACATGAACGTCCACTCAGGTATGATGGATTTAAGAACCTACTGAACCAACCTCTCTCTGGCAGAAAACAACTATAAAACCTAAACAGACTGAAAAGGCAACTACTTAAAAAAAACAGTAAATAGAAGCAGACAGACTCTGGTATGAAGTTCATACTCACATACAGTAGGGAAGTCAAGGAACAATACAAGTACGTTCCTGTCACTGCAATTTTTATCCTGAAGCTAAGGCACAGTGGCAGAGAAGCCACAGAAAAGCCAAAAATAGTCTTTCTGGCCTGGGGAACCAGAAAAGTGAAGCTGGAAAAACATGAACGCTGAGGGGTAAGGCTGGGGGGAGCCCCAGAAAACAAAGAGCAATAAAGGAGACCCAAATCCTGTCTGAATACAGCTCCAGAATGAACCAGATACTAGAACTAACAAAGACTTCAAAGCAATTATTATAAAAATCCTCAATGAAATAAAATGCTTTCAATACATGAAAAATTTCAAACAAAAAAGGTATAAATTATTTAAAAAGAAACAGAAATCCTAGAAGTAAAACTACAATTTCTGAAATCAAAAAATCAGCTGATGGACTTAAGAACCAAGTGGAGATAAAACAGAAAAAGAGTAAGTGAACTTGAAAATAAGTTAAAATTATCCAAGGAGAAGAATGAAGAGATAAAAGATTTTTTTAAACAAATAAATAGAGACTCAGTAATCTGTTACATATTATCAAATGACCCAACACATGAGCAACTGGGATACCAAAAGGAGAGGTGGAAGAGAATGGGGCTGATATTTTATTTGAAGAAATAATAGCTGAAAGTTTCCCAAATTCAATGTCAGAGAAATTTTCAGACACAAGATGTCCAGTGAACACCAAGCCCAAGGAAAGGCATAGCATTGTCAAGCCAACAAAAAGTTTAAAGAATATTTTTGTTGCCTATAGAATTCTGAGTTTATAATTCACAAACAGACAAAACTAAAATGTAAGAACCAAAGTGATCCTGGTAAACTTCAAGACTATTGAAGTTAACAAAGCTTCCATCTACTTAAAGTAGAAAGTATTCATTTCAGAGAGAGAGGACAGTTCAGTTTGAACTGTTATCTTCAGTCAGAAAAACAAAACTACGATTCTGTGATATTTTCATCAGGTTACTTCTGAATTTCTATCATGTTACTGTTTTATCCTTTCATGTAAAACATTGTGAACAAAGTGTATATTTACTGGTTCAATTTTAAATATATTCCAGAGACTCCATTTCCAGGAATGGTAAAGTGGCTTCTATCAGATCAACCCTTCCATAGAAACCAACTACAAAATCTGGATGAAATATAAAAGATTACCTGAAGGAACAAAAGGTAGCAGAAACTAGAATGGAGTCTAGATATGAAAAAAAGAAAGGAATGACACTAGGAAAATTTCTAGTTTTATATATGGCTCTCTTCCTGAAGATAAGCTCCACTCAGAAAAATGCAGGTAAAACTCAAGACGGAAACCACAGCCTCAATTGCCTAAGGAGACAGAGGACAGTTCAGAGTGACGATAGCAGCTAGAAAGTGAGAGGAGAAATCAGAGAGAAACATAAAGGAGACCCAAATTCTGCATATGAACTCTGCCCAAATCTCTAGCTGACCAGGGACCTATGCAATGCAAGGACAAACTCCCAGCAGCCCAGCTACATCTAAAAGAACTGAAAAAATATTTAAGCTGCTTCTCACCACAGGAAGAGAGAGCTTGGAGTTGGAGCCCAGCCAAGTTAACTGCCTGCTAAAGAACCTCAATGTCCTATGGAGAAACATAACAGAAACCAGTTCTAGGATGTATGATTTACAACATTCAGAATATACTCCCAAATTAATAAGCATATGAAGAAACAGGAAAATGTGACCAACACTCAAGAGAAAAGTCAGAGAAAGACCAACCCTGAGATGAATTAGATATTGGAGTTTGCAGAAAAAGATTTAAAGTAAACATTACGACTATGACCAAAGAAAAAAACGGTACCAATAAAAAAGCAAAAAAAGAAAGTTCAGTGGAGACACAGACACTAAATTCCCAAATGGAAATCCTAGAAATAAAAATATAGATGATTTGAAATTTTAAAATTTACAAAAGAGCCTAAAAGTAAACTGGAGATGACAAAGGAGTCAGTGAACATGAAGACACAACAATAGAAATTATTCAATTTCAGAGACAGATAGAAAAAAATACTGTTTATTCCCTCCCACAAACAAAGTGAACAAAGGCTCGGTGACTTGCAGTGCAATATCAAAAGGTCTAACGTAAGTGGAATTAGAATGCCAGAAGGCAAGGATAATTAAAAAGGTGCAAATGTATACCTGAAAATATAATGGCCAAAATTTTCCATCTTTAGCAAAAGATACAACTCTACAAATCTGTAAGTTCAGTAAATACTAGGAAAGGTAGATACAAATAAAACTAAATCCAGACACATCACAGTCAATCTTCAGAAAACCAAATATAGTAAAATTTTCATAGCAACCAGAAAAAGATAACACATTATATACAGGGAACAAAAATACAAAGGAAAGGTGACTTCTCGTCAGAAATTATGGAGATAATTCTGCTGAGAGAGAGTATTAAAAAAAGAGAGAGAAAAATAAAGGAGAAAGGTCAGAAGAAAGTGGAATGATATCTTGAAAGTACTGAAAGGAAAAAAAAAAAATTATATCCAGCAAAAATATCCTTCCAGAATAAAGGTAAAATAAAATCATTTTTTATAATAAAACTGAGATAATCAGTCACCAGCAGACATACGCTGGAAGATATCCAAAAGCAGGGATTGGCTAACATTTTCTGTGAAAGGCTGAAGAGTAAATATTTTAGGCTTTGCAGTCTGTCACAACTGCACAATTCTACTATTACGGTGCAAAAGCAGTCATTAAAAAACATAAATGAGCAAAGCAGTGTTCCAATAAAGCTTTATTTATAAAAACAGGTGGACCACATTTGGCCCATAGGCTTCCAAAGTTTGCTGATCCCTGGGCTAAAGAAAATTCTGCAGCTAAAGGAAAGTGATACCACAAGCGGAAAGCTGAGTGTCCAGAAAAGAAAAAAGAACTGCAGATATCATATTAATATATAGCTGGATAAATATAAAACACTATTTCTCCCTTTTTACTTCCATAATATACATGAGATTGCTTAAAGCACAGGTTAAAACCCTGTATTGTAGGGCTTATAACATGTAAATACAGTAATATGACAACTGTAGCATGAAAGACTCCAAGTGCTCACATTTTCCATAAGCTAGTACAATAGAAAGGATGTGGACTTTGACTCCAAAATCACCTCTAAGAAATAAAATAGTGCAAAAAGAAACAGTTAAAGACCCCAAAGAAATGTTATGATAATTTTTTTAAATTTATTAATATATAACAGATGGACCTATTTGGGGAGTACATGTGACATTTTGATACAATCATATATAATTTATAATTATCAAATCAAGGTAATTGGGATGCCCACCACTTTAAACATTTATCTTTTCTTTATGTTGGGAACATCTAAATTATTATCTTCTAGCTATTCTGAAATATACAGTAGATTACTGTTTACTATCAACCTGCTGAATTGTACATTAGGTCTTATTTCTTCTATATAACTGTATTTTTGTACCCATTAACCAATCTCACTTCATCCCCTCCTATCCCGGTACCCTTCTCAGCCTCTGACAACTGAAGATTATTCAGCCATAGAAAAGAATGAAATTCTCTCATCTGCAGCAACATGGACAGAACTGGAGATCATTACGGTAAGTAAAATGAAATTTTTAAAGGATGCACTTAACCCAAGAGAAAGCAAAAATGGAAGACAGAAGAACAAAAAAACAGATAAGCAAAGAGAAAACAAAGAGCAAAATGGTAGGCCTAAATCCAATCATATCAACAGTTATTGTAAATGCCAGTGAACTAAATACTCCAGTTAAGAGGCAGAAATTATTTGAATAGATAAAAATGTAAGACCCAAGAATGTGTTGCCTAAAAGAGACAAACTAAATATGACACAGGCAAGTTGAAACTAAGAAGGAAAAAGATATAGCATGCAACCATAAGCTTAAGAATGCTGCAGTGTGATATTAACTTCAAATAAAGTAAACAAAGAGCACTACCAGTGATAAAGAAGGATATTTCACAATGATACAAAGGCCAATTCACCAGGAAAATGTAACATTCGTAAGTGTTTTAATTACAGAGCTTCAAAATTCATGAAGCAAAAATTGACAAAACTGAAGAAAGAAATAGACAAATCCACAATAATAGCTAGAGATTTTAACAGCTCTCTCAGCAATTGATAGAACCACTAAACAAAAAAATCAGTACACAGATCTAAATAACACTGTCAACCACCCTGACCTAAATGACACAGAACACAACTCCACTTGCAAAATATGCATTCTTTTAAGTGCACTTGGTACATCCACTATGACAGACTATAAGACAAGCCATAAAATGAGTCTCAAATTTCAAAGGATTGAATTCTTACAGAATATGTTCTTAACCATAATGGAATTAAGCTAAAGACCAGTAACTTTCTACTTGGAAATTTAACAATGCACTCCTATGTAATCCAAAGTCAGAGAAGAAATCATGATGTATGACACTAATATTATTACATGCTTGTCTCCTTTATTAAAATGTGAGATCCTAGTAAATAGGACATACTAGATATCACAGATTATGTTTAATTCTTTTCTTAATCCCCAGTTCCTTGTATGACTACTTCTACAAACTATTCTCTTTCAGAACACCTGTTATTTCTTTCTAAACAAATTATTTTCTGAGACCTTCAACTATGGGGAGGCGTAAATCTGTTAACCTCTTACTCTTATAAAACTCTTCCTCTCTTCCTTTCCTTTTGTGAGATTTCACTTATTTTTCTACTAAACTTTCTACGGTCTTTTCCAGTTACTTTTCCTATTACCCTCTCTTCTAACTTTAGAAACATATCACAGCTCTTTTGTTTATGTGTTTTGTTAATTTCATTACATGTATTTGTTGACCAGAGAATTAAACTCCATCTTTAAGATATTATCGGCTGAACGCGATGGCTCATGCCTGTAATCCCAGCACTTTGGGAGGCCAAGGCAAGTGGATTACCTGAGGTCAGGGGTTCTAGATCAGCCTGGTCAACACAGTGAAACCCCATCTCTACTAAAAATACAAAAATTAGCCGGGCGTGGTGCTGCATGGAAGGCTGAGGCAGGAGAATCGCTTGAACACAGGAGGTACAGGTTGCAGCAAGCTGAGATCACACCACTGCATTCCAGCCTCGGCAACAGAGTCAGACTCTGTCTCAAAAAAAAAAAAAAAAAAAAAAAAAAAAAAAAAAAAAACAAGATATTATCATAACTAATGGCTTCAACTATAACTTCAACACATTCAATAACTAATGTAGAACAGCCCTATGGTATTCTTCTAAAACGAACTTCTCTTTCAATTGTCCAAAATAACAGCATTTCAAAGATTAGTCATTTTTGATTCTCCCTTTTTCTTCAACTGCGTGAAATCAATCATTAAGCCTTCTCTATTCTTCTTTAAATACATATTCTCATTTCATTGCTTCATCTTACTATAAAAAATGAAAAGAAGGAATAAATGGGTTATAAAAAGTAGTTAAGAAACTGAATCTGTCAGAAACAATCTACTTAATCTGGCAGCAACACTTTCTTTGAAATACGTTATTCTTTCTCTAAAAGTAAATGATATCTTCACCTCAACAAAAGCAAAAGTGACCAATCCAGTATAAACATCATTTTTGCCTTTGGCAAATTAACGGTGCAGAGGGATGTTGACATCTCTAAGAACAAGGTGGAATCAGGTGACAATTCAGATCTTTCTGTCAGCAAAACTGAATTGCTGGCCTTGTAAAATATATGTGAAAGCAGTGCTTTAAAAACCATCGGTGGTGAAGACCGGTTTTGCTTGTTTTTTGATTTTTCAATCAGTCATGAACAAATACTTTTATAAAACACAGTAAGAATGAATTTTAAGACATGTAAAATACAAGTTCAATTTTCCTATAAAATTCAATAAACCATTATTCTGTCAAATTCCCACAAGTTTCTAAATGCTGACTTTCACTTTCTGTACTTATCCATTGCAGGTTACTAAAAAACAGTTCACTGCACTGCGCTGATAATGTGGACCACACTTTAAAAAAATGCTGTATTAAAGGACTCACCTCAAAATTTAAAAAGTCTCAGTCTTACGAGACCTCATCCAAACCTAGTATCTACTAAGCAAGATAGAGATTAGGCAAAGAGGTTGAGGCAGAATTCCTGAAACAGGGGATAAGGGACAGACTCCAGAATAAAATTTCTTCCCGGCAATACTTCCATGCCATAGCCGTGGCCAGAACAGCCCCACACACTCAGCCTAGAGCTAGCCTCTTTGAAAGAGTTATTACTATGAACTGCCTGCATGGAAAAATGCATGTACATGTGTGTGCATGTTTATGACTAGTGAGTATACATGTGTAGATGTGAATTAAACATCATGATTAATCTATCTAATTTGGCTGTAATTCTTAAGCCTTTCTGATGAAAAGCATATCACTGTAAAAATATGATTCACTTTATCTGACATATAATGTAGGCTTTTGACTAAGCAGAGCCCAAAAGAGAAATCAAATGTACAACATACAGATGTAAAACTCCAGGCAACAAAGATGATCTTCAATGTCTTTATCAGTCACAGCCCCAAAACATCCTAATTTATTTTAGGACCTAAAGACTGACAAATCAATTTAACCAACAGCAGTAATATATGCAGAGACCTGGAGTTCAGCATGTACTATGAATAAGTGAGATGGACATTTTCAAAATTAAAATTCATCCAGCCAAATGGAAAAATAATAATAATCATTTGCAGCTGCTAGATTTGTTCAGCTCACAGTAGCTCAGCAAGCTTTCTAAAGCCTCCCACAAAAAAATATTTCCCTAAGTTTTAGGATGTGTCTGTACTATCTTCAAATAACCTCATCAGTAAAATCTTTTTTAAAGGTTATAGGAACTTGAAAATTACTTTAAAAATCATCATTTTTAAAATCAGTTTGATGGTATAAATCAAATGGCTTCACTATATCTTTATGAATGGCTCAATTTTAGTTCCACTGTGCATATCAAAATTGTGGATGTCTAAAGATGTTCTTCTTTCTGCTCTTAGCATATTCACATAATGATTGCATTACCCCAAATTTAGCGTACGAGGGCCGGGCGCGGTGGCTCAAGCCTGTAATCTCAGCACTTTGGGAGGCTGAGACAGGTGGATCACGAGGTCAGGAGATCGAGACCATCCTGGCTAATATGGTGAAATCCTGTCTCTACTAAAAAATACAAAAAACTAGCCGGGCGAGGTAGCAGGCGCCTGTAGTCCCAGCTACTCGGGAGGCTGAGGCAGGAGAATGGCGTAAACCCAGGAGGCGGAGCTTGCAGTGAGCTGAGATCCGGCCACTGTACTCCAGGCTGGGCGACAGAGTGAGACTCCATCTCAAAAAAAAAAAAAAAAAAAAAAATTTAGCATATGAGAATCTAAAAAAAACTAGTGTTTCTGCCATTGGATTGGGTCTATTTTAAATATTCTGAAACCCCAAATTAGACAATAGAAGCCCATAAATTATTAAATTCTATGCATTATAGGTAAAAATTTGAAATTATAAATATAGTTTAAATAAGATTTTTAAATCTTTCTAAATATTAGTAACATATTCATGCTGTCTCTTTTAAAGCAAACAAAACAGCACTAGATCTTTACCTGGGCTTAATATTAACTTAGCAAGAATCCAACTTACAGAGATAAAGAGGAAAATGTTATTATTCCATGATTTTATGGAGAAAAAAGGCAGGGAAATAAATACATATTGTATATTTACTATTGCAGACACTTTAACTGTTATTTCATGGATTCCTTACCGAATGTTTAAATGAGTTTAAATGAGTTAAGTACCATCTACCACCTTTCACCATAAAGAAACTAGCTCTGGGAGTTCAAGCCACTCTCCCAACACTAAACAATCAAGTGCTGGAATTCACACCTAGGTCTATGCACTCCAGAGAGACTCCTGTCTATCCTTCTACTGCACCATTACGAAAGAGCTACTCTACTCTATTTCTCAAATTTCCATAAAAGTGCATAATTAATTCAGAAAGCTCCCAAATGAGGTCAAAAGAAAAAAACTTAGGAATCTCAGTCTGGCTCTACACTTATGGTGACTTTTTGAGCTTTGTATATCGTAAACACAGTGACTTCATCAAGTTACTCTATCAAAACAAAGGTTTAAACAAAATGCAAAGGTTCCGAGAAAAGGTATTCTATCTTATGCATCTTTCCACACACTCAGTAACCAACAAATTGCCTTACACATATTGGTCTTCAATAAACATTTGATGCACTGATAGATGAATAAATACAAGAGGAAAAATGGAAGAGAAAAGGAGAAGGAAGAACTTAAAGGCAGGATTCAATTAATATCAACTAACATCTCTCTTCTGTGATATTACAGTATTAGATATGTGCTTCCAATAACCTTTTATTTTAACTAATGATTCAAAATGAAAAATAATGGAGGGGAGGAGGAACTAAGTGGGGACAAAAAAGTAGGGTATGTGGGAAGCTTAGATAGAATATCATATAATGATTAAAGCAGCTTTTGCTGGGCTTTAGATTAAATCTCAGCTCACTATTAAAAAGTAGTACCTGGACCAGGTGCAGTGGCTCATGCCTGTAATCCCGGCACTTTGGGAGGCCGAGACGGGCAGATCACTTGAGGTCAGGAGTTTGAGACCAGCCTGGCCAACATGACGAAACCCCGTCTCTATCAAAAATACAAAAATTAGGTGGGTGTGGTGGCACATGCCTGTAGTCCCAGCTACTCCGGAGGGCTGAGGCAGGAGAATTGCTTGAACCCGGGAGGCAAGAGGTGGCAGTGAGCCAAGATCATGTCACTGCACTCTAGCCTGGGCAATACAGCAAGACTCTGTCTCAAAAAGAAAAAAAATTATTAGTACCTGGTTTTTCATAGAAACTTGCAGTACTTAAAGTATTTTCTAAATAATAAGTCATGTAGTCTCTTGAAACTGAGAGAAAAAGATATAAGGGAAAGAACATTCTTTGAAAAAACAGGACAGCTAAAATAAGACCACAACTTCTATTACAGCTCTTCCCCACACCTCTATTTCACCTTAAATGGACAAGTTATTAATGAATTATCAAAAGCCTATAACAAGAAATAATTATAAATTTTTACAATCTTTAACAATTTGAAAAATAGATATTTTAACTTCAAAAAATATATAACATACAGAAAAGAACACGTAGAGGTAAATGCCACATTAACTACTTAGGAAACAGCTGACCTTTCCATTGCCCATCAGTGAAAGTCACACAAAAGATAATAAAAACAATAATAATTCATCTTTCTAAGATAATCTAATTGCAAAGACATTGAGTCAAAGGTTACCATCTTTCCTAACAGTTTAGCAATTATAAAATCTATCTCCTTTTCTGAAAAAAGCTTTCAGTACCAAGTTTATTAACAGCTTCCAATTTAGACAAAAGTCCATGCACTAACAGAAAATAGGGACCCTCTCTCTCTAGTCTTGCTTTCTGTGATACGCTCATCAGATTAAGTAAACATGTTTTTACTTCTCTCTTAATTTTTAAAATGTGAACATTCAGTAACTGGGCCAGTCTTTACTTCCAGGTAACTTTTTCATTGGATCGCAATTTCCTTGTAAATAACACACTTTCATTCCAAAAGGCTTTCCACTATTCTTTCTGTCTAGGTAACATCCAAAGACAAACCCCACAGAGACAACTATGTGAACCCAGTGTTCACATAACCTGAAGTAAGTTCACCATGACTGCTGTAGCCCTGGTGCCAACAACCAACCCACGACCAGCCCTTTATAGTCACAAATATTTACTGAGGGTCTATTAGGTGCCAAAGGTTCATTTAGCACATATTTTTCAAAGGGTATTATCACGTGAGCATCAACAAAGTAACAGATGTAGGAAAGATGATATTACTCTCACAGGACACATGAAAAAAACTAAAGCACGGAGAGGCTAAGCAACTTGGCCAAAAGCCTGGAGGCCAGCCCAAGAGCCCAGAGAACCTGACTGCCACTGCACATGCCAGGACACTCACTACAGGCCTGAGTGCATACAGACTTTGTAGTGAGGAACGTCAAGCATGATCCACCCAAATCATGAAGAGATGAGATTTCAAAGACTCCTTCAGCTATTCAGTGCCTACTGCAATTCACCCAGAGTTGAAGCCTAGTAGTATGTAGTAAAGGAACAGAGATAAACTGCAGTTTTTAAAACATCAAGGGGGCTCCATATGTGGGAGTGATATTGCGGGTAATTTACAATTTTACTTAATATTTTTCTATCGTATCTTTTTAACTATAAACCATATTATTTTTATAACAGTAAAAGATCAAACTAGCTCTATTTTTGCAAATGGTAGATGCTTAATTTACACTAGAACATTTTGACAAAATAAAGGCTCCTGTGACAACTGTAGAATTAAAAAAAGGAAAGACAAGGGAGAAACTCAAAACTAAGACAAATGGAACAGAAGGAGCATTAAGCCCTCAGAGAACAAATTTATTGAATTGAAAAGATGCAATATCTATTGTGCCACAGTGAACAAATTTAAAAGAGGAATCAGATATTATTCCATGTTCCCTCAGAGCAGGAGAGTACAGAATAAAGTGCTAAAAGTAGATCTGACGAAGGGTCTTATTTGAAGGTGCCATGCTTGGTGAGTGATGCCCAAGAGTGTGAACGCAAGTTAGTGTCAGGTGATAACCAGGATGACTGAAATATTCATGTTGGCCCCACTAGTTCTATGCCCAGAGTGGTAGGGGCAAAAGATCCATTCACAGAACAAGTCTGTGCCTTCAGAAAGTAAACAGCCACAAATCCCAGGATTGCATCTTCAAGAGCCAGATTCATATGCTGTATTTACTCTCTCAGAATTCACCTGGGTCAGGGAAAGGAGTAACAAATCCTACAAGAACAAATTACTGATGATTCTAGAAGATTCTTTCTTCACTTGTTAACATTCAACCTCTCCCCACCATTGCACTTCCAAGATAACTATTCCTGGTTCAAAAGGCCCCTTGAGCTCTCTCTTCTCCTCACACCCCCTTTCAAAAGGCCCCTCGGGCCCTGTCTCCTCCTCATACCCCTCTCCTCTGGCTGTCCGTCTCTCTTCTACTGCCTTTCCTCCCTTGGTCACTCATCACTGCATTGCACTGGCAGTGCTTATTCATGTCGACTGTCTTCACCAAACCATAAGACCTTCGATGTCCAGCTCTATCTTGGTCATCTGTGTCCCCTAATAATTAGCATAGCCCCTGGCACATACATGGAATCCACAACTGTTTTGTGATTTAGGAGAGATTGGCAAAAGACTCCATTTCTGGAATTTTTTACTTTAAATAAATAAGAATATGGATAATGAAGCACTTGAGTAGAAGAAAAAAATACATTCAGTTTACCTACTAAAATACTTCAAAGTAAAGCCTCATTAATACAACCTTAATGACTTAAGAACTGATTATTATTTTAGCTGGACTGAAATTTACTGTGACAACTCATGTGGACAGTGTGTGCAGGAAATACGAAGAGCAGAGGCACCATGGGGAGGGAGAGAAGCAAGGAGGCTCCGCATTTGCCTGTTTCTCAAGAGTGAACTTCAAGGACCACAGAATGATTTTTATAGGAAAAAGAGTGTTACTTTCATAAATAAACATAATCGAAAAAAAATCTAATGCCTAGCCCAACACCTAGTCAATAGCTGGTCAGTGATTATCACACCCAGCAGGCCACACCTGGATCTCACTGTACAGTCTCCCAGAATCCACACTGAGCACCATTCCTCCATGCCATCACTCACTCACTCAGCCCTTGCAGGCAGCCAGGAAATACACGGGGCTCAACACATCCAGCTGGTATTTTAAGCAAAGAAATCTTCCCCTGATGTTAGCTTTGGTTTTCCTTTCCACGTTTCCCCCTTTATAATGCCAGTCTTAAGGTTCCTGAGAAAACGCAACAAGACAAGAAAAAAAGGAGATGGCAGGGTGGTTAAGAAGACAGCTTTGGAGCTGGGAAGATCTCAGTGAAATTCCAATCCTTTCACTTACTGAGGAATTATCTCTGAGTCTTGGTTTCCTTATCAATAAAATAAAAATAGTAATAGAACTTATTGGGTAATCATGAAGTTTAAATAAGGCAATGCATAAAAATTACTTAATAAATTTTAACAATTATTATTCTCTGCATCAAAGACAGATTAGCATGATGGTTAAAAGCATGCATCATATTGCCTGAGTTTAAATTCCTGCTCTGCCACTTCCTAGCTATTCTGGCAAATTACTTAACCTCTCGTGTCCTAGTGACCACTAAATGGAGTTCCTGGGACAAGCATATATGGAATACATTTAAAGTAATTAGGACAGTGCCTGACACAGAATAAGCGTTCAGTAGACATTAGCTGTTATTAACTACAGACATCTAGAAAAGAGTTCCTGCACATCAAATTTTAAAATTTGGAAGGTGAAAAATGCTATGAATAAGCAATTTATAGAAAGAATATAAATGGCCAATAATATTAAAAGATGCTCAGCCTCATTCATTATTAACGGAATGCAAATTTAAAACAATGATTTAGTTTTCCAACCAAGATTTTGTAAAAATTAAAAGGGTAATATTAAATCATAGTGAGAAGAAAAATATGCACTCCCAATATATAGTTGATGGAAATGTAAATCTGCACATTTTTGAAAACTGTATGATATTATCTATCAAAAGTGTAGGCCAGGTGCTGTGGCTAACACCTATAATCCCACAATTTTTGGAAGGCTGAGGGAGGAGAGCTGCTTGAGCCCAGCAGTTCATCATCATCTTGGGCAACGAAGCAAGATCCCTTCTCTACAAAAGATTTTATTTTTTAAATTAGCCAAGCTCAGTGGCATGCATCTACAGTCCCAGCTACTTGGGAGGCTGAGGCAGGAGTATCCCTCAAGCTCAGGAGTCCGAGGTTGCAGTGAGCTATGATCACACCACTCTAGTCCAGCCTGGGTGACAGAGTAAAAATCTTGTCTCAAAAAAAAAAGGTGGGGTGCAGTGGCTCATGCCTGTAATCTTGGCACTTTGGGAGGCCGAGGCAGGTGGATCACCTGAGGTCAGGAGTTCGAGACCAGCCTGGGAAACATAGTAAAACTCTGTCTCTACTAAAAACATAAAAATTAGTTGAACATGGTGGTGCATGCCTGTGATCCCAGCTACTCAGGAGCCTGAGGCACAAGAAATGCTTGAATCCAGGAGGTGGAGGTTGCGGTGAGCCGAGATTGCACCACTGCACTCCAGCTTGGGCAACACAGTGAGACTGTCTTAAAAAAATAAAAATGAAAAAGTATAAAAACACATTCTTTTGACCCAACAGTTCCATCTCCAGAACTAAATCCAAAAGAAATATTCATCAAAGTGGGCAAACATATGTAAAAGAAACTAGAAACACCACCACATGGCCATCAATAGAGCACTGGTTAAATACACAGCTTTACACCAACACAGTGGAAAATAGCCATTAAAAAAATACTGAATATCCACATATACAGAAATGAAAACTTTTCACTATATATTAAGAATAAAGTTATAGACAAGTATAACATGTCATTTTTATTTCTAAATATAAAACAAAATTACACATCTATTTATTTATCTCTGTGCTTAGAAACATCTGAAAGATGCTAGTAATTATATTTGGCAAATGTGATATTTACATTATTTAAATTTTTGCAATACATGTGTACCACTTTTTATTTTCATTTTATTTTATTTTTTTTGAGACGGAGTCTCACTCTGTCACCCAGGCTGGAGTGCAGTGGCACGATCTCAGCTCACTGCAACCTCTGATTCCCTGGTTCAAGCAATTCTCCTGCCTCAGCCTCCTGAGCAGCTGGGATTACAGGCACGCGCCACCATGCCCAGCTAATTTTTGTGTTTTTAGTAGAGACGGGGTTTCACCATGTTGGCCAGGATGCTCTCGATCTCCTGACCTCATGATCCGCCTGCCTCGGCCTCCCAAAGTGCTGGAATTACAGGCATGAACCACCACACCCAGCCCCACTTTTTATTTTTTACTTGTTTTTTAAAGAAAGTATAAGAACAAAAATGGTTAAAAGCACAGATTCTACAGCCCACATTCTGGATTTGCAAGTCTGCTACCTATCAGCAATGTGACCTCTATGCCTCAGTATTCCCAATGTATAGCAATGACACCTATACGTTAACAGTAACAACGGTAACTGTTAAGTTACAGAGCTCTGGTGAGCATTAAATGAGTTAAATGGAAAGATCTTAGAACAAAGTATGGCAGAGGATAGGCACTATATGGGACATGTCCACTATTACTAACCTTGAATAGCATTCTTAGATTACTTCAACCAAGCCATCCCACAGAAGCCCATCTAAAGTAACCAACAAAATTATCAGTAGACAATGGGCACAGCAAATACACTGGCTCTCGGTAGCCAATTAGCAATATGAAGTATTAAAACCGCCTGGCAACCTAGGATTTCGATTCTAGCTAGGCTTTCTCTTGTCCTCAACTTCCTCATCTGTTCAAAGGAAGAAGATGACTTAGATAACTGACAAATCTAATATCCTAAAAAGTTTACTGTTTAAATAATGATAGATTTTTATAGTTGCCTCAAAAATGTACTCCAGTCAGTAGGTGCAGAACCTGAAACACAATTCCATACTAAAATACATGCTCCATAAGAGAGAAACTCCTTCAAGAACAGTCTCTTGGAATACACTGCAGCAGAAAAGGACTTCCTCCACCTGAACATAATCTAACTGCATTTCCCTACAAGCATACTATATAACTCACATATTTCATTCACTTAGATGGTTTCCTCTCACCTATCCCACTGCCCACACCATAAATACAAATTAGTGATATTTTACTCTATATTCACCAAGACTCTATGGTTTCATAACCACTAGAAGAACAAGTAACTGTTTCCCACCTGGTAAAAACTCAAATATACTGCAGTCAAAAATGCCTCACATACACACAAACCAACATAAAATACTTACACGAAATGCTGCAAGAATGATTCTCGTTACTTTCTCTTTGACAGACTCCTGAAGGATATCAGACAGAACTGGAATGATATTATAGCGCCGCAGGTGTTCACACATTTGAGGACTGAATGCCAGGAGCCATATTGAAAAAATCATTTGATACTGGAGCTGAAAGCCACACTTGTTACTCAATACTCCCATTATGCTGGAAAAAAAAAAACACACACACACACACACATTTACAAAACATTTAATATGATAGCAGAAGAAAGAAGAAATAAGCAATTATTCTCTTTTTGCACTAACGGAACAGGTCTCTCTGAATTACGTCCTGTTTCCTTCCTACCAGCAATAACAAGCAGCTAGATTGTTACTCACAGAGAACCATTTCCAGTACAGCTCCACTTAACCCTCTCTCCAAAAGTCACAGGACCTCAGGAAGCAGGAGCTCTTGCTGTGCGGCAAGAAGGGAACAAAGACAGGCAATATGGCAACAGGAATGGAAAGAGCAATCGGACAGACAATAGAGCCAAAAGTTACATGGAGATTTTGAGTCCGGGCAACCAATAAGACCACTGATAGCTTTAAAATATAGAGGAAACAGAGAAAAGAAGGGATGAGTTTGGTGAAAACCTGTGATAGGTTCAAATTTGACATAGCCAATTACTGAATTTGGGGGTCAGGAAAAACCTCAGTTTGATCAAGAGATCAAAAACTCAGTTTGATCAAACTTCTAGTTTGATCTCTTACTTTACTGATAAGGAAACTAGGAAAATGACATGGAAATGAAGGAGGTTACACCAAGACAGATAATATATACAATAGAAGAAAAGCTAAGGAAACTGCCCTGGGGAATACCTACATTCAAACAATGGAGTTCAGAAATCATCAAATAAAAAAAAAAATCATCAAATAAGATCATTAAAAGTAACCTTCATATTGGAGCAGAGCCTACTATTTAAAAAAAGACCAGAGGGGTAAAGAGCTCGAAGACCACAGAATGTACAACACAAAGAGTGAGTCCTAATGTAAGCTATGGAACTTTTTAATAAAAATCTATTAACATTGGATCATCATTTGGAACAAATATACCATACTAATGCAAGATGTTAATGATAAGGGAGTTTGCGGGGGCGGGGGGAGGGGAGGATGTAATGGGAACTCTCTGCACTTCGGTTTTTCTGTAAAACTAAAGCTGCTCTAATAATATAAATGTTTAAAATGCTACGCCTGATTTTACAATCTAATCCTACTGTAACTTACTGAAAGGCTTTTATCTGTGTTATTTCTCCATTTGTATGATTGTACATAGTTCAGTTCACTAATTGTTTTTAATGTTCTCATGCATGGGTTTTGACTTGTCTTCTCTATTTTTGGTTGTCATGCAAAACTTGCTTTTTAATTAATATTGACATTGGTATATAAGCTGCTGTAAAATCATGTCATTTTATACTGTAAAAACCGTAGTCCCTGGTTTCCTTTGCTCTCTGTTCCAGTTATTAAGCCAAGCCTTCTGCACTTGGCTTTGTGTTGCTGAGACCCTGAAAACCACATTTCTGTTCCACCAGTTGGCTCCCTGTTAGGCTATGCCAAGAATAGGAGCTAGAGGCTGACTTCAAGGAAGGAAGAATGGACTTCCTCCTGTTGGCTTCCTGATCCTGAGAGCATTACCCCAGTAACACTCCTTCAACCCGGCAGCAGCAGTTCTTTCCCATGGCAGCAGCCAAAAACAGTTTGCAGTTTTTCAGCTCTAGCAGAACAAGCCTCATCACATTTCCTGAGACATCAGCACTAGCCAGCTGGCTCCCCTCCCCAGAGTCCTGGGTTCTAAATCCACGAGGCTTTTCCTCGGAGTTCAGAGACACCAACATCAGCTGGGCAAAACCTCCTACTCAAATGTCTAAATTTCAGCTGTACCATCGGCCCCTCCTCCAAGCATGCAAATTTTAATGATTCCAATCTCTTACCACTGCACGCCTACTTTACATCCCCCACCCCGCCTTATGGGTGGTATCTGCACTTGCTACGTTTCTGACACTCAAGAGTCATTTTTGTTTGTTTGTTTCATTTTAAACAAAATTAGTGGCTGGGCATGGTGGCTCAAGCCGCTAATCCGAGCATTTTGGGAGGCCAGGGTGGGTGGATCTCTTGAGCCAGGAGTTTGAGGCTAGCCTGGGCAACATAGCAAAATCCCATCTCTATCAAAAATAATAATAATAATAATATTACCAAAAGATTTCCCAAAAAATACAAAAATAGTTAGCAAATGTATACTTAGTTAATAATTCTTCATATCAAATTATGTTAAAATAAAAAAGAATGCCGATGATAGTTGAATGGGAATAGCACTGAATCTATAAATTACTTTGGGCAGTAGAGGCAATTACTCCCAGCAAAGGCCCACTTATAGCTCCAATATTTAGGAAGTTAACGTTAACCTTCAGACTTTCCTGTGAGGCTAACAATATATAGCACAATATAATGTAAATTTTTTTATCTTATATAGGTATACAAATACTCAAACAGTGTTGTATTATGTATATAATAGGCTTTTTAACAACAAAAAAGTCAGCAAACTATATAGATTAAAATGTACTGAGTTTTTTTAAGACCTCAGTTATCAGCCAGGCGAGGTGGCTCATACCTGCAATCCCAGCACTTTGGGAGGCAGAGGCGGGCTGATTACGAGGTCAGGAGTTCAAGACCAGCCTGGCCAACATGGTGAAACCCCATCTCTACTAAAAACTCAAAAATTAGCCAGGCGTGTTGATGCATGCTTGTAATCCTAGCTACTCAGGAGGCTGAGGGAGGAGAGTTACTTGAACCCAGGAGGTGGAGGCTGCAGTAAGCTGAGATTGCACCGCTGCACTCCGGCCTGGGCGACAGAGCGAGACTCTGTCTCAGAAAGAAAAAAAAAAAAAAAAGACCTCAGTTATCTTCTACTCTTCAAACGAGCTATACTTGAAAATTTTTCTCCTCACATTATTCCCATTTGCAATGTGAGAAACACACACACGCACACACAAATTCAATGCTAAGCAAAAACTCAAAAAGTAGAAAGTACATATTTCTGAAAAAATGAAAAGATTAAATGACTTTTTGAAATTGCTATACTTTCAGCAAGTTATTATACCTTTATTAATGCCCATTTCTCCACCTAAAGGTTTAATCTGATTACTGCTAATCTTATTAGTGGTCATTAGCATATCAAAATATATTGGTTGAACATGAAATAGTCTAGATCATATTTATGCCTGATCTTGTTGCTGTTGAATGGTTAACATTGCTGAATGGTCTCTAAAATACTAAGGTGCTAGTCATTAGAACAGCAGCATTCGTTGTACTCAGTATACCATGAGAGTTCAGAGAGACCAAATTTTGGTATTTGAGTTTATTTTATAAGCAATTACAACTATTTGTAGAGATTGCTATTTCATGACTTTGATTCTTTCTTATAGGTCCTCCACAGGGGGAAAAAAAATCTAATTTTTGGTTAGTAGAATTAAAATTCATTTTATCTTACAATTAGGGCAGAGCACTCACGAATGGAATCGGTACCCTTCTAAAAGGGTGCTGAGAAAGACCCCTGTCCCCTCCGCCATCTGAGTTTACAGTGAAAAGATAGCCATCTATGAATGAGGAAACAGACCCTCACCAGACACCACATCTGCTAATGCCTTCATCTTAGACTTCCTAGCCTCCAGAAATGTGAGAAGTAAGTTTCCACTGTTTATAAGCCACGTAGTATTTTGTTAAAGCAGCCCAAATAGATAAAGATACCTACTTTCTTTCAGGAGTCTGAAATTTTGGTGTGTTTTAGGCAGTGTGTGTCTACATAACTAACCTCTAATAAAATCTTGGGAGCTGAGTCTCTGATGGGTTTCCTGGACAGAAACCTCACACAAATGTTGCTGCATTTTCAATGCTAGGGGAAGATACTCTGTGAGACCCCTCTGGGAGGAAGAGAGCATAAGGCAGCCTGCACATGGATTCCTCCACACTCTGCCTGTGTCTTTGTCCCTTATGATACAGTTGTGTGTCCTCACTACATCTCTGTAATAAATCTTATCTGTGAATACAACTATATACTATGTCGGTGAGTCTAATGAACCTCCTGACAAGTGTGAATTTTTTATTTTCTGCCTATAATAATGACCAACAGAGGAAAGTGTTTCACAATTATTAGATTATTCAGAAGATGAAACAAGAGATGGACTGCACTCTATTCTCTAACAATAACTGTGAAATGGGTCAAATTAAGTTAAATCTTAAACTGTGACTCTCTAGATATCTATATTATAAATGAATTTTCTCAAACTCAAGAACTGATAAATGAGGAATATATTTATAAGGACAAAAAGGAAATATAGTATTCTCAACTAGTTAGCCATTGAACATGAAAGACTTCCAGACAGTACTTTGCAACAAGAACCTAGACCATTTCGCTCAAGGACATGTGATGATTTTCTGTCATCTTTTATGATACTTGTGTTATAAGAGGCCTTAACCTCTTATAAACTTTTTACAAAAAGGTTTGCTATATTTTAATTTTTATTGAAATTTCTAACAGTTGTTTTTCACTCTCTTTATTCTTAGTTCCGTCAATTTTTCACAAAATGACTAAAAATATATTTTTAAAGGGTCTGTTGGACCCAGATGACAAACTGTGATGGCTATTTTTCCTGGCAAACTGACGACTAAATAAACAAGAATGGACTGAAATTTTACAGATTAATAGAAAAATAATTACTTACTGAATTGATGGATCTTGAATAGTTGTGACAATTGGAATACAATTCCTAAGAACAGCTATTTGCAGAAGTAACCCATTCTAAGGAATTGCATACAAATACTGACTGAAAAGATCTAGAATATTTGGGTCCCTTCACAGGTATATCCTACACTGGAGATACAGGTAAGAGTCCAATGCTTGCTTTAAATCCTCACCCACCAAGCAACTTACTGTTGATAACCTAAATTCCTCTGTAGATTTTCTAACAGAGAAACAATGTCTTGCTAACTGAAAAGAATATTTGGTTTAAGAGCAGTTAGATCTCTCATTATGAACAAATAAGTTGATGTTCTGACAGTAAAACAAGATTTCCATTGTTTTGGAGGTTTTCAGTTGCTTGTCTATATAAGCCTGAACAGACAGCTCCTCAAAGTTTCTATACCTGCAAATTAGGATCCCACAAAGACTGGGTTAAATTATATGGCATTAGAAAGAAAGGTTTATATTCACTCTTAGGTAAGAACTTTTCTTGTTGATTTTTGCCTACATTCATCATAAAATATTTTTTTTAATTTTTTATATTCTGAGTACCTGGAATCTGTCCTGTTAAGCATTAGGTTCTTAAGAGGCCTTAACCTCTTATAAAAGCACAGATCAAGCAAGGAAAGGGGCTCAGTTTGATAGCTACTGACTTCTAAGAAGGTTAGTATAGTCAATTGTTAAACAGATATGAAAAAAATAAAATATTTCTTTTAGATGATTACATATTTCTTTGAAACTGTCAAGGAGGGACGCTTGTAAGTGTTATTTTACATTAAAAGTAAAGGGCACTCACCAATTTACCCCATCTGCTTCCACCCAAGCAAAGCGGTACTCATTGACCCGAAGCATCAGCTGCAAACACCCGGCCACACACTGCACATACTGTGAACTCTGCACAAGAAGAAGTGTTGAGTTTTTTAATTGGAAAGCATTTAAAGTCATGCGATCAGATACACATTTCTAAATGAAAAGTCTGATTACTTACTGGAATTAGCATCTGAGCATCCAAAATTCCCTAATCTCTTTTCAAAAGTTAATCCTCATGTTTGCTTTAATCTCTACCTCTTAGAAATGAACAAGATTTTGTCTCCTGAATTAAATCTACACAAGTCAAGACTACTTAACACACAGTTAGGGAAATCTGGAACAAAATAATTTATATTTGATACAGTTTGATAAATAAGCATATTGCCTTACAGTGTTTCACATATCCCTGAATAAAGATACTATAGAGAGAGAATACTGTTCCACATAATTACAGAACTATCAAAGAACAATAAAATTAACAAAAAGAAGAGTAAATACTTCAAGATAGGCCTATATGTAAATGACCTCAGACAAGTTACTGAACTTTTTCAATATGAAATTTCTTCATCCTTTTGAGAACAACACTGCCAAGCATCCTGAATATTGTTAGATTTAAGAAAAATAATTCAGGCCAGGCACAGTGGTTCATGCCTGTAATCCTAGCACTTTGGGAGGCTGAGATGGGTGGATTTCCTGAGCTCAGGAGTTCCAGGCCAGCCCAGGCAACATGGTGAAACCCCGTCTCTACTAAAAATACAAAAAATTAGCTGGGCGTGGTGGCGCACACCTGTAATCCCAGCTACTTGGGAAGTTGAGGCATGAGAATTGCTTGAATCCAGGAGGCAGAGGTTACAGTGAGCCAAGATTACACCACTGCACTCCAGCCTGGACGACAGAGTGAGACTCTGTCTCAAAAAAGAGTAAATAAATAAATAATTCATTTCACAACACAGCTAGACAAACACAGGAACTCAATAAATAAAAACTTTATTAAAAAACCCATATGGCATATAAAGTCTAATTAAACACTTGAAAAAGACTATGATTTTTAAAACCATCAGTTCAATAACACTGTCCCTTACAAATTGTGCTTAAACCTGAAACTTAAAATAAACAGGAGTAATACTTCCAGAAAGTTGCAAGTCCCTTCATTTTACCAAAGCTAGTGGGAACATCTGACCTGGGCTTTTCCTTAATTATATACAATAAGCCTTAAGACTTTAAGAAGTAGAGAAAGGAGGCTGGGTGCGGTGGCTCACGACTATGATCCCAGCACTTTGGGAGGCCAAAGCGGGCGGATCACTTGGGCTCAGGAGTTCAAAACCAGCCTGGCCAACCCCCATCTCTACTAAAAATACAAAAATTAGCCAGGCGTGGTGGCGCACACCTGCAATCCCACCTACTCAGGAGGCTGAGGCAGGAGAATCGCTTGAACCCAGGAGGCAGAGGTGGCAGTGAGCCAAGATCACGCCACTGCACTCCAGCCTGGGCGACAGAGCAAGACTCCATCTCAAAAAAAAAAAACAAGAAGTAGAGAAAGCAAAGGAAATTTTAGACAACAGCCTTCAAAATGAACATGCTAATTTCAAAAAAAAATTTTTAAGTAAAGAATCATGGGTGTTATATAAATTCACAGAACCTAACATACATGATGCTACTAAACTTTGTTCTAATTTAAATAACGTTCATAAAAATCTAACACTTCAAAGAAATTCCAGGCACTTTAATACAGAAACACAACAATATAAGTACATTTGGTGGAACAGTCACATGTATCAAGAAAAGGTTATCTTGGGTTGTACCTAAAAAGCAGTTAATTTAGTTCCACAAAAAAAACACAATAAATCTAGTAATATAATTTGCCTGAAAACTCAAAACATTAGCAAAAAATTAAAGACAGATAAATAGTGCATTTTCAGCTCTAAAACAATATTCCATAATGAAAAAAACATATATTTTTTCCAATTAAGTCATCAGGTAGAAACTTTTTCTAAAGAAGAGGAATCCCATCTTTCCTGTTTAGAGAGATAACCCAGCAAGATTTCTAGACAAATGAATAAAAAGGCAACGTTGAGCACCCTCTTCTCTCCCATCTACCATCAGTTTCCTCTCATCACAAAAATTCTTTGTTTCAGGGTAAGTCTTTCTTTTCTGTGGCTACTCACCATGCTATGTTGAAATACATAACAAACCACAAGAATGGATTCTTGGTTGTTATTTATAGCTTCAGTATTCCCATTACAAATGAGCATATAAAAAGTGCTGGTCCTAAACCTGACATACTCTCTCCTATTGCACACTATCAGGCAGTAGCCGTACCATTCCAGAGATTACTTCAGAGTACAGAAAGAATCAGCATGAAAAATGATTAAATTATTGCCTTCAATTATGCAAAGTAGAGTGCATTACGTCCTTGTCTTTCACTTAAATTGAAGTTAAAGGTGAAATAAAAATTTCCCCTTTTATGATACCAACAGCTGATTATTACAATACTCATTTTTTCAGAAGAAGAACCCAAGACATAAAAAGGTGATATAATTTGCTGAAATGAAAATACTGAGTTGGCCAAGCACTGTGGCTCACACCTGTAACCCCAGTACTTTGGGAGGCCGAGGAGGGAGGATCACTTGAGGTCAGAAGTTTGAGAACAGCCTGGCCAACATGGCAAAGCCCTGTCTCTACTAAATATACAAAAAATAGCTGGGCATGGAGGCAGGCACCCGTAGTCCCAGTTACTCAGGAGGGTAAGGCAGGAAAATCGCTTGAACCCAGGAGGCAGAGGCTGCAGTGAGCAGAAACGGCGTCACTGAACTCCAGCCTGGGCAACAGAGTGACACCCTTTCTCAAAAAAAAAAAAGAAAATAGTGAGTTAATCTTAGATTGGCACTAGAAGTCAACTCTCTTCACGCTTGAGCTAGTATTCTTTGTACTGTGCCAAGCATTCTGGGCTAAGAACTTGCCACAACATGCACTTTCTATGCGGCAAACCTCAATGGCAGAGAAAAACACTATTTTCACTTCTCAACACATTTAAGAGAATGTCATTTAGACAAATTCTTCAATGTTGCTGAAAATGCAAACTCTTACTATATTACAGTGAAAGTCACAGCACAAAGAAAATAGCAAATACAGTATTCACCTTTCTGGTGAATGTAGTCTCAAAGATCCATACACTAAAGAATTACAAATTCAATAATTGAGGAACTGCAAAATAAGTAGGCAATAAAAGAAACATAAAAACATCAAGGATAGTGTATGTACAAAGTAAAACTAATGTTATAAAAACGTTTACAAATTTTCAATATTCATCTTCATAATGCTAGGATTTAAGTGCAAACTAAGTGAAAAAGAATAAAGAAAGTATTCATCTACATTCTGGAATTGTCAGCACTTGAGAAAACAAGTCTGCTTGGAATAAAAGGCATCTGTTCCACAGATACATGATGAAAAGGCACAGCACATTGGTATCAGTGAAGCACAAAGATGAACTTTTCAAATACACAATTGACTAAAATAAGTCCCAGAAAGCAGTTTTAAGTGAAATGAAAAGATGCTGATCAAAGTTCTAAAAGTAATTAATATGTTTCGTGACTATTAAACTTTTTTTTTCTCTTAAAACTAAAAGGCGATAGTATACATGTGTATGTGTGATTTTTACTTCAATACCGACACTTAAAGAAACACAGGACAATATCAAGTGTCAGTAAAGAAATGAAACAAATGGAATTTTCATACTTTGTTGAAGGGCACACAAACATAAAACTGGCAAGACTCACGAAAACTAAATTTACATACACCCCATTAATCAGCAATTCTATTCTAAAATTAAGTGCTGCAGACATAAAGGTATACATCTGCAAAAGATATGTACAAGAATGTTCACAGCAAAATTATTCACAAGAGTCAAAAAACTAGAAGCAACCCAAATATCCATCAATAAGAGAATGAGTAATATTCATATAATGAAATACTATACTGTAGTGAAAAAGAATTACTGCTAAATGCAACGAACAAATTTCATAGACACAATATTAAGCAAGAGAGTTCAGACACATAAGAGTTTATACTGTATATGATTCCATTAAATAGAGTTCAAGATTAGACAACACTACTCTATGGTAATAGACGTCATAATAATGATAAACTTTGTGTGAGTCGAGGTGAAGGCAGTAGGAGGCATTATGAGGTATAAATGTATCCCGCTGAACATTTAACATCTTTGCATTTTCCTTTATGTAAGTTATGACATAATTTAAAAAAAGAAATAGAGAAAAAAAAGTAAAAGAGGACTAGAGAGGGAGAAGGACAGAGTGAACACTGCAACAGGAACCAGAAGTTTTATCACATAATGTTGGGCAAATCACTTAACTTATTGAAAATTGTTTTCTTGTTAGCAAAGAAAAAGAAAAATAATATCATCTCTACCACTGGGGGAAAAAAAACTGCTATGACACTGAAATCAATTGCTATAAAACACTAAACAATTGTAAAGTATACTATTATCATCAATATTCAGGAACTAAAATACAGATATACCCCAAGAATTCTCTTGAAGTTGGTTGATTAAAAGAGATCCTCTAGTCAGCAGTCATAAAATATCTAAATTAAGATACAGTTTTACCAAAAAAAAAAAAAAATTGTTTTACTGTTTTACAAATGTATAAATCTTCAAAGTATTGCTTTCAATCTAATGTGCTTAATCTAGTAATTCAATTACATGACTAGTAGGAATCTTTATTACAGAAAAAAAATTGTTGGCATAACTAAAAAAACGTGATCTTCTTTATAAATTATTGCTTTGTATGCAACTTCCAAGAACATAACTAATAAATACATAGTATTAGGTTAGCTTATTGTTGTTATCAGTGCTATACTTTGAAAATGACATGTAAAAGAAAGTCTTATACTTACTTTACCAGTTAATTTTCTTTTGCATTGCAGAATATATCTGCAGGCAATCCTTCCAAAAATCAACACAAAGCCCATTTTATAATAAAGTGTTGAACAGCTCGTGTAATTTATTGAAGACGATGCTGAAAGTGATAATCATAATGGTCGTATGGATACCTGATGTACTATTTCTACCAAATGTATACGGTTTTCACACAATTGTAAAGTTGAAAAATCGTAAGTTGGACCATCGTAGGTCAAGGACTGTCTGTAATTGCCTGTGAGTTACTCCAGGTCCCCACAAACTTCACAACTCACCAGCTAGAGCAGACTACAATTTAAGGACAGGCCTGCAGTATGTGAAGTCTGTAACTGATGTGGCCCACTAATTTCTGCTACTTAATCAGCACTTTTGATGGTCTTATAAACAAAGCAGTAAAGAACTAAAGCAAAGAAGTCTTCCACCTCTTCTGAAGGGGTGACAAGTATTATATCAGCACAGCATTAAATTAAAAACAAAGCCAAAGCAGTGAAACTAGCCTCCCATTAACAAGAATATTAGAACTGCCACAGAAAACAATTTAAGGAATCTGGTCAAAAGCCAAAAAAAACCTAAGTCCTGGGCCAGGCATGGTGGCTCACACCTATAATCCCAGCACTTTGGGAGGCTGAGGTGTGCAGATTACCTGAGGTCAGAAGTTCAAGACCAGCCTGGCCAACATGGCGAAACCCCCATCTCTACAAAAAAAAAAAAAAAAACAACTAAGTCCCTTTTCCTCTCAATCTAAAATACTGTTACTGCATGCTAAAACACGGATGAATCTTGAAAACATTATGCGAAGTGAAGGAAACCAGTCACAGAAGACCATGTATGATTTCATTTACATGGAAAGTCCAAAAGAGGCAAATCCCAAGACAGAAAGTAGGTTAGTGGTCGCCAGGGCTTGGAGGCAAGAACAGGAATGGGGAAGACTGTTAATGTGTACAGGGTTGGTTGGTTTGTTTTTCTGAGATGTTAAAATGTTATGAAGTTAGACGGTGGTAATGGCTGCACAATTCTGTAAATACATTAAAAACCACTGAATGGCAAAATGATGCATTTTATAGCATTTGAAATATATTTCAATAAAGCTCTTTTTAAAACTAAATAAAATTGAAAATTTACTTCCTCACTCACACCGGCCACACTTTCAAGGGATCCAGAACCACATATGGCTAGGGGCTGCCCTAAGGGACAGTACAGCTATCGTGAGCATTTCTACCATCACAGAAGATTCTACTGGACATGACTGCTCCACTAAATCAAGAGGCAAGATGAAACAAGCAAGAAGGACCTGGCAACTTAAGTCACTACCAGTGACACCACATTCATCTAGCAACTACTCATGCCAGACTGATTCTGCAACACAAATCACAGAGAACAGGACACAGACACATGGAGGGCTCCCATATCAATCGTTCTCCTGCCTATGCATACTGTATGAAGCTAGGCAGAGGAAAAAGGAAAACCAAGAAAGAAAGAAATCTCCAGGTTCTTTCTAAATCTTCCAAAGCTTGTGAAGCAGTTAAAGGAGACCACCCCTCATATTGTCTTATGCCCAATTTCTGCCTCCAAAGAAAGAAGTGAAAACTAAAAGGCAGAAATGAAATCCACAGGCAGACAGCCCGGCGCCGCACCCTGGGCCTGGCAGTTAAAGATCGACCCCTGACCTATTGGTTCTGTTATCTGTAGATTACAGACATTGTATAGAAACGCACTGTGAAAATCCCTATCTTGTTTTGTTCCAATCTAATTACCGGTACGCGCAGCCCCCCGTCACATACCGCCTGCTTGCTCAATCAGTCACGACCCTCTCACATGCACCCCCTTAGAGTTGTGAGCCCTTAAAAGGGACAGGAATTACTCACTTGAGAGCTCGGCTCTTGAGACAGAAGTCTCACCGATGCCCCCAGCCGAATAAACCCCTTCCTTCTTTAACTCGGTGTCTAAGGAGTTTTGTCTGTGGCTCATCCTGCTACATTTCTTGGTTCCCTGACCCGGAAGTGAGGTGACTGGCGGATGGTCGAGGCAGCTCCTTAGGCGGCTTGAGCCTGCCCTGTGGAACATCCCTGCGGGGGACTGCGACTAGCCCGAGTGATGCGGATCCTGAGAGCTCTACTGGGTAGGCATTTGCTCCAGTGGGATGCCTCACCACAGCAGTGTGTGGTAGGCCCCCGTGGAGGATCAACGCAGTGGCTGAACACCGGGAAGGAACGGGCACTTGGAATCTGGACATCTAAAACTTGGTAAGACTAGTCTTTGAAACTTGCCCACTCCATCTGAGTGGAAGCGTGGCCTGATCACCATGGTGTGCCTTTATCGGCACTTTGCTTTTGGTTTTGATTTGGTTTGATTTGCTTGACAGGACCGGTGATGGGAACTTGCCCACTCCATTTGAGTGGAAGCGTGGCCTGATCACCCACGGTGTGCCTGTACCGGCACTTTGGTTTTTATTTTTGACTTGACTTGGATTGCTTGATACTTTGGTTTTGGTTTTGACCTGGTTTGGATTTCTGGATACTCTGATTTTGGTTTTGATTTTGGTTTTGTGTAAACTACAAAAGTGTGTGTGTGCCCTTTTTACCCATTCTTTGTTTTGTGGTGTGTGTGTGGTGTGAGCGTGGTGTTTTGTCTAGAGGAAACATGGGTGAGGCACAAAGTAAGCCCACCCCACTAGGAACTATGTTGAAAATTTTCAAAAAAAGGATTTAAGGGAGACTATGGAGTACTATGACACCAGGAAAACTTAAAACTTTGTGTAAGATAGACTGGCCAGCATTAGAGGTAGGTTGGCCATTAGAAAGAAACCTGAACAGATCCCTTGTTTCAAAGGTATAGCACAAGGTGACATGCAAGCCAGGGAACCCAGACCAGTTCCTGTACACAGACACTTGGTTACAGCTGGTTTTAGACCCCCCGCCCCCAACACACAGTGGTTGAGAGAAGAGATGCATAAGCGGCTGGCAGAGGCAAGGAAAGACCAGCAGAGAGAGAGAAAGGAAAGAGACAGAGAGGAAAAGAGGCAAAGAGAGAGAGAGGAAGAGACAGACAAAGAGGGAGTCAAGGAGAGAGAGAGAGAAGAAGAGAAGAGGCAAAAGGAAAGTCCAAGAGAGACAAAGTCAAAGAAAGAGATACACAAGTAGTTAAAAAAAAAAAGTGTACACTATTCCTTTAAAAGCCATCATACCAATTCTAATTTGGACAAAACAAGGTCTTATTAATAGCAAAGGATAATTAAAATCCCAAACTTACAAGGTTTTCAACAAAGTAAAGTTTGCTAAGTTAACAGTGTAACATGTATTATAGTAACTTCTATTTTTGGGGCCTTAGACAGTCGTAAAAAAAGGTTCGCTTTGGAAAAGAATGGTTATCACCTTTGAAAAAAAAAAGGGAAAAAGGGGGGGAGGGGCGGAATTTATATAAAAAGAGTGTTATATGGTAAATTCTTGTCCTGAAATAAATTAACTGGTTGTTTAAAAAAAGAAGTATTTGTAGTAAGTCAGAAAGTTAAGGCATGTCGAAAAATTGCCTGTAAAAGTCGTAAAAGAAAAAAAAAGGTTATAAAAAAATATGTGTCTAAAAAAAAGGATTTATGCAAAAAAATGTTGTATAATTTAAAAGTAACTAGGCCTCCTGAATGTAAAACTATTGAAAAAAAAAAAACCGAAAAATTTATGTGCAAGGTGTATAAGAAAAGCAAAATACACCTTTGGTAAAAGAATTTTAAGGAGGCAAAAGAACATACATTTTTACCTACATTAAAAAGTTTTAAAAAATTATTATTTTGAAGGTTTAAGCAAGTTTTAAAATGTTAATTGTAAAGAACATTCTGTGTGTAAACATATTAGCTAACGTTAAAGAAGTATCATCCAGTTTTTCTGTGAACTGGACATTAAAGTAAAAGCATAACAGGTTTTTCTTAAAGCACCAACCCGCTCTTTAGCAAAAATTATAAGAGGCTGAAAAGAGTCTATAAAATCTTACCTTAGGGTCAAATATTAAAAATTAAATAAATATGTCTACAAGGTTTTATTAAAATTAGGTTTCACATTAATAACACACTAATATAAAGATAACATTTAGCTTATCTGGTATAAAAATCATACGAGAAGCACTGTTAAATGTAAAAATGGTATTTGGCTTTCTTTGGTTTAAAAACTAATAAAAATAGGTGCTAAAGGAAATTTCTCAGTAAAAAAGGCACTAAGGACTATAAAGTCCACTGCCAAGATCCCCACATTTAAAACAAAAGGTCAGTTTCTTAAAAATTACATACTTGGTTTATTTTCCACTTTCTTTTCTCGCAAAAAAAAAAAAAAACTAAAAGTCTTTTAGCACATGTACCACCCTTAGAATTTCCAGTAAACCAGCACCGGCCTGAAGATCACGTGCTCATCAAAAGGTGGAAAGAAGAAAACCTCGAGCCAGCCTGGGAAGGACCCTACCTTGTGCTGCTAACCACCAAACTGCTGTACATCCTGCAGCAAAAAAAGGATGGACTCAACACACCTGAGTCAAGAAAGCGCCACCCCCTCCAGAGTCATGGGCCATAGTCCCAGGGTAAAACCCTACCAAACTAAAGCTAAGAAAAATTTAACTCTTTTCATCTATTCTATTACTCTTTCTTCTTTCCTCGCTCTATTGCTGACCATCTAGTTACTAATATAACCAAGTCAATTTCGCCTCAAACTATTGCATTTAATGCTTGCTTTGTTATACCCTGTGAGGACTTGCCAAGTCAAAGATAGCTTTCTACTTCAGAAAAGTACTTCTGTCCCTCCTGACTCTCCTCAGACTAGACATTAGTAAACTAGGACCATTTAATCCGGGGAGATTTCGATAAAGACCCCAGTGCCAACCAAGAGTGTTGCTCCCCCCGATATAGAGCTTTCATGCCATAGTTGGTCCAACATTCTGTGGACCACTAAAGAGCAAGGATGGACTGCCCCAACCAGTTTTTGTAATTTCCCTAAAACCATACATTCATTTTACTAGAGGATCATAGAAGTTAAAGACTTAAAACAAACTTTGGCAATTAAGACAGGATACCAAGATACAAATGCCTGGTTAAAATGGATCAAATATTCCATCTGCACGTTAAACAAAAGCAATTGTTATGCTTGTGCACATGGCAGGCCAGAGGCCCAGACTGTCCCCTTTCCACTAAGGTGGTCTTCCAGTTGACCAGGCGTAGGCTGCATGGTAGCTCTTTTCCAGGATTCTACAGCCTGGACTAATAAGTCATGCCAAGCTCTCTCTGCTATATCCCAAAGTTCAGCACCCTATGGTTCAGCCCCCGAGGGCCATCCAGCTTCCGTCTCCCAACACTAAGTTCACTTCGTGTCTCTCATGACAGAGAGGAAACTTAGCATTCCTTAGAGACCTGAAAGGATGCAGTAAGCTTAAGAATTTTCAAGCACTTATCAATCAGTCAGCCCTTGTTCATCCCCGAACGGATGTATGGTGGTATTGTGGTGGATCTTTACTGGGCACGCTGCTGAATAACTGGAGTGGCACTTGTGCTTTGGTCCAATTGGCTATCCCTTTCACCCCTGGCATTTCATCAACCAGAAGGAAAAAAAATAAGACATCGTCAAGCGAGAGAAGCCCCTTATGGGTCCTTCGACTCTCCTGTTTATTTAGATGCAATTGGAGTCCCATGAGGAATACCAGATTAATTTAAAGCTTGAAATCAAACAGCTGCAGGATTTGAGTCAATATTTTAGTAGGTGACAGTTAATAAAAATGTAGATTAGATAAACTACATCTATTACAACCTACAGCAAGGAGATTTTCATGAGTTAAAAGAAAAACTCATGTTGGCCCCAGCCCTGAGGCTACCTGATCTGACAAAACTCTTTACACTCTATGCGTCAGAAAGAGAAAAAATGGCAGTTGGAGTTTTAACCCAGACTGTGGGGCCCTGGCCAAGGCCAGTGGCCTATCTCTCAAAACAACTAGACAAGGTTTCCAAAGGTTGGCCCCCATGTCTAAGGGCCCTAGCAGCAATGGCCCTGTTAGCACAAGCAGCAGATAAACTAACCCTTAGGCAAAACCTGAATATAAAGGCCTCCCATGCTGTGGTAACTTTAATAAATACCAAAGGACATCATTGGTTAACAAATGCTAGATTAACCAAGTACCAAACCTTGCTATGTGAAAATCCCCACATAACCATTGAAGTGTGCAACACCCTAAACCCCACTACCCTGCTCCCAATATCAGAGAGCCCAGTTGAACATAACTGTGTAGAGGTGTTGGACTCAGTTTATTCTAGCAGGCCCAACCTCCGAGATCATCCTTGAACATGAGTAGACTGTAAGTGGTACATGGACAGGAGCAGCTTCGCCAACCCCTGCAAAGTGACTCTAAAGACGGCGACAAGCCCTGCTCCAGTCACACCCAGAAGCTGACTGGTCCACGCATGGCCGAAGCACAAGGAAACTCATCGCGGGACTCATTTTCCTTAAAATTTGGACTTGTACAGTAAGGACTTCACCTGACCTTCCTCAGATTGAGGGCTATTTCCAGTGTATACATCAAGTCACTGAGGTAGGACAAAAGGTTGCTATGGTCCTACTATTTTACAGTTATTATAAGTGTACTAGAACTCTAAAAATAACTTGTTTGCATAATGTTATTCTATACAAGGTATGTAGCCCAGGAAATAACCAACCTGATGTGTGTTATGACCCACCTGAGCCTCCCATGACCACAGTTTTTGAAATAAGATTAAGAACTGAAGACTGGTAGGGGCTCATAAATGATACGAGTAAAGTGTTAGCCAAAACAGAAGAAAAAAGGGTGCCCAAACAAGTCACCTTAAAATTTGATGCCTGTGCTGTCATTAACAGCAGTAAGTGAGGAATAAGGTGTGGTTCTCTTAATTAGAAAAGAGGCTATATGGCAGAAAATAAGTACATCTGTCATAAATTAGGACTGTGTGGAAATAAATGTAAATACTGGTCTTGTGTCATTTAGGCCACTTGGATTAAAAAAAACAAAAAAAAAGATGAAAAGGATCCAGTCCACCTTCAAAAAAGGAAAAAATGGCCCTTCCTTTCCTAAAGGACAATGCAACCCCTTAGAGCTAGTAATAACCAATCCCCTTGATCCTCACTGGAAAAAAGGGGAGCGTGTGACCTTAGGAATCGATGGGGCCGGACTGGATTCTCGAGTAAATATCTTGGTTCGAGGAGAAGTTCACAAACGCTCTCCTGAGCCAGTGTTTCAAACTTTCTATGATGAACTAAATGTGCCAGTACCAGAAATTTCAGGAAAAACAAAAATTTGTTTTTGCAATTAGCCGAGCATGTAGCCCAGTCTCTCAATGTCACTTCATGTTATCTATGTGGAGGAACTGTAATAAGAGATCAATGGACATAGGAAGCCTGAGAATTAGTACCTACAGACCCAGTTCCTGATGAATTCCCAGCTTAAAAGAATCACCCTGATAATTTCTGGGTCCTAAAAGCCTCAATTATTGGACAATATTGCATAGTTAGAAAAGGAAAAGAATTCACTCACCCCGTAGGATGACTTAGTTGTCTGAGACAGAAACTGTATAACAGTACCACAGAAACAGTTACTTGGTGGAGTTCAAATCACACAGAAAGAAATTCATTTAGTAAATTCCCAAAGTTGCAAACTGTGTGAACCCATCCGGAGTCCCACTGGGACTGGACAGTCCCCACTGGATTATACTGGATATGTGGGCATAGAGCTTATGCCAAATTACCTGACCAGTGGGCAGGTAGTTGTGTTATTGGCACTATTAAACCATCTTTCTTCCTACTGCCCATAAAAACAGGTGAACTCCTGGGCTTCCCTGTCTATGCATCCCGCAAAAAGAGAACATAGCTATAAGAAATTGAAAAAATGATAAATGGCCCCCTGAGAGAATCATACAATATTATGGGCCTGCTACTTGGGCACAAGATGGCTCGTGGGGATATCGGACCCCCATTTACATGATCAACCGAATCACACAGTTACAAGCTGTCTTAGAAATAATCACTAATAAAACCAACAGAGTCTTGACTATTCTGGCCCGGCAAGAAACTCAGATGAGAAATGCTATCAAAATAGATTAGCTCTCGACTACTTGCTAGCAGCTGAAGGAGAGGTCTGTAGGAAATTTAACCTTACTAATTGCTGCCTACTCATAGACAATCAAGGGCAAGCAGTTGAAGACATGGTTAGAGATATGACAAAACTGGCACACATGCCTGTGCAAGTGTGGCATAGATTTGATCCTAGGGTCATGTTTAGAAAATGGCTCCCAGAGCTAGGAGGATTTAAAAATCTTATAATAAGAGTTGTAATAGTAATAGGAACCTACTTACTGCTCTCTTGTTTGCTACCTGCACTTCTTCGAATGATAAAAAGCTTCATTGCTACCTTAGTTCACCATAATGCACAAGTGTGCTGTATGAATCACTATTGATCTGTTTTGCAAGAAGACATGGGTAGTGAAAATGAAAGTGAGAACTTCCACTAATAAAATGAGTGAGAGTCTCAAAAGAGGGGAATAAGGGAGGAGACCACACCTCATATTGTCTTATGCCCAATTTCTGCCTCCAAAGAAAGAAATAGTAAAAACTAAAAGGCAGAAATGAAATTCACAGGCAGACAGCCAGGCGCCACACCCTGGGCCTGGCAGTTAAAGATCGACTCCTGACCTATTGGTTCTGTTATCTGTAGATTACATTGTATAGAAACGCACTGTGAAAATCCCTATCTTGTTTTATCCCGATCTAATTACCGGTGCATGCAGCCCCTAGTCACCTACCCACTGCTTGCTCAATCAGTCACAACCCTCTCACATGCACCCCCTTAGAGTTGTGAGCCCTTAAAAGGGACAGGAATTGCTCACTTGAGGAGCTCGGCTCTTGAGACAGAAGTCTTGCCAATGCCCCCGGCCAAATAAACCCCTTCCTTCTTTAACTCGGTGTCTGAGGAGTTTTGTCTGTGGCTCATCCTGCTACAGAGTCACAGTATTCTTTCATCAGGGCATCAGTACAACAATCCACTTCCACGCTATCCTGCCTTCCTCAGAAGAAAAGACTTACAATTCACGTTTAAGAATCAGTCTAAAGTAAGTACATATAATCTGATGTCTATTTTCACAATTAGGAGAAGAAAAATAATAGACTTTAAGGAAATTCCACTTATCTAATGTCATTTAAATAAAAATGTTTCACTGGGCACACTGGCTCACGCCTATAATCCCAACACTTTGGAAGGCCAAGGCGGGTAGATTGCCTGAGCTTAGGAGTTCAAGGCCAGCCTAGACAACATAGTGAGACCTTGTGTCTACCAAATACAAAAAAAAATTGGTGAGGCATGGTGGCTCGTGCTTGTAGTCCCAGCTACTGGCGGGACAGGGGTCAAGGGTTGGCGGTGGTGGTTGGGCTGAGGTGGGAGGATCGCTTAAGCCTGGGAGGCAGAAGTTGCAGTGAGCTGAGATCGCGCCACTGCACTCCAACCTGGTGACATAGTGAGACTCCATCTCAAAAAAAAAAATGTTTTTAATGATCCACTCAACTTAAAATGATGCTTCTGAGGTCATTTTGAAAAGACTGTTGAATCATGTTTATTTCACATTTTGCAGTGTAAAACTTGTTTTATACTGACATCAAGTGGCAATAATTTGTAATGCAGTTTACCAAACTGCTTTTCTCCACTCTGAAAAGATATGATTTAAATATATGATACTGATACCTTAAAAAGTCTGAGTAAACAATGTGACTTAAGGAATGCCTAAAGATGCAATTCCAACTCAGTTGCCTCACAAGTAATTCCCTAAGCAATCCATTTCTTCAGAGTCTCTGTGTGACCTCGGGCATGTTGGTATGTTTTTCTGTTTGGTCTCACTACTCATCCATAAAATGTGGCTAATGATATGACATATTGAACAGGGAGTGTAAATATTCAAGGCGATGTAAATGTAAAATGAGTAAGTGCCAGGCACAGAGTAAGTGCTCAATGAATATTAGCTGCTAGATTAAGATTTCCCTATGGAAATACAAGAATCAAAGGAAGGGCTGACGCCCTACTCTCAACACATGGAGGTCTGCTTTTCAAGTAGACAGCCATCTGAAAAAGTAAGAACTTCAGGAGGAGTCCAAAAATATGTTCAGGGTTAAGAGTCATTAAAGGGAAGAAGGTAGGAAACCAAAGGCCATCTTTTCCTAACTCACAATCACTCCTGATGTGAATTCCATTTAGGATATATATGAATCTACCAGGTAAACCACTTAGACCAACACACTGCCAACTCATTTTTTTTTTCTAACACATTGCACAGAAAGCAGCAAAATAAGGATGTCATGTCAGCAGAGTTTGCATTTCCTTATTTAAGCTTTTAATAACTTAAAATGCTTTGACAATCGCTTAAATAAGTTTATATGTCTAAAATAAGCTAAATAATTTTTCAAGCTGGTAGAAATTCAAGTCACATGAAATAAAGATTCCCAATTTAAGCAAAATAAAGATTCTCAATGTAAACATCTGCTTCTGACTGAGAAACAAGTCTTACCCATCATTTCCTCAGCCCACCATGGCCCCAAGATGGCGCATCTAGTTCCATACCTTTTTCTGATTCCACTTCAGAAGGCTAACAGCCATTTTCTGACCTAACATATGAGTCATCAAACACTTCAACCCATGCTCCAAGAGAAGCCCAGCTTCAAAATGGATTTTGCTGCCATCTATGGTCTTAGAACATACATACCCGTGACATTCATTCAGATTATGGAAGTACCAGTAACCAATAGGGATATTAAATGGCTCCTACAGAGCTTCACTTGGGTCTATTACAGGCAGATTACAGAAACTACCCTCTAAAGATGCTTCCTAGTTTCCTAGAGATACTTTCAGCAAAGGAAGCTAGACACACTTCTGTTTCTGTCTCCATTTTCCCTGTCTTTCTATTAACTGGCTCTCATCATGAACATTGTTAACTTGTCCAAACTTACTTCCAATTCCTGAGCTATTCCTACAGCACAGCAAAGTTAAGCCATTCCCAAATGGAAAACATAACTTTAGCCAAGAAAGGAACTTGGGGAGCCATAATTAGTTTTAACCTTTAACCTTTTGGCTCTACAAAAATGTGGAAAGAAGGCCTGGTGTGGTGGCTCCTGCCTGTAATCCTGTAATCCCAGCACTTTGGGAGGCCAAGGCGGGCGGATCATGAGGTCAAGAGATCGATACCATTCTGGCCAACATGGTGAAATCTCGTCTCTACTAAAAATACAAAAATTTGCTGGGTATGGTGGCGGGCGCCTGTAGTCCCAGCTACTCAGGAAGCTGAGGTAGGAGAATTACTTGAACCTGGGAGGCGGAGGTTGCAGTGAGCTGAGATCACACCACTGGATTCCAGCCTGGTGACAGGCATCTCAAAAAAAAAAAAAAGTGGAAAGAGATTAGTCAAAAAAGAAAGTAGAGCAAGGGGCTGGCTACCATGTAGCTCCACATAAAGCCTTGAGCTTCACAGTACAGCAGTCAGTTTTAGTGCCATCAAGGAACTGAATTTCTTGGCCAGGTGCGGTGGCTCACACCTATAATCCCAGCACCTTGGGAGACCAAGGCAGGCAGATTACTTGAGGCCAGGAGTTCAAGACCAGCCTGGCCATCTCTACTAAAAATACAAAAATTAGCCAGACGTGGTGGTGCATGCCTGTAATCCCAGCTACTCGGGAGGCTGAGGCAGAAGAATCACTTGAACCCAGCAGGCAGAGGTTGCAATGAGCTGAGATTGTGCCACTGCACTCCAGCCTGGAGGACAGAGCTAGACTCTGTCTCAATAAATAAATAAATAAATAAATAAACAAACAAACGTAACCGAATTTCTTTCAAATGTTTGATGCTTTTGTTCACCTGTTGATTAGACAGATATTAGACAGTTTAATCAGATAATTGAAGTTTAAAGGAAAATTTTATGATTATTTGCTCCAGTTGTGCTTCTGAATTCATATTTTTGCTTTGATTCTCAGGTCTGAAACAAAAGTCACCTGGAAAAAAGAGCAACAGGGAAGAACAAGTCTTATGACTACCACAGAAAAGATGATCCTCATAGACTATCAATATTTATATATAGTTTATATTACAATTAACCTAACTGGAGGTGACCATGGATTTATAGTTGGGGAACTAGTAAACACCTTCAAAATTTTAAGTGTATATTGACTCAAAATAATTTATTTTGGGGATGTTTAGGAGGCCAGTGAAGGAATATACTTACATCACTTGAAGAGACTGTTCCTGTTTCAACAGCAACACCGCTACCACGCAGTTTCTATTACGAAATAAATAACTCATTATTTAGTTTTGTTTTGTTTTGATTTTATCCTAATGTATCAGCTTACAAAAGGGAGCTAAGCAAATTTTTCCCCTAATTCTATGTAATAATTTTTCCCCTATAATTTTATTCCTAATCCTAGTCAATAAAAAGCAAGGGGATGACATAAAATGTTCTAAATATCGTTACGCTCTTCCAGATAATATATTTATCAGTAAGTAGCTAAAAATGGAACAATAATAAACTGACTACTAAGCTCCAGGTAAATTTCATGGGTAAAGCCAGTGTAAATTTCCAAGTCTTAAGATTTACTTACTGAATTGTTTTTCCAGTAAGATGACTGCCTTAAATTGAACTATCCACACTATATTCTGTAGCAAAGCTTTCAAAAACAGGTGCCTGATGTCAGGAAGGTACAATATGCGACTTGGTTATCCACAGCAAAGCTAACGAATTACAATGACCAATCAAAATCTCAAATGTCATACAGAAATGACCAAAGAAAATTTAAAGACAGTCAGAGGCTGAAAGTGCAAGAGAAAAGCAATAATGAATTTCTGAAAGGAAATTTTGTATTTATTCAATAACTACTATCTGCGAAGTACAGGCATGAGTCCCCACAACCCAAGTGCAACACTCCAAACTACCCAAAAAGGCTTCAAAGGCCAATATAAGATCAAAGAACAAAACATCTAAACTTGCAACTTGGACTTTTGAAAGTTTATTTCTATTAGAATCAGGAAATTGTGGTACTTTTTGTGAGAGAGAAAAACACTTGTGATAGAAAAAAAAGAGACACTCCAGACATAGCACTATCACATGACAATTGAGAAAAGTAGCAAGTAATATCAGAAATAATTGTTACTTTCTAAAACGAAGAGTCTGGATTTTAATCATGATAGAAGGCTACGAAGAAGTACCTGCCCGCAGCAAGAGGGACAGTGCAATGAGAGCCAAGCAGAAGCAGTAGCCAGACTAAGAAGCAAGGCCAGGCTAAGCCTGGGTACCCTGAAGAGGTCCCCTGCAGCAGAAGGACCCGCAAAGCAGAGGCATTGCACAACTTAAAGTCCACAACTTAAAGCCAAAGACTCTGTGATAAAAAGAGTGCACTAAAAAGATGCAGAAAATTCTTGAAGAGCATTTATCTATAAAAAGCTCAATTCTAATGAAAACTATTCTAGACATTGAAATATTTACTTCCACTAGTGATGAGAGAAATATTCCACCCAGTTGTTGGACATCGTCACAAGCATGGTCAATCACTCCAGAAGTGACAGTCACCTGAGAGGCACAACGTATATGTTATTCCTAGGAGGAAAAGTCAAAGGTAAAAGTGCCCAAAAAGCTAGGAGCATGCCACAGCATCCATTCTTCCCTACCAATTTTCACTTTATGAATTCAGCTACAGAGCCTTATTACCACTATACTTGAAAGCCAACATTACCCCAGAATGAAGTTTTGTTTTTCTGGGGATTTTTTTGTTGTTTTTTCTTTGTTTTTGAGACAAGAGTCTCATACTGTCAGGGTGGAGTGCAGTGGCGTGATAACAGCTCACTGCAGCCTCAACCTCCTCAGGCTCAAGTGATCCTCCTGCCTCCTGCTGAGTAGCTGGAACTACAGGTGTGCACCAC
This sequence comes from Macaca fascicularis, assembly GCF_037993035.2. Taxonomy (NCBI): domain Eukaryota; kingdom Metazoa; phylum Chordata; class Mammalia; order Primates; family Cercopithecidae; genus Macaca; species Macaca fascicularis. The sequence goes on from NC_088382.1 coordinate 63,786,778, forward strand.
CACACCCAGCTAATTTTTCTATTTTCTGTAAAGATAGGGTTTTGCCATGTTGCCCCAGCTGATCTCAAACTCCTGGGCTCAAGCAATTGGCGTGCCTCAGCCTCCCAAAGCGCTAGGATTACAGGCATAAGCCACCACACCAGGCCTGGAATTAAGTTTATTAAAGGGGAGAGATCATTTCAAAGTAGGAAAAAAGGGAGAGGTGTATCCTATTTAACTAACATTCTGATCCCAAATGATATGCTACATTTAGAAATTTTAAATCTCACTTTCACAAGCTTGTTTCTTACGTTTTAAATAGCTTGTTTTTTAAATACCTCACAAACTCAATAAAATGGTGGCTCTTGTAAAAACACTTTTTAAAACCAAGCCCCAAACCAGTTAAAATTGATGTTATTAACATAAAAAAGATTTTGATCAAAAAACTCTAAAATATCTCTATCCAAATATAAATGGCAATTAGGCTCCCCTAAAAAAGGCAGGCAACAAGACAAAAAGTAAATCTAAGCAAAATATGGTGTCTTTCTTATGCCTCAAACTAAAATCTGTTAATAAAGTCACCTGAAATCTAAATAGCAACTTTCAAAAAATTTCGAATAGACATTTATTTGTAATCTAACAACCTACCAATATTGTTTCCCCTGGTCCCATTCCTCCTCTAGGTCACCCTCACATCAAAATCTCATTCCCTTCTACCTTTTCATCTCCAGAATCCTCCTCCCCTGTCCACCTTTAGTTCTCTCCTCTTCTGAGTATCAAACACCACACCTCTTCATACCTACTACACTTCATCCCCGTAAGCCTGAAACTATCATTCCGCAGAACCATCATTTGTGTCCTATCTTTTGCCCTATCCTGAGGAAACATGAAGACAAAACAGAAAACTTGTCATTTTCCAAGCCATCACACCTGCAGGCTATTTTCCTCCCGAAGACAGAGAGCTAGAAAGGCCTGCAAGCAACCAAGATGACCAGTAGGCGTGCTTCAAGTAGTTCGTTAGGCCTAACTAATCCCACCCTGAAACTGGGAAATTGTGAGAACGAGCCACTGTGTGGGACACTGTCCTCTTGCAGCTGGACTGGACAGCTCCAGGCTCACCCAGGGGGAGCTGGAAGCATGGGAGGGACTCGGCCAGACAAGGACAAGCAGGTTAGCTAATAAAGATCTAGAACATGCTGTTTGCAGTTTAAAATGCCCCTGATGGCACCCAGGACCAGTTTGTTTATTAGTGTAATCGGTTAGACAGCTTAGCCTAGTTATGTAACCAAAAGGGCATAAAAGATCTCACTCGAAACTTTCAGAGAGCTCTCCCAAAACCAAGATTTCCCGCACAAATCTTGGTGGTTCACAATCCTGGGGCAGCCGAGGGAGCTGCACCTGGAAATCTCTCGGCCCAAGGCATGCTCTCTCCTGCTGTACCGTTTCTTTTCCTTTATCGAAGCCTCACACGCACGTGCTCTTTGGAGCTGTGTGGGTCCTTTCAATTCTCCAGCCTGTATCATCTTGGCAGCCACCTAGAAGAAAGGTACTCCCTGACCCCTGAAAAGCATGAATAAGAAACCCCAAGTGGCAGAAAAGACAGAAAGGATTGAAACGAAGCCAGTCAAAAGAAAGAAAAAGCAAAGCACACTACCCATATCTGACAGTAGGTTGGTTTGTCAAGTTCAAAATGGCATTATTTTAATAAAACATTTTTGTAATTTAACATATTTACTATAAATAGCTTAAAAGAACATGGATGTTATATTCCCTTCAAAGGTACTTTAAAAAAATTTCTTTTACCTGTGAACTCAGCTGAGTTTTTATCCAATTGAAATAGTAATTTAAGTCACTGCCTTCCATCAATTCTTTTCCCCAAGCTGCTAACTTGGCAATAATTCTTGCTGCCTGAAAACAAATAAGAAATACATTTGAACGCAACATTAATTCTAAAAATCACATCATATACCTTAAAAAAAGGATTTGTAACAATTTTGCTACACAATTTCTTAACACTCAACCACTCTAAAAATAATAGTTTTTATATTTCATTTTTTAAAATATATTTTGAAACAAACATTAAAAATATATTTCTAAATATTTCCATCAAAGTGAACCCAAATTAGCTGGGTCTTAGGAATTTCTTGACACTCCCTGAATTATTTTGGGTTTCAAAAGTAAGATTGGAATTCATTATATGACCAGCAAAAAACAGAACACAAAAATCTGTCTTAGAAGCAGACTGTCACCAAACCACTTGCCAGAAATCTAAACAATCTCTACAACAAACTACCAGGCTCTCCGACACTCATTCCAAGCCACTTGGGAGTTCTAACACTTAAAAATCCATTTCTAGGCCGGGCGCGGTGGCTCAAGCCTGTAATCCCAGCACTTTGGGAGGCCGAGACGGGCGGATCACGAGGTCAGGAGATCAAGACCATCCTGGCTAACACGGTGAAACCCCGTCTCTACTAAAAAATACAAAAAACTAGCCGGGCGAGGTGGCGGGCGCCTGTAGTCCCAGCTACTCGGGAGGCGGAGGCAGGAGAATGGCATGAACCTGGGAGGCAGAGCTTGCAGTGAGCTGAGATCCGGCCACTGCACTCCAGCCTGGGCGACAGAGCCAGACTCCGTCTCAAAAAAAAAAAAAAAAAAAAAAATTCCATTTCTTAGGATAATATACATCATAGGTATTAGTCATCTCTCCCAACATAAATAAATATCCTTTCTCCTCAAAGATCTCTCCATTTTCTTCAAGCTATAAAACTAACCATTTTTTAAATTAAATAGACAATATAAAGTACTAGTTCTCCATACACAAACCAATTTAATAAATATTCTATCAGAACTGAAAGCAAATCACTGTCTTAAAACTCCAAATCATTCAGCAATAATTCATCCCAGTAGAGAATGAAAGGCTACACTAGCTAACCTCAAAATAATTTCCCATGCTGGTAGACTCATGTTTGTTCTTACATTTGAATACAGCAAACCAGAATGACAGGTGCACTTCCAAGGTCAGAACGTTAGACACTTAAGTGTTCTGGTGTATTTGAAATTCCACAACATAGGGACTAACAGGGGCGCCTTTACTTGCTCATTGAGTTGTGACATGCTGAGGTTTTCACATGCCCAGCTAAATGAATTTATAAATACATTATCTAGTTTAAACTCATCTTACTGTCACAAAATAGACAACTGACTTAAAAGGATTACTGTTAGGAGGCCAAGGATTGAAAATATCATCAGCAGTGCATGCACAAGACAAAGGAACAAGAGCATAAGCTAGCATAAGCTCTTTATCAGCACATGGTAAACCAATGGGAGTCTCCCTCAGAATGTGAAAGATTGGCCAAAAGTAAATGAAATCATCAAGAAGTTAACATGGATTTGGCCGCACAGCAATAATGAACCATTCCCTAAGTGTATATTTGTTTAATGTATTTGTCAGTTTCGTTGTTATACCATTAGGAGGACATTTAAACCAGTGAAGACAACAAACCTCTACAATTTTAAAGAGGGAAATATATTACTGGCTTTTAAAAAAATATTCTTTAAAATACAGTGTATTTCATCAGTCCTCCTTAATTTCTCTTTTTATAGATATTTCATAATGTCCACAACATATAAATATACTATATGAATACAATATATAACTATGCCATATGAATACATATACATGTGGAAGGAGGGAGGGAGGGAGCGAGACAACATACATGTTCAAAAATGTTTCACTGCCAGTGGCCCCTGATTTGAAAACTTTTAAAAACATCTACTGAAACAAGCAGCCTCTGGAGCTACATGCCCCCCAACAGCTCCTGCCATCCCCAGCCCGTAGCCCACTCCCCAATGGAAATAGAGAACGCCTGTTTGTACAAAGGTTTATTCTCTCAACCCTGCTTTCAGACTCCACGAAAGATTCTTCAGTACTATGGCTTCCAAACATAGCCTACATATACAGGAATGTATGCTGGGTGTGGTGGCTCACGCCTGTAATCCCAGCTTTCTAGGAGGCTAAGGCAGATGGATCACAAGGTCAGGAGTTCAAGACCAGCCAGGCCAACATGGTGAAACCTTGTCTCTACTATAGATACAAAAATTAGCTGGGCGTGGTGGTGCATGCCTGTAATCCCAGCTACTGGGGAGGCTGAGGCAGAAGAATCGCTTGAACTCGGGAGACGGAGGTTGCAGTGAGCCGAGATCGCGCAACTGCACTTCAGTCTGGCAACACAGTGAGACTCCGCCTCAAAAAAAAAAAAAAAAAACAAGAGTGCATTTAAGATATTGAAAAGCAATCAAGTAATTACTTAAAATAAAAATGAAACACAGTAGCTGCTTCAAAGTAAAATTTAATTTCTATATAGTAAAATGTGGTTAACCCCACTACAAACACTGTACATGTGAGAATTCTCCACAGGCTTTGATGCACTCCTTGCAGTCCACAAAACCTTAACTGCGTCAGAGCAACCCTATCTCCTTCCAACTCCCAATGTCCTTTCTCTACTGAACACCGATACGGAAAGCTAATGTCATAGTAGTTACGCCTATGGCAACGGACAGGTTACTATGTCATAAAGGGCACAGTAGTTACTCCTACGGGAACAGACATAAAAGGCCCAGGTTTCTTTCTTACCTAAATGAGAATGTAATCACAATTCTGTCAATTTTAAACAAAATTTTTTAAATAAAAACCTTTCTTCTTTGTATTTAAAAAAAACAAAATTCCAGTTGGGGGCAGTGGCTCACACCCGTAATCCCAGCACTTTAGGAGGCCAAGGCAGGTGGATTGCTTGAGCCCTGAAGTTCAAGACCAGCCTCGGCAACATAGTGAGACCCTCTCTCCTTAAAAAAATTTTTAAAAAAGAATCCAATCAATTCAAAATTTACCATATAAACAGTAAAGGGATCCTGGCGATTCAACATTGGCAGAAAGTAGGGCCACGCAGTGTTCTTGCTACGTCTTGCGTAGTCAAAGAAAATGCTAACACGCTGATGATTTTCCTAAAAAAGAAAAGAAATGGTATCACCAATCAGAACACATTTTGCTAAAGAATGTAACAATTGTGCACCACTTCTCAACCTCCCATCATTCTGTGTTCTTCCTCTTTTCAGTGTGTGTGTATGTGTGATTTGCCTGTCATTATTACCACGGGGCAGGGGGTAGGGATGGTAGTAGGGACAGATATTTTTCTTAAAAAATCACCTTTAATGATTATGATTATTTTAAATCACAAAGTGTAAGACTACAAGCTACACTTCTCGGCCTGCACCTCTGACCTGTTACTCCCAATGTAGCAGGTCTACACCCACCACCAACACCCAAGTGTGAGCACCTGGCTGCCACACAAGGGAAATCAAAATCGGAAAGGGAGCAGGAAGAGCGCAAAGTAGGTCTAGATACACCTTGAATTACTAACAAATAGGCAAGGGAAACAGAGAATTAAATGAATCTTAAATGTTCAAGTTACTTCTTAGCGTATCACGGTAGAAAACTTGGGATAAATAAAGACAGCAGAAAACAGCACATACTACCAGTGGACATAGGATCTGAGTAAGAGAAAATTCTTAGTTCCAATTATTAAAACTTCACCACTCACTTAAATTTTCTCTATCACTGGCTGAGATCCACCTTCTGGTTCATTATGTGAATACAGTTGTTAAATAGCAATACTTTTTTCAAAATTCTTTTACTACACCACCATATCAGCAATAGTAATACTTTTTCTGATTAAACTTTTATTAATGTATTTATTTATTTTATTTCCCTAGGTTACTGGGGAACAGGTAGTATTTGGTTATGTTAAGTTCTTTAGCGGTGATCTGTGGGTCTTAATACTTTTTAAAAGCACAAATAACCACATAAACAAAAAATTCCTATTTTCAGATTAACATTTAATTATTTTTAAATATAGTGTTTTTTGTTTTTTGGTTTTTTTGGTTAATATTGGTCTACACTAATAATTACCTATTCGAGGAATAGCCTACTATCTCCTTAGGTAATGAGTCATTATTGTTTAGAATAACAATTTGAAAGAGTTGTGACAATGATTTTATCAAGGAATCCAAAATTCAGATGAGCCATCATTGCTTCATTGGTAGAGGTACCCAGGTTACAGACCTTTAAGAGAATAAGGGTAAAGAAATCCTTCTGGTCAGGTACACTTAGCAACTGCTGCTGACATCCAGGCAAAGAAAACAATTTAATCCTCAAAATCATGTGCTAAAAACTAAGCATGTGAGGAAACATAAGCAATTCTGTCAAAAAGCATTTTGTTCAGAAGTGATAAGGATGAAACGATAGGATTAAAAATAGAAAAAGAAAATTATTATAAATAGCACAAGGAATTCAATGATAAAGGTATATATAAACTTCTCCATGTAACTAAAATTTTACAAATAAAATCAATTGCTAAACTATAATGAGGGCCAGGTGCAGTACCTCACACCTGTAATCCTAGCACTTTGACACGCCAAGTGGGAGGGCTGCTTGAGCCCAGGAGTTCAAGACCAGCCTGAGCAACATAGTGATACCCCATCTCTACAAAAAAATAAAAAATTAGCCAGGTGTGGTGGCACACGCCTATGGTCGCAGCTACTAAAGAGACTGAGGTGGGAAGATCACTTGAACCCAGGAGTTCGAGGCTGCAGTGAGCTGTGATCACACTACTGCACTTTAGCCTGGGTAACAGAGCAAACCCCTGTCTCAAGAAAACAAAAATAAAATTAAAAAAATAAAAATATATACATTGGGCCAGGCACAGTGGCTCACACCTGTAGTCCCAGCACTTTAGGAGGCTGAGACAAGCAGATCACTTGAGGTCAGGAGTTCGAGACCAGCCTGGCCAACATGGTGAAACCTCATCTCTACGGAAAATGTAAAAATTAGCCGGGCGTGGTGGCATGTGCCTGTAGTCTCAGTGACTTCAGAAGCTGAGGCAGCAGAATCGCTTGAACCTGGTGGGTGGAGGTTACAGTGAGCCGAGATTAGGCCACTGCACTCCAGCCTCAGCAACAGAGTAAGACTCCATCTCAAAAAAAAAAAAAAGCATATATATACACATATACATATAAAAAACATATACACATTGTATATACAAAGTGTATATATATACACACACTTTGTATATATACACTTTGTATATATACAGTATATATATACTTTGTATACATAGTGTGTATATATGCTTTGTTTACATGCTTTGTATACATGCTTTGTATACAGTGTATATATATACTTTATATACAGTGTGTATATATACTTTGTATACACAGTGTGTATATATACTTTGTATATAGTGTGTGTATAGTGTATATACGCTTTGTATACATACTTTGTATACATAGTGTATATATATACTGTGTATAGTTCATATATATACTTTGTATATAGTGTGTGTATAGTGTATACACAGTGTACATATGCTTTGTATACATATATACTTTGTATACATAGTGTATATATATACTTTGTATATAGTGTGTGTGTGTATATATACACACATACATATACATACATTGAATTGGTAGATGAGAATAATACCAGTTACCTAAATCTGAATCTCTCCACTGATCTTTCATAAATAAAGGTTAACAAAAAGATCAAATAAAAAACTACACGAAACCCATGCCCTCAGGATAACAAGACAGAGAATCCACATTTGTAATTAACCATAATAAAAGAAACACAAAGTCCCAGCAAAAGCTATCTCTCATACTCCACCAAAAGCTTTTGTGGATGATAAGATGCATCTGAGGCCGGGCGCGGTGGCTCAAGCCTGTAATCCCAGCACTTTGGGAGGCCGAGGCGGGCGGATCATGAGGTCAGGAGATCGAGACCATCTTGGCTAACACGGTGAAACCCCGTCTCTACTAAAAAATACAAAAAACTAGCCGGGCGAGGTGCCGGGCGCCTGTAGTCCCAGCTACTCGGGAGGCTGAGGCAGGAGAATGGCGTAAACCCGGGAGGTAGAGCTTGCAGTGAGCTGAGATCCAGTCACTGCACTCCAGTCTGGGCGACAGAGCAAGACTCCGTCTCAAAAAAGAAAAAAAGATGCATCTGAAAAATGTGTGTAGAAGGAAGGATATGGGCATAGAAAGGAAGAAGTTCTAAGGTGGATCTACAATTACCACCATAAAATAAAATAAACTCTAACTACGAAGAAACTGAAAAAGACTACTGGTAGACCAGAGCACAGGCTACAGGGAGCAGGGAGCAGTCTTGAAAAGGCATCATTTTTGAGAGATAATAAAGTATAAAAAAAAAAAAAAGAAGAAGAAGAAGAAGAAAAAGCATCTTTAGGAGATTGGGTGGCAGAAAAAGAAGCAAAAGAGGAAACTTCAGGGTTCTGCAAGACAAATGAGACAAAAAAAAAAATCCAAGGACATACAATCTGCCCCCACCAAAAGAAAGTCATCTATTAAAGAAACTGCCAGCCTTGGCATATAATGAGACTCTTATCTCTACAACTAAAACATTTTTTTAATTAACAAGGTGTGGTGGTAATCGCCTGTAGTTCCAGCTACTCAAGAGGCTTAGGTGGGAGGATTGTTTGAGCCCAAGAGTTCAAGGTTACAGTGCACTATAATGGCACCATTGCACTCCAGCCTGGGTGACAGAGTGAGAGCTTGTCTCAAAAAAAAAAAAAAAAAAGAAAACAAAACAAAAGAGGCCGGGTGCAGTGGCTCACACCTGTAATCCCAGAACTTTGGGAGGCCAAGGCGGGTGGATCACCTGAGGTCAGGAGTTTGAGTCCAGCCTGGCCAATGTGATGAAATCCTGTCTCTACTAAAAATACAAAAATTAGCCAGGCGTGGTAGCACATGCTTGTAATCCCACTACTCGGGAGGCTGAGGCAGGAGGATTGCTTGAGCCCAGGAGGCAGAGGTTGCAGTGAGCCGAGATTGTGCCACTGCACTCCAGCCTGGATGACAAGAGCAAAACTCTGTCTCAAAAAAAAAAAAAGAAAGAAAGAAAGAAGAAAGAAAAGAAAGGAAGGGGGGGGAGAGAGAATAAAACAGACAAACTGCATCTCACCAGAAAAAAAAAAAAAGAGAGAGAGAGGCCAGGCACAGTAGCTCATGCCTGTAATTCCAGCACTTTGGGAGGCAGAGGCAGGTGGATAACTTGAGGTCATGAGTTCGAGACTACCCTGACCAACATGGTGAACCCTGTCTCTACTAAAAATACAACAAAATTAGCTGGGCAAGGTGGGGCATGCCTGTAGTCCCAGCTACTCAGGAGGCTGAGGCAGGAGACTCGTTTCAAGCCAGGAGGTAGAGGCTGTAGTGAGCGGAGATCATGCCACTACACTCCAGCCTGGTCAATGAAGCGAGACTCCATCTCAAAAAAAAGAGAGAGAGTGAGTCCGGGTGCGATGGCTCACACCTGAATCCCAGAATTCTGGGAGCCAAGGCAGGGAGATTTCTTGAGGCTAGTATTTCGAGACCAGCCTGGGCCACATGGCGAAATCCCACCTCTACTAAAAGTACAAAAATTAGTTGGGCACGGTGGCACAAGCCTGTAATCCCAGCTACTACTCTGGAGGCTGAGGCATGAGAATCACTTAAACTTGGGAGGTGGAGGTTGCAATCATTGCTGAGATTCCACCACTGAACTCCAGCCTGGGTAACAAAGTGAGACCATGTATCAAAGAAAAAAAGAAGAAGAAAAAAAACGGTACTCTTGAGTGAGGAATATTATAAACCACCCAAACCCATGATATGAATAGATGAAAGAACCCCACACAGATACAAAACTACCATAAAAAGAAACCAAAAGACGCACATCAAAATATCGCAGGTGATGAAATTTCTCTCCCCCAAAAAAATTGCAAAACAAAACTGTAACATAACAACGCAAACTGAATTAAATATCCTCAAACATCTGGAAAAATAAAATACCACCTTGAATCAGAAATTCAAAACCAAAACTGAGAAATGTGCCCCTAATAAGGGAAAATTTAAACATAGCTGATGGAACTCAGGAAAGAAATGAAAGAAAAGAGCAAAATGGTCTCAAAATTTAAAACTAAATTATACGGTGTTCAACAGAGAACAGACTCAAAAGTCAAAGAACTGTGAACCTGAGATCCTGTATCAGCCAAGCTGCTCTTTAAGATTACAGGAAAAAATTTTAATGCAAAAATTTAAAGACTACTGTACACATAAGACATTCTTGAGGAACCTACTAGCAGATAAGCTTCATCTAATCAAGAGATCCCTGGGAAAACTTTGGCAAAAGACTCAGTGGTGAAAATTTAATATAACAAAACAAAAGTGGGAACAAGGGTAGAATAGTAATAAATGTTGTATGTCCTGACAAGGTAAAAAATAGCCACTAAAAATGAGAAGAGAGGAAAAGTAGAATAAATTCATTGATTGTTGCAAATCAAAAAATACTATTAAAAATGACAAATGAAATTATAAATGAATAAAACAGGGATTAACAGCATTAAAGGGATATAAATACAAAGATAACCAATAGAACACAGAAAACTTCCTAAATGCCAAAAAAGTTTAATACAAATGCAAAAAAAACACATAATAAAGAATAACATAGTAATGCACACAGTAATTATAACACAGTATGACAGTTGAGATCGAATTTCTTAGAAATATTCATAAATGTGGATGGTTTAATTCACCTATTAAAAGAAAAAGGGGTTTCAACTCACAAACAAGACCCAAATCTATACTGTATACAAAAGACTTACCTAGAACAAAATGATTCACCTAAAAAAGGGACAGGCAAATAAAGATATGCAGACAAGTAGAAACAAGAAGCCATGAGTTGCCATACCAGTATTAAAGTATAATTTAAGCCAAAATGTATTAAGTATGATAAAAGGGACACTTTTAACGATAAACACCACAATTCACTGTAAATATAACACTAATGTGTATATATGCACTACATACAGCATCCACCTTTATAAAGTGAAAACTACAAAAGATATTAGAATAGTAAAAAATGCATTTATAAGGGGGAGATGTTTAACATACCACTCTTAGTACAAAAAAAAGCAGACCAAGAAAAAAGTAGACAAAAAGTAAAGGTATAGAAAACCTGTATCCTAAATAATAACATCAGCAATAAAGTAGATCTGATAAATATAAATCAAACTTACACCCCTTAAGAATACATCTTCTCAAGTACACCTGGTACATTTATAAAATTGATCATATACTAATAAAAAAAGTATCAGTAAATTCCATAAAGTAGAAATGTTTTTAAAACATGGTAACGTTTGAAATCTTTAACAAAATGTTTTAAGCATTTCTGCCTGAAAATTAAAATATAAATATTAACCCTCTGTGAAAGGGAACACAGAAACTGAATTAAGAAAATCCTAAATCACTACATATCAGAGCTGAAGGGATATGCTTTAAGCAGTAATCAAAGGAAAATGCATATATTTAAATACTTTTCTTTTGGGGGGGGTTAGAGTTTCTCTCTTTTTGCCCAGGCAGCAGTGCAATGGCACAATCTCGTCTGACTGCAACCTCCACCTCCCAGGTTCAAGTGATCCTCCTGCCTCTCAGCCTCCCAGTAGCCGGGATTAGGCGTGCACCACCACACCTGGCTAATTTTGTATTTTCAGTTGAGAAGGGGTTTCACCATGTTGGCCAGGCTGGTCTCAAACTCTTGACCTCATGACCCACACACCTCAGACTCCCAAAGTGCTGGGATTACAGGCGTGAGCCACCATGCCCAGCCAATAATTATTTCTTCTTAATAGAAGAATTGAAATAAGTTAAAACTCCCAGTTCGAAATGCTAGAAAAAGAACAAAGTAAACAACAAAAAAGAGTAAAGGAAGAATATAATAAAGGCAAAAACAGAAATTAAGGTAGAGAACAGAAAAACTATAGATCAATTAATATGAAAATCCTGACTCTGAAAAAAATTAACAAAACAGGGGAGAAACACTAATTAATCAAGGAATAAAAAAAGCAGAAAGCACAAATAAACAAACTAAGAAATGACATGGGGACATAATATGGAAATAGAGAAAGAAAATTTGAAGCATAAGATTTAATAAGATTACACTCTTCTATGAAAATAAATGTAAAAGCTTCAATACAATAATTCCCAGAGAAAATACAGATTACCAAAATTATCACCATTTGAGATAGAAAGCCTCAAATGACCAATTTCTGTAGGAGACATAGAGAAAGCTATCAAATAATTACCCCACCAAAAACAACAGGTTCAGATGTATTCACAAGGGAATTTTGCCCAAACTTAGAGCTTGTAGTGCTAATGCTAAATAAATTGTTGCAAAGTATAGCAAATAAAGAAAAACTGCCAAATCCTTTTTATCAAGCAAGTATAATGCTGATACATAACCAAATGAAGAAAACAAAAAATAAAATTATAAACCAATTACACATATGTACACTGAGGCAAAAATCCTAAATAACAGAAAAGAAAATTCAATATCATATCAAGAAAAGAAGACACATGACCAAGTGGGATTTAACCTCAAATGCAAGGTTGGTTCAGTATTATAAAATCCATTACTATAATTCACCATATTGATATATCTACGGAGAGGGAAAAAAAGTCACTCAATTATCTATGTAGATACCCAGAAAATAATAGCCTTTGACAAAACTCAACACCTATTCTTAATAATAGCACTCAAAAACTAAGAATTGACAAGTTATTATAACCCATAAGAATTAAAAAAGTAATATTATCTGTTTTATATCCCATAAGAATTGAAAAAGTAAAATTATGTTTTTGCAAAAAGATAATTATAAAATTTTAATTAAAATTTTTTAATTAAAATGTTATAAATTTATAATTCACAAATTTTATAAATTAGAGAAAAATTCAATCACAAAATTAATTCAAATAAAAGAATTCACTAAGGTACCAAAACAGAAAATATATGGAGATCAACGACTTTCATATACATTAACAAACAAAAGTTCAGAGATAAAATGGAAGAGAAATGCTGTTTTTAACAGTAATAATTAAGATAAAATATTAAGGTATAAACTTAACAAGAAATGTTGCAAAACCATTATGTGAAAATTACAACACTCCTGAAGACACAGACACACCTAACAAATGGAAAGGCATACCTTGTCCTTGGACAGAAAAATTCAGTAATATAATGATGTCATTTCTCCCTAAGTTAACTTATAAATTTATTATTAGTTTTTTAAATACAGACAGGGTCTCACTATGTTGCCCAGGCTGGTTTCAAACTCCTGGCTTCAAGCGATCCTCCCACCTCAGCCTCCCAAGGTGCTAGGATTACAAGCACAAGCCAGTGCCAGGCCTTGTTTTGATTTTTTTTTTTAATAGTAACTTAAAGATTTAACACAACTTAGTAAAAATGCCAACAAACTTTTTCATAGATCAAATAACCTGACATTCCATTTCGTATTAAAAAAAACAACATTCAAGAATACCTGGTGGCCGGGCGCGGTGGCTCAAGCCTGTAATCCCAGCACTTTGGGAGGCCGAGGCGGGCGGATCACAAGGTCAGGAGATCGAGACCACAGTGAAACCCCGTCTCTACTAAAAATACAAAAAATTAGCCGGGCGCGGTGGCGGGCGCCTGTAGTCCCAGCTACTCAGGAGGCTGAGGCAGGAGAATGGCGGGAACCCGGGAGGCGGAGCTTGCAGTGAGCCGAGATCGCGCCACTGCACTCCAGCCTGGGCAACAGCATGAGACTCCGTCTCAAAAAAAAAAAAAAAAAAAAAAAAAAAAAAAAAAAAAAAAAGAATACCTGGTAAATTCTGGGGGGAAAAAAAACTGCAAAGGGAACTAGCTATAAGATCCTCTATCATTAAACCGGGTGGTGCTGGAACATGAATACACAGGCATTCCAGAAGCAAAGTATAAAAAGTACAGAAATAAACCTAGTTATACAGGGAGGTTTAATGTTAAAGGCAGCATCTCCAACCACTATGGCAACGACTGAAAATTTAATAAATGGTCAACTGAATGGCCATTTGGAAAACATAAAATTAGACACACACCTCTATAGACAAGAACCAACTCTAAGCAGGCCAAATGTCTAACTAAAGATGAAACTATACACGTACTAGAAAAAAACCTTGGTGAATTCCACTGTAAACTCGGGTATAAGGAAAAAAGCTTTCTATTACTCAAAATCTAGATTAAAAAACATTTGATAAATTAGACTACATAAAAAATAAAAATAAATTGTGTCACCCTGTGAAAAATGTTATAAGCTAAGACAAAAAGGGAAATAACAAACTGGGAGAAAATATTTGCACTTTGTATCAGAGATATATGACTCATATATAAAGAACTCTTAAAAATAAAATGGGCAAAGACATGAGCAAATAATTCAGGGAAAAAAAATGTAAAAGCAACCTTTAAGGTCATCTGAAGATGTTCAACCTTGGACATCATTCTGACAGGCAAAAATGTAACAGCTTGACAATGCCCTCTGTTGAGAAGGTTACAGGGAACCAGGCACTCACACCCTGCTGATGAGAATGCAAAATGGAACATCTAGCAATATCTTAACAAAACTATATATGGAGTTCCCTCTTACCCAGCAATCCCATTTCTAAGAATTTACCATGAAATATACACCCAACACAAAAATATATTTGCACAAGGTTATTCTTTGCTTCATGATTTCTAATTCTGAAATTTGGAACCAATCACAATGTCCATCATTACATCAGAGGCTGAGTAAACTATGGTACATCTACTAATGGGGTACCATGTAGTGGTCAAAAACAGAACAGGGAGATGAGATCTCTATGAACTGACATGTAATGATTTCTGGCATATTCTGTTAAGTTTTAAACAAGCAAAAAATAAGAGACTATATCTAATAAGTGTTTTATAGAAATAAGGGGGGAAATAAGAAAATATACATGGGTCTGCTTGTCTATGTTCACAGAAAAAAATCAAAAACCAATGATATTGGGCTGAGCACAGTGGCTCACACCTGTAATCCCAGCACTTTGGGAGGCCGAGGCAGGCAGATCACTTAAGGTAAGGAGTTCAAGACCACCTTGGCCAACTTGGTGAAACCCCGTCTCTACTAAAAAAAAAATACAAAAATTAGCCAGGCATGGTGCCGGATGCCTGTATCCCAGCTACTCGGGAGGCAGAGGCAGGAGAATTGCTTGAACCCAGGAGGCAGAGGTTGAGGTGAGCCGGGGTTGCGCCACTGCAGTCCAGCCTAGGCAACAGGACGGAATTCTGTCTCAAAAAAAAAAAAAAAAAAAACAATGATATTGCTGACCTACGAGAGGGAGGTGGGAATGGGCTAGGATTAGTGACATTTCTCTAAGTATATCTTTCTGTATAGTTTTGACTTTTGGAAACACGTTAATGTTTTATATACTCAAAAATAAAAAACAGGTTGGGCATGGTGGCTCACACCTGTAATCCCAGCACTTTGGGAGGCCGAGGTGGGCAGATTTACCTAAGGTCAGGAGTTTTGAGACCAGCCTGGCCAACATGGTGAAACCTCATCTCTACTAAAAATACAAAAATTATCCAGGCGTGGTGACAGGCACCTATAATCCCAGCTTCTCGGGAGGCTGAGACAGGAGAATCACTTGAACCTGGGGGGCAGAGGTTGCAGCAAGCCGAGATCACACCACTACACTCCAGCCTGGGTAACAGAGCAAGATCCTGTCTCAAAAAAATAAAAGTAATAAAAATAATAATAATGAAATGCACAAGGATGAGGAAAAAACTAAAATAGAATACAACAGAAATGACTCTTACAGTATTTCATGAAAAATACTCACTCTGAAACTTGAACATGGTATTCTGACTATATACCCTGAGTTTAAAATAAAAAACTGCAAATACTGAACGCTAGGTAAAAGGCTTGTTTTTCGTGTGTACGTGTTTTTTTCAACTCTTATTTTAGGTTCAGGGGTACATGTGCTGGCGTGTTGTATCGGTAAACTCATGTCAAGAGGGTATGTTGTACAGATTATTTCATAATCCAGGTACTAAGCCTAGTACCCAATAGTTATTTTTTTCTGATCCTCTCCCTCCTCCCACTCTCCACCCTTGAGTAGACCCCAGTGTCTGCAGTTCCCCTCTTTGTGTCCATGTGTTCTCATTGTTTAGCTCCCACTTATAATTGAGAACATGCGGTATTTGGTTTTCAGTTCCTGTGTTAGTTTACTAGTTTAGCTGGAGGATAAAGACCTCCAGCTCCATCCATGTTCCTGCAAAGGACGTGCTCTCATTCTGTTTTATGGCTGTATAGTATTCCATGGAGTATATGTACGTTTTCTTTATCCAATCTGCCACTGATGGGCATTTAGATTGATTCCATGCCTTTGCTAATGTGAATGGCACTGCAACGAACAAACACAGGCATATGTCTTTACAGTAGGACGATTTCTATTCCTTTGAGTATCCACCCAACAATGGGATTGCTGGGTCAAATGGTAGTTCTGTTTTTAGCTCTTTGAAGAATCACCACACTGCTTTTCCTCAATGATTGAGTTGTATGGGTCCACAACTCTGAAACTATTTTCTGGTATTTTAGGGTAGAACAAACAAGTAAACACACTGAGATTAAGGAACTCACAATCTCACTGTTACAGAAGAGGTACACATATGGAAAAGAGAGACAAAGAACCCTGTGGTGCCGCGCTGAAATGTAACAGGAGCTACCAGTATGTTATGGTGTTAATTTATAGATAAGAACATATGGACAGTACCTGATGATATGAGCAACCAGAAAACAGAAACTGTATGCAACTGGAAACGTTTTCAATGATAAGCAAAACTGTTCCCAAAAGGAACAAAAGCACCGAACCTCCAGGGCCCAGCACTGGCCTAGAACATATGAGCACTGAAATGTGTTGACTGATTGAATGAGAAGAAGTTGTATCATCCGTAAGTACACAGAGAGTCCAGAAAGCCTCAGGTGATATAGCAAGCTTTGCTGGCATTCAACAAAAAACTCTGAGGTATCCGGGAAAAACATATATACTGATTACTTGGTATTCTGAAAAATAAAAATAGCCTGTGTGTGGGTATCTCTGTCTTTAGCTCTATTAGCAAATTACAACCCACATAAATAAGAAAAATATATTATTATACTCTAGAAGAAAACCAATGTTCTAAGTGAAATCTCACCAAAAATGCTGCTACTGTGAGGTATGCAAAAAAATGAAGTCACCAATGTGTTAAGTAAAGAATATACCTACCTGCAGCATATCATCCACCATAGTTAGTATATACTGAACCGTCTGTTCTTTGCAGATATGAGTCATCAGATTTATAAATGTTTTAGCACACTAAAAAAAATGAAATTAAGGTTATTGTTTTTATTTGCAAATACAACATTTCAATGGAACTTCAGTAAAACATTGTTTCTCTTTCATAAATTAGAATACAAATACTATTAACTAACAAATTTTACTTACAGAAAACATATACCTCTTACAAATATTGTGATGAAGTATGGGAAGACCTTACTAGACTTGCATCAGCTTGTTAACATTTCTAGTGATAAGTTTCAGAATGTTTACTATATTTAAATAGATACACTGAGCCACTAATAACTCTTGATTACCAATGACAGCATAAAGTTATATAGGCAATCAAAAATTACAACTGGTTTTGAGTATTTCATTTGTTGTACTTAAAGGGAACAGAACACAAAAGCAACAAGAGTACGGGAGATTGGAATCAAAGGCCCTGACTAGTCTCCATTCTACAGCGTATCAACTACATGACAACCTCTCCTTAATTCAATAAAAACTGGAGCCAACAATGTATTACCTACCAACTTCCCCAGGATTGTTGTAAGAATCAGACCAATTTGTATATGGACTCCTTTAGCCAGTGAGGCCTCCCTGATAGGCAGCAGAATTGGACCTTATTATGGGGCCAGGCTCTAAATTCAGCATATAAATCAAATAGGGTACAAATCAAAACATTCTATAAAATCCCTTAAATCACTCCCCAAAAAACATAGTTTTAAGTACTCAACATCATTCAGTAATAGGTTTGGAGTCATATATTGAAAAACTTCCGGCCGGGCGCGGTGGCTCAAGCCTGTAATCCCAGCACTTTGGGAGGCCGAGGCGGGCGGATCACAAGGTCAGGAGATCGAGACCACAGTGAAACCCCGTCTCTACTAAAAATACAAAAAATTAGCCGGGCGCGGTGGCGGGCGCCTGTAGTCCCAGCCACTCAGGAGGCTGAGGCAGGAGAATGGCGGGAACCCGGGAGGCGGAGCTTGCAGTGAGCCGAGATCGCGCCACTGCACTCCAGCCTGGGCAACAGCGTGAGACTCCGTCTCAAAAAAAAAAAAAAAAAAAAAAAAAAAAAAAAAAAAAGAAAAACTTCCCTACCCTAAGGATGTATAAATTAAAGTGTATTTCACTTGGTATTCATTCATTCATTCATTCATTCAATAAATCCCCAATGTAACAAACAGTATGTGATAAAAATCATGCTATAAAAAAATAGAGACCTTATCAAAATCATACTCATCCTACAACTTACGCCTATCTATGAAACATGTGCTCCATGGATAGACAGCCCACTCACCACACTGAATATAAAAAGTTAACAGTAACAAATAATTGGGTTTTTTAATCAAAACATTAAAGTGGAAACACTTTAACCTCTTTAAGCAAAAATAAAACAAAAAGATGTAAGTTGCCCAAGGTATTACTGTCAGAACTCTTCAGATATACTGCCATTTTGTTAGGATAAAAAGCTTCCTGGCAACTGCCGCATAAAAGGCCCATCACACCAGACACTGCTATTAAGAAATAACTGTTTTTGTACACTTACTAAGAAACAAGTTTTAAAAAAAATGAGGAAAAAAAAAAAAAAGAAAGGGCTGTTTTAACTCCTAACTTCTTAAGGAAAAAGTCTTGTCTTATGAACATACATCCCCAGTCTCACCAGGCACATGGCAGGGACTCAGTGTGCATGTGCTGAACAAACAGTGAATGAGCTTCATGTTCCATTACACATGCAGTCGGGGTGGGGAAGCTTTTTCAAAGGATGACACCAACAGCAGACATCACAAAGGAAAGGAAGAACTAGATTTCATCGTACAATGTAAACTTCAATATGGCAAAGAGCCCCATAAACCAAGTTAAAAATTCAACAAACAAGCTGAGGAAATATGGCATGCACAAAGCTGGTACACTTAAAACACAAAGGAATCTGACAAATCAGTAAGATTCATAAACACTTCCATAGAAAAGTAAATAAAAAACATACAGCCATGTGTCGCTTAACAACGGGGAAAGTTCTGAGAAATTCATCATTAGGCTATTTCCTTGTTGTGTGAACATCCTAGAGTGTACATACACAAACCCAGATGGTAGTGTCTACCACACACCTAGGCTATATGGTAGAACCCATGGCTCCACACCTGTACGGTATGTAACTATCCTGAATACTATAGGCAACTGTAACATAATGGTAAGTATTCTTGTGTCTAAACATAGTTAAACATAGAAAACGTGCAGTAAAAACATGGTAGTATAATCTTACAAGACCACTGTTGCATACACAGTTCGACACTTACCAAAACATCCAAAACATCATTATGTGGTCAGTGCATGACAGTATAGAAGCAATTGATATGGATACAAAAGGTGCCAAAAACCATCTGAAAATGTGTAACACTATTACGTTAAGATACTACCTTTTACCTATCGAAATGACCAAAAGATGAATGGCTAGACCCAGAGTGGGTGCTGGAGCAGGGGCATGGGCCCTCTCACATACTGCTGGCAGGATCTGCAAACTGGTACAATCTATCAAGAGGGCATTTTCATTATGTCAAAACTCTCACATGCTCAAAGAGTTTAATCAATAATTACACCTTTTTTTTAATATATATTTTTAGTAGAGACGAAGTTTTACCATGTTGGCCAGGCTGTTTTCGAACTCCTGACCTCAAGTGATCTGCCCGCTTCAGTCTCCCAAAGTGCTGGGATTACAGGTGTGAGCCACTGCACCCAGCCAGATAATTGCACTTCTCAAATTAATTAAAAAGAGATTACTAACTATTCATCTCAAAACAGAAAAAAAAAGGAAGTAGCCAAAATATGCAACAGTATAGAATTAGTTTAGATCACTATGGTTCATCCATTAAATGGAAAATTACACAATGGAACTTCCCATAAATGGGAAATAATAATAAATTAATTATTTTAAATACCAGAGAAATATCTTTACAGGCATGGTAGGAGAGGGAAGAATATACAATCAAATGAAAAGAATAAAGATATGTACATATCACCCCTTTTTGTAAAAAGTTCACATTTATAGAAATAAGTGTGTAAGTTATTTTACACACAGAAAAATATTTAGAGAGGTATACACTAAATGTTAACAAGCCACCTTGAACAGAGCAATATCAGGTAGAATAACTTTTTTCTTTTGCTTAATAGTATTTTATTTTTCTACAATAAACTTACCATGAAAGAAGGTAAAACATCAACATATGTAACTAAACATTTTAAACTACTGTATAAAAAAAAACTCCACAACACTTCAAAGATACATAGTAAAAAAGGAACTATGTTTGCTATAAATGTGGCACAGTAATAGATTTTGATGTAAAAAGACTGTTTATCAAAAAGTAACTAAACCTTATAGATTAAAATAAAAAGAATGCCCACCCAAAAACATTTTCAAAGGACATAAAATACTTAATAAATCAATGGGAAAATAACGTAATCCCATGTCATCAAAGTGATATCCCTTTTAACTTAGCAAATTCAAAGATTTTCAATTATATTAGGTATTTCAA
Source organism: Macaca fascicularis (assembly GCF_037993035.2). Taxonomy (NCBI): domain Eukaryota; kingdom Metazoa; phylum Chordata; class Mammalia; order Primates; family Cercopithecidae; genus Macaca; species Macaca fascicularis. The sequence continues at coordinate 63,807,525 of NC_088382.1, forward strand.
ACATTACTAGTAAGAATACCAAGTGGAAAAAATTCCCTAAAAAAAGTTAAGCAACTTTTAAAACTTAATATACTCTGAAACCAGTAATTTCCTTTCCAGAAATCTGCCTTCTACGTGTATATGCTAACAAAATATTCAGAAATACAGAAAAGGATGAAGGTAAACATACTCAATATAACGTTTTTTTCCAAATTAACAAAAAAACTGGAAGTCACTTATAATCACTAAGATTTTTCTAAACTTTTGGATGACACGGGGAAGTATTCATTATATAATGTTTATTGATCACCTGGCTGCCTTCAGTTTGAAGCATCTCTTGCTTCTCTTCAGGGCTTCGTTTCATTTCAAACCTCTGAATAAACTCACAATCTTCAGCAGAAATCATCTGTCCCCTAGAAAGTAAGAATAAGATATTTCATTCAGTAAGAGATCAATATGCAAGCAAGTGATAGAGGAACTTTCAGTCTTTCTCTTCTCTCCTTGGCAGCAAACCACAAGGGCTGACGCAATGGCCCTGGCATCAGACAGACTTGGATTCAATGCTTAGTTTCACCACAAATAAGACAGTGTGAACTCTCTGGAACCTGAGATAATTTATCCACAAAATGCGAACAACAATCACATTGCCTCTAAGGGGCTGTATTGAGGATAAAATTATATTCACATAAGCTGGTCAGTAGCATGTGGCAAATAGTAGGCACTCAGTAAAATGTCACCTCTCAGCATTACCCAGTGTCTCACCGTTATTCCCCCTCTCAAGCCAAACAACTCACATGGCTATCTAATTTATCAAGTTCAAAGCCACTTCATATGCATTTCTATGGCCATTTTTCTCTAGTATATTCTTTCCCTCCAGACGGAAAAAAAAAAAAAACTGATTTTCCTCCTCTGGAAAATAACTCTCCATCCTGACCCCACACTCTCCTATTTTCCTCCATCTCTTCCAGGGGTCACTTCATCACTGGCTCTTCACCCTTCAAGGCTCCTCCCCAGCACTCAATCACTGAAATCTTGCTTTTGATTTCCAAACTCCTTCCTGTGAGAGATTCAATCAAGAGTCCCATCTACCCTCCCTCCCAATCATCTCCACTGTCTTCTACCTCCAGAGATAGTCTTACCATTTTCAAATTCAGCATCATCTTCCTGTCATCTTCCCTGTCATCCCCAGTGAAGATGATATCCTGCTGTCATCTTCCCCAGTGGTGATGATGCTGAATTTGAAAATGGTAAGACTATCTCTGGAGGTAGAAGAAACACAGCTCAACCTTCCCAACTTCTCCACTCCTCAGGGACTCAAACTACCATAGGCAAACCCCCATCCTAATCTCTAAATACAAACCCTTCCTTGTCTAAAAGCTGTGTCAGCAGAACAGCCTTGCTAGCCCCCCGTAAGACTCTGGGCACTGCACGATTCATTCAAGTCAACTCCTTTAAGCCACCAGTGTGGTAGGAAAAGCACAGCATTTGAGTCAATATGGGGAAGAGCTCCAGTTCCAGGCGCGAAAGCTTAGCAAGTCACTATTCATCTGACCACTATTCACACCAGTAAAACAGCAACTATGAAACTACCTGCCCTAGTCCACTAGGTGGTTATGCAGATTAAATGAAAAAATATAAGAAAAAGCACTTGCTATATATTAGAACATGGGTAAGAGCAAGTGTAAAATTAAAAAATTTTGTAACGTATTTTCCTGTTGAAACAACACCAATATAGTTTTTTTGGTTTTTTGTTTGTTTGTTTGTTTTTGAGATGGAGTCTCACTCTGTTGTCAGGCTGGAGTGCAGTGGCGCGATCTCAGCTCACTGCAACCTCCGCCTCCTGGGTTCAAACCATTCTCCTGCCTCAGCCTCCCGAGTGGCTGGGACTACAGGCTCATGCCACCAAGCCCAGCTAATTTTTGTATTTTTAGCAGAAACGGGGTTTCACCATATTGGCCAGGCTGCTCTCGAACTCCTGATCTCGTGATCCACCCGCCTCAGCCTCCCAAAGTGCTGGGATTGCAGGTGTGAGCCACTGCACCCGACCCCAATATAGTTTTTACCTCAGTAGTTTAAAAAATTGTCCCTCCTCTCCTTAGCCCAAATATTTTGAGGGACTGGTACTCTATGAAACCCATTCAGAGAAACACTGAATGTAAAGCAGGTTCCCGCTATGCACAGTTAGGCTGGGTGCAGTGGCTCACGCCTGTAATCCCAGCACTTTGAGAGGCCGAGATGGGGGGATCCCTTGAACACAGGAGTTTAAGACAAGCCTGGGCAAAACAGTGAGATCCTCATCTCTACAAAAAATAAAGTAACAAAATAAGTTGGGTGTGGTGGCACACTCCTGTAGTACCAGCTACTTGGGAGGCTGAGGCAGGAGGATCACTTGAGCCCAGAAGGCAGAAGTTGCAGTGAGCTGAAATTACATCACTGCACTCCAGTTTGGGTGACACAGTGAGACCCTGTCTCAAAAAAAAAGGCATAGTTATAGAAGGATGGCCCACTTCCAGAGCTGTCCTGGGTCAGGCTCCCAGAGCTGAGCCCTGAGATGAAGATTCACGTACAAGTGACTTATGAAAGAAGAGCCCCCAGGAGAGGCCAGGGAAAGCATGGAGGGCACAGGACACTGAAGCAAAAAAAACTCAGCAGGATTCAAGCAAAGAACCCAGGATAGCTTTCCCTGAGCCCACAGGAGAGCCTGGTAAGGTGAGGCACTCAGAACTGTTCCCTCCCCAAGAGAAGGGACCTGAACTTGCATATGTCCTGCTACTTCTACCCTTAATCCCACCCTCTTCCAAAGAAGACCTTGATTATTACACATTCAAAAATCTATCAGTGTCCCTTCTGGGTTTTGTACACACCACTGCTATATGCCAAATTGTTTTGTATAGTTCAAATTTGCTTCCGGACTTTATACTTCACTGTTCTGTCCTCTTATATCAATTTCACAGTTTTAAGCACTGTAACTTTGTTTTCACACATGCTTACATTTTAACATTTTTAAACTATTCTCAAGCATTTATTTTTTTCAACAATTTCTTAATTACCAACCCAAAGGAGAATTTTGTCTTTCTAGATCTCTCTGAGGCAGGTGATACTATGACTATGTCTTGACACTCTCTTCCTTAGCTTCCAGATTCTTCGCATCCCACTGAAGTCACTCATCTTCACTGCTCCCTGCGCCTCAGCTACTATGAAACGCTCTCTTCATTTCTCACTCCACCTCCTGCACTGAACTCTGGCACGATCTCCCCCAGTCCCCACTCATCTCCTCTCACAGATGGCAGAGGCACTCCAGACCCTACAGGCACAGAACTGAGATTGTTAATCCCAAAGGCTAGAAGTTGGAAGCAAAAACAGACATTTTGCCCACTTTCCATTCTGGCTAAGCACTTCACATACCAGTCAGGAAAAAAAGCACTCTGCATCCTGGGGTAGACTAAGATAACAAGGTCATCCAGTCTAGATCTGGCCCCAAAATAAATGAAATGTTAAGCATACCCATAACCCTGAACTCCCTAGATGAAAGCAATTTTACCCCTAAATTTTGCTATGCTGATATGTAAAGAGATGTCACAACCTCTGTGAAGAAAATCATGTCAAAAGGTGGTGGTTTTTCTACCATGAAGAAGGTATACCATGAAGGCTACACTTGGTAACCTTATAATTTTGCAGCTTTCTTTTCTATTTAAATAACTGTTTCTTATTTGTCAAGCCACTCGCTAACCTTTTTCTTTCCTTGTTTAAGTTATTTTCTCTCTGGGTCTTCCTTTGACATTTCCATAATCCAGCAGGTTCGGGGCTCTGGTGTCTTCTATAATGACCCACAGCTAATCAGGCACCAGATCTAATAATCTTCCCCTTAAAACTACTCTCCTCTCTACTTCCCTGCCTCTGAAGTAGCTCAGCACTAGGACAACCTTCCACCAGTGGATTTCCCTACTTCCAATCCAACCTTCTTCAAAACCATCTTCTTACCTACTACCAGGGGGCCTTCTCAAGTATATATGGGGTCATATTATTCCCTTTGGACTGTGAGTTCTACCTAGCACTTAGGCAGAGGCATTCAGTAAAAATATTTAAAATCAATTGACTAATTAAAACCTATATAATCATGCACGTGTTACTTAACCTATCTGAACAGTTATCTACTTATCTTTAAAAGAGAATAGGATAGAAGCCAGCATGGTGGCTCACGCCTGTAATCCCAGCACTTTGGGAGACCGAGCTGGATGGATCACCTGAGGTCAGGAGTTCGAGACCAGCCTGGCCAACATAGTGAAACTCTGTCTCTACTAAAAATACAAAAATTAGCCGGGTGTGGTGGCAGGTGCCTGTAATCCCAGCTACTCGGGAGGCTGAGGCAGGAGAATCACTTGAACCCGAGAGGCGGAGGTTGCAGTTAGCCGAGAATGCGTCATTATACTCCAGCCTGGGCGACAAGAGTGAAACTCCGTTTCAAAAAAAAAGAGATTAATAGGATAGAAAAACCTATGTCACTGTATTTCTATGAAAATGTTAAATAGGATGTTAGTGACCAAGCATGTTACATCCTTTTCCAAATACTCATCTCCACCAATTCCTGATAAGCACAATACACCATTCATAATTTAGTCAACTAATATTAACTGGCAGCCTGCTACGTGCTAGGCACCTTTAAGAACAGTTGACACAGCAATAAATTAGAGACCCCTCTTTTGAGCCTGCACTCCAGTGAGGAAAACAGAAAATACGCAAATACAAAAACAAATAATCTTGAAAACACACACACACATTATAATGCTGAGGCTGTAAATGCTATGAAAAAAAAAAAAAACCAGTCCAGGTAGAGGGTTTGTGAGATCGCCTATGCAGTCACACGAATGAAGTGAGTGAAGAGACCAAAGAATCTAAGGGTGGAACTTCTGGAGAGACAGACACACAGGTCCAAGGAGCTGAAGTTTGCTATGTGAGAAAGATCAAGAAGGCGGGAGCTAGAGAGCTGTGAGTGAGGCGGCATGATCAGACCTGTATTTTTTTGAAATCACTCTTGCAGTTCTGTGAAGAATTGCTCCTACTGAGGCAGCAAGGATAGCAGAGAGAGAGAGCAGGCAACAGGCAATAACAACAGAGCACATGCGAGGGGAACACAACAGGCACAAGGCAGGAGCTGCAGACAAAGGGGTACACTCAGATTCGAGGAATCTTTTGGACACAGAGCTGGAAGAATGTGTTGATGGGTTGAACATGGACTGTGAGCAAAAGGGAAGAAACAAGGATGGCCCCAAGGTTTCTGGCCTCCAAAGTTGGTAAATAAAGAAGCCTGGAGAGAGCCACACTGAACCACCTGAAACTCCTAAGCACTGCATGTCTTCCCAGGCCTCAGCTCCCTGCCTGGACCTCCCTTCCTGGATAACTCCAGCTGTTTTTCGGCCTGGACAACTCCTGTTACTGTCTTTTTGTTTTTTTTTTTTTTTTTTGAGTCAGAGTCTTGCTCTGTTGCCCAGACTGGAGTGCAGTGGTGTGACCTTGGCTCACTGCAACCTCCGCCTCCTGGGTTCAAGCGATTCTCCTGCCTCAGCCTCCCAAGCAGCTGGGATTACAGGCACCTGCCACCACACCTGGCTAATTTTTTTGTATTTTTAGTAGAGACGAGGTTTCACTATGTTGGCCAGGCTGGTCTCAAACTCCTGACCTCAGATGATCCACCCACCTTGGCCCCCCAAAGGGCTGGGATTACAGATGTCAGCCACTGTGCCTGGCCTCCTGTGAGTGTCTTTATGCCTGAGTGTCTGAGAAAACTCCCCGAATACTCCCAGCATTTATTAGCTCCCACTTTTTGCTGTGTATTTCCTTTTGTTGTAAATATATATACTTTATATATTTCTCTATCTTAACATTTAGCACAATTTGTTATTTAATGTGGTAAAAGTCTGTTTCCTCATGAGATTTAAACTCATGAGCAAGGATGGTATTTTATAATTCTTGTATCCTCAAGGTATAGTTTTACCAGATTCCAGTTTGACTAGAACACAGCCATACACATTCATTTATGTACCATCTATTTATTAAGAAAAAGTTTAATCAAATATAAATGCATGTTTCAAATATTGTATTTTCATAATAATATGTTAATTTGTGAAGGGCAAAAGTATACTGGGCTCTCGACACTGGGGGATGCTTCCACAGGTCTTATTATTTCAGTATAGACTGTGATAGAAGATTCACTGATTCTCCCTGTGTTGGTTCCAGCCCCCAACAATCTGTAAGCTCTTTTACGAGAGACACATTTCACACCCACTAGTGCTCACACGTCAACAGGCTCAACAGGCCCACAGTTAACATTTGGCGAACACTTGCCCACAGACCTACAGAGTGGAGGGGTTTTACAAAAGAAATTTGTGAGATGGACAACAGAACAAAAGACAGATACATAGGAAAAACGGAAAATACAACATAAGTCATAGACCATGGGTAATGAAGAACAGAAATAAACCAATTTTTAAAACTCCATGTAACTAAAAACATTCCAAACACCAATGTTGGGGGAGCTCTGGCCAGTCCACCAGTGCTTTATGATCAACAATATTATTCTATGTAGGCTATAAGCAGATCCAGACTTTATAAACATAAAACTCCCTGTCCTCTAGTCTAAATGCACTCTGGACTAAATAAATTAAGAAACAGAGCTCAGAATCCTAATTTCACAGGGAATTTAAACAATTACACAGACGGTGATGAACAGAGAAAACATCAGTAAGTCTCCCCCGCTCCTGTCCTTCAGTCAGCGGCCCCACAATAACCCAGTTCCTTAAAGTAGGAATCTAGAAGCCATCCGAGACTTCTCTTTCACCCCCACACATCAAATCAATCACTAAGACTCTCAAATCTATCCAGTTCTGTCTATTCCAATACCTTAATTACTCTAGGCTTATCACCTACAAACTCAACTCACCCTTTATGCTGCGGGTAGAACAATTCAATCAAGAGGCAGATATGGTCTTCTAACTCCCAGCTACAAGATTCATTGGTTTCCAACACCTACAGCTCCTTGGAAAATGGTGAATTATCTCAAAAAGAGGGCTCTGGGACACACACTCCTACCTGCATTCTATCATTTTCATCTCTTTTACATGCTGACTTCACATCAATCATGGGTTTCACAGCTTAAAAATCAGCTTGAAAAGCACTGACTGACAGGATCAAGTCCAAACTCCTTCCAACCACACACCCACACACAGCACCTTCATGATCGGCCGCTGGCTGCCTCTCTAGCCTCAGCTCTCTGCATTGCTTGCCTCCAAAACATGTATGACTCCCACCCAGTGTGCTGTTTTTGCTTCCCTGCCTTTGCTCACAGTATCTGTTCTATTCCCAAGGCTGCTCCTACTTGCCACATGGCTAAACACCCATCATCCTCAAACACTCAGTTCAGGGACCAGCCCCTTCAGGAAAATTTCCAGGGGGTAGAATTAGTTGTCTTTTTTATGTGCACTTGCCAGTCCCTGTGCATCTTTCTATTACCGCAGTTAACACTGAATTAGGGCCGGGTGCGGTGGCTCACACCTGTAATCCCAGCACTTTGGGAGACGAAGGTGGGACAGATCACGAGGTCAGGAGTTTGAGACCAGCCTGACCAACATGGTGAAACCCCGTCTCTACTAAAAATACAAAAAAATTAGGCAGGCGAGGTGTCTGGTGCCTGTAATCCCAGCTACTCAGGAGACTGAGGAAGGAGAATCACTTGAATCCGGGAGGCAGAGGATGCAGTGAGCCAAGACCACCCCACTGCACTCCAGCCTAGGCAACAGAGCGAGACTCCATCTCAAAAACAACAAAAAAATACTGAATTAAAATGATCCATTAATATATCTGACTTCCCTACTAGAGCTTTAGTTCCTCTAGGGATAGTACTCTATATAGAACTTTTGTAGCCTCAAAGCCTGGAAAAATGCCTCAAACTTGGTAGGTAATCAATAAATGTTTGATAAGTGATTAAATTAACAGAAATTAAAGGATCATTTTTGTACATTATACATCCCTCCTACAACAATACAAACTATTAATACTAATATAAAATTAACACTAATATAAAACTACAGATTCCTCAATCTGTTTTTCAAAATGCATATGCAAATCTGAACTGAATTCCTTGGTAACTCAATTATAAATATACCAAAATAAATATGAAGTCAATAAAATATGGTCAAGAATGGCCGGGCGCGGTGGCTCAAGCCTGTAATCCCAGCACTTTGGGAGGCCGAGACGGGCGGATCACGAGGTCAGGAGATCGAGACCATCCTGGCTGACACGGTGAAACCCCGTCTCTACTAAAAAATACAAAAAATTAGCCGGGCGAAGTGGCGGGCGCCTGTAGTCCCAGCTACTCAGGAGGCTGAGGCAGGCGCCTGTAGTCCCAGCTACTCAGAAGGCTGAGGCAGGAGAATGGCGTGAACCCGGGAGGCGGAGCTTGCAGTGAGCTGAGATCCAGCCACTGCACTCCAGCCTGGGCGACAAAGCGAGACTCCGTCTCAAAAAAAAAAAAAAAAATATGGTCAAGAATACATGAATGCTCACTTTACAGATAAATACAAACTACTGAAACACCAGCACATTAAATATTAACACACGAAAGAAAGAAGGGGGAACTAAAACTTATTGTATTCAACATACTAATGCTTGTATTCTACTGTGCTAATACTTTAAATACATTATTTCAACAACAAGCCTGTGGGGTATGTCTCCCCATTTCACATTTTACTTTATTGAGCCTCAGAGAAGTGATTTGCTTAAGATCACCAAACTAATATCAAGAACCAAAACTCAAACTTAGGCCTCTCAACTCAAATATGTATGCTTCTTACTAGTTGTATGCATCACTCTAAAAAGGCCACCTGCCCCCATGCTGATTGCCAGGGCATGTAAGACCAGTCTAACAGGTTTTGCCCCTTATCCCCTTCCTCCCCCCATAGCCCAAGGACATTCCTCCTATGTTTCCCACTCATTCTAAAAGTACTTCCCCAGGCAGCCAGGGAAGGTCAAAAGCACTATGAGCAGCTCTGCTTCCCCACAAGGGCGCCAGGCTGTTTCCACCCCACTACACTTAACTCCCCAAGACAGCTAATTATTCTGAGGAGGAAGTGTTTCTTCCATATTTATCAGTATTTTCCCAGCATTTCTCTCATAGAAGCATGACCATGAAAAAGTCTGATACAAAAGCATATGACTGTCCATGATTCACAGTAAATTGGTACTTACTGAAGATAGGACTGCCAGTTCACTTTGTTTGCACGAACTTCTGCAGCCTTGGCAGCAATAATGTTGGTTGGGACAGCAGCATCCACAGCACCTCTGATATCCATTTTGGTCATCTAAACTTCGTAATCTTGAATGTCTTTCAACAAATCTTCAATTTAGATGCAAGGTAAAATCAGAATACTAGGTGTTTCTTTTTCTTGCAACTATTATTATTGTGACTATGAATATCATGATCACTTTAATCTCCCCAGGCATTCAACTCAAAATATTAAATGTCCTAAGTCTGAAAGTATCATTATATTTCAAATCTTGTCCACTGCTCCATAAAAGAGTTCTTTAGGCTTTTGCTTTTCTAGAAAAAATTTTTTCATTATTGGCACTAACATTGCAGTAAGATATTTAAAGTAATCACTTAATATACTGAAATCAGAAATCATGATTAAATAGAATAGGTATAAATATGGGAAAAGCTGTAAATTTATACAATTGTGGTTAACTTTTCTCATAGAGAAACAATAAAAATATGAATAGTACAGATAAGGCTAGCTACCTTATAAACATTTACTAAGCATCATTTTGAAGTGGCACATTAAAAATTCTGAATTCTTTCAAAAATTACTCAAATTAAAATACACAAAGAACGTAACTTCTTAGAAGACAATGCTTTTCTTTTCAAATAAAATTCATAGTATTTACAAAATCAAAATTCAGAGAGAAATTTTTAGAACAAATACCTATTACAATTTAGGTAAGCCAACAATGGAGGTCTGGCCGGACGCAAGAACCTACAGTAATGTAATTCTCACTCCTAAACTTCCAGATACAAACGACTGATTTTAACACAACGCAAAATATAGGTTGCCACTTGCAAAATATAAATTCATGGCCATGGCCACAAATAAGTTAAAATCCAAAATTCTATTCCAGGTTCCCAATGATCTTAATCAATTTGGAACTTAATCTCTGTATCTGAAGATTTGCTGCATAAACAATCCTGGGCAGTGCGGAACCACAGGGCCCAGGAAAAAACAGGCTTCAACCGGGTCAGGCTGGAACTCTGCAGCCAAGGAGGCTCAGGCCCAGCAGCCCGTCCTGGGGTAGCTCAAGGTGTCTCTGGACAATTACCTAAGTCCCTGAACTACTTGCACCCCCAGCGAGCCAGGGCCGTGGCCCAGTCCTGGAGAAGGTATAATTTTTACCCCTCCCCCTCCCCCTCCACTCTCCGGTCCGCCGCTCACGTTTCTTCCCTCTGCAAGAAAGGCTCCAGAATTTCGTTTAATAAACCTGGTTGAGGCCTGGAAGAAAAGCAATCTGGCAACCCGGGGCCGAAGGAGAGGACCAAGCGGCGAGAAACCAGCACGCACCAGGCAAGCTGGAGAAACTGCAAGAGTCGCCTGACCTGGTCTGGAGCCTGAGACCAAAAAACCGAGGGAGGCCTTACCTCGCGAATTCTCGGGACCCCACAATGCACCCAAAGCTGGCACGAAGGGTAGTCAGAGGCGCCGGAGCCACAGCCGGGCTGAGGCGCCGAGTCAGAGCCAAGTCGGCGTCTCCTGTCAGGTCCGAAGGTCTGAGCAGCGGCGGGAGACTCCGGGAGCGAAAGTGAAGCGGTTCCCGCACCAAGGAGACGTTGAGGACCGCACAGGTAGAAGGAAGCCGGCCGGGCCGCAGTAGAATGACAGAGGCGCCGCTCACGTGATCGGAGGCACGTGACTGCTGCGGAAGGCGGAAGGCGGAAGCTGGGAGAGTCCAAAGCAGCCGGAGGAGGGGCAGGCGCTGCGGCGGGGCTTTTTAGGTGCGGGCAACTGGAGCGCAGGAGTCCGTGACTTCGGTCCGGGAGCGACGCAAGGCTCGGGACCCAGCCAGCCAGGGCAGGTGGGAGGCGGCGAGCGTGGCGGGCACGCTAAGACCCGCCGACCCCAGACCCAGCGCCTTGCCTAGCGGAGGCCGAGGACTTCCGTCCGGAAGCAGCTAGCAGAGGCCAAAACTCTCTTATTTTAACCGTCATTCTTTTGAAAAGTTTGATTTCGCGCTTTCAAATTAATTTCCATTTGGATTTAACAGCTCCATGAAGCAGGCGTTCTTTTTCTGATTTTAAAATAGAAAACTGGGGCTGAGAAGTGGGTCAGAAAAGCTCACTTAACCTAGGGTTGCACATTAGCAAATAATAAATTCCATTGCAGTATTTACTTTTATACTAAAAAGTTATTCGTTATATATCTAAAATTCACATTTACAGGACGTGCGGTATTTTATCCAGCAGTCCCATCTGGAGCCCAAATTTTCCCCTAGTCCAGGCCTCACCAAACTACCTTTGCTTTAAGGTAAGAATGTACTGCCCTGGAGGTGAGGTGTATATGATAGCATGTTTTCCTTAAAAAACATTGAAAGGGGCTGGGTGCGGTGGCTCATGCCTGTGATCCCAGCACTGTGGGAGGCTGAAGCGAGACCAGCTGACCAACATGGTAAAACCCCATATCTACTAAAAATACAAAAAATTAGCCGGGTGTGGTGGCGCATGCCTGTAATCTCAGCTACTTGAGAGGCTGAGGTAGCAGAATCGCTTGAACCCGGGAGGCAGAGGTTGCAGTGGGCCGAGATCGCGCCATTGCACTCCAACCTGGGCAGAAAAAGCAAAACTCCGTCTCAAAAAAAAAAAAAAAAAAAAAATTCATTGAAAGGGATTTATAACCAACACATTTTTACTAGTAAAATTAAAGTCAGACTAATCAAAGTCATGCATTGATTATGAATAAAGATATATAATAACAGTGTCAAAGATTGTACTAGGTCAGTCATTCCGTCTTAGCCAGAAGTGAAAGTCTGAGTGTTGTTTTGAAAGCAAATCTGAGGGGGAAAACTTTCGTAAAAGAGAAAAAGAAACCGATCGTGTACTAATGAACTCCCAAAAGCTGAAACAGCATGTTTTCTGTGTAACTGAGCAAAGCTGGCAATGAGGCCTGATCTTCGCATTTCCTTTCTGTATCACCTCAGCCACAGACAGGCGTGATGCAGCAAGTCTCGTCAAATTTCAGGAGGCTTTCCTCTTTTCTAGGAGGCACAAAGATACGGAACAAAATCAGGAAAGTGCAGCGAGCAGAGGGGACTGCTTCACAGGTCACCTGGGCTGGCACTCTCCGAGCATCACAGCATTACCAGACAATTTGCCTGGAATAGGGAGAAGAGAAGAGGCGGGTACTCCAGGCATTACCTCTCTTAACATTATTTCCATAACACTTCTATTGGAGATTTTTCTTGGTCCATTCAGGCTCCTGTAACAAAGTACTGTAGACTGGGTGGCTTATAAACAACAGAAATTCATTTTCTCACAGTTCTGGAGGCTGAAAGTCCAGAATTGGGGTGCTAGCATGGTGAGGTTCTGGTGAGGATTGTCCCAGGTTGCAGACTGCTAACTTCTCATTGTAGCTTCACTTGGTGGAGAGAAGGTGAGAGAACTCTCTGGGGTCTCTTTCATAAGGACATTAATTTCATTCATGACAGCTCCACCCTCATGACCTGATCATTTCCCAAAGGTCCCACCTTCTAATACCATCACTTGGGAGTTAAGATTTCAACAGAGGAATTTTGGGAAGACACAAACATTCAGACCATAGCAGTGATCTCAGTTACCTAATTATATATCATACCAGGGGTCCCCAAACCCTGGGCCACAGACTGGTGGGGTCCATGGCCTGTTAGGAACCCAGCTGCACAGCAGGAGGTGAGCGGCAGGCAAGCCTCCTGTCAGATCCGCAGCAGTATTAGATTCTCATAGGAGCATGAACCCTATTGTGAACTGCGCATTGTAAGGGATCTAGGTTGCGCACTCCATATGAGAATCTAATGCCTGATGAGCTGAGGTGGAACAGTGTCATCCTGAAACCAGCCACATCACTTCCCACCCTGCCTGTGGAAAAACTGTCCTCCTTGAAACTGACCCCTGGTACCAAAAGGGTTGAGGACTGCTGTATTATGACATAAGAAAGATAACCTTTGAGCTACTTTGTGATTTCTTTAAAATTGAGCTTCAGATTTGTTATTCAGAAATGACATAAGGGGAAGTTAGATAAATCTATATGGACAGGAGAAAATAATAATATATTTATTAGGTTAATGTTTAATTTTTCACTAGAATAGAATTATATGTTTGGAGAAGATCTACCACTTAGAAGTCGTCAGAAGGTAGAAATGCATGACGTTTCAAAGGAATTTCTTCAGTCTGAAATATATGGAATGCTATAAATACCATTATTTCCAATCTTTTCTTTCCAAGTATGAATTGAACTTATATTTTCCCACAGAAATAGAAGAGTTCTAGTCAAAGAAAATCCTATTCTAAAATATTTGTCATGAAAACTTACCACCCCCAAGTGAAGATTATGCTACCAACCTACCTTCAGTTACACAAGGACTTTGAGAAGTTTTTATAGGTGACTGAATAAATTATTAGTTTAATGGAAGAATGGTTTTTCCATTCTTTCACACAGTCCCCTTGGGAACAACAGGCATTTGCAAGAAGCTGGCCTAGTTTGGCCTAATGGTAACACTGAGTACTGACATCATGACCTCTTCACAAAGTGCTCTCACCAACTGCCCTAACAGCTTCTGATTGCTTTGGTGTTGCTGAAGTGCATCTATCATCGAACATGCAGGTTTTCACTTACACTCCATACCAGTGTCCTGAATACTCATGGCAACCAAGCTTCAGATTTTCCAGGTAAGTTAATTTCATTGCATTGCACCATTGGCCCCATAAGGACAACCTCCCACAATTTGACATTTTAAAAATATGGTCCATGTGGTAGACAGCTTCTGAAATGGCTTTTAATGATCCCTACCTCCCAGTGACTCATATCCTTGTGGAATCCTCTCTTCTTGAGTGTGGGCTAGATCTACTGATGTTCCTATAAGGACCAGAAAATGGCAAAAGTAAAGGGATGTCACTTCTGAGATCAGGTTACAATGCAAGCTGCCTTGCTTGCATTCTCCTGGGTTCTTCTTACTTACTCACTCTGATGAAGCAAGGTGCTGTTTGTTAACCATAAAGAGGCTAATGTGGACAAACTAAGAATAGCCCCCAGTGAACAACTAGTAAAAAATTGAAGCCCTTAGTCCAGCAGGCTTCAAAGAACCAAATATGGACAACTGCATGAGTGAGCCTGAAAGTGAGCCCAGTTGAGCTTTGAAATGTCAGCAGCCAACACCTTCACTACAGCCTTGTGAGATACCTGGCACCAGAAAACACAGCTATACTGCAGCTTGCTTCCTGAAGCTCCAATAATGCATGAGATTTATTGCCCCACTCTAAAACATTTGGTCACTTGCAGAAGTTGCCTTTCTTTTTAGAAAATTGAACAGCTGGCCGGGCGCGGAGGCTCAAGCCTGTAATCCCAGCACTTTGGGAGGCCGAGGCGGGCGGATCACGAGGTCAGGAGATCAAGACCATCCTGGCTAACACGGTGAAACCCCGTCTCTACTAAAAATACAAAAAGAAATTAGCCGGGCGTGGTGGCGGGCACCTGTAGTCCCAGCTACTCCGGAGACTGAGGCAGGAGAATGGCGTGAACCCGGGAGGCGGAGCTTGCAGTGAGCCGAGATCGCGCCACTGCGCTCCAGTCTGGGCGACAGAGCGAGACTCCGTCTCAAAAAAAAAAAAAAAAAAAAAAAAAAAGAAAATTGAACAGCTTTATTAAGATATAATTCACATGCCATATAACTCACCCATTTAAAAGGTACAATTCAATGGTTTTTAGTATATTCCCGGCACTATACAAATATCACAACAATCCATTTTAGCCCATTTTCGTCACTCTAAAAGGAAACCTCTTACCCATTAGTAGTCACTCTCTTCCTCTCCAAAAACCCCCCTGCCCTAGGCAAATACTAATTTAATTTTTTTTATATCTCAAGATTTGCCTATTCAGGAGATTTTTTTTTTTTTGACACGGAGTCTCCCTCTGTCGCCCAGGCTGGAGTGCAGTGGCCACATCTCAGCTCACTGCAAGTTCCGCCTCCCCGGTTTAGGCCATTCTCCTGCCTCAGCCTCCTGAGTAGCTGGGACTACAGGCGCCCACCACCACGCCCGGCTAGTTTTTTGTATTTTTTTTTTAAGTAGAGACAGGGCTTCATCGTGTTAGCCAGGATGGTCTCGATCTCCTGACCTCGTGATCCACTCGTGTTGGCCTCCCAAAGTGCTGGGATTACAGGCTTAAGCCACCGCGCCCGGCCCAGGAGATTTCTTTAATAAATGTAATCATACAATATGTGGTCTTTTGTGGATGACTTCTTTCACTTAGCATAAAGTTTTCAAGGTTTATCTATGTTGCAATATGAATCTATACTTCATTCCTTTTTATTGCTGAATGATATTCCATTGTATGATGTACCACATTTTGTTTATCTGGTTAATGGGCATGCAGATTGTTTCAATTTTTTAGACATTTGTGTGTAAGTCTTTGTGTGATCATAGGTTTCATTTCTGTTATTTGAGTAGATACCTAGGAGTAGAATTGCTGGTTTATATGATAACTCTATGTTTAACATTTTGAGGAACTGCCAAACTGTTTTCCAAAGTGGTTGCAAGGCCTTGCATTCAACCCAGTAATGAATGAAAGATCTACATTTCTCCACATATTCACCAACACTGTCATTGTCTGTCTTTTTAGTTAAAGCAAATCCATTTGGGTATGAATAGGTATCTCACTGTGATTTTGACTTCCTTTTCCCAATGTCTAATAATGCTGAACATCTTTTCATGTGCTTATTTAGAAATTTGTACATCTTCTTGGGAGAAATGTTTATTTAAACACTTCACTCATTTTTAATTTTTTTGTTTGTTTTTGAATTATAAGAGCTCTGTATATATTCTGAATTACACATCCCTTATTATTTACACAGCCTGCAATATTCTCCCCTGTTTTGTGGGTTGCCTTTTCACTTTCTTCATGATGTACTTTAAAACACAAAAGTTTTTAATTTTGATTAAGTCTAATTTACCTATTTTCTTGTGCTTTTGATACTGTATCTAAGAAGGCTTTGCCAAATCCAAGGTCACGAAGATTTAACCTTATGTTTTCTTCTCAGAGTTTCATAGTTTTGGCTTTTACATTTAGATCTATGATTCATGCTGAATTAGTTTTTGTAAAGAGTGTGAAATAGAGGTCCTATGTAATTTTTCTGCATGTGGATAACCAGTTGTCCCCACACCATTTACTGAAAAAACAATTCTTTCCCCATTGAATTGTCTTGGCACCCTGTCAAAAATCAGTTGACCATAAATGTATGGGTTTATTTCTGGACTTTCAATTCTGTCCCATTGATCTACACATGTACATACCTATCCTTATACCAGTACCACACGGTCTTGATTACTGTCACTTTTTAAAATTTTTTATTTTAATTTTTAGGTTCTCAGATACATGTTTAGGATGTGCATGTTTGTTTCATACGTAAACGTGTGGTTTGCGGCACCTATCAACCCATCACCCAGGTATTAAGCCTAGCATACGTTAGCTATTTTTCCTAATGCTCTTCCTCCCACAACCCCACCCCTGACAGGCCCTAGTGTGTGTTGTTCCCCTTCCTGTGACCACGTGTTCTCATTGTTAAGCTCCTACCTATAAGAGAGAACATGTGGTGTTTTGTTTTCTGTTCCTGCATTAGTTTGCTGAGGACAATGACTTCCAGCTCCATCCATATCCCTGCAAACGACATGATCTCACTCCTTTTTATGGCTGCATATTATTCCATGGTGTATATGTACCACATTTTCTTTATCTAGCCTATCATTGATGGGCATGTGGGTTGATTACATGTCTTTGCTATTGTGAATAGTGCTGCAATTAATATATGTGTGCATGTATCTTTGAAATAGAATGATTTATATTCCTTTGGGTATATATCCAGTAATGGGATTGCTGGGTCAGATGGTATTTCTGGTTCTAGATCTTTGAGGAATTGCCACACTGTCTTCCACAATGGTTGAACTAATTTACATTCACACTGACAGTATAAAAGCATTCCTATTTCTCCACAACCTCACCAGCATCTGTTGTTACTTGGCTTTTTAAGAAATTGCCATTCTGACTTGTGAGAGATGGTATCTCATTGTGGTTTTGATTTGCATTTCTCTCTCTTTTTTTTAATTTTTTTTTTCCTGAGACAGCATCTTGCTCTGTCACCTAGCCTGGAGTACAGTGGCGCAATCTCGGGTCACTGCAATCTCTACCTCCCTGGTTCAAACGATTCTCCTGCCTCAGTATCCTGAGTAGCTAAGACTATAGGCACATGCCACCACACCCAGCTAATTTTTGTATTTTTGGTAGAGATGATGTTTCACCATGTTAGCCAGGCTGGTCTTGAACTCCTGACCTCCTGGCCTCACCCGCCTCAGCCTCCCAAAGTGCTGGGATTACAGGCATTGAGCCACCACACCCAGCCTGATTTGCATTTCTCTAATGGTCATTGATGTCGAGCTTTTTTCGTATGTTTGTTGGCTGCACGAATGTTTTCTTTTGAAAGTGTCTGTTCGTGTCCTTTGCCCACATTTTAATGGGGTTTTTTTTTTTTTTCTTGTAACTTTGTTTAGGTTTCTTGTAGATTCTGGATATTAGCCCTTTGTCAGATGGATAGATTGCAAAAATTTTCTCCCACTCTGTGGGTTGCCTGTTCACTCTGATGATAATTTCTTTTGCTGTGCAGAAGCTCTTTCATTTAATTAGATCCCATTTGTCAATTTTTGCTTTTGTTGCAATTGCTTTTGATGATTTTGTCATGAAATCTTTGCCTGTGCCTGTGTCCTGAGTGATATTGCCTAGATATTCTTCTAGGGTTTTTATAGTTTCGGGTTTTATATTTAAGTCTTTAATCCATCTTGTGTTAATTTGTGTATAAGGTGTAAGGAAGGGGTCCAGTTTCAATATTCTGCATATGGCTAGCCAGTTTTCCCAACACCATTTATTAAATAGGAAATCCTTTCCCGGTTGCTTGTTTTTTTTCAGGTTTGTTTCAGATCAGATAGTTGTAGATGTGTGGTCTTATTTCTGAGTTCTCTATTCTGTTCCACTGATCTATGTGCCTGTTTTTGTATCAGTACCATGTTGTTTTGGTTATTGTAGCCTTGTAGTATAGTTTGAAGTCTGGTAGCATGGTGCCTCCAGCTTTGTTCTTTTTGCTTAGGATTGTCTTGGCTATACAAGTTCTTTTTTGGTTCCATATGAATTTTAAAATAGTTTTTTCTAATTCTGTGAAGGATGTTAATGGTAATTACTGTAGCTTTGTAGTAAGTTTTAAAATTGGGAAGTGTGATCCTTCAACTTTGTTCTTTTTCAAGACTGTTTTGGATATTCTGGGTCCCTTATAATTTTTTTTTTTTTTTTTTTTTTTTTTGAGACAGAGTCTCACTCTGTCACCCAGGTTGTAGTGCAGTGACACGATCTCAGCTTACTGCAACCTCTGCCTCCTGGATTCCAGCGATTCTACTGCCTCAGCCTCCTGAGTAGCTGGGATTACAGGCATATGCCACCACACCTGGCTAACTTTTTATATTTTTAGTAGAGACGGGGTTTCACCATGTTGGTCAGGCTGGTCTCGAACTCCTGACCTCGTGATTTGCCCACCTCAGCCTCCCAAAGTGCTGGGATTACAGGTGTAAGCCATCATGCCTGGCCCCTTATAATTTTATATGAATTTTAGAATCAACTGTCAACCACTGCAAAAGAAAGGAGCCGACGTATGATAGGCATTGTGTTGAATCTATAAAGCAATTTTACAAAAGGAAACTTTTCCAGTTCATCGACCCCAGTAATACACATCCCTTACCTTTGTGCACCCTCAAACCCAACAGAAGCTACTTGGGCATTAGTTGCCTCTTGATAGAAAGGTATTCTACCTTTTCCAGTCTGCTTAATAATCTTATATTTATAAAGCAGTTTATAAATATGAAGTATGGTGTTAGAAGCCAATTCTTGGCTTACTCATTGGGTACCTAGTCATCTCATAAGAAAATCAATTTAACATACTCCACATGATGTATGTAAAAAGTGTAATAATCATTGAGTTTAAGTTTGGGTATGAGTTTTGCATATGTTACTACCTACAAATATGACTGTTATTAAAATTACCTTTTAAGAAACCTGGAAAGATTAGGCCAACCATCTGCCTGTCAATTGCACAGCCCAAGATTGTCAAGTACTATTGGCTATCAAACACAACTAACACAAGAATTTTTGCCAGTCTATTTAATTTATCACTATATGCTAAGCTATATATCACTTGGATCGTTTCTTTCCGTTTTGATTTAGGATTACATTTTAATTAAGAATACATTTCTACCTTTAGAGGGCACTCATAACATACAGCACCTAGACATCCAAAATAAGCAGCTCTACCAGGAATAGAACATGAAAGATCTGTGGATAAGCTACTGATCCACAAAGCAGATAATCCTTTTGCTTTCATTAGTGTAACTTTCCGAGGAGGCTCCCCACAGACTCAGAGCCAGCCCAGCATTAACCAAACAAAGACAAACAGAGTGGATCCTGTGCTAATATTGGGAAAACCAGGCAACAGGACTCATTTGGGGCCTTTATTGTGAAAACATGCCCCAGCTTTCCCAAGATAACCAAGAGTGCCTCCAGAAACATTTCTTCAGGCCATCTATATGGACACAGTTTCTGCCCCTGTTTAGGGCTCAGAGATATAATGCAGACATTCACCAAATCACAGAAAATGAAGGAGACCCCAGGGCCATTCCTGATATCAAGGTAAGGTGATCTCCACAATCCATGATCCTTTCCTGTCAAGGGAAAGTGTTTACCAGAAAGAATATAAAACTATATGCAAGCTTTAGTGTCATTGCTCTCTTATCTTAATGTTTTTCCAAAAATGTTTTCAAACCAACCCCAAGGGAAATCTAGAACCTAGATGATAATTACCTGATCTATCTAGTTTTCTCCAATCTAAACAGATTCCCCTTACCAAAACAAATTGTTGTTTATTGTTTTTTTGTTTGTTTGTTTGTTTGTTCGTTTCAGGTGATAACATTCAACAAATCTAGACAGACTTTGTGGCTTTAAGTGTTAGCCCTTGGATGTCTTTCTCTGATATAAATATGATATCCCATATAATAATGAAAGAAAAATTGTAGACTGCTTTCTACAAAAAAAAATTCCTAGGGAAAACAATTAATAAACTAAGAACATAAGAACATTAAGGAGCTAAGGGATGTTTTTTCCAAATTAAAAGTTTCCTAAGGTGAATTTCTTAAGCTTGAGTTTCTATCAGTAGGTAATAACATTATTTCTCCAAAGAGTGACAATTTACCTGCTGGATGTTGTGTGTATCTTTGAAGAAAATACAGTTTGAGTCTGTAAATCCTCTTAGCTATTAACATTTCGTAAAAGGTTACTTGGTATAGAATATGGACATGTGTTAATGTCTAACAAGCAAGAGCACACTCAAAATTAAGTGTTGCAAAACTATAAAACTGTTCAAATACCTTAACACCAGAAAATTCACCTGTTCTTTTGCCATGGCTCATATCCTGATAATAATCATTATTTATTTGCAAACTCTTTATATAATTCTCTACGTCTGCCCTTTCTCCTAATGTTATTTTAACCATTTGGCACAAGTGGAGGGGAAAATAATAAAAATAAAAAGGGTCAAGATAAAGGTTTTTTTTGTAAATATATACGGGCCTGTTCTTTTGAGCTTTCAGACGTATGTGAACAAATAACACATGAATTCCCACACCCCCTATTATCATCTAAGCACTAAGAGTTTAGCAAGCTGCAATGAAATGGGATGTAGTGGCCAAGAGTCCTGAATTAATGGACATCTTAATGTAGGCAACACATGCAAAAGATATTTCTAAAAGACAGAATGTGGAGGCTACTTTGAGGAAACAGACATCAAAAACAACAAATATACCCATTATATGGTGCATATGTATGCTGTTGTATATGTATGTATGTATATGCACGCACACATACATATATATAATTTCAAAGTTCTAACTGTCTTGAGAAGGTATGCTCTAAGTGGAATCAAAGACAAATAAAATGCAAAAATATTTAAAAATCACTGTTACACCTTCCCATGGCATCCTGGAATCAACCACACACGCTGGTGCTGGGCAGCCTAACTTCTATCCTAACCTCACTAATCTGTTTTTTTTGTTGTTGTTTTTTTTTTTTTTTTTTTGAGACGGAGTCTTGCTCTGTCACCCAGGCTGGAGTGCAGTGGCCGGATCTCAGCTCACTGCAAGCTCCGCCTGCCGGGTTTACGCCATTCTCCTGCCTCAGCCTCCCGAGTAGCTGGGACTACAGGCGCCCGCCACCTCGCCCGGCTATTTTTTTTTGTATTTTTTAGTAGAGACGGGGTTTCACCGTGTTAGCCGGGATCGTCTCTCGATCTCCTGACCTCGTGATCCGCCCATCTCGGCCTCCCAAAGTGCTGGCATTACAGGCTTGAGCCACCGCGCCCGGCCCCCTCACTAATCTGTTAACGGGTTCCAGTCTGTACAGCAACAGGTGAGGGTAGAAGGAAGCAATCCGGTTGGGATGCTACTGGCTCCTTCATTCAGTTTTTGCCTTTTGAAAAAAAATCTTTTTATATTGCATCTGAATACAGAAAGAGGAGACGTGCCTCTTTTAGCAAATGTAAGGATGGAAACACCGAACTCATTTTGAGTCTGCTGTTATCATTGAATCCTTACTAACTGCAAAACCTTGGGCTAGGAGCCATAGGGAATAAAGAGAAAGAGCAAGATAAGCTCCCTCCTTTCTAGAGACTTACTGTATACTGAGAAAGACAAACATATAGCATATTATCAGCATGACTCATGTCAATAATATAAGGTACCTATGTAATTATTGTACATTTTTTCAATGAGTAAGATATTAGGGGAGGAATATGATCACTCTGGGGTAAGACAATTGAAGAAGCCCAGTGTTAGAGTGAAAGCAGTGAAATCTAAGGTAGACGTGAAATAATGTCTAAGAACATACATATAGAGGCAGAAAGAGGGAACGTGGGCTAAAATGTATCTAGACATCAAGGGGTCAGTCAGAAATTCTCCAAAAATCCTCAACCTAAGCTTTACAGTTCCTGCAAAAATTACCCCCAAATAGATCATGGGCTTAAATGTACAACTACATGTAAAACTATAGAACTTTTAGGAAAAAAATGGGAGAAAATCGTTATGAGCTAGGGCTAGGTGAAGAGTACACAGACACCAAAAAATCATGATCCATGCAAGAAAAATTATCAATAAATAAGACTTCATTAGAATCTAAAAAACTTTTGCGCTGTCAAAGACTCTATTGAGAGGATAAAAGACAGCATACAGACAGCAGGAAAATACTTTCACCCCCATGTCTGCCAAACACCTTGAACTGAGAATAAAGAATTCTCAAAACTCAAGAGTAAAAGACAAACAGTCCAACAAGAATATGGGCAAAAGGCATGAACAGGCATTTTACTGAAGAGAATATGCAGATGGCAAATAAATATATGAAAAGACAGTCAACATTGTTAGCCATTAGGGAGATGCAAATTAAAGTCACAGTGAAATATCACTACACACCCAGCAGAATGGGTAAAATGGAGAAAAAATAGTGGCTATAAAAATGGCTAGAATGGCTAAAATGACTAAAATTATGATAACACCAACTGCTGGAAAGGATACAGAGAAACTGAATCATTCATGCATTGCTGATAGGAATGTAAAATAGTACAAGCAATCTGGAAAACAATTTGGCAGTTTCTCATAAAATTGAAGATACAGCTACCATATGGTCTAGCAATTTCACTATTAGGCATTTATCCCAGAGAAATGAAAACCTACATTTACACCAACCCTGTATGCCAATGTCCACAGCTGCTTTATTTGTAATAGTCAAAAACCAGAAACAACCCAAAAGCCCTTCAAGGGATGAATGATTAAACAAACAGTGGTACATCCATACCGTGGAATCCCATGGAGCCACTAAAAGGAATGAACTACTGATACACAACACACTTGGGTAGACTTCAGGGACTGATGCTGAGCGGGGGAGAAAAAGCCAATTCCAAAAAGTCACACACTACATATATGTGTATGATTCTATATAAGCCACTCTTTTTTTTTCTTTGAGATGGAATATTGCTCTGTCGCCCAGGCTGTAGTGCAGTGGGGTGATCTCGGCTCACTATAACCTCAGCTCACTATAACCTCTGCCTGCTGGGTTCAAGCGATTCTCTCACCTCTGCCTCCCGAGCAGCTAGGACTACAGGCATGCGCCGCCACACCCAGCTAATTTTTGTATTTTTAGTAGAGACAGGGTTTCACCATGTTGGCCAGGCTGGTCTTGAACTCCTGACCTCAAGTGATCTGCCCACCTCAGCCTTCCAAAGTGCTGGGGCTACAGATGTGAGTCACTGTGCCCAACCAATATAAGCCACTCTTGAAATAAAGTGATAGACATAGAGAACAGATTCATGGTTGCCAAAGATTAGGGATTAGGTAGGGTGGTGGGTATAGCTACAAAGGGGTCACACTTTAAAGGGAGCCTGGTGGTGATGAACCAGTTCTGTGTCTTGACTGCAGCGGCAGTTATGCACATTACACATGTAATGTGCTAAAGTTGCATGAAACTATACACGTGCACACACAGAAATGAGTGAAATCTGAATAAGCTCTGTGAATGGTACCCTTTTCATTTCCTAGTTTTGATGTTCTTTAGTTAATGCAGTCTCCATTGAGGGAAAGTGGGTGACCAGTACACGGGACCACTCTGTACATTCTGTGTACGTGATTTCCTATGACTATAGCATTATTTCAAAATAAGCAATCTTAAAAAGCAAACCTCTAAAGGCAGGTTAAACTGACAATATGACATACAAATCGCCTACATTTATTGTGGTTATTCCAGTTGTTCTTTCCATTTGGCTCCTTGGGTTAATAGCTTTGATGTGGTCTGACCTGTTTTAGAGATGAGAAAACAAGTTTGATTGGTTGCATATGTGAAGTCAGCTGAGAGGTGATTTGAACCTGGATTTTCTGATGCTGATTTCAATAAGTATTTGATAGCTTCTGACAGGGATTTAAAAAGTGGACTGTAGTTTCCTTGGCTTGAAGCCAGTCTTCTTCTTTTTTTTTTTTTTTTTTTTTTTTTTTTTTTTTTTTGAGGCGGAGTCTTCACTCTGTCGCCCAGGCTGGAGTGCAGTGGCACCATCTCGGCTCACTGCAAGCTCCGCCTCCCGGGTTCGCGCCATTCTCCTGCCTCAGCCTCCGGAGTAGCTGGGACTACAGGCGCCCGCCACCGCGCCCGGCTAATTTTTTTTGTATTTTAGTAGAGACGGGGTTTCACCGTGTTAGCCAGGATGGTCTCGATCTACTGACCTCGTGATCCGCCCGCCTCGGCCTCCTAAAGTGCAGGGATTACAGGCGTGAGCCACCGCGCCCGGCCAAAGCCAGTCTTCTTAATAGTACTTTCTGTATGGTTTCTGCCCAAAATACTCCAACACAGACCACTAATTTACTACAAAATCCCATACACCTGCATATACACTCACACACTTGTCTTCATCGGATTATTTTTTTTATTTATTTTATTTTTATTTTTATTTTTTTATTTATTTTTTTGAGACTCAGTCTCGCTCCATCACCCAGGCTGGAGTGCAGTGACGCGATCTCAGCTGATTGCAACCTCGGCCTCCCAGGTACAAGTGATTCTCCTGCCTCAGCCTCCCAACTAGCTGGGACTAAAGACACCTGCCATCACCCCCAGCTACTTTTTTTTGTATTTTTAGTACAGACAGGGTTTCACCATGTTGACTGGGCTGGTCACAAACTCCTAACCTCATGAGATCCATCTGCCTTGGCCTCCCAAAGTGCTGAGATTACAGGCGTGAGCCACCGCCGCAGCTGATCAGATTTTTTTTTTTCTTCCATCAGGATTTTTGTTTCCTTTCAGGGCAGTAATGCAAGCGGGAGGGCGGGTGAACTCTAGGCCAGCAGTTTTTCTAGACAATCAACATGAGGAAGAGAAAGCGTTACAGCTGCTCTAGTAAGAAGTCGACTCTGTCAACATGTTTGTTTATGTGTGTGCATTCTTTCTCAAAAGTAAACATGGTCAGAGCTTAGACAAGAGAGCTGTTTCCACAAGGTTATTTTTCAGCCCATTCCAAAGTCAGTGCCCTTCTGAAAGTGTGGGCTTCTAAGTGCTCTGCTGTTCCAGACTTGTGATCCCTTGAGCAGCTGATCAAAGCACTTATTTTAAGGCCTTATACACAGAAAGGAGAAAATAAATCTCAAGGCACCAAAGGGCAGCTACAAAGACAATGGAGCCTTGTGTGATGAAAATAATAGAGGAAAGAAGGAAAGAAAAACAGCTTAGTAAGAGAGCAATTATGCCTGTTGGTCAAATACCTTACCATTAGTGTATTCAGAAGACAGAATTATTCTGTCCTGCCTCCTTTTGTGAAAGAGTAAGTTCACTGAGAAGAATAACGTTGTTTCTTATTTTCTTGAAGGCCCTCCAAAAATAATTCCATAGTAATTAGTTTAACACTTGAGATGTTCACAAACCTATTGAGGAAAAGTCTCATTTGGAAGTCAGCCATGCTTCTGTCTGTTGTGGCTAGCATGCATACGTTCAGTGGCCCTCTGGCATCTGCTGCAGGGTCTTCCCAAGTGAGACCCAGGGGATATGGCTCCACAGGCCTGGGGCTCAGGGCCTTGGGTTCTCAGTGAGCAGTACTTACATGATCTTCCTTTGATGGAGACCATAAGGAAGACCTTGGGTATGATCTTTGGGAAAGTGAAAAAATGTCTTCAATTATTCAGCCTCTAAGTTCACAGAACCCAGGACAATCCATGTGACATTAAGAACAAAACAAAGAGGGGCGGGGAGAAAGGGAAGATGTTGGTCAAAGGCCACAAAGTATCAGCGAGATTAGAGAAATAAATTTGAGTGATCTATTCTACAGTATGGTGACCATAGTTAATACAGCTTGAGCATCCCTAACCTGAAAGTCCAAAATGCAAAATGCTCCAAAATCTGAAACTTAAGTGCAGATACGACATTCAAAAGGAATGATCATTGGAGCATTTCAGATTTGGATTTTTAGATTCGGGATGCTGAACCAGTAAATATAATGCAAATATTCCAAAAGCTGAAAAAAATCTGAAATCCAAAACACCTCTGGTCCCAAACATTTTGTGTAAGGAATACTCAGCTTGTAATCGTGTATATTTCATATTTCAAAGTTGCGAAAAAGTAAATTTTTAACTGTCTCATTACAAAAAAAATAGATGAGGTGATGGTTATGTTAGCTTTATTTAAGGTTTCTACCATGTATACAAATATTAAAACATCACATTGTGCCATAAATACATGCAATTATTATGTGTGAATTAAAAATAAAAATAAACAAAATGAAAATAAAATAGTGTTTCAGCTTGTCATAAAAGGTTCTTATCATCCCAGAGACTTTTCTTATGTAGCTAACCTGGACAATCCCTTACATTAATTAAGCATCTAAGATACCAGCTAATGCCTTTCAAAGTAATAAATGAAATGGTGATCAATTTAAAAGTAAATGGTGGCCAGATGTGGTGGCTCACACCTGTAGTCCCAGCATTTGGGATTACACTGGCAGCCGTCACCACACCATCCACTGGGCTCTAATCTGAACACCTACACACTCCATTTACAATTCTGATTGAGACTCTGAACAGGAAAAATGGAAAACCATTCTATCAATGAAACAGACTAGTATCTCACTGTGGTAAGGCTCTCTGGTAGCAGGAGAGGTCATAAATAGAAAACTCAAGTGACTATAAATAAAAAGTAAAGCAGTCTTTATATCAGAAATGGATGTGTATATATATATAATTAAATATATATACACACACATCCTTTTAAAAACTTATATATACACATACCTGAAAGAAAGCATAATGTGTATTTGTGCTTTTCAGATATACATTGGCTTGAAAAAAGTCAATGTAATATCACAAAGAGCCAGAGGTGGCATTGCTGAATAAAGAGAGGCAGGGAAGAGTGAAAAGGGAGATGGCGCGTGATAACTGATTCACCCTGGAGGTTTTAGAAACGACTGAGACGCCCCCAAGCAAGGAAGGTGGAGAAGGGTCTCCCATGATCAGCTGGGGCAAGCTCAAAAGATTATTTGCGACGGTTAATGTGGCCCCATGTTTTTTAACCTGTAGGCCATGTCCAATGCCTCCTTGACTGTCTGAAAAATATCCAGCAATGGAACCGGGGTTATGTTTTAAAAAAAAAAAAACTGCTGGGGGTGAGGCAGAGGAAGTGGGAAGTACTGAAAGTGTTTTCAAAAAAGACATGTGATCTTTGATTTGCCTTAAAATAATCCAGGGCAGGAGGGAAGTAGGAGTGTAAGAGATAATACAGAACTGGCAATATGTTGTTAATTATTGAAACTGGGTGATGGATATGAGGGTTCATGAAGATAGTCACTCAGTTTTTTTGTATTTTGAAAATTAACATAATACATTTATTTTTAAGAATCCCAAAGACTAGAGCTTACGATGTGCCTTTAAATTTAAATAACAAACTTTTCATCTTCTATTTATGCACCACAGTGGGAGCTGTTGTGTATGCTACCTAGCAAACATTCAGTAATTGTGCACATCATCTTGACCTTTCAGGGGAATTTTTTTAAATGGAAAAAAAATCCCATATGAAAATCAAAGAAGCATACTGCAAAAATCCTGGCTAGCTTTAGTATACTGGTCTGTTTGTCTTTTCATTGATTTTACAACTCTCAGATTTTAAATGGTTTTAATGGTTAGGGAAAAATATATCTAGTATCATTTCCATTGTTCAAAAGGTCTCATAAAATCATGTTGGCTTCCCTGCTGAAATCAAGCCAGTCTTCACAAAGCCACAGAATCACTGCAAATGCTTTAGAAAATTTACATTAAAGTTTTACCCTCTTGCAAGATAAAGATGTGGATAAACTATACTGGGAACCTCAGGGAGTGTATTAGTCCTTTTTCATACTGCTGTGAATAAATACCCGAGACTGGTTGACATATAAAGAAAAAGAGGTTTAATGGACTCACAGTTCCACACAGCTAAGGAGGCCTCACAATCATAGTGGAAGGCAAAGGAGGAACAAAGGCATGTCTTACATGGTGGCAGGCAAGAAAGCATGTGCAGGGGAACTGCCCTTTATAAAACCATCAGATCTCATGTGACTTATTCACTATCATGAGAACAGCACGGGAAAAACCCACCCCCACTATTCAATTACCTCCCAGTGGGTACCTCCCACAGCACATGGGGATTATGGGAGCTACACTTCAAGATGAGATTTGGGTGGGGACACAACCAAACCATATCAGGGAGTAAAACTGTTTTTCTAGGTTCTCTAGAAACCATTTAATTCCATTCTATGAGAAAAGGTGATCCAAATCAAGCTTGTGTCATTTAAGAGTTTATTTTAGAAACTTCTATAGAATGGTTTTACAGCTCCTGCATTTAAAATGACTGAAAAATGAAATTTTAAGATGAAGCAAATATGTTGAAAGGATAATAGTTTAAACTATATAGTGACAATTGGAATATATTCAAATATTCAAGAAAGAAACCCAAATCACAGGCTATGAAAGTAATTTGATTTGACATCAACTATGTAACCAAATATGTTTTCCCATAAGACTACATTTGGCTTATATGATTTCGAATTCTCAACAGTAAAAATCGTAAGGATTTATATTCAAGTGATAGATCACTCTAAGAACTTTTATTCAAAATAAGGCTGGAAATGAACTAAAATATGGAAGACATTGTCTCACATCTTTGTAACTCTCTGTTCAAATTGCATGTGACTAGAAGACAAAAGGTAATGGCAAGGAAGCAGGCGGCTAACAGCCCAGGAACCTCAGCCCAGGAATATGTGGAAGATGCTAGAAAGACAGTTTAACACCAGCAAACCGCCTCTAAGAGCTGTGGCTCCATGTTCTCATTCCAAATTCCTAGGAGAGAGGATCCGGCCCAGTATACATGTGGTCTCTGTCTCAAGATCCATCAGCCTTGCTGGGTGCAGTGGGTCACACCTGTAATTGCAGCACTCTGGGAGGCCGAGACTGGCAGATCACTTGAGGTCAGGAGTTTGAGACCAGCCTGGCCAACATGGTGAAACCCCATCTCTACTAAAAAATACAAAAATTAGCCGGGTGTGGTGGCACATGCCTGTAATCCCAGCTATTCAGGAGGCTGAGGCAGGAGAATTGCCTGAACCCAGGAGGCAGAGGCTGCAGTCAGCCAAAATTGCACCACTGCACTCTAGCCTGGGCAACAGCGTGAGACCCTGTCTCAAAAAAAAAAAAAAAAAAAAAAAAAAAAAAAAAAAAAATCCATCAGTCCTAGCTGTTCTGTAGGTTGTAAGACAATCTTAAGGCGTCGTCCAGCACATATTTTGGTTGATTGCAACTTTAAACCAGCTTATGGGGTTCCCAAATCAAGGATGGCACCTGAAGTAGACAGCCCTGATTTAGATATTTGAGGCCTGGCATATTTATATCTATCACCCACAAGCCTTGTAATCATGCCTCAGAGATAATTCTACACATCTTCTCTGTTTATCTCCTATTCCCACCACCAGACATTCTGAAAAGTATCTGTGGATGAGCCCCACAAAACTAAAGTCTAGAGTCAGCAGACCCTCAGCCCCTAGGGGACACAGGCCGTGAAGTTCTTGTGTGACCCTCTGTCCTCTCTTGAGTCAAGCCAGTTGACCCAGTGTGGGTCATCAGATAACCACCCACACTGACACATGAGTATTTTTACCTGTAAGTTATCAACAAAATATGTAGACTGTGTGAAGTTGCATAAAAATAGTAGAACAAAATATGACCAAATGAAATGAATAAAACATTACTTGAAAGAAATGATCAAAGCAGTTGATATCACCAATGTCACACTGCATTTCTGAATTCTATCATAAATCTGCTCTCTCTGCTTCTGCGAGTTGTATTTAAGGCTTTCATCTGTGACCATTTGCCCAAATATGTTCTGAAGGACATATTTTTGAAGTTTTCATTTGAAGAGAAAGTATTATTACCACCAACATCATCCCAAGAGGACATGCAGTTAATTTTACAGAGAGTTTTGTTGAAGAATGAGTTTGCTGGATTAAAAAGCAAGCTTATGATCAGCAAATAAAATCCAGGTACTATTGCTTCCTTTTTTCTGTTTTTGCCTTGTCTTAAAAATACCTGCACCTGATTATTTTTAACAACTTATTAGCATCATTAAGATCTGTAAGCTTCCCCTTTCCCAGAACTGCAGTTTTGGAGAAGCCACACATCTCCCATCATTTGTTGGCCCATGGGGAGTCCAAGCTTTGGGAGGGCCACCATTGCCCCACATTGCCCCGCATGGATTCTTTGCTACCCTGAAGATAAACAGAGTGAAGGTGAGGAGGATGTGAGGAACAGGAGGCAAAAGAGGGTCCCGCAGGCCCCTGGTCGTTAGCCTGTACCAAACTAGAAGTTACGAGAAGTTCGCCTCCCCTCTCTCTCACCCACCCCTCACCTTAGACTCTTCCGCAACATCCACAGACATACACTAGGAACCTCATTCTCTCATTCCAGCCTAGTTTCTCCCTTTAATCAAAGAAATCAAAGTTCAAATTCATATGCACTTAGATGTAAATGAATTCATTTATCACTCCTGCTCATGAAATGTACAGGGAACATTCATATTAGATCCACAAGAATGAACCTGAGTAGTGTAATTTGGACCATATAAAATCTGAGCAGGCGGGAAACTTGGGGTACAGGGCTACGTCCAGCCCCTCCTCAGAAGCCACACTCCAGTGTGATGCAAATCCCGCTGGCTTCTACTTCTGATCACAGAGAAGGTGCAGCGTTCCTTCGTTCTATCTTCACTTCAAAACCTCCTCCTTTATAAAAAATTAGCTGGAGGGCGAGGCATGGTGGCTCATCCCTGTAATGCCAGCAGTTTAGAAAGCCAGTAGTTTGGGGCCAGCCTGGACAACAAAGAAGATCCTGTCTCCACAAGAAAATTTAAAAATTAGCTGGGTGAGTGGCACATGCCCCTAAGTCCCGGCTACTCAGGAGGCTGAGGCATGAGGATTGCTAAGCCCAGGAGTTAGAGACTGCAGTGAGCTATGATCATGCCACTACACTCCAGCCTGAGTGACAGAGTGAGACCCTATCTCTAAAAAGAAAAGAAAATCTCCTCCTTTTCTAAGCAGTTTTGGCCAAAAGCCAGGTTATAATTCTGCTTGGTTTATCCGTTGGAAATGGGCTGGGTTTTTAGATACATTAAATCACAAGGGGAGGGGGAAATGAATGCCTTTGGGTTTTAGGAAATCAGGAACCAGAGAGCTCATGACATTTTCTTTTCTTTTCTTTTCTTTTCTTTTTTTTTTTTCCTGAGATGGAGTTTTGCTCTTGTAGCTCAGGCTGGAGTACAATGGCGCGATCTCGGCTTACTGCAACCTCTGCCTCCCGGTTCAAGCGATTCTCCTGCCTCAGTCTCCCGAGTAGCTGGAACTACAGGCATGTGCCACCATGCCTGGCTAATTTTGTATTTTTAGTAGAGACGGGGTTTCTCCATGTTGGTCAGGCTGGTCTCAAACTCCCGACCTCAGGTGATCCGCCTGCCTCAGCCTCCCAAAGTGTTGGGATTACAGGTGTGAGGCACCATGTCCGGCCATGACATTTTCAAATTCCTTCTCCCTGAGTCAAGATTCAGAGCTCATTGCTCGCTTCTTGGAATACAGCCCTCCACCTCACTCTCAGATGCAATAAGCATTCTCAGGGGCCCAAGAGCAAATGGGCTCTTCTTTGCGAATGCTTTTTAAAGGCAGGGAGTAGAACAATGGTGAATGGTGACATCTGGTGGAAATCCAAGCATTGCAGCACTTCGAACCAGCATGACTTGAGGCTCAGTTGTAACTAACTGAAGTCTGAGTACTTGAAGATGTCCTTTTTTACCAAGTGAAAAGCTCAGTGATATCACCGTTTTGGCTGGCACAGGTAGAAACTGCCACCACGCAGGATGATGACATAAAGGGAAATGTCTTTGAAATGCCAAGAATTCGTTTTTGAATTCAGGTCTAAGTTGGATTTCATTCTCTGAGTCTTCATTTTATCTTTTTTTTATTTTTTTATTTTTTTTTGAGGCAGAGTCTCACTTTGTCACCCAAGCTGGAGTACAATGGCACCATCTCGGCTCACTGCAACCTCTGCTTCCCGGATTCAAGCGATTCTCCTGCCTCAGCCTCCCAAGTACCTGGGACTACAGGCGCCTGCCACCACACCCGGCTATATATTTTTTTTTTTTTTTTGTATTTTTAGTAGAGACGGGGTTTCACCATGTTAGCCAGGATGGTCTCAATCTCCTGACCTCATGATCTGCCGTCCTCGGCCTCCCAAAGTGCTGGGATTACAGGCATGATGTTTTATCTTGTATAAAATCAAGACAATAATAATTCTCACATACAATTTGAATGGGTTGCTTTGAAAAAAATCAAATGAGACAAGACATGTAACAATGCTGGTAAACTATAAAGACATAGGCTTTTTTAAAAAACTCAGATACGGCTGAGCATGGTGACTCACGCCTGTAATCCCAGCAACACCTTAGGAGACCAAGGCAGGTGGATCACTTGAGGTCGGTCAGGAGTTCAAGACCAGCCTGGATAACATGGCGAAACCCCATCTCTACAAAAATCCAAAAAAAATTAGATGGGCATGATGGCAGGTGCCTGTAATCCCAGCTACTCAGGAGGCTGAGGCAGGAGAATCGCTTGAACCCAGGAGTCCGAGGTTGCAACGAGCTGAGATTGCACCATTGCACTCCAGCCTGGCAACAGAGCTGGGTTTGTAGCCAGTTTCTCCCACAACAGTTGTTAATCTAGTTATCTCCATCTGCAGATGGACCTTGCACCTACTGGGCACAAAGTAAGAGCCCAGTTAATATTGACTGGTCGGTTGATCAGTAGATACAGAAATGCATTATTTCCCTAATTTTTTTCCACTGTGTGGATGAAACAAGATTTCATCTGATTAAGGTCAGGGAGCATATGGTATTTCTTGATGCCTTCAAACTGAAATTGTTAAAATCTTTCTTCAGACAAATGTTTCATATGCCCCAAAAGAAATTAATGACAGTTAAGAATCCTGAATGGCCCCCAAAATGTTTCATTTCAAGGCAGTGCCAAACTCCAACTTCCCCAAGAAAAACATCCCTTTTAAAATGCCAAGCAAAACAGTCTAATTCAGTCGCGTCCAACTCAAAGAAATCAATGCCCGCTAACAAGTTCTCCCAGCAGCCGGGCCAGAGGAGGGAGAAAGCCTTAGAACGACAGGGCCCCACATGGCCTGAACGAGGCTCGCACAAAGCCCGGTTTATTAGGAACCACTGGAAAAGCTATAAAGCCCAGGCAGCCTTCCTGAGCCTGTCACAAATTGTCCACTTTGGAGAGAACAATGTCTTCCCTGTTCTTGCCATCTTGTTTGTTGATTTTCAGGCTCCATCAGTGTGAAATTGAGAGATCCGGCCCAGGTCCGTGGGGACAAATGGGGTGGCCCTCTTGTGTCAGGCCTTCTCTGAACATCCATTTTAACAAACCTCATACCTTCAGGGTCTACTCATGCAATTGCTACAGTCTCTACCCCAGTTTCTCGCCTCTGTATCGATGAAGAGATGAGATGCATTGTTTGCAAATGTAAAACCACATCTATCAAAAAATATGTTTATTATAAAGGTGTTAGACATAACAGCATAATAAAATCTTATGTGCCCATTACCCAGCTTCAACAATTATCAACTCCAGATCATGTCATTTCGAAGTTCATTCATTTAGCAGATATTCATTCAGTACATGTTATATCTCAGTACTGCTTAGGTTTTTTTGTGAGGTTTTTTGTTTTGTTTGTTTGTTTTTAAGACAGAGTTTGCCCTGTCACCCAGGCTGACATAGTGGCGTGATGTCGGCTCACCGTGACCTCTGCCTCCTGGGCTCGAGCTATTTTCTTGCCTCAGCCTCCTGAGTAGCTGAGATTACAGGTGTGTACCACCGTGCCCAGCTAATTTTATCCATTTTTAGTGGAGACGGGGCTTCACTATTTTGGCCAGGCTGGTCTTGAACTCCTGGCCTCAAGTGATCTACCCGCCTCAACATTCCAAAATACTGGATTACAGACATGAGCCATTGTACCTGGTTGACTGCACAGGGTTTTGAGACAGAGGTCTGAATATTGCAAAGTCTTGAGGCTCACAGAATTCAGAGCTTGATGGGAAAACAGACTATCACAATACAGAGCACACAGGCAACCCCAACGTGAGAGAGCTTCCTGAGGGAAATGGCATCTAAGCTAAGACTTGAAGGATAAATAGGAGAGGAGATTGCCCTGGGAGAGAAGAAGAGGAAACTGGAGAGGGGAGTGATTCAGGCAGAAGAAGCAGTTGACACAAAGTCCCAGGAATGAGAATGAACAAGGAAATTTTAGGAACGGAAGGAACATGAATGTGAATGGTGCTTTGAGTACCAAGGAACAGGTGACAGAAAGATGGGTAGACAGAGTACACATCAACAAATTGCAGAACGTCTTCTATGCCATGTAAAGTCACTTGAACTTCATCCTGCAGAGAAATGAGGAGCCCCTGTGAGGCGAAAAGGAAGGAAAGAACAGGACACACTTACTTTTTTTTTTTTTTTTTTTTTTTTTGAGTCTTCCTCTGTCACCCAGGCTAGAGTGCAGTGGCGCAATCTCAGCTCACTGCAACCTCTGCCTCTCAGGTTCAAGCGATTCTCCTGCCTCAGCCTCCCGAGTAGCTGGGATTACAGGCACCCGCCGTCACATGCCCGGCTAATTTTTGTATTTTTAGTAGAGGCGGGGGTTTCACCATGTTGGCCAGACTGGTCTTGAACTTCTGACCTTAGGTGATCTGCCTGCCTTGGCCTCCCAAAGTTCTGGGATTACAGGCTTGAGCCACCGAGCCCAGCCTCACATTTATGTTTTAGAAAGATCCCTCATCTGTAAGGTGGGGAATGGAGTGGGGTGGACACAGGTGCTGTGTAGGTGCAAAGGCTGGAGCTGTTTAGGAGGCCACTGCAATTTAATTAAGAGAGCTGGGAAATAACCGAGGAGATGTTGAGAAGTACGTGCTTGGGGAGGCAGGTTGGCTCTGGAGCTCTCGCTGGGGATTATGCTCTGCTTCCTCTGTAGGGTGGAAGGTTTGGGGTTTGGATGTGTGATTGTCCTAAGAGAGGGCATTGGAGACTGATTATGTATCAGAGAATGGGCCGCATGCTGAACCCAGACGTAGGCTCGGCAAGAAGCCCTAGAGACCACCTTCACTAAGCGCCATGGCACAAACAAGGAAACTGAGGCCCAGGTGAGTACAGAGATGATCCAAAGTCACAAGGGAAACTTGTGGTCAGGTCTTCCTCTCCTGACCCTTCCTCCACTGCTCTGTGCTTTAGCCAGCTGTCTCCCTTTATTTCACCAGTACCTCAGGAGAGTAGCAGAGCCTGGGAAAATGTGACAATTCAAATGGTGGCAGTGTGAAATTTATCTCTTATGCCACTCAAAAAAGAGAAGTTGTTTTAAAAAAAAAAAAATTATTCTGAGCAACAGCATCCCCTACATTTCACATGCTACATTTTTCATGCCTGCATTTGCTTCCACCAGCTCTTGGAATGTGGATGAAAAGGTTTTTCATTTCTCATGGTTACTAACATCCATCTTCAAAAAACCTTAGGATGAAATATTACAGTATGAACCTTGTTGACTTGTTTTACAGACTAACAATATCTTGGACTCCACGGATTTAATTTACCAAAGGTGTCTGGCATTACCTGAGGCAGATCCTGCTAATGTCTTCACTTTGGTGTGTATTCTTTACTATGTAAAATGTCGGGGGTCTGTCATTTCTAATGCCCTGTTGGCATCTAAAATACTGTTTCCAAATTTTAGGTAAATCCAACCATTATGGAAGTAGCATTCTTCTTTCTTTTTTTCTTTTCCCCAAGACAGGGTCTCAGATCACCAGTGCAGTGGTGTGATCCCAGCTCACTACAGGCTAAACTTCCTGGGCTCAGGTGATCCTCCTATCTCAGTCTCCAGGATAAGCTGGGACTACAGGCACACATCACCACATCTGTCTAATTTTTTTGTATTTTTTGTAGAGCCGGGGTTTTGCCATGTTGCCCAGGCTGGTCTTGAACTCCTGTGCTCAAATAATCTGTCCACCTCAGCCTCCCAAAGTGCTGGGATTACAGGCACGAGCCACCATGCCTTGCCAAAGCTGTGTCATTCTTTTTACTATTTTTGTATTATTCAGAGAACTAATCAATTTACTAAGTAAAGTAAAGAATTAGCAGCCATGTGACTAACTGAGCTAGTACCTACAGAATTCAAGTCAGTAATTCAACCTCCTGTGTAGGCTTGGAAATATGGAATTAGTAATTAGTCATTGAATTCCTATTATTTGCTGAGTGTGAGAGGATGACAAATTTAAATTTTGGTCTAAGATGATGAATGTGGTCAAAAGTCCTTAATTACTCCTAGAAACTATCATAAATAGGCATTGGGAGAATATGAACCAATGATATCACTCTCATAGATTACAGTCATCAGCATCAGTTAACAATGACTGTCTCTTGGATATGGTAAGGTCAAGGAGCGTGACAGCCAGGAGGCGGGACTGGGGAGCCAGTTCTACTCCTTACTCGCACTAACAGAAATCATCCTCACTGGTCTGCAGTTTACTCATCAAATAGCTGGGAGCAGGAGGGAGTAGTTATTGAAATAACGTTTATAGGAATATTTTATAAATGTTTATACCTCAGGGTAAAAAAAAAGTCAACATTTTTATAATAAAGATAAGTATACAGAACATGTGTTTTTATAGGGTTCTACTATTCTCTAGGAATAATTTCTTTGGTAAAAATATACATATGTATGTCTATATTAGATATAGATATACCTACTGAATTTTTAAAATTGTAAACCTCCATGATAAGAAAATATTGTAGTTTGAACAGACGCATTTTTTTTTTTTGAGATGGAGCTTCCCTCTGTTACCCAGGTTGAAGTGTAGTGGGGCAATCTCAACTCACCGCAACCCCCGCCTCCCAGGTTCGAGCGATTCTCCTGCCTCAGTCTCCCAAGTAGCTGGGATTACAGGTACACACCACCACGCCTGGCTAATTTCTGCATTTTTAGTATTTTTAGTAGAGACGGGGTTTCACCATGTTGGCCAGACTGCTCTTGAACTCCTGACCTCAGGTGATCTGCCTGCCTCAGCCTCCCAAAGTGCGGAGATTACAGGCATGAGCCACCACACCTGGCAACAAATGTAATTTTTATGGAGCTGAGGATCCCGGAAAAACATTCTAAAGCTTCAAAAATGAGTTTTAAATGTTTCTTTTCAATTTTCTGATATCAAATGTAATAACTCCTGTCCTGCTCTTTGGGGATATAGAATGCTACAGGAAAAGAAACAGGAGCTTTAGTTTATTTCATATTTGTTTTTCTTTTTAGTTAGTTAGCAAATATAAAAAGTGGGGAGAAAGCACAGTTAGATCTTGGAATCTTAGGACTTTGGCACATGGACTCTTTGTATTCCTGTCATTTAAAACGTTGTTTAGTTAATTCACATTTATTTATTAGAACATTCAAAATTAAAACAGGGGCTGGGTGCGGTAGCTTCTGTCTGTAATCCCAGCACTTTGGTAGGCTGAGGTGAGCAGATCACTTGAGGTCAGGAGTTCGAGACCAGCCTGGCCAACATGGTGAAACCCCGTCTCTACGAAAAATACAAAAATTAGCCAGGCATGCTGGCAGTTGCCTGTAGTCCCAACTACTCAGGAGGCTGAGGCAGGAGAATCGCTTGAACCTGGAAGTTGGAGGTTGCAGTGAGCCAAGATTGCGCCACTGCACTCCAGCCTAGGTGACAGCGCGAGAGAGACTCAGTCTCAACACAAACAAACAAACAAAAAACCAAAACAACACAAAATTAAAATAGCACAGCCTTACAGTTGTCAGGACCAGTAGGCTACACACACCAAGATAACATGGAAAGGCTTATTGATCACATATTGAGGCTCTCTAAGCAGAACAGGGCAGGACCCCAAGCAGGCCCAAAACTGGCAGAGAAAGGAGCATGGTTTGGGGTTCACGGTGGGACTGAGTGGAGGGTTCTCCTTTGCAAGGACCAGGACTTGCGTGGTTTGAACTTCCTGCAGGTGCTGCCCAAGGAGAGAGCACCGGCACTTTTGTGTCAGCTTGCCCAGATATCGGGCGGACGGAGGAGTAGGAGTGATGGTGACTAGAAGCTGCCAATGGCCAGACATTTAAAAAATTGATTCTGTATCACAGACTCTTTATTACAACAATGTGAAGAATAAAATATATAGTCAGTCTCCATCCCGCCCTTTCCAACCACCATTCTCTCACCCAAGGCAACAACTCTTCACTTTTTTCAGCTCCTATGCTCTATACATCCTTACAGAGATAGTCTATGTATACACAGACATATGTGTGTACACACACACACACACACACACACACACACCCCTCATTCCCTTTACAAGGAACAAAGAGTTAGACACCAGCTAGACTGGGGTTTGTTTATATTCCTTCAAACCTGCTCTGCTATTTTCTAGATATGATTCGTTGGGCAAGATTTTTCACCTTTATGAGTTTCTGAAGTTTTTACAGTCTTCTGTAAAATGCATATGAGACTAATGCCTGCATGCATTGTTATTGTATGGAATAAATGATGTGTCTTTGGAACAGTATTAGGAACGTTATAGATGGTGTCCTTTTTATCTTGTTTTTCTTCAACTTCTTGAGCTGCACTTCATCAGCCTCATTTGAAATTTCCCCTTCCTTTGTTGACTCTGAAATACCAGGAATTTTCTAGGCTTTCCTCCTTGGCCTTTTTCTCATTTCACTTGACTCATTCTCCCTGGCTAAGCTTGACTGTGTCAGTGGCCTTGAGACAGCCTATGGACTGATGATTCCACTCAGCTGTGTCTCCTGAGGTCCACACAGAAGCTACAAATATCTGCTGAGCGTCACGATATAAATGTCTAGCAGCACTTCAAAATTAGCAATATGGCCCAGGCGCGGTGGCTCATGCCTGTAATCCCAGCAAGCACTTCAGGAGGCCGAGTGGGTGGTTCACGAGCTCAGGAGTTCAAGACCAGCCTGGCCAAGATGGAGAAAATGTGTCTCTACTAAAACTACAAAAATTAGCCAGGCGTGGCGGCAGGAGCCTGTAATCCCAGCTACTCAGGAGGCTGAGACAGGAGAATTGCCTGAAGCTGGGTGGCAGAGGTTGCAGTGAGCCGAGATCGCACCACTGCACTCCAGCCTGGGTGACAGAGTGAGACTCCATCTCAAAAAAAAAAAATTAGCAATATGTCTTCCCCTGTCCCCAGACTTTTCTTTTCCTGAGTTTTCTATCTCAGCAAATGGTTCCCTTTCGACCTAGAAACTTGGAGGTATAATTCTTGACCTTGCTCTTGTTCTCATTTCGAACCTCCAATCAATCTTCAAATTTTGACCACATTACTCTGAATTATCTCTTGATCTGTTCACTTAGTTCTAACCCATTTAAAACTTTCCTGGATCAAGTCACAAGCATTTCTCAAAACATTATTGCAGGCCAAGCGTGGTGGGTCACACCTGTAATCCCAGCACTTTGGGAGGCTGAGGTGGGTGGATCACCTGAGATCAGGAGTTTGAGACCAGCCTGGCCAACATGGTGAAACCCTGTCTCTACTAAAAACACACAAATTAGCTGGACGTGGTGGCGGGCGCCTGTAATCCCAGCTACTTAGGAAGCCGAGGCAGGAGAATCGCTTGACCCTGAGAGGCGGAGGTTGCAATGAGTTGAGATCGTGCCACTGCACTCCAGCTTGGGTGACAGAGTGACAGTCCATCTCAAAATAAATAAATAAATAAATAAATAAATAAATAAATAAATATATACACACACATATATATATTATTGCAACAGCTTGTCCCTGGTCTGCTTTCCAGTGATGCCTGCTTCTAAGTAACACTAGAGAACAGAGAGATCTTTCACAAACACACACATGATTGTGTTGACTTCCTGACTAAATGTTGTCAGGGGATACTCTTCTCCACCTAGATAGGGTTCAGACTCTTTAAATTGATTCAGTCTTCTCTCTCGGATTCTGTCTCTCTGTTTCCTGGTCTCTAGGGATCCTATCCAATTCCAGTAGGTTTAAATACCTTTGTATGCTAATACTTCCAAATTCACATCTCCTAGACTCCCACTCAGACCTCCCTACCCTAAGCCCAAGCCTCTTTTACATCAACCTGCCTGACATCTCCATTTGAATGACTCATAGCCATCTCAAAAATCTGTCTTTAGCAGGATTCTTGATTTTCCTCCCTAGTCCCCTCTGTTCAGTAAACCATTCAACTGCTCAAGTAAGAAAACACACTAGGAATTATCTTTGATTCTTTTTTTTTCTCAGCCTGCACTTACAATCCATCTGAAGTCCTGTTAATTCGATCTTTAAAACTTCTGCCAAACCTGTCCATTTATTCATGTTTTTATTTACATGACCTGTCCAAGTCATCATCATCTTTCTTATTCCTACCCTTGCCCCCTCCCCAATTCACTCTAATACAAAGCAGCCAAAGGAGTCTTTAAAGATATAAACTAGATGTCTCTCTTGCTGAAAAACTTCTCAGTGATTTCCCATTGCTTTTAAAATAAAATCCAAAGTCCTTACCATGATTTGGTTGCCCTATTCAGACTATACGGACCCTTACTACCCTCCCATTCACCACACCATGATAGGAGGTCATGTTCTTTCTCATTCACGGAATCCCAAGCATCTAGGACAGTGCCTCCTACACAGGAGACACACAATAAATGTTTGTTGAAAGAATGAGTAAGTGAGTGGCTTACAAGACCCTTCCTGGTCTGGTTTTTGTTTCTGCTGTTCTCTTTCTACTCCCCCATGTCACAATCTATGTTCCATCAAACGCTAGGAGCAGAATGAGACTAGGCAATATCTCTCTTACAAGCACTTTGAGTGGTGGCAGCAGAAATCAAGTGAGAGAACCCCAAGAGATAGCTGCAAACTCAATGACAGAATAAAGAGTAATTAACTGAGCCGCCCTTCCTCCCTGGATGGACTTCTTGGGCTCCTCTCAGCTCACACCTTGAGGGTTTTTTTAATTTAGTAAAATATAAATAACATAAAATTCACCATTTTAGGCATACAATTCAATGGCACTATTTATTTCCAGAACTCTTTTATCTTCCTGATATAGTTCAGATGTTGTCTCCTCTAAATTTCACGTGGAATTGTAATCCCCAGTGTTGGAGGCATGATCTGGTGGGAGGCAATTGAGTCATGAGGGCAAATCCCTCATGGCTGGATGCTGTCCTCATGATAGTGAGTTATCAGGCGATCTGGTTGTTTAAAAATATGCGGTACCTCCCTCCTCTACTCTATTTCTTGCTCCTCCTCTTGCCATGTGACAGGCCTGCTCCCACTTCGCCATCCACCATGAGAAAAACCTCCCTTAGGCCTCCCCAAAAGCTGGACAGATGCCAGTGCCATGCTTCCTGTACTGCCTGCAGAACCATGAACCAATTAAATTGTTTTTCTTGATAAATGACCCAGTCTCAGGTATTTCTTTTTTTTTTTTTTTTTTTTTTTTGAGACGGAGTCTTGCTCTGTCCCCCAGGCTGGAGTGCAGTGGCCGGATCTCAGCTCACTGTAAGCTCCGCCTCCTGGGTTTACGCCATTCTCCTGCCTCAACCTCCCGAGTAGCTGGGACTACAGGCGCCCGCCACCTCGCCCGGCTAGTTTTTTGTATTTTTTAGTAGAGACGGGGTTTCACCGTGTTAGCCAGGATGGTCTCGATCTCCTGACCTTGTGATCCGCCCGTCTCGGCCTTCCAAAGTGCTGGGATTACAGGCTTGAGCCACTGCGCCCGGCCTCAGTTATTTCTTTATAGCAATGCAAGAATGGCCTGATACACGTCTCAAACAGAAATTCTATATCCACCAAACAATTACTCCCCATTCTCCCCTCTTCTCAGCCTTTAGTAACCTCTATTCTACTTTCTGTCTCTATGAATTTGC
The DNA here is from genome assembly GCF_037993035.2 of Macaca fascicularis. NCBI lineage: Eukaryota > Metazoa > Chordata > Mammalia > Primates > Cercopithecidae > Macaca > Macaca fascicularis. The sequence goes on from NC_088382.1 coordinate 63,849,902, forward strand.
CTATTCTTGGCTCCTCATATAAATGGAGTCATACAATATTTGTCCTTTTGCGTCTGTCATCTTTCACTTAACATCATGTTTTTAAGGTTCATCTACGTCATAGCGTGTATCAGAATTCCACTCCTTTTTATGGCTGAATGATATTTGAGTTTGTTTTTAATTCACCTGTCCAACAAATATTAATTGAATACTTTATCCATCCAAGCACTTTTCTAGATTCTATGGAGATAGCAATAAGCGAAAGAGACAAAATTATTGCTTAATTCTTACAAATAAACAAGTGATTATATACTATGTCAGATGGTGACAAGGGCTATAGAAAAAAAAAACTGTATTGCAGAGAGGAACTGTAGAGGAAGAAGAGATCTCAGAGGCAGAGTGGAATCATTCGTGTAGTTCTTTGAGAGCTAGAGTAAGGATTTTGGATTTTACTCTGAAATCAGAAGTCAATAGAAAGTCTGGAGCTGGGATGGGTGCGGTGGCTCACACCTGTAATCCCAGCCCTTTAGGAGGCCGAGGAGGGTGGATCGCTTGAGACCAGGAGTTCAAGACCAGCCTGGCCAACATGATGAAACCCTGTCTCTACTAAAACGACAAAAAAAATTAGTTGGTCATCATGGCACACTCCTGTAATCCCAGGGAGGCTGAGGCATAAGAATTGCTTGAATCCAGGCGGCAGAGGCTGCAGTGAACCCTGGGATCCAACAAAGCAAGACTCTGTCTCAGAAAAAAGAAAGAAAGTCTGCAGCTGTAGAGTGACATTTTCAAGGATAACTGTTTTGAAGGATAACTTTGGCTTCAGTGTTGAAATGAGACTATGACAGGAAATATGGTAAAGGAAAGGAGAAAGATCAGCGAGGGGTGTGCATTAGTCAAGGTTCCCCAGAGAATCAGAAGCAATAAGAGGGTGTGTGTGTGTGTGTGTGTGTGTGCGCGCATCTGTGTGTTACATGGGGAGAGATATACTTTAAGGAATTGGCTCATGTAATTGTGGGGGGTGTCAAGTCTGAAATCTGCAGGGCAGGCCAGCAGGCTGGAAATTCAAGTAAGAGCTGATGTTGCAGTCTTCATTCTGAAGTCCACAGGATAGGATAGGAAGGTTCGAAACTCAGTCAGGGTTTCCATGTTGCAATATTGAGGCCAAATTCCTTTTGAGGCAGAATATACTCCATGCCTCGTTTGCAGTCAACCTCTGGCATTTCTTGGGCTGTGGATGCATCAACCCAATTTCTGCCTTACGTGGCATTCTCTCTGTGTGTATATCTGTGTCCAAATTTCCCCTTTGTATAAGGATACCAGTCATGCTGGAATAGGGTGGCCTTCATCTTACTAATTACATCTGCTGCAATGCTATTTCCAAGTAAGGTCATATTCCAAGGTACTAGGGACTAGGATTTTAATACGTAAATTTTGGGAGGTGCAAGTCAACATATAACACAGGGTAACAGCTGTGAATATGAAGTAGTTGGATTTGGCCAGAGAATTTTAAAAAGAGAGTCTGGGATACTCCAATGATGTTTTTCACCTGAACAAAAATAGTTAAATTGCCATTTACTAAGCTGGTGAAGACTGCAAGAGGAGAAAGTTTGGAGAAGAATAACAAGGGTTCAGTTTTTATATAAGTTTCAAAGCACCATATCCGGCGGGGCATGGTGGCTCATGCCTATAATGCCACCACTTTGGGAGGCCAAGGTGGGAGGATCACATGAGATCAGAAGTTCGAGATCAGTCTGACCAACACGGTGAAACCCCATATCTACTAAAAATACAAAAATTAGCTGGGCAAGGTGGCGCATGCCTGTAATCCCAGCTACTAAGGAGGCTGAGGCAGGAGAATCGTTTGAACCCAGGAGGTGGAGGTTGCAGTGAGCTGAGATCACACCACTCTACTCCAGCCTGGGTGGCAGAATAAGACTCTGGGAAAAAAAAAAAAAAAAAAAAAAAAAAAAAAAAACCAAAACAAAACAAAAAACACCATCTCCTACCCTACGTCCCTTACTTGGCTAGTAATGCCTGTGGCGAGAACAGAGGACCCAGTTATCTGCAGGAGCAGGGCAGACAGAGCCTTTGAGTGTTTCCCTTCCCTAGACATACAAGTCATCTAAGTAGCTCTCATGTCTGGCCCACTCCACTTCCCTTTCCAGCCCCTCCTCCCTCCTTATCATTGCCTCCATTACACATCTCTTTATGACATCTCCACATAAGCCCTAGGCATAAATACATTTTAAAAGTTATTAAAAGAATGGAACAAGTCAGAACTGATTATGAGCTGCAGAAATATTCTTTTTAAGAGTTGTATGTTCACGAGGAACATTGAGATTCTGAAGGAACCTTAATAATGGAAACATATTATGAAGAGTTGGGTTCACCTCAAATTAATGTTAACCTGTGACTCTAGTAGCCAGGAGCTGTTATTTATATTGCCACCTTTCAATCTGCATAATTTATGGTCAGTGCAGGGGAAGATTTGCCTTTATAGTTTTCACTGTCAGCTAGATTCTTCGATCCAAGTGGAGGAATTACATTTCCAAATAACAGAAAGTTAAAATGTATAATATGACTAAACTACAACAAAGTGGAACTTAAAAATAAAGTCCAGGAGAAAATAGGTCATTTCATAAAACTAACTTCAAATTCTGTTAGAACCGTGACTTTAATTCTAAAGGCTCTCAGAAAGTTTTGGTACAGGAGTCCTTTATTCTGCTATGAAATGCTGCTGTTTAAGCATGAGAGAAAACCTTCCATTTGAAGTGGGCAAGACATTGTTCATATGGATTTAGGCTGTGGCGATTTTCGTTTGCATAAAGGCACTCTGGTTGCTGTTCAGTAGTCAACATGATTGATTAGGGATGTGGTGGTTCAATCGGAATAAAGTATTCCCCAAATAATCTGGATCCCTAAGGGCCAGTGCGTCCAGGAATATGGTCCTGATAATTCCAATCTGTGGCTAATATTATTAAAAGCCTTAGACTGTCAAATAGAATCTGGCCTAAAAGGAGGACAAGGCTCTCTGAAGTGCAGCCCAAAGTGCAGCCCTTCGGGCAGCTGAAGGTCTTTTCTCAGATCGAATTTTTTGGCTACATTGATACTCTTCGGCTTCGTCCTTGCCAGAAGTGCGGAAGGATTCCAGCACCCCACAACTTGCTTGATTCACCCTCATCCCTTCCCCTAACTGGAGAAGCCGCTGGGTTCCGCGAGCCAGACTCGCGGTGGCTTCAGAGAAGCAGGCGAGCAGGCGGCTGATCCGGAGGCCAGTGTGGGGCCGGCAAGCGGTGACTGTCTCCAGAGGAGCAAAGGAGCTGAGTCTTGTTTTTCTTGGATCAGGTTTGGGACTTTTATTCTGTCTGACCATTTCCACCACTTCCCTCACAAGAGTCTCTGTCTCAAAGCACAGGACCGAAGCAAAATGCCTAATGAAGCGTGCCCAAGGAAGGGGCAGGGGCGTGCAAGTGACTCGGGAAGAAGGACTGGGGTGAGGGGAGAAACGAGGTTACGAGTTCGCACGTTCTCACAAAACCATTTGAAAACAGGAGCTGGAGACGACAAATTCTGCAACCCACGAAAGGCCTTTGGAGCTGGCTCCGGCTCCTCGAAGTTGGGCGTGCGTCGCAGAAGAGTGCTGGGCGCTCCCTTTCAGCATTTTCGGCTTTGTTCAAGCCCTTGCGTAGGGTCAGGAAAGTCGTGGGTGGGCTCATCAGGCTTTAGGTCTCCAGGAACCCGGCTGGTCCTCTCTCGACTTCTTAGCGTAGGGTCCCGCCGGCCCGGGCGCCCTTGGCCGCCGAAGTTCCCGCCCTCGCCGAGGGCCCTAGCTCCGGAGCGGGGCGCAGACGCGGCCGCCGCCCCGCAGTGCCCCGCAGGTGCCTCCCAGGACCAGCTGCCGGGCGGAGGCCGAGCACACATGGCGGCAGCTGAGCCTCCACACCCCAAGTCCCAGCCGGAGGGTCGCGTCCCCTGTCCTCCTCCCGGGCGAGACGAACGCTCAGCAGCTCATTCCCTGGGCGCCAAGACTGATTTCCAAGTCGCCCACTTTACCCCCTCCAGGAAGCTGTTGGCGCTTCTCCAGAAGCCTCCTCGGCTCCCAGCTCCAGCCCCTAAAATAAAAGCACCTTGCCAGAGAGCGGGGGAGGGGAGCAGCTGAACGGGGAGAATGAAAATACTAGGAGAACGACCCCATTCTCCAGGAAAAGGTAATGAGGGGAAGTGAAACAGTGTGAACTTACTCGGAAATGCAAACCGAGTTCAACTCACCCGGGGGCAAACAAACGACAGAAAGACAAATCAGCCACCGCACTCGCGGCTTTCCCAGAAAAGGCCTCATGAATGAGAATGGGTTGCTAGGTTTCCTTCCCTCTCTCCTGACAATCGCTTCCCACAAGACTTCCACCGCCGAAAGAAAACAGGCCGGGCCTGGTGACTGCGGAGTGAGGGAACCGCGCCAGGCCCACGAGGCCGCCCGCGACCGCTCCCGCCTTCAGGACCCTGGAGAGCGGCCGCCGCGCCCCTGGGACCCACGCCCAACCCAGAGCACCCGCGCTCGCCTCCCGCGCCTCACCACCCCGGCACTTTATTCGCTGCTTCCCGCCTCCACCTTCATTTTTTTTTTGGCAACCACCGCTCTTGTTTTTCACAGACAGATTAAATTGTTTTTTGTTTGGCATGAGGGGGTGTTTGGATTGGCCGAGCTACATTCCGGTTTGTAACTACACTAAACGTCAGTGCACCAAGAAACTTAGAGCGTCTCAAAGATGAGAGCCTGAACGAGGCAGGTGACCTTAAAAAGCCACTGAGTTCAATCCCTTTATAAATGAACTCAGAAAATAAAGAGCTTTTCCCAGTATTAGCCATTAAGTTCGTGGCAAGGTTGAGTGTAGAACCGTGGGTTTCTGACTTCTAAACTAATGCTTCCCTCCACTTTCCAAGGGGAAAAAAAAAATCCTCAACGCTTAGGTCTCCTAAGCAACAAGTGGAAGGTGGAAAGGCCGGTGTTCCCGAGAATAAGAAGGACACATGGAGTTTGGAAAGGGGGTCCGTAGAGGGTTCACTTGTAGTAGCAGCCCTAACATGGAATCCCGGTGTTCCCTGCTCCACGTAACATAACCACAGCCGCAATGGCCAGTCCCTTTCTCCAACCATCCTGTGAAGGGTCTGGGGCCCTTCAGCCACCTTCAGCCAGTATCTGGACCTTCCGTAGGCAACAATCCCAATAGAATCTAGTAGCCAAGGCGAACTCTATGCCTCTGGCAGGCAGAACCCTGGGCACTTAGGGAGATGCGAAAGGGCAGGGGGAACAAGGGAAGATCAGAGAACGGAGGGGAAGAGTAACAGTTACAAAAGTGAACTAAGATTTTCATCCAAATTCTGAAGAACCAGGAGATGTGAACACAGACCCTTCTGCATAGCGCATGTCACATTCAGCGCACGTAAGAGTCCCCTGGGAATGCTACTATGCAGATTCCGATGCAGTAGCCTGGGTGGGGCTCAAGAGTATTTCTAACAAGCTCCTAGGTGTTGGCGAAGCTGCTGGCCCACGGACCACACTTCAAGTAGCACGGAGTTAGGAAAAACAGGAGTGGGAGGGGAAAGAATCTAACTGTAGGCCTTTCCTTTTGCTTTCACCAACCTTCTCTTGCACCCCCAAAGTAACGCCTCAAAACTCTGTAGTAAAGAGCCCCGTCTAAGCGGCCGGACACCACATTAACCGTATGCTGCTTTTGTTTCTCTCTCCCTGCCCCAGCCCTTCCCGCCTGCACAGCTCCCATACTCGCCTGCCGCCCCGAAGCTGCTCGGCCTCCTTTATAGCCCGCTTTCCAGTCTCACAAGGTTCTTCTCTCACCTTCTCCGGCGACCCCCTCCTGAAGCTCCCCGGAGGCGCCCGAACTTCTCCCCCCTGCTTCCCGCCCTGCCGGCCGCCCGGCTCTCGCGGGGGCACGAGGAGCTGCCAGGCCGCCTCTCGCTCCTGCTCGGGGCGGCGCTGGCACTGCCCGGCCGACCCTCGGGGGGTCGTCCGCTGAGGCCCGCCCGTCCGGTCGGCAAGCCCAGGGAAGAAGACGCCACCGCTGGGCAGAGCTCGCCCATGCCGGTGAGTATCGTGGTCTCCATTACGCCCCACACCCAGCCTCCCCAGGACACCAGCCTCTCCCGATTCTTCCTAACCCCGACTGACCCGCTCCGCCCGGGCCAGCAGCGGGGAAAGGCGGCAAGGTCGGTTAGGCCGGGACAAGGCTGGGCAAGTCATAGGACGGGACACTGGAGGCTCCCGGGACACCGCCCCTCCTCGCGGGAAGACACTCCAAGCTACTTTTTCCTGGGCCATTTCCTTTCCAGGGTCCAAGAAAACGGGAGGGAGCCCTCGCTCTTCCCTTTCAAACTGCCTTTCAAACTCCCGGCGTGTCGCTCTCCTCCCCCTACTCCGAGCCTCCCCCAGACGCGCCTCCGCCGGCTCCCCGCGCTCGCTCTCCCACTCCCCTGCCCTCTCGGCAGGCAAGGGAGGAAATGACGTGATGTTATTTTTGTGTCAGGTCAGTTTCCAGCTTCAGCTTAGCCCTCCGGGTTCCAGGGAACTACCCCCGCGGCCCCACCGGGTCCCACTCTCGAGGGGACGCTGCGGGCTACGGGGACACGCGGTGTTGCGAGTCTGGAGAGCTGGGCAGCTTGGTTCTCCCTCCCGCTGCTCCCTGGTCTACTCCTCTCCCCGGACTCGGGAGTCCCTGGAGAAGGGGACGCGGAGGGCGACTGCCGAGGGTCTCAGCGGGAGCCGGAGTCAGGGGTTAGTTCCTCCCCTTATCCCCCGCTCGTTTGCCGAGTGGGGCCTCCGCGCTCTGGCTAGCTGGGAGGCGGCGAGGGCCGCTTTCCAGGGCGGGAAGACCGGAGGCCGAGGCTGCGCCGGGGAGGGGCGGGAACAGAGCTCCGAGAGGTGCCCCGGGCCGCGGAGAAGGTAGGGGGCTGCCCTCTGTAGGCGGGCAGTCCACAGACGCAAAGCTCTGGGGACCAAGCACCCGCTCCGCGCCAGCCGCCCAACCCCGCTCCTCCCTCCCGCTCCCTTCATTCACAAGGTCCGAGCACGCAGTCCAGCACACTCGAGTCTCGCTCTGCCCCCGCGCGCCGAGGGGAGGCGATGACACAGAGGGCTTCGAGGACGCCCTCCACGCGCGCCTGGCTTCGTATCCACACTCCTGGGACTTGCTAATCCAGGGCTGGAGCAGTGAGGCTGCGGCCGGGGTGGAGGTCGCGCGCCGCTTGGGACCTCGGGGATACCCCTAGCGCCCGCCGCGGTGGAGTGCGCCGCCGCTGGAGGGAGGCGAGACGTGGGATTGCCCGGCCGGGTAAAGGGAGTGAGGGGGCGGGGAGGAGGCAGAGCAAGGGGAGGAAGAGGCCGGGAGAAAAGGGCTACAGCAAAGATCGAGAGCCGGAGAAAGGGGAAAGGCGCCCGGAGCAATCGCAGACGTAGAGAGGGCAGCCCTCGGCGCTGCAATAGAAAGAAGGCACCCGCCGGACGCATGCGCACGGCGGACGGAGGCGAGCCGGCCGGGGCTTCCCCTCCGGCTGGCGGGGTGGACAGTGGGCTCGTGAGTATCCTGGTTCCTCGACCTCTCTTTCTTCCTCTCGGGCTCTCCCTGAGGCTTCGTGCTGGAAAGTGGCCGAGGCTAGGAGGGGCGCGCAGCGCGTCCGGACCTCGGGGTGTCGCCGTTGCTGCTGGGCGGGAGCGGGTGCGAGTCGGGGGTTACTGCCGGTAGCTTTAGTGCGTGTTTGGGGGAGTGTGGCTGCGGGTGCGTCTGTGTCCGAAGAGGGCCTTCGCGCCACCAGGATCAGTATGTCCCGGGCCTGCCAGGGCGTCCGCGATTCCACCTCTGCGGCCTCGGGTCGGTGACTTGGTGGAGAACGCAGAAGTCTAGACTTTAGACCCTAGAAATCGCACTGATCACCCGAAGCGTATTTTGGAAAGTCCAGGCGGGTGGAAGCGTCGGCGTTCTCACCGTGTAGGGAGAGGATAAGGAAGGGGCCAGGCGCCCGGGGCGGGTGTTTTGAGCGCCGCTGGGAAGGGAAAGGAGACAGAGCCTCCTGGAATCAGAGCGCCTGCTTTTAGGAGAAGTGCAACCAGGGCAGGGGCACCGAGGGGCAGGGTGAGGAAGTGGGAGCCCGGCGCATGGACCCCAGAGGACCAACTAGGTGTGGGCGTTCACTCGGAGCCTCTGTTCATGCTCTTGAAAACCGAATGAACAGAGAAGTGCCCTCCACCCTTCGCCTGCGCCAAGGCAGTTAACGTGCAGGCGCCGCCGGGATTTTCCTGGAACAAATCCGGGCACTTGATCTTCCGCACCCTCGGAGCTGCCCTGGGAAGTCGGAACAAGTCTGGGCGCCCGGACTGCGGACTGGAAAGCAGGGAGCGGAGGGCGGGAGACTGGGGGCGGGAGGTGGGGGTGCGGGCTGCTGCTGGGGACCGAGGTGGGCGTTGGAGGGGAGGGTCTGTGTGCGCGGGTATCCTCCAGCGTTGGGGGAGCGGACAGGCCAGGGGCCTCTAGGGAAGCGGCGCTCCGGGACAGGGGTGGCTTTCCCGTCTCTGTGTGCGCCGCGATCCCCCCACCCAGCTCTGGCGGAGGAATGGGTGGGGGAGGAGCCCTGAGAGATGCAACTAGCTAACAGTGGGGTGGGCGTTTTGGGGAAAGGTTTGCGTGCGCTGCGGCCCTCCGGCTGCTAGAGAAGTGGGCGAGAGAGAGTGGGCGCCGGGAGGGGGTCTATAGGCGCCACGACCTCCCCCACCTCCCTCCACGCTTGTGGGGGAGTGAGTGGGGAAGGGGCATTGGGAGAGGCGGCGCGCCAACACTGAGTTGCAATGTGAGCTTCCCGGACTTGACAGCATCAAAGGAAAACCCTGGCGAGCAGCCAGGGCCAGCGAGCGACCCCAGCAGCAGGGACGAGGCGGTGCAGAGCGCTCGCGGACAGGCTAGGGGGATCCCTGGGGAGCAGCTGCTGCTCACGGACCACCGGCGATGCACGGGGTGGAGAAGTGAACGTGGTCGACAGGATTTCTATCCGGAAGGTGGACAGCGCTACAGGGGAATCTCCTCGATTCCTGTCCGTCTCATAATTTGGCAAAAGCTCGCGCCACTGCCCTCGACCTGGGCGACAGAGCGAGACTCCATCTCAAAAAAAAAAAAAAAAAAATTAGCAAAAGCCTGTCGCTCTTTGTCGACCTCCCCACATTCCCCAGTCACCTGGCTGGGGTTCGTTGGTATCAAAACCCCAGCCTTGGTGCCCTCGGTGTCGGCAGGACCCTCGCCCACTGGCTAGCGGAATCAGGCACCTGCACGCGGGCTCCTCATTGCCCTGGCGCGTGGGGAGCAAGGGGCTTCTGCATCAGTCTCCATCCACCCTGCTTGGGACACAGGTGGCAGGGCCCTGGAGTGGCTTGGCTTCATTTCACTCCTAGTGCCTCCACACCGTGGAATTGACTAAACAAATGTTCAAGTTCGCAAAACGGTCTGACTTCCTCCCCAAACTTGACAAGGACATTTCTAGTGAAATTACTCTGTAAGTTTTTTTGGCACAACCACAGTTTGCAATTTACTGTTTTAAAATATTTTTTTCCTCAAAACCTAATTTTCTATTGGGTCTCATCCTGTTTATCTTCTGTTCATTAAGTGACATCTTTCTTTTTTTCTTTGAGACTCAGTTTCGATCTTGTTGCCCAGGCTGGAGTGCAATGGTGCGATCTCGGCTCACTGCAACCTCTGCCTCCTGGGTTCAAGCGATTCTCCTGCCTCAGCCTCCCGAGTAGCTGGGGCTGGGATTACAGGCAAGCGCCACCACTCCTGGCTAATTTTTTGTATTTAGTAGAGACGGGGTTTCTCCGTGTTGGTCAGGCTGCTCTCGAACTCCCGACCTCAGGTGATCCACCTGCCTCGGCCTCACAAAGTGCTGGGATTACAGGAGTGAGCCACCGCCATAAGTGACATCTTTTTTTTTTTTAATCACGTATTAGTAACGCATATGAGAGGCAATGTCGCCAAACCAGTGAGAGTCTTGAGCTCTGTAACCGGGTTCAGATCCCAACCTAACTGCATAACCTTGGACTAGTTACTTATCCTCTCTGGGCGTTAGTTTTATCATCTGTGAAATGGGGATAATAAGAGTACCTACCTCGGCCGGGCGTGGTGGCTCACTCCTGTAATCCCAGCACTTTGAGAGAATGAGGCAGGGGGATCACCTGAGGTCAGGAGTTCGAGACCAGCCTGGCCAACGTGGTGAAACCCCGTCTCTACTAAAAATACAAAAAATTAGCTGGGTGTTGTTGCTGGCGCCTGTAATCTCAGCTACTCTGGAGGCTGAGGCAGGAGAATTGCTTGAACTCGGGAGGCAGAGGTTGTAGTGAGCCAAGATGGAGCCACTGCACTCCAGCCTGGGCAACAAGAGCAAAACTCCGTCTCAAAAAAAAAAAAAAAAAAAAAAAAAGAGTACCTACCTAACGGGCTAGCTGACAGCATTTAGTAAATTAATAACATAGAGCTCTTATAACGGGATGGCACATACCAAGCAAAAGCTGTTATTACTATTATTATATTGAGGCTAAATTGGCTAGACTTCAAACTATAAATAAGATCAGTAACAGAATGCATATTTTTGTATACTATAAAGAGTATGCATAATGAAACACATGTCCATCATCAAAATTAGAAAAACAGTCTTTTTTTTTTTTTTTTTTTTTTTTTTTTGAGACTGTGTCTCACTCTCTCACCCAGGCTGGAGTGCAGTGGCACAACTGAGGCCCACTGCACCCTTGAACTCCCAGATTCAAGGGATCCTCCCATCTCAGCCTCAGGAGTAGCTGAGACTTAAGGTACCTGCCACTGCACCTGGTTAATTTTTTAATTTTTATAGAGACAGGATCTCACTGTGTTGCCAGGGCTGATGAACAGCCAGTTTAAGATAATCTGAAAATGTACCTTAGGAGCTTGAAGTGCTAACTTGTTTGAGATCACTGTAAATGTTTTAGCTGAAACATCCCTTATATCAGAAATACAGAAAGATGAAAATCAGGTTACTTATTCTACCTCCTTCGTTTTATGGATGAGAAAACATTCAGAGAGGTTAAGGGTCTGGGCCAGAGATCTCCAGCTAATTAGGGGCCAAAATAGAATGAGGACTTCTGACTCATTCCCCTGGGCTCTTACACACCACACTGCTGATTTCCTGTTTACTACGGATTAATGAACTGTTAACAGATAGAAAGTATAAATAAGGAAAAAGTGTACAAGCATGTGCTATCTCTAGCACCAAGAAGGACTAGGCAGTCATGTCATGGCTACTCTTGTCCCACAGCTTTATCTTGGTCCCTCACATTATAAGACATGACCACATGACTCGCCTCAGGTACGGTAAGGTTACAGATCAAGCTATTGTCAGAGCCAGCATTAGCATTTTAGGCCCCACTTGGGTATACATTTGATTGCAAATTCTGTTAATCTCTTGTAGCAGTTTTAGAAATCATCTTTGAGCTTTTCTTGAATTCTTAAAATACCTTTCCAGCTGGCTTTGAAGGTCTTTCCTATAACAAAGCCTTTTAGAAAAGGCCTTCAGAATTACACAGAAGATTTTTTTATTCTAGATTTTATGGAGTAGCAACAGTAAAAGAGAAAAGCTTTCTTATTTTAATGCAGTAGCCTGTAACTGGTTTCATTCCAGGCACTTGAGTATCAATTCCTGAAATCCTACTGTTCTTTTATTTCTGCATGTGGCCATCTAACCACATTCATCTTCCATGGACAGATGCAGATGGTGGCTTAAAGGTTCAGCCCTCATATTAACAGTTTAAGAATTATACAGCAGAGACTTTCTAGTGAACATCTGGTCTTACAAAGTTATTTATAGTGATGGTGTGTCTTCCAGGGAAGGTACTTCGAGGAATTATGCCTTCATCCTTGAAAAAGGAAACCATGGTTTTCTCCAGTGTGTGAACTGGATACTGAGTATCTTTTTTTTTTTTTTTTTTTTTTTTTGACCCCAAGAAACCTCTTGCATGAATACCCTACTCTTGACTTTGCATCTTGGGATACTTACTACATGTTCTTAGACAGAAGGACAGGGCATTTAAGAAGGGAGTGACTTTCTAGCATGCTCCCAAGCCAGTTTGGCAGAACTTAGTTTTGAAATCACATGTGTCAAGTCAGGTCCCAATATGATTATAATGTGTATCACCGTCCAATTGGGAATATTTCAGATTGGTTTTCAGTGCAACACCAGGTGACTCACAATGTGAGCTTCTATTCAAACAAGTACAGTGTCAGTCAGCAACTAATAGGGCTCACTCTGAGTCAGAGCTTAGCATTTAGTACAATAAGTGTGAGTCACTGACTACCCGACACCATCTGAGATGGTCCCTGAATGTTACTTTGCACAGCTAGCTCAAGAGTTAAGGTGATGCTGCTTGGAGTGAGTCAGTTTGTAGTACAATTGAATGGGCTCTTGGAGAGGCCATTCACAATCAAGTTTGATGTGGCTGAGTGCTCAAAGTAATATTACGTGATTATAAATTCATGGAGTAGATTACCTTGATTCTAATCCAGCTGATTAGAGTCTAGCTATTTGCACGGGGAATCACTTGCGAAATATGAGTAATATGCTCTGTTGCCCAGCAGTGATATTTTACATGAGTTATTTCAATAGTTATTAAAGCCAGTTGACCTTTCTGATTTGGGAATGCTCAATTTCTAGTTAAGCATGTATTTTATTCTAAAGTGTAAAATCCTTTTCATATGAGCATTTGAGTTTTAGGCAAAGGCATCTCATGCAAAGTTATCTGATAGCTTGGCTTCCTGAGGTGCTGGGTTGTACAATGTGCACCTCCGTCCAACAGTGAAGTAGTAGAGAACACCCTGCTATCTGGTTTGTCTACATTTGGGCCCCTCTGAAGCTGACTGAATTGTGGTTGCTCAAGGCTAGAGCGCAAGTTTGTACTGCTGCTCTTAGACTAAGGACACCAGGCACTTTAACCCTTTTAGGGCTGAATAGCTAGAACCAACACTTATACAGCTGTTGGATTTTTGCAACCATGAAAAGAATTATGCAACCTACTCCTTACCTCACCTGTATAATGGACTTTTATGTCTCAGGGTGGAGTGATAATGAGATTTAAGGGACTATTAGATTTCTTTCTTTCTTTTTCTCTTTCTTTCTTTTTCTTTCTTCCTTCCTTCCTTCCTTCTTTCTTCCTTTCTTTTTTCTTTCTTTCTTTTCTTTTTTTTTTTGTTCAGGTCTTTTATTAACTAATACACAATTACTTGTCCTCTGGTTTGTTGAAGCAATAAATCAGACAACATTAGCCACAATAATGCCTGTGAAAGTGGCTGGCCATAAAAACTCCAGCACCACATTCATCTGAAAGGCACTCCCAATGAAGGCCACTAATTCTGGCATTTTAATCCACCTTATAGTATTTCAGGACACCCACTTCACCTTCTTTCTCTTATGCTTATTCCTGGGAGTTGGATAAGATTTCTTCCTATTTTTGGCACTACCATGAAGTCTCAGCACAAGATAAAAAGAGTAGATTCTTTTTGAATGTTGTAGTCAGAGAAAGTATGTCCATATTCCAGTTACTTGCCAGCTTCCAGTCGCTTGTCTTTGCTGATCAGGAGGAATTCCTTCCTTATCCTGGATATTGGCCTTTACATTTTTCGGTTGTATCCGAGGGTTCAACCTCGAGAGTGATGATCTTCCCTGTAAGGATATTTGCAAAAATCTGCATTTTGGTAGATGCTCCATCTGAGGTTGAGGGAAATGAAGAGATGGGTTAGACTATAGACACAGGAGAGGGTGCTGGCCAGAGAGCAGTCCAAGAGCACGCCCATAGATTTCTTAATTTGTATAAAAGTCGTGTTGATAATTAGTGACAGGAAGTCATTATCCATAGAACTCAGATTAGACTACTGTTAAAAAGTACATGTGGCCAGGCGTGGTGGCTCACGCCTGTAATTGCCACACTTTAGTAGGCCAAGGCGGGTGGATCACTTGAGCCCAGGAGTTCCAGACCAGCCTGGGCAACACAGTGAAACCCCATCTCTTAAAAAAATGCAAAAAATTAGCTGGGTGTGGTGGTGCACACCTGTAGTCCCAGCTACTTGGGAGACTGAGGCTGGAGGATCACCTGAGCCTGGGGACGCTGAGGTTGCAATGGGCCATGATCTTGCCTCTGCTCTCCAGCCTGGGCAACAGAGTGAGACCCTGACTTAAAAAAAAAAAAAAAAAAAGTACATGTATATTTTTCTCTGTTCATCTTTTGATGACTCTAAAAGAATCTTACATGTATGGGGTCTTCCATATACATTCATTTTGTTTTTACAAGTATTTATTTCTAGTGATTACCCAGATATAGTTCATATATCTCCTGCTATAAAGAAAGATATATCTATTTCTTTGCATTTAAGGGGGACTTTACATAAAAAATTTAATTCTTCCTGACTTAATATAATCCCGGCAAATTTCGGTTGTTAGGACTCTTTAATGAATTAGAGTATTTCTAAAACTGAAACAACGTTTTTCTGTGTTTATTAGGTTTCAGTGATGAGCTATTTGGTATTTTTGTGAGGTTTATGACAGCTTTTTTTTTTTTTTTTTTTTTTTTTTTTTTTTTTTTTTTTTTGAGACGGAGTCTCGCTCTGTCGCCCAGGCTGGAGTGCAGTGGCGCGATCTCGGCTCACTGCAAGCTCCGCCTCCCGGGTTCACGCCATTCTCCTGCCTCAGCCTCCCGAGTAGCTGGGACTACAGGCGCCCACAACCGCGCCCGGCTAATTTTTTGTATTTTTAGTAGAGACGGGGTTTCACCGTGGTCTCGATCTCCTGACCTTGTGATCCGCCCGCCTCGGCCTCCCAAAGTGCTGGGATTACAGGCGTGAGCCACCGCGCCCGGCCTTATGACAGCTTTTAACTTCATTTACTTGAGTTATAACTTATAGTAAAGTTTACACATCTTAAGAGTGGAACTTAGTAAACTTCATGTAAGTGTACCCCCACAGAAACACCATTTAGATCAGGGTTTCTCACCTCAGCACTGTGGAGATTTGGGGTTGAATAACTCCTTATTGAAGGGAGTTATTGAATGGAATAACTCCATTGCACTGTAGGATGTTTAGCAGCATCCCTGATCTCCACCCACTGGATGACCCAGTAGCACCCTTCCCTGGATGCCATGACCAAAAATGTCTAGACATTGCCAAGTGTCCCCTGGGGCCAAAATCACTCACCACATCTCTAGATGAAGATACAGGATATTTTCAGCACCCCATGCTCTCCTGAAGAGCCCATCTCGCTTCCTCCCATTCAGGACTCTCACAGGTAACCACTTTTACAACTTCTTTTAAACTGCCTGCTTTTTAAAGTTCATATGGAATTCAACAGTGTATAATAAATTTTGCATCTGGTTCTTTAGCTCAGCATTATGTTTTTGAGATTCATTTGTTGTTGTATGTATTGTTATTTTTTAATGCTGTGCAGCATTCCTTTGTATGAACACACCACAATGTATTTATCCATTCCACTACTGAAGAAATTTTAGTTGTTTCCAGCGTGGAGCTATTATTAATAATGCTAATATTAACATTCTCATTCATGTCTTTTGATGAACTTTTTTCCTTTGAGTATATGCCCAGGATAAAAATTGTTGGGTAATAAGTCCAGTGTATGTTTAGCTTTAGTAGATATTGCAAAACTGTTTTATAGTCCAAATCAGTTTACATCCATCCCCACCAGCAAAGTGTGTATTGCTTCACATCTTCACCAGTACTTAGTATTGTTTGCCCACTTAACTTTAGTCATTCTGGTGGCTGTGTAGTAGTATCTCATTGTGGTTTTAATTTGTATTTCCCTGGCTACTAATGGTGTTAAGCATCTTCCTATATGTTTTTGGGTCAAGTCATTTGTAAATTTTCTATTTAAAATGCCTCCACAAGCCTTTGGCCCATTTTTCTTTTTCTTTCTTTCTTTCTCTGTTTTTTTTTTTTTGTTTTTTTTTTTGTTTTTTTTTTTTTTGAGACAGGGTCTCACTCTGTTGCCCAGGCTGGAATGCAATGTCACAATTAGCTGTGAAGCTGAGACTATAGGTGTGCACCTCCACACTCAGCTAAAGTTTTTTATTTTGGCTAGGGAGAGGGAGTAGAGATGGGGTTTCACCATGTTGCCCAGGCTGGTCTTGAACTTCTGTTTGGCCCATTTTTCTATTGTGCCATTGATCTTTTATTATTGTTATTATTGATCTGTCAGAGTTCTTTATATATTCTGGATACAGGCCATCTGTCAAAACTCTGTGTGTGTGTGTGTGTGTGTGTGTGTGTGCGCGCGCGCGTGCACGCGCACTGCAAATCTCTTCTTCCAGTCTGGCCTGCCATTACACTCTCATTCCATTATCTTTTGACTTTCATAGTTTCTGTTGGAAAGTTATGCTTCTTTGAAGGTAGCATGTTTTTATCCTCTGGCTAAAGTTTTTCTCTTGTTTTTCACATACCACAGTGAATATAATGTGCCTATATGTGGTTTTCACTTTATTTTTTCTGCTTTGGGTTAACTGAGCTTCTTGTATCTGTGGATTGACGTCTTTCATCAACTTAGGAAAATTTTCACTCAGTGTCTCTTCAAATATGGCTTCATCTGGTTTTCTTTCTTTCTCTCCTGCTTCTGGGACCTTTCAAATCATACATATGTTAGACTTTTTCCTTCATGTCTCTTATTGTCTGATCTGTTTTGTTCATTTCTCATCTCTCTCTGCTTCAATTTGAATATTTTCTGTTGACCAGTGTTTTAGTTAATTAAGCTATCTTCCTCTGTGTCTAAGTCTTTTGTCAAACCATCTAGTGAGTTGTTAATTTCAGAACTTGTTTTCTTCTAAATGTAGTATGCTAATTTGATTCATTTTAATACATTTAAATTATCTGATGAAATTTCCCATCTTTTCATCAGTTTAGTCCATCTAATTCTTATCTACTAAATCCAATGAGATCATCTGTGTGCCTATATCTATTTTTTATTCATCACATTTTTATCTCTCTTCACAGATCTAGTAATTTTTATTATATGTAGACATTGCATATAAAGAAACTGTGTAGGTTCTGGTAATTTCTTCCACCAGCAAGGATGGAATCTCCCTTGGAGGGATTTCCTGTCTAAGGATGAAGGACTAAAGGGCTGATCACTTCAGGCCAGCAGATATTAGAATGGGTCAGATCTGGTTACAGTTTTGAGGTTTTTTTGTTTGTGTTGACATGGAATCCCCTTCTGTCACCCCCAGGATGGAGTACATTGGCACCATTATAACCTAGAACTCCTGGGCTCAAGCAGTCCTCCCACTTCAGCCTCCTGAGTAGCTGGGATTACAGTCACATGCTAATTCACCTGTGCATTTTTAAAAAATGTTTGGTAGAGATGGGGTCTGGCTATGTTACCCAGGCTGGTGGCTGCAGTTTTAATAAGATTTAGCTAACCCCCGGTTCTTTCTTGTTCCTTGAGAATTTTCTCCTGGGTTCCAGAATGAAAGCCTGGTGGACTTCCATCTCCTTGGTCTCAAAAGAATGGAAGACTCAGTCTTGCCTTCAGATTTTAAGTTTGTTCATTGCCTCCACCTTCCCCATATGTCTTCCACATTTGATAAATGTCTTGTAGGACCCAGCCATGTGTTTGAGGAATGTCTTGTTACTGAAGGGAACTTGTCCTCCCGCATGAGAAAAGAGTCCGTTTATATCCTCAGCTTGTGCTAATGGTCAGCAAAAGCCCTCAGAAAAAAAAAACAGCTAGTGACAGACTACTCAGCTTGGAAGAGCTCTCTCACTCAGAAATTTTAGTTTATGTAATCTTTTTGCTTTCACAGTTCTCTGATGACTTTAGAAATGTAATTTCACTTATTTATCTGAGTTTTTTAATTGTTGCATAACAATAGTGATTTGGGCTGGGCGTGGTGGCTCACGCCTGTAATCCCAGCACTTTGGGAGGCCAAGGTGGGCAAATCATTTGAGGTCAGGATTTCGAGACCAGCCTGGCCAACATAGCAAAACCCCATCTCTACTAAAAATACAAAAAAATTAGCTGGGTGTGGTGGCGTGTGCCTGTAGTCCCAGCTACTCAGGAAGCTGAGGCAGGAGAATTGCTTGAACCCGGTAGGCAGAGATTGCAGTGAGCCAAGATCACGCCTCTGCACTCCAGCCTGCGTGACAGAGCAGGACTCTGTCTGAAAAATAAGTGATCTGCCTTGACTTATTGACATTTTTCTTGAATTAATTTTCTGTTGATTGCATTGTTATCTTTCTTTTATATCATTTGTTTCCAGTGTAATTCAGAAAATGTGTATTTTAAAATTCACCATTTGGCCGGGCGCGGTGGCTCACGCCTGTAATCCCAGCACTTTGGGAGGCCGAGGCGGGCGGATCACGAGGTCAGGAGATCGAGACCATCCTGGCTAACACGGTGAAACCCCGTCTCTACTAAAAATGCAAAAAATTAGCCGGGCGAGGCGGCGGGCGCCTGTAGTCCCAGCTACTCGGGAGGCTGAGGCAGGAGAATGGCGTGAACCCGGGAGGCGGAGCTTGCAGTGAGCCGAGATCGCGCCATTGCACTCCAGCCTGGGCGACTAAGCGAGACTCTGTCTCAAAAAAAAAAAAAATTCACCATTTGTGTGTGTAAAATGTAATACATGCTTTGTCAGTTTGAAAACATTGGAAAGAAAAGAAGTATGTTATAATTTTGCAACTCTTTGTGCTTCAGATTGCAGTTGTGTAATGTAAAAAGCATGAGCGTTGGAATGAAAGAGAACTGGGCTCAAATTTTGACTTTGATCATTAGTTTTGTGAGCCTCTGAATCTGAATAGCAGTGATAAGAATACTTGCTTTAACATAATACATGTACAGCAGAGAGTTCAAGAGAGTATCAGTAAGTGGTACCTCTTACCAATATTCTTCTAATATTTATCATTATTTTAAGCTCTTGACCATGGATAATTTGATTTTAAACGTTTATATTTTGATATATTTCTATTTGGTACAGTTTCTAAAATTTTCACCATTTGAACAATGTTCTTTTTAAAAAAACTTAATATAAAAGACCTGTACCATGACTTAATATCCAGGAAAAATTTTAGTGATATGTTTATGAATTCATATTTGGCCTAATCTTTGTCACTTATAGACCCCCCCAAAAATGACCTCCTGAAACTGAAGAATTTAGATAAAATTTAGTTGCAGAAAGAATTGCATTCAGAATAGTCACTCGCAGTAAAATCCACATTTAACTACTTCGTGTTATATCTAGTAGGGCTTATTATAAGATATAGGCAATAAGAAAACAATATTAAAAAATAATAAGAAAAGGCTAACACTATTTTCTGGAAAGAACAGCTGGTTGACCTTTGCAGAGGAGAGTCTATGTGGGGACTGTAATTTTAACATTATCTCCATGAATGATTTAAATATAATTAATTTTCATATTAGATTTCCTGTTGCCATTGTTGCTCTTTTATTTTGACTATGGCATTTGCTTCCTGAAAAAAAAATACTATACTAATATATAGAAATAGTCAGATTCTACTCTAAAGCTGGGATGGAAATGGTAAACCTGGAGGTGGAGTAGCAGGACCCTCCTGACCTGGGCCAGAAGGATAGCACTGATGTGTGCATCCCCAAGGCCTTGGACTTACCTCAGTCTCACCTGTCATCTCACTCTTACTGTCTCAGCCTTTAGTTCCTTAGTGTGATGACAGCCAGCTTCAATGACAACCAGCTTCACTGCTCTGACCTCCGTATTCCGAGAAGGACTGCTCTTCTTACCATTTGTGGGCAGATTTAAGTCAAGGCACAAGAGTGAGGGACTCTAGTTATGCAACAACCTGAAATTTGTCAAATTCCCACTAGAGCTAAACACATACATCACCTTCGGCCCCTTGAGTGATTGCCTAGGCTGTCCTGTTCTTTTGGCAAAATGAAATACTTATTAACAAAAACACCAGAACATCATAACCAGACCACGTAGAATAAATTTGACTTAAAGGAGGAAAGAGTACTAAGAAGTATAAAAAGGATAAAATTATGCAAAATCTAGTAAAGCGAAAAACTCACCCCCCGAACATGTTAAACAAATGTCATAAACTAAACAAAAGGCTTTATTTCTTTTTTTTTTTTTTGAGATGGAGTCTCGCCGTGTCTCCCAAGCTGGAGTGCAGTGGCGCGATCTCAGCTCACTGCAAGCTCCACCTCCCAGGTTCACGCCATTCTCCTGCCTCAGCCTCCCGAGTAGCTGGGACTACAGGTGCCCACCACAACGCCCGGCTAATTTTTTGTATTTTTAGTAGAGACAGGGTTTCACTGTGTTAGCCAGGATGGTCTCTATCTCCTGACCTTGTGATCCACCCGCCTCCGCCTCCCAAAGTGCTGGGATTACAGGTGTGAGCCACCACGCCCGGCCCAAAAGGCTTTATTTCTTTTCTTTATCTTCCAGTGATCTGTATTCAAAATCATGAGGGCATTTATGAAAACTATAAATACTAATTTAGATAGAGAAAACATTTGTTAAAATCGATCAAATCTACTCTGATAATTAGAAGGCTACATATAGCTTATATTTTCTTAATTGAAACAGGTCCTCTACGTGCCTTTTTACCCAATACGTTAGTAAGGAGGTTTTCGCCCTGGGTCTCTGTATCCAACTGCCTTATTTTGTCTCACTGAAAGGTTATAAATTGCTTATGGTTCCCTGCGAAGAGTCCAAAGTGCATAACCACTGAACATTTCAAGTCTGAAATTTCTTCAATTTTAGATCTGTTTGTTCAACATATCTACTATTTGACACTTCACGCCAAGGGGGAGGGAGATCTAAAATTCAGTAGATATTTTGGTACAAACTGTAGAAAACTAAAACCTCGAGGAGCAGAGATTCTCCCACACACATCCTAGGAACTGCAGACAAAAACATTCTGTCAGCTTAGCCCAGAGAACTGTCTTGGGAATGCTAAGGCCCTGTGGGACAAAGTAATGTGCTGGAGTTTCTCTTAGCCCATTCGAATCAAAGCAGACCTGCTGGGAAAAGGACTCCAGCAACCTTCGCTGATCGGCCTACACAAATGATCCAAATCCATCGAACTGTGGCCCATGTGCAGCTGTGGTTGTGAGGGGCACAGTTCTGTGGGGTGACAGATGCGTCCGTGCCTTGAACCACATGATCTAGATTCAAGCCTGTGTGGCCCTGACTGAATGTCAGGCACATTAGACAACCTCCTTGAAGCTGAGTTTTCCCCATTAATAAATGGGATCTCAAAACCTCACAAAATCATTTCAAATATTAAATGTAAGATGTGATACATTTGCTCATGTAAACATAGGAAAAATTGTGCATTATTTAGGCCCTGATAGAGTTTGGATTTTTTCTAGAGTCAGGATTTGCCTTTGAAGCCCACAGGAGGGGACTAACAGGGTCTAGATTCTATTTTTAAACAGTTAGTAAATATTTTAGGCTTTGTGGGCCATGTGCTTTCTATTGCAACTACTCAACTCTGCTACTGTAACAGAAAGCTGTGAGGGGAGAGGGAAGGCAGTGGATATGGAATGTATTGTAGCCATCCAGACAAGAGATGGGTCCGCCAGCCTAGGAGAAGCAGCAGGGATGCAGTGCAGGCCTGGTGTGAGTCCTGGAGATGCAGTGAGTTTGCTCATGAGTGATGCATGAGGAATCAAGGTGACTCCTTATGTAGGTGGATGGTGGCACCATGTGTGGCCATGGAGAAGACAGGAGGTGAAACAGACGGGCTGGAGGGGGAGACGCTGGATTCCATGTTAGACCCTAGCGATGCCCAGGACAGCTCCAACTGTGGTGCCAGGCGGCTGGTTGGATCTGTGTGTATGGCAGCCAGGGAATGGCCTGGGCTAGAGGCAGAAATGTGGATTCGTCAGGTTCTGATGATGTGCAGCCTTCTGTGCTGTTGTATGCTAAATGATCATGAAGTTATGGTGGGAAGCTCTTGAACATAACCAGTAGGATCTTACTACTTTAGAATCTGCACTTCCTTTTCTCAATTATCCATAAACAGTCTATGAAGAGTTTCTGTTTGTGATAGGGGTCAGCAAACAAGGCACAGGGCCACCTCCAGCCCTCTGCCTGCTTTTGTATGCCCTGAACACTAATAATGGTTTTTATTTTTATTCCTTTTGTTTGTTTGTTTGTTTGTTTGTTTTGAGACGGGGTCTTGTTCTGTTGCCCAGACTGGAGTGCAGTGGTGGGATTTCGGCTCACTGCAACCTCCGCCTCCCGGGTTCAAGCAATTCTCTTGCCTCAGCCTCCTGTGTAGCTGGGACTACAGGCGCCCACCACCATGCCCGGCTAATTTTTTTGTATTTTTAGTAGAAATAGGGTTTCACCATGGTGGTCAGAGTTGTCTCTAACTTCTGACCTCGAATGATTCACCCGCCTTAGCCTCCCAAAGTGCTGGGATTACAGGTGTGAGCCACTGCATTCGGCCAAGAATGGTTTTTACATTTTTTAATTGTTGGGAGAAAAAGTCAAAAGAATAAGGCCAGGCATGATGGCTCGTGCCTGTAATCCCAGCACTTCGGGAGGCCTAAGCGTGAGAATCTCTTGAGGTTGGGAGTTTGAAACCAGCCTGGGCAACAAAGCAAGACCCTGCCGCTGCAAAAATAAAAAATTAGCCAAGTGTGGTGGCATAAGCCTTAGTTCCCGCTACTCAGGAGGCTGATGCAGGAGGATCACTTGAGTCCAGTAGGCTGAGGCTGCAGTGAGCCGTGGATTGCACCTTTGCACTCCAACCTGTGTGACAGAGTGAGATGCTGTCCCACGCCCCCCAAAAAAGAAAAAGACGAAGATTTTGTGACACATGAAAATTTTACAGAATTCAGATTTTAGCATTCATAAAGATTTATTGGAGCACAGCCATGCTCATTTGTTTGATGTTTGAGGCTGCCTTTGTGATATAGAGGCAGAATTGAGTAGTTGCAGACAGACCAGGAGGCCTGCAAAGTGTGCAATAGGTACGCTCTGGTCCCTCACTGAAAATGTTTGTCTACCTCTGGACTATAGCATAAATATAAGTGTGGGGTATTACTAGGTTTTTGTAGGAAACAATGTGTATGAAAGTAAATATGAAGTTCAAGCAATGACAATTTTATTTCTTACAGGATAGTCTACTCTTTAAAAAAATTTCAAAAGACAGACCAAAAATCCAATTAAAGGAAATCTCCTATAGGAAATAAAATTAAAGGACCCAACTTAAGATTCCTCTGGGTATCCACTATTTCAACATTCAGCATTTTCATATTAACAGGAAAACTTAGTAGCAATTAACAAGCCCCGAAAGGACTAATGAAGAAGGACCACTGGGAAATAATATGCACAAAGGTTTTGTGGCTCACAGAGCTCAGATGGTTTTCAGAGATTTCAAATTACTTACAGCTTGAAAGCTTTAAATAGAATAGGAACTTGCTATTTCATACCATTATCATAGGAGAATCACCCTAGGATAAAAAATTCTAATAATGGACACAAGACAAAGTTTGAGGAGCCAATGCTACTGTCCACGGGGGATCATAGAGAATTTTCTATGGGCAAAAGTGGAATTTGTGAAAAAAGAAATGTAGAGGGGAAATTTGCCCAGACATTACCGTAAGAAGTAGAGAAAGCTAGTTACTTATAAACACATCTTTTGTACATTTTTATCCTTAATTTGCATGTACATTAACACATTTCATAACCCATCTGCTGTAATTGATGGAGAGAAAGTTCTTCAGCAAATATTCATCCAGGCCTAATGTCTGTTAAGACCTGTGCCCAGCACAAGCAGAATGGGCTAGGGCTGCCCTGGAAGACTGGACCAGATTAGAGGTGGATTCCTGCAGCACTGGGTAAGGCCCTAGTTCTCAGTTGTGGTCAAACTTGGATGCCCTGTCCATAAGAGTTTCCTTAGTTCCAGCTAATAATTTACGGGCAATGGTAGGAAGCATCAGTAGAAATGTTATTCATTAAAGATGGTTCAAATAAAAATGAATGTTACTTTTAAGGAACCTAATCTTTTAATGGGCATACGTTATAATATCCATATAGTAACCACAATACATTTGTCATACCCAACAAAATTAACAGTAAGCAATTAGCATCATCTAATGTGTAACCATAGCACATTCTTTCTCATTAGCCTCTTTACTAATCTTCATCATCCATCTTCTTTTTCATACACCATCTTGAAGAAACTGGACCTGCTGCCCCATTGATTGTCCCACGTTGAATTCATTTGCTGCTTCCTCAAGTTGCTAACTTGTTCCTGTATTCCCTAAATTTCTGCAAACTAGATGTTAGACCCAAAGGCTCAAATAAATTCTTGTTGCACCACATCAGAGGGATACAATGTCTGCAAAAATACAGAATGGCTGATAGGTCCAAGGCATGTGAGGCACACACTGCAAAGGCAACAGGTGCTACTGTTACCACAGCCGCCTTCTGCTTGCTGAAAGAGCTTGAGCGTCCACTCCGGGCCAAACTTTGGGAGCTCTGTTCCTCGGCAGGGCTGGAATGCCTCCTTGATGGCTGTGGGGCTGGATCACACCCCTTCACCTTGCACCAGCAGGAGCTGCTGCTCTGCCTCCCCCTGGCTGTAATTCCCTGCCTGACCTGAGGAGTGGTGACGATGATGATGATGAGGTTGCGCTTCCCTTCTGCACTGTTAATTTGGAGAATGTTCCAGGTGAGGAAAATGCATCACCTTCAGAGGATACCAGATGTTACCCAGACCACTGTCCTGGTATTGAGGGTACTCAGAGTGTACCTAGAAGTAGGTGTGGCCATTAGGGAGCACAGAAGGAGTGCTATCCTTTTTCCTTTGGAAGGCTGTGTTCCGTCCATCACGTCAGAACCAAAGAAGAAACCGGCTTACTCCTAATGCTCCATTGCCTTCACCATTACTTCCATATAACTTCCATGTAATAACCTTGTGGCACTTTAACAGAAGTGTGGATTTGTGGAGGATTTAAATTCATATCAAATGCCAATTCACATTTTTCAGGGTTATTTTGAAGCATGCCTAACACATGATACCCTGTGGGCTCTAGATTACTTAGATTTCAAAACCAGAGATAGAAATGAAATATGTATGAGATTGAATCCAGTAAGGGCTTATGTGGCATTAATTGCACATATTTATTGTTTTCTCTATTAAATAAAAGCTGAACTGTAATTAGTTAAGCCAGACGCATTTCTGTTTTTCCAGATGCACTGTGGGAACCCACTTTTCCACCTGGTGAATGTTGAAAAGACTGTAAATACAATAATTCTCTAGGCCAAAGAGCACGGCAGGTGCTTTTAACCAAGGAAAGAGCTTGCATTTCTGATCTTTGTACTGACGTATGCCTATCAAAGAAGACACTGAAATGCTATGTAATGTTCAATTGCATTTCACACTGTAGCATGGTGGTCAGAGAAAGTATTTTCATGGCACATTTTTGTTCAAATACATATTAAAATTTCTGCTCTTAGGAACTTATGCTCCCAGCTGTGATGTGTTAATAGCATTTCCTTCAGAAGTCAGGCAGCTGCCCCCCACCCTGGCTATGATGCTGTGCGATGCTCCTATGTCTGTCCTCCTGGCACCACAATGCCTGTGAACCGTGTTTGTCACCAGCATGCCACATATGCTATGTCCACTGCCTTTTCTCTCTATTCTCTTTCTTGGGTATTTTTTCCCTCCTTTTCTCATGTGTCTCAGGTTTAAGTCACAGAATCATGACTTTATGGAACAGCAAGGGGAACGACTCAACCAACAGCAGCCCAGAGCAGGCAGCTGACTTATGTCAGGTGAACATGTTAGTGACAGAACAGAACTCACAACCTGCATTTCTATACTTTTTGGTACTCAATCCACTACGCTGCCTTTAAGGTAAATTAAAATACCAGCATTTAAAAACTATTTTATGGCATACATTCACAGAAATGAATAACCATCACTGCAATTCATTTTAGAATATTTTCATCACTCCAAGAAGAAACCCAGCACCCCTTAGCCGTCAACCACCAAGTCCAGCAGCCCCAGGCAACCACTGAACTACTTTCTGTTTCCACAGATTTGCCTGTTCTGAACATTTCATATAGATGGGGTCATATGATACGTAGCCTTTTCTAGCTGGCTTCCCTCACTCAGCATCCTGTTTGCACAGTTCAGCCATGTAGTGACAGGTAAACCATGGCATGTTAGAAAGAGAAGAAAAACTTGGTGATCATTTTGCCTCCAGTTCACAGAGGAGGAAACCAAGGCCTAGGGAGGTAGCTTCAGGCTCCAGTCACAAAGCCCAACAGGGGAAGAGTGAGGATCCAGCTAGACCCCTCACAACTCACTGCCCTCAGCAGGCTTCCTGGTGCTTCCCTGACCCGCGTGCAAAGGTGCTCTGCTTGGTGAACTGGCAGATTTACCTGCCTGTCCTCTAGTCTTTCTGTTCTCAGCTTTGCCCAGCTATTTTTGTCACTGCTTGCATGTCCTTGAAGGCATTCTGGGTTACTTCTAGGTTTGTGAATGGTCGAGGTGCCAGATGTCTGAGGGTGGGTAAATGGAGTCCCTGCTATTTCAGTCCCTGCTGAATATAGGCACAAAGGTAGAGGACCAATTTGTTTACAGTCTTTTTTTTCCCCCTAGGTGAGAATGCAGTGGTGCAAATCATAGCTCACTGCAACCTTAACCTCCTGGGCTCAAACGATCCTCCCACCGCAGCCTCCCGAGTAGGTGGAATTACAGGTGCATGCCACCATGTCTGGCTGATTTTTAAATTTTTTTAGAGACAGAGTCTCACTATGTTGCCCAGGCTGGTCTCAAACTCCTGGACTTAAGCAATCCACCCGCCTCAGCCTCCCGAAATGCTGAGATTACAGTTGTGAGCCACTGCACACAGCCTTTCATACAGTCTTAAAACACCTGTAAGGTCTTTCCATATTACTCATCCTATTTTTACGTTAAATATCAATAAGTTTATATAGCAAGACATGTAAACAACAAATAAACTATCAATAAGTACTAAATTTAAAGAAATAATGGCACCAGAGTAGCACCTGGTTTTCAGAGACCTTTCGCATACGTTCTCTCATTTAATCCTCTTAAAAAATTTCAAGGCAGCTATTGTTACACACATGAGGAGGTGGAGGCTTAGGAAGGCGAAGTAATTTGGTCCGGGCCTCACAGGTGGCAAAGGTCAGGATGGCAGGGGTCCTCTGACCGGACACCCCATGCTCTCCTCCCGCTGTTGCACCAGACTGCTGGACATTCTTGGCCCAGTTTTCTGTTTTAAGTGAGTGTTCTCTAGGGACCAGCTGTGGGTCACAGGCCAGCCCAGCACTCAGAGGACTCCTCCAAGTAAACCCAATATTCCCACTCGGCCCTCTGACCCTGGTCTCAGCAGGGCTGCTCACATCCTGACCTTGCTTCATGGGACATTCCTCCACGCCCCTCACAGCATCCCACTGTACTCTCTGGTCATTGGTCTACCAGCAGCAACATGCCCTGGCCTTCATACTTGTCTCTTTTTTTTTTTTTTTTTTTTTTTTTTTAGATGTAGTCTTGCTCTATCGCCCAGGCTGGAGTGCAGTGGTGCAATCAATCTCGGCTCACTGCAACCTCCGCCCTGCAAGTTCAAGTGATTCTCCTGCCTCAGCCTCCTGAGTAGCTGGGACTACAGATGCTCATCACCATGCCCGGCTAATTTTTGTATTTTTAGTAGAGACGGAGTTTCACCATGTTGGTCAGGCTGGTCTCGAGCTCCTGACCTCAAGTGATCCACCCGCCTCGGCCTCCCAAAATGCTAGGATTACAGGCGTGAGCCACCGCGACCGGCCTATACTTGTCTCTTAATGTCCCTTTCTGTTTCATCTCTCGCTGGGATCTGGCTGGTCTTTGAGAACACTGCCTCCCCTATGGCCCTGGTAGTTAGAGACATTTCTCCACAGAAATGCTCCACAGAAATTTGGGGCTTAGCAGTAAGGTAGGTGTCCCTGCTGTCTATTGCCACTTCTAAAACATTCCTTCTCTGAAAAACCGCACCTCTTAAATTCTGACACATGCTACAAAGATGGTTGAAACTTCAGGTCATTATGCTGAATGAAATAAGCCAGACACAACAGGACAGATACTATATGATTTCACTTATATGAGGTACTTAGAGTAGTCAAAATTATAGAGACAGGCCTGGCACACACCTGTAGTCCCAGCTACTTGGGAGGCTGAGGCAGGAGGATTGCTCCAACCCAGGGGTTTGAGGATGCAGTGGTATGATCATGCCTGCAAATAGCCACTGCACTCCAGTGTGGGCAACAGAGTGAGGCCCTGTCCCTTAAAAAAAAAAAAAAAAAAAAGGAAAGCATTATAGAGATAGAATAGAATGCAGAATGGCAGTTGCCAACATCGTTGGTGAGATTAATCCACTTATTGAGGTAGTTGGAGATTGTTCATAATCTCATTGTTCATGAGATTATTCTCATCGCTGAATAATATCCTGTTATATAAACACATTCACTTATCCATTCTACTTTTTTTTTTTCCTTTGAGTCAGGGTCTTGCTCTGTCACCCAGGCTGGAGTACAGTGATGTGACCTGGAC
The DNA here is from genome assembly GCF_037993035.2 of Macaca fascicularis. NCBI lineage: Eukaryota > Metazoa > Chordata > Mammalia > Primates > Cercopithecidae > Macaca > Macaca fascicularis. The sequence continues at coordinate 63,878,500 of NC_088382.1, forward strand.
TCACCACAACCTCCGCCTCGCAGACCCAAGGAATTCTCCCACCTCAGCCTCCTGAGTAGCTGGGACTATGCACATGTCATGACATTCAGCTAATTTTTGCTTCTTTTTGTAGAGACGGGGTTTTGCCATGTTGCCCAGGCTGGTCTCAACTCCTGGGCTCAAGCTGTCTGCCCACTGTGTCCTCCCAAAGTGCTGGGATTACAGGCCTGAGCCACCGTGCCTAGCCCTATTCTACTGTTGGTGAACATTTGAATAGTTTTAGGCTATTATGTGCAGAACATCCTAATGCACACTTTTGGTACAGCGTTCTGGGGGAGTATATACTAAGGCCTGGAATGGCTGGGTCACATGGTGTACATGGGGTCAGCTGAAACACATGCTGTGAGTGTTCCTAACTGGTTACACCAATTTACACTCCCATCAGCGGCGCGAGAGAGTTCTGGTTGCTCTCTACCCTTGCTCTCTATCCTTCTCAACACTTGGCATTTCCTTCGTTTATTTTAGCCGCTCTTTTGTGTGGGGATGTGCATGCCGTTCCCTGTCTATGCATAGTTGTAATATTTGCACTGGCTCATTACACTGACCAATAGATTATGGATACTGCTGTGAAAATGAAGAAAAAGATAAGCTTTTGGCCAGGCGTGGTGGCTCACGCCTGTACCAGCACTTTGGGAGGCTGAGGTGGGCAGATCACGAGGTCAGGAGATCGAGCCCATCCTGGCTACCACGGTGAAACCCCATCTCTACTAAAAATACAAAAAAATAGCTGGGCATGGTGGCTGACGCCTGTAGTGTCAGCTACTCAGGAGGCTGAGGCAGGAGAATGGTGTGAACCCAGGAGGCGGAGCTTGCAGTGAGCTGAGTTTGCACCACTGCACTCCAGCCTGGGCGACAGAGCGAGACTCCGTCTCAAAAAAAAAAAAAAAAAAAAAAAAGCTTTTAAATGTAAAAACAAAATGATTGGGTTTTTTTTAATTAATTTATTTTTTTTTTTGAGACGGAGTCTCGCTCTGTCGCCCAGGCTGGAGTGCAGTGGCGCGATCTCGGCTCACAGCAACCTCTGCCTCCCGGGTTCAAGTAATTCTCCTGCCTCAGCTCTCTGAGTAGCTGGGATTACAGGCACTCGCCACCATGCTTGGCTAATTTCTGTATTTTTGGTAGAGAAAGGGTTTCGCCATGTTGGCCAGGCTGGGCTCGAACTTATGACCTCAAGTGATCTGCCCACCTCAGCCTCCCAAAGTGCTGGGATTACAGGTGTGAGCCACCCGCACCCAGCCCAAAATGATTGATTCTTATATTTTTGACAGAGAGATCAGATTGATCAGTTCATACTCTGGCAGTTAATTTTATTTCCTCTAAATAAAAATGGACAGGTTAACTTATTAAGCAGTTGTGTTATCAATATGGTACGTGTGTGTGCTTGTATAGATAGATGTATATGTACATACATAACTATATATTTTGTTGGACACATAATATTTTAGGTGCCTGCTGTACGCTAGACACTGTTCTACAATCATTGAAAAAGTACTGCCCTGTTTCACTATTGATTTTTTTAAAATTCTGAAAATGGTGAACAAACAATGAGGCTTACAACATTTGTTGCAGGATAAGAAATCTCAATTTAGAAAAAATGTTGTTAACTTTGACTAACCTGGAATGCTTGTCACGCAGTCCCGGAATTAATTTTGATCCTAATCTGGCTATATCTGCACCCCAGCCAGCCACCTTCCACAGCAGTTAAGTCCCTGACAGGAGATGGCACCCAAGAAGGCACAAACAGCAAACTGGTTTCTGCCTAGGATCTCTGCCAGCTCTGCAGCCTTGGTGATGTCACTTACATAGCTCAGCACTCTCCATGCTTCTTCCCAGCCTGAGCCAAGCAGCATCTGTCCCTTGGGGAGTTGCCTACCCCACCTTCCACAGTGAAAGGTATTTCCCAAGAAAAGCACACTCACCCTAAAGCCAGGTCCCTCCCTACCAAGTCTCAGCACTAGATGCTGCTTCAGAAGGAGGAGCAGAGCAGAAAGACCACAGAGGGAAGAAGGGCATTTGTGGCTCTCTCATAGCTCCTACCAGAATTTTACCTTTTATCCAAGGTGAGAATGGAGGCAGAGTGAGTGGCGGGGAGACTTCCATCATTGTCCAGACCTGAGATGTTAACTAGGGCCATAGCACTTGGAGAAGAACAGGGCAGACGTGAGAGGCATGCTGGGAGGCAGATTGCCTTTGCCTTTGCCAGGAGTTAGAATTGGGAGAAGGTGAAGATGACAAGTTTTCTTGAACAACTGGAGAGATAGTAACACTGCTTGACAAGAGAGAAAAAACAAGAAGGGGTAGCTTCGTCTGGGGAGATAATAACTTCGCTTTTTTTTTCACCAAGTCTCACTCTGTCACCCAGGCTGGAGTGTAGTGGTCTGCTCACTGCAACCTCCGCCTCCCCGGTTCAAGCGATTCTCCTGCCTCACCCTCCCAAGTAGCTGGGATTACAGGTGCCCGCCACCATGCCTGGCAAATTTTTATATTTTTAGTAGAGATGGGATTTCGCCCTGTTGGCCAGGCTGGTCTCAAACTCCTGACCTAATGTGATCCTTCCGCCTCGGCCTCCCAAAGCGCTGGGATTACAGGCGTGAGCCACCGCGCTCGGCCACAAAGATTTCCGACATTAATTTTTCTATGATGTAAGTTGCCTGTTTTTTTTCTGTAATTTGTAATAACTACGAAGAAATTCTCATTAGGGAGCCTGTTCCTTGCTGGGAAACAGTAAAAAGCTGGCCATTCTCATGCAAACCGTTAATGATGGCCTGACACATTCCTCAGCCACTTGAAGAGTCCCTAAAGCAGCCCCACAGACAAAAATTTTCCCAAGTGTTTAATGTTTTCAGAGGTGCCCTGGGCTAAGTTATCACTGGGAGTGCACCCCAGCTGCAATTTTCTTGAGAATGCCACTGTTTGCTGGGATAAGCAAAGCTCTTAATAAAGATTTCAATCAGTACTTACAAAATGCCCCTTCGTTGTTGTCTGACGTTAGGAAAGAACAAATAAAAACATACATAATTTATTAATTTCCTTCAGATCATACTGTCTTCTTTCTAATACTTCCCAAAAGGCCATTGTAAAAGTTGAGTTATATAGGATGTTCATTTACTAATGGCAGAAGAGAAGAGAAAGACACTCTTATTATAGTCTTAAAGCCTTCACTGGCTTAAAAACTCCTGGGGCTTACACATTTGGCAATGGCTATATAAACAAAAGTGTAAAGATTTCCATGATAAGTCACTGAAAAACAGATGGTAAGATGCTTAAGTGGTTTTTTAAAAGATGAGGACATCTGTAAGCATCCATCTGGAAGTAATTATAATTCAAAAGTCTTTTGTTACTATTAAGCTTCCAGTTGACTTCCCCTACTAGAAAACAATGGACCAGCTTTTTCTTAAAATAGTCAGACAATAAAACCCAAATAGTCAGACAATAAAACCAAAAGACAGAAAATTTTGAAAACCCACAGATTTGCCTGGAGGCAAAGTTTAGAATTTCCACAAAAATCCACCAGCATCGAAACTGTTAGCTTTCTGTATCAAATGTAGTGGAAAATAGAGCTTTGATTTTATTTTTTGGTCTATTTGTGCTGAAGTCAGTGCAAGTAATTCTAGCTCTTCATTAATATTTCATGAGCCACAGTGAGATGGACTTTTGTCTGGTGATGACTACACTGCAGGATAATAGGCCAGCGTCCTCTCAAACTTAGAATCGCCTCATCTCAGCATCCTACTAAACAGAACATCACTGTTGACCAGCATTCAGCTTACATCTCGCTGCTAATAGTAACAGGGCCTGTTTGTGACTTCAGCAGCATCTGGTGATCAGGTGTTACATGATTCAGAGAAAACCACATTCCCCTGTTGCTATTTTCAGGTAGGCAGCTAAACCCAGGGAGAGTTTAGCATGGATTCGGCAGGTCTGTTTTTCTAACCTCATTGTGTAAATTCTTGAATGAGAATCTAGCGAGCAGCCAAAAAAAGACTTCCTGTGAACTCATCCTCCTCGAAGCCAAACATCTTCAGAAACTGTTTCCTTCAGGTTCTGGAAGCCTAGAACCCTTCATATGAGATTTGTCCCTCTCTCCAACACATTTTATGCCTCCTGTCCCCAGCCAAATGGCTTTTCCATGCTTTTCCTCCTCCCCTTCATTTGACTTCCAGTTCTGTCTGAACTCAGAGGCATGCATGGGGCTGAGAGGGGCCCGGATCACAGGTTCCCCCTCCTCCACCCACAAGTGAGCATCCAACTTTAAGACCAAGTATTTAAGACCAGAGGACCCTACAAAAAACTCACTGAGGCCAGGCGCGGTGGTTCATGCCTGCAATCCGGCACTTTGGGAGGCCAAGGCGGGCGGATCACAAGGTCAGGAGTTCGAGACTATCCCGGCTAACATGGTGAAACCCAGTCTCTACTAAAAATGCAAAAAATTAGCCAAGCATGATGGCATGTGCCTATAGTCCTAACTACTCGGGAGGCTAAAGCAGGAGAATCACTTGAACCCAGGAGGTGGAGGTTGCAGTGAGCCGAGATGGCACCGCTGCACTCCCGCCTGGGTGACAGAGCAAGATTCCATCTCAAAAAAAGAAAAAACAACTCACTCAATGCTCTGCTACTTTGCTATTGAGTGGCCCCTAAGTGTGCCGGCAAATGTGGTATCTGTGGAAAATCATCCTGCATCCAAGGCAAGATAGTATTAGAGAAAGATTTCCCAGGCTGGGGAAACCTAGAAGGCAGGACGACCAAGAGGAGGGTAAAATTAGGAGTGAATTGAAACACATTGTGTTAAATACTCAGAAACGTTACAGCAGAGAACAAGGAAACGAGAGTGTCTCTTGAGGCTGCGGTACAGGAGGATATTCCTGGAATATCATCGTGCTTTTCATGCACCTTGGAACCACAGTCAGTGGGAGCTCAGAAAACAGTGCAATTGAAATGAATGAGGCTCATGAGGAAAGGCGCTTTGTTCTTAATGTGGAACAGCAACAAAGACCCAATCATTTGAACAGGCTCAAAAAAGTACTGGGAGAGATATGTATAGGGCACAACTGAGGGACTAAGATAAAATTATAGCATCCCAGTGCAATGCAAGGGGAAGGCTTACAGCTGAGAGTTAGGAGGGAGACTCCCTTGTTTTTGTCCATCTGCTATAGTTGGTATATTGGGGATTACCAAAGCTGTAAAATCCCCAGACATAGCTCTCTGGCTTCACGTTCCACCCCATTTTAATGTCATTAGTCATTTCTTCAATGAGATAATAGAGGGCCAAATGTCCCATCAATTAACTCTGTAGCATATCGTAACAAAAATCTGGGAGGAGCGATGGAACTGAGTGGCCAGGTGGGTTGGTATCAGAGCTGTCTTCACACTGCTCCCATTCTTCCTTGTCTCAGATAACAAAGCACGCGGATTCCTCCTGCTTGTGAACCGTGTTTTTTTCTGAAGCATTTGATGTTTTCTATGTTTTGATAGCCTTCCTGTATCTATTAAGATTTAAAGAATCTTGGCTGGGCACGGTGGCTTATGTCTGTAATCTCAGCACTTTGAGAGGCCGAGGCAGGCGGATCACGAGGTCAGGAGTTCGAGACCAGCCTGGCCAACGTGGTGAAACCCGTTTCTACTAAAAATATAAAAATTAGCTTGGTATGGTGGTGCGAGCCTGTAATCCCAGCTACTTGGGAGGCTGAGGCAGAAGAATTGCTTGAACCCGGGAGGCTGAGGTTGCAGTGAGCCGAGATTGCCCCATTGCACTCCAGCTCTGGGTGACAGAGTAAGACTCTGTCTCAGAAAAAAAAAAAAAAAAAAATTTAAAGAATCTTTCCAAAATATTTAAAGAGTAAGAGAGATGCTCTTGGGGATGGGGAGTGGCGGGGCACGTAACGATTCTCCTGGGAGGCCAGAGGCCAGGCTAACAGGCTCCCGCATCTCATAGCTTCTTAGGATCCCAGAAAATGAATGGCAAGCTTACGCTTTGCATTTTAGAGGGGTAGGAAATGAGGGGCCAAAAGATTTAACCAGCATACAGGTTAAGTTTAAAGATCATTACTGGCTACCATGTCTAAGGGTAAGGTTTGGGATTCCTGCCTTTGGGTCATTGTGGAGCCATCAAAGGTAGGGGGTACTGTCACCCTGATCCTGAAATAGTCACAACGCCAGCCCGGAAAAACATCCATCTAGAAGTACATTCTGTAGGGTAGAGTCTCGGGTTCAATGAAGTTATGAGGCGGGTGGTGAAAGGTCAAAGCTGCCCGACCCATTCATGATGCTTGACAGAGAGCAGTCCGTCTGAAGATGGTTGACACTGAAACTATTGAAAACGGCATATGCATATGGAAAGAAAAGATGGACAATGTTGGGTGATGGGATACTGGGTGATTTTATTTAACTCTTAGAAATTTTCTTTATAGAACCTTGAAAGCAACAAATAAAGGCAGGCACATGCAGACAAGGCAGCTATAGAAAGGAAATCATGAAAGTTAGAAGCAATAGTTGGAATAAAGCAATAGATAAAGGAGATACAGAAAAGTAAAACACTGGACTTGCCGAGCTACTAAAACTTATAAAGACTACTTCTGGGAGCAGTGATTCATGCCTGCAATCCCAGCACTTTGGGTGCCCAAGTTGAGTTGATCACTTGAGGCCCAGGAGGTGGAGGTAGCCGTGATCTGTAATTGCACCACCACACTCCAGCCTGGGTGACAGAGTGAGACCCTGTCTCAAGATAGATAAATAAATAAATAAATAAATAAATAAACAAACTATCGTATCAACACAGAAAGTTATAAAGCAGCATTCAAAATCATATATACACTCTCTTGTAATCATGTAAATAATTTTTGTGAACAAAGGGAAGGAAATACAAAATAAAATTTAAAATATTGGCATAATGGATTTACAGCATGTTATTCTTTTTAAAAATATACTTGGTAACAGTTGTTGAGCATTTAATAATTCCAGGCACTATGTGAGGATTTTACATGAATTATCATCTATATTCCTCCCAGCAACCCCATAAGCCCGGTAATATTATTTTCCTGATTTGACACGGAGAAGTTGGGGTGACCTGCCTATGGTCATAGAGGTAGTGGTGGTACTGGGTCCATTTGATTCTGAGTACTCTATTATCCATTATACATACATATACACACACATATACTTTTTTTTTTTTTTTTTGAGACAGGGTCTTGCTCTGTCACCCAGGCTGGAGTGCAGTGGTGTTATCTCAATTCACTGTAGCCTCTGCCTTCCAGGCTCTAGCAATCCTTCAGCCTCGGCCTCCCAAATAGCTGGGACTGCAGGTGTGCGCCACCATATGTGGCTAATTTGTTGTTGTTGTTGAGACAGGGTCTCCCTATATTGCCTAGGCTAGTCTCAAACTCCTAGGCTGAAGTGATCCACCCATGGCCTTGGTCTCCCAAAGTGCTGAGATTACAGCTGTGGGCCACCACACCCAGCCCATTATGCTATTTTTCAAAAGGCTGCTATTATAATAGTGTACAGGTAGATATTTAAATACATGCTTATATTAAAAATTTGGATATTAATGTTCCCATGGCAGAATGATATCATAGTCCTGGCACTTGATATTGGAGGTTTCTTGCTTCTGGTAGAGAAGTAACATTACAGAAAGTAGCAATACAGAGGGAAGGAATTGTGATGTGAATAATGATGAGCCATGTCTGAGAATGGATTAAATGCGTGTGATACACTTGTCTTTGACAACTTTTGACTGATGTGGAAGGACAGAGGTGATGGAAACTCAGCAGTTAGAGGAAGGAAAATGTCTGCTGGGTGTGTATTCTCTCTCTTTCCTTCTAGAGTCCTTTGTTTCTAGAGTGTCTGAGACTGGGGAAATGAAGGTGACCAGTAGACAGTTGAAGAGAGAAGGGATAAGTGCCTTCCTGGGCTGGGTTCATACATTTTATTAAATTCCCAGGTATGTTATCAGACAGAAAGGGTAAAGATACACTGAGTCATGAGGTGAAACACGGAGGGATACATTATTAGTTCTCTAATCATTCATCACATATGTGTTAAATACCTTTACATAAAACAGAATCAATCAAAGCATTATTAGGAACATGAAGAAAACCATGTAGCCAGCAAAAGTCCAGATGCCCTGGTACCAGCAAGAGCACAAAGCTGGTATTTGAGGGGCTCTTGCTTCAGGCTATGAGCCAAAAAAGATTACCAAGACCCTCCACCAAAGAAGAGGTACACATAGTGGATAATATATGAAAAGATGCTCAACATTGTCAGTCAAGAGGGAAATGCAAATTAAACTCACTATGAGCTGCCACTTATGCCTACTAAAATCGCCAGGGAAAGAAAAAATCTGACAATTCATCTACTGACGAGGATGTGGAACAATTGAAACTCTCATACATTGCTAGTGGGAATAGAAAAAAGATACAGCTCCTTTGAAAGACAAGTTGGCATGTTCTTAGAAAGCGAATAAACATGCACTTACTATGTGACCCAGTGAGTATTTACCCAAGAGAAATGAAAACATACACCCGCACAAAAATCTCTGCACAAATGTTTATAGAAGCTTTATTCATAAGCACCCAAAACAGGAAATAACACAAATGTCCATCAGTAGGTGCCTGGATAAACAGTTATAAGCATATAGTTGAGTACTGCTCAGCAATAAACAAGAATGAACTACTGACACACACAACCAGGTGAATCTCAAAAGCACTACACTAAGTGAAAGAAGCCCAGACTCCAAACAATGGCATGCCACCTGATTTAATTTGTATGATATTTTGGAAAAGGCAAAACTATCAAATCAATCTACAAAGTAATAATATATTTAAAAATGTTAAAATCATACAGGCCACATTTTCTGATCAAAATGTAAAGACACATACAAACTAGTCAGGCTAGTCAAGAAATTAAAAATAAACTTCTAAAAGGCTGTGGATAAAAAATCTGAGCAGCAATTAGATCTGAGGTATTTGGAAATAAAAATAGTGCTATATAGCAAAACTCAGTGGATATGATCAAAGCAGTAATTGGATAAAAATTTATACTTTTAAACCCACTTATTAAAAACCAGCACTGACTGAACGTAAATGAACTAAAACTTTAGTGTGAGAGGCCAGGAGAAAACAAAGTAATTTTTTTAAAAGTAGATAAAGAATAATGAAAATAAAAGCAGAAATTAATAAAATTTACAGTTAACAGAAAGCAAAATTGATCCATAAAGCCTAAGGCCAATTCTTTGGAAAACAGAACTACAGACTAACCTTTGGCAAATCTGATTCAGATAAGAGGATAGAAAAGCCCAAACCATCAGAAATGAGTTGTGGTGCATAACCGGATCGAGACTTTTTTACACAAAAACCAAATAACAGGTACAAGTTTAATGCCAATGTATTTGAAAATCTTAGGTAAGATAGATACTTTTCTGAAAAAATTTAAATTTAAAATATTGAGTCATATGGTAGTAGAAGATCCTAAGCTACATAGAAAAAATCAAAAAGGTGTTATGAGATTTGTCCCTAAGAAAGGCATCAGGCCCTGGCCAGGCACGGTGGCTCATTGCCTGTAATCCCAGCACTTTGGGAGGCTGAGGGGGGTGGATCACGTAAGGTCAGGAGTTCAAGACCAGCCTGGCCAACATAACATGGTGAAACTCCATCTCTACTAAAAATACAAAAAAAATTAGCTGGGCATGGTGGTGCGTGCCTGTAATCCCAGCTACTCGGGAGACTGAGGCATGAGAATCGCTGGAACCCGGGAGGTAGAAGTTGCAATGAGCTGAGATCGGGCCACTGCACTCCCGCTTGGGTGATGGAGTGAGACTCTGTCTCAAAAAATACATAGAAATAAAAAGATGGAAATTTTCCAGCTTTGTTTTAAAGGCAGAAAAATAAGAATATTTAAACTAGACAAGGATGGCCAAAAAAAGGAAAATTAATGAAGGGAGATCCTATTCATAATAGGAACATAAATCACAAAACTGCAAATTCCTATGCATAGGAATAACCACATAGCAAACACTTATTGAGTGCTATGTGTTGCAAGCACAGTTGAAGTGCTTCACTGGTATCGCCTCATTTAATCTTCACCTCCAGGATACTCAGTATCCCAGTTCTATTGATGAAGGAACCAAGACTCAAAGAGATGGAATAACTTCCCCAGGCTCATGCAGCTAATCAACAATGGAGTTGAGATTTAAGCTAATTTCCCCAGTCCTCACAGTGGATACAGTTAATCTTGATTTTTTTTTTTTTTTAGCCAATTTTATAGGTAAAAATATCAAAAAAAGATACCTGGTTTTAATTTGCATCTCTTTGTTTTACATGATTTCCTGCCACATAAATTTTAATATTTATTCTTGAATCACATTAGGTTCAATTTTGCATCTTCAGTATTTATGAAATCTTTCATTAGTTACATTCTCTCAAATGAATTCATCCCACTGGCTTCCGGCTACCGTTCGTCTGTCTATTCTGATACTTCATTGAGAATACCAATATTTTTCTAAATTTACTTTTGGTAAAACTGAACATTTTTTCATAGGTGATTTTATTTGTGTGTATGTGTGTGTGTGTATATATATATGTAGTGTGCGTGTGTTTGTATACGTGATTTCTTCATCTATTATTTTTTCATTTATTAGTGAGTAAAATGGTTTTAAAAAAAAAAAGTATCAACTATTAGGTTACCCTGAAGTATGATTTGTATAGGAAAAGTAGGATAAAAACTTGATTCCTTCCCCTTATTTATCAGTTTTCAAAATTGTTCCCTATCACTGTCTAAATGTAGTCAGTGAGTTTTTTTAGTACCATTATGAATTCATAGTTTTTCACAATTTTATGTGTTTCAATGCACTGCAATTGATATACTTTTTTTTGAGGTGGAGTCTTGCTCTGTTGCCCAGACTGGAGTGCAGTGGGCAAACTCAGTTCACTGCAACCTCCGCCTCCTGGGTTCAAGTGATTCTCCTGCCTCAGCCTCCCAAGTAGCTGGGACTACAGGCACATGCCACCACACCCAGCTAATTTTTGTATTTTTAGTAGAGACAGGGTTTCACCATGTTGGCCAGACTGGTCTCAAACTCCTGACCTCAGTTGATCCATGCGCCTCAGCCTCCCAACGTCTGCTGGGATTATAGGCGTGAGCCACCATGCCCAGCCTCAACAGACCTTTTCTTACCACCTACTCTGCTAAGCACAGAAGTTCTGCCCTTTGCCTATGCTTAGCTTTGGAGTGAGGGCTGATAATACCTGAGAAAGAATAAGAAAACTCCTTACCATGTTGTTAGAGTCTCCATAGATTATCTCCTTTTCTACATCTGTTTGCATTTATTGAATAAATGATCTTGATATACTCAAACACTGTACAAGCAAATTGTTACTATATAATCAAAGCATTTGGGTTGTGCCTTTGCCATTTCTCAGATACTGAACTTTTGGGACTGTTAGAAGTTGGAGAAAACCTAATTCATACCTGTGTCATCAGTAGATCCACATGTGCTAATGTGGAAAGAGCCTCAAGCTACCTTGTGAGGTAAAGAAAGAGAGGCACAGAACAGTGGTATACCCTGCTTCCATTTTCTTAAAAATGCCTATGTATCTGGAAAGGCATACAGAAAAACAAATGATGGCACTTTCCTCTAGGACACAACTGTCACTATAAACCCTTCAGTGTTGTATGGTTTTTCTTATCATGTGCAGGTGCTATTCTCATATTTTAACATGACTTTTAAAAGTACATATATATATATATATATGTATACATGTATATATATTTTTTGTTTGTTTTTTGGGGACGGAGTTTTGCTCTTGTCTCCCAGGCTGGAGTGCCGTGGCGCGATCTCAGCTCACTGCCACTTCCGCCTTTAGGGCTCAAGCAGTTCTCCTGCCTGAGCCTCCCAAGTAGCTGGGATTACAGGCACCTGCCACCACGCCTGGCTAATTTTTGTATTTTTGGTAGAGATGGGGTTTCTCCATGTTGGTCAGGCTGGTATCAAACTCCTGACCTCAGATGATCCACCTGCCTCGGGCTCCCAAAGTGCTGGGATTACAGACATAAGCCACCATGCCCGGCCTAAAAATATTAATAAATTATCACAGCTGAGTTAGTCAACTCAGCTGCAGATTAAAGTGCCCAGTCACCCAATGCACTTGACATTTCTGGACAGAAGCATTAAAGTGGCTTCACGGGAGCTCCTATTCCTCACTCCACATTAGACATTGCTATGGGTTGAATTGTGTCCCCCCAGAATATATGTTGAAGTTCTAACCATGATGCCTGTGAATATCACCTTATTTGGAAACAGGGTCTTTGCATATACCACATCTGGCTAACCAAGTGAAGATGAGGCCAAACTGGATGAAGGTGGGCCTGAAATCCAACGACTGATGACCTTATAAGGAGGGAGAGCTTCAAAGACCCAGGCAGACATAGAGGGAAGAAGGGCAAGTGGCAAAGAAGGCAGAGATTGGGTTTCTGTTGCCACAGAGGTTGCCAGAAGAGGCGAGGAAGAATCCTCCCCTAGAACCTTCAGAGGTGGGTGTCTGGCCCTGCTAATGGTTTGGTTTTGAACTTTTAGCCTCCAGAACTGTGCAAGAATGAATTTCCAGGCCGGGCGCGGTGGCTCAAGCCTGTAATCCCAGCACTTTGGGAGGCCGAGACGGGCGGATCACAAGGTCAGGAGATCGAGACCATCCTAGCTAACATGGTGAAACCCCGTCTCTACTAAAAATAAAAAAAAAAAAAACTAGCCGGGCGAGGTGGCGGGCGCCTGTAGTCCCAGCTACTCGGGAGGCTGAGGCAGGAGAATGGCGTAAACCCGGGAGTGGGAGCTTGCAGTGAGCTGAGATCCGGCCACTGCACTCCAGCCTGGGCCACAGAGCGAGACTCCGTCTCAAAAAAAAAAAAAAAAAAGAATGAATTTCCGTTGTTTTAAGCCATCCGGTTTGTGGTAATTTGTTACAGCAGCTCTAGGAAACTAATCCAGATGTTAAAGCCTCCCACCTTGGCCTCCCAAGGAGCTGGGATTACAGGCCCTTCTTAGTTCTTTCATGCCAATCCAATTTTAGGTTCTTAGCCTTGGTACTTTGGGTCCACTGTGGATTCCCCTATTCTCTCCTTTCTCTTCCTGTTTTTGATCTTATCCCTTACAGATATCCCTTCATGTCCCTGCCCCCAGACTGTAATTTGTGATATTTGCTGTCAACTCTTATCCATTCTTGTGCACGAGATAATCTTCGTTTCTTTATGTAGTTCACTAATTTAACAAGCCGGACTGAACTGAGTGTAAACAGGCAGTGAATGTCTTCTCCTATCACCACATTCAAACAGTATCGGTTTTCCCCTCCTCTCCCTTCAACTCTTTTTTTTTTTTTTTTTTTTTTTTTTTTTGAGACGGAGTCTTGCTCTGTCACCCAGGCTGGAGTGCAGTGGCCGGATCTCAGCTCACTGCAAGCTCCGCCTCCCGGGTTTACGCCATTCTCCTGTCTCAGCCTCCCGAGTAGCTGGGACTACAGGCGCCCGCCACCGCGCCCGGCTAGTTTTTTGTATTTTTAGTAGAGACGGGGTTTCACCGTGTTAGCCAGGATGGTCTCGATCTCCTGACCTCGTGATCCACCCGCCTCGGCCTCCCAAAGTGCTGGGATTACAGGTTTGAGCCACCGCGCCCGGCCTCTCTTATCTCGTGCAGATTCTAGAGTTTTTCAGGTCAATGTCCGTATTAGAACAGTCTCATTTTCAGGCGTTAAAAAAATTCAGTGCTCACTTCGGCAGCACATATACTAAAACTGGAACAATACAGAGAAATTAGCATGACCCCTGCGCAAGGATGATGTGCAAATTCGTGAAGCATTCCATAAAAAGAAAAAAAAAAGCAACAAATTGTTTTTTAATGTTTAGTCCCGGCCAGGCGCGGTGGCTCATGCCTGTAATTCCAGCACTTTGGGAGGGATCACCTGAGGTCAGGAGTTTGAAACTAGCCTGGCCAACATGGTGAAACTCTGTCTCTACTAAAAATACAAATATTAGCTGGGTGTGGTGATGCACACTTGTAGTCCCAGCTACTTGGGAGGCTGAGGCAGGAGAATCACTTGAACCTGGGAGGCGGAGGTTGTAGTGAGCCGAGATCGCGCCACTGCACGTCCAGCCTGGGCAATGGAGCGTGACTCTGTCTCAAAAACAAAACAAAACAAAGGTCAGTCCCCTTGAAATCAAACTTTAGTGCCCTCCATTTCAGTTTCCCCTCACCCAGCTTTGGCTTCTCCAGAGGTCGGGCAGACCAACTGTGGCAGGGGAGAGGAGGAGAGCCCTTCCGGTTCCTCTCTGCTTTCTGTCCTTTCCTAGCTCCGCTGCCATGGATGCAGCACTGCTAAAGACAGAGGTGGTGTTGGTCAGTGGGAATTCAGACCAGTCTTCCCCCTACAGGGATCTCCCCACTCCTGCCTGACCTCTTCAGCTTTGGTACCAGTCATACAGCCCTAGGGTCCTCCTCCCCAGTGCAACAGTTTTGCACAGGATCCTTCAAGAAGATTCAAGCTTGGCCCCCTTCCATGTCTCCCATGGAAAAACTCACCCATCCACGCAGCTGGTTGCTTCCCTTTTTCCTAGACCTGGCTGTTCCAACTGGCCCTTCCCATTCAGTCTCAGGCAGTCCAGGGGGAAGCTGCAGTCTCTGTACCTCTCAGACTCTGCCAGGTTCTCCCCAGGAGTCTTCTGCATCATCTGAAGACCAGGACAGGGCTGGTGCCTGAGTTTCTTTCTTTTTTAAAAATGTGTTTGGAATTGGAATCTCGCTATGCTGTCCAGGCTGGTCTCGAACTCCTGGCTTCAATCAAGCCTCTCAAGTAGGTGTGGTTATAGGCATGAACCACCCCACCTGACGTTTTTACTGATATATTTTACCGTATTTTATCGAATTCTAGATTCACTATTGTTTCTTGTATTCTATACTTACCCTTGGGGTCTACTTTTCTCGGTAAAATACACTTGAATAATTTTCTTTCCAAGAGTCTATGAGCAAATACTCATCTGAGGACTGTGGTTCAAGTCGTCTCTTCTGGCATGCTCCCGCAGGATCTCTTCTGTCTCCAATAGATGGTGGGAGAGAAAGGAGCAGACATGCTACTGGGCACTCTCTACTACAGATTTCCTTCTGTGAAATCTCTTTATCTCTAAAGTTTTCTCAAGGTTATTAGTATGTGATTTCCATTAATTCTCCTACTAAGTTTTACACAGAAGTGTCAGAAGCTCTCTTTAGAATATGTGGGCACGCATCACTCACGGTCCTTGCCTTTGGAGACTCAGAGACTTTGGAAACCCTGATATGACAGGAAACATTCCATTTAGTGTCCTGTTACAGTAACCCTCCCTGGCTACATAATGTTCATCTAACTTTTCTAATCACTTTCAAAAGATTCCTGCATTCAGTCAAGTACTTAAGTACACAAGTACTCAAGCTCCTTTTTTTTTTTTCTGGGGTCTCACTCTGTTGCCCAGGCTAACTGTGGTGGTATGACCACAGCTCACTGCCGTCTCTACCTCCTGAGCTCAAGTGATCCTCCCACCTCAACCTCCTAAAGAGCTGGGAATACAGGCATGTACCACAAAGTCCAGCTAATTTTTTATTTTTCATAGAGACAAGGTTTCACCGTGTTGCCCAGGATGGTCTCAAACTCCTGACCTCAAGTGATCCGTCTGCCTCAGCCTCCCAAAGTGCTGGGATTACAGGCATGAGCCACTGTACCCAGCCTAAGACCCATTTTTGCAGACAGTACTTTATTAAATTTACCGACATATTTTATCGAATTCTAGATTTACTATTGTTTCTTGTATTCCATACTTCCCCTGGGGATCTACTTTTCTTGGTAAAATATGCGTTAATAATTTTTTTGCAACGGTCTGTGAGAGATAAGCTGAGTCTTATCTCAGAGGAAGATATTATCTGTTTTCTTCTGGGATCTGTTGTTGCTGAAGAGAAGTGTCGTTGTTGGCCTAATTATCATTCTTTTGTAGGAAACTTTTTTCTCTGGTAGCTTCTTAAATTATCTGTCAATTCCTGATGTTTTAAAGTTTACCATGGTGTTTCTAGTAGTGGATTTTTGTTTATTTGTCCTGCTTTGTAAAGAGAGAGACTTTCTCAGTGTCTAGTCAATTCATGTTGCTATAACAGAATTCCACTGACTGAGTGGCTCAAACGACCAAATTTGTTTCTCACAGTTCTGGAGGCTGGGAAGTCCAAGATCAAGGCACTGGCAGATAGGTGTCTGATGAGGGCTGCTTCCTGGTTGCCAGAAACCAGAAACTGTCTTCTCACCCACACCCTCACAGGGTGGATAAAGAGGGAAAGAGCTCTGTGAAGCCTCTTTTATAAGGACATGAATCCCTTTCATAAAGGCCCCATTCTCATGACCTAATCACTCCCTAGGACCCCACTTCCAAATATCATCACCTTGGGGCTTCAATTAATGAATTTTGTGGTAGACATAAACATTCAGTCTATAGGAGTGAGGATTTGTGTTTTTTTCAATTCCAGAAATTCTCAGAACACCTGCTTTCTTTTTGTTTGATTGTGGGTTTTTTTGTTTTTGTTTTTGTTTTTTGAGATGGAATTTCACTCTTATTGCCCAGGCTGGAGTGCAGTGGTGCGATCTCAGCTCATTGCAACCTCTGCCTCCCAGGTTCAAGTGATTCTCCTTCCTCAGCTTCCTGAATAGCTGGGATTACAGGCACACGCCACCACACCCAGCTAATTTTTTGTATTTTTAGTAGAGACAGGGTTTCACCATGTTGGCCAGGCTGGTCTGGAACTCCTGACTTCAGGTGATCCGACTGCCTCAGCCTCCCAAAGTGCAGGGATTACAAGCATGAGTCACCATGCCCAGTCTCCTACTTTCTTTTTAACTGTTATTTTCCCATCATTATCTCCACTTTCCTTATATTAAACTCCTGTTAAATGTACATTGAAACTGGTAACTCTACACTCCCTTACTCTTTTGCCTTTAAACAGCATTAAGATAAAATTTACATACCATAAAGTTTACTCATTTAAAGAGCACAGGCCAGGCACAGTGGTTCATACCCGTTGTCCCAGCACTTTGGGAGCCAAGGCAGGAGGATCACTTGAGCCCAGGAGTTGGAGACTGCAGTGAGCTATGATCACACCACTGCACTCCAGTCTGGGTGACAGAGGCTGACTCTGTCTCAGTCAGTCACAATCAGTAGTTTTTAGTATACTTACAGAGTTGTGCAGCCATCATCATAATCTAATTTTAGGACATCTTCATCAAAAGAAACCTTGTACCCTTTAGTAGTCATTAGCAACAATCACTGCTATCTAATTCCTGAATATTTTCTTTTTATTTTTTTTGAGATGGAATCTCGCTCTATCGCCCAGGCTGGAGTGCAGTGGCATAATTTTGACTCACTGCAACCTCTGCCTTCTGGGTTCAAGCAGTTCTCCTGCCTCAGCCTCCTGAGTAGTTGGGATTACACGTGTGCGCCACCACACCCAGTTAATTTTTGTATTTTTAGTAAAGACAGGGTTTCACCATGTTGGTCGGGCTGGTCTCAAACTCCTGACCTCATGATCCACCCGCCTCGGCCTCCCAAAGTGCTGGGATTACAGGCATGAGCCACCGTGCCCAGCCTCCTGAATATTTTCATAATTCTGAAAAGAAATCCCATACCCACTAGCAGTCACTCCTCATTCTCCTTACCGCATCCCCTGGCAACCACTAATTTACTTCCAGCCTCTATGGATTTGTCTAGTCTGAAAATTTCTTATAAATGGAATCATACATTATGTAGCCTTTTGTGTCTGCCTTCATTCACTTAACATATTTTTTCCTTTTTTTTTTTTTTTTTTTTTTGTGAGACGGAGCTTTGCTGTTGTTGTCCAGGCTGAAGTACAATGGCACAATCTCAGCTTGTTGCAACCTCCACCTCCCGGGTTCAAGCAATTCTCTTGCCTCGGCCTCCTGAGTAGCTGGGACTACAGGTGCCCGCCACCACACCCAGCTAATTTTTTGTATTTTTAGTGGAGATGGGGTTTCACTGTGCTGGTCAGGCTGGTCTCAAACTCCTGACCTTAAATGATCCACCTGCCTCAGCTTCCCAAAGTGCTGGGATTACAGGCATGAGCCACCATGCCCAGCCTTCACTTAACATATTTTCAAGGCTCATCCATGTTATAGCAGGATCCAGTACTTCATTCCTTTTTATAGCTGAATAAATATTGCCTTGTACGGACATACCATGTTTTGTTCATTCATCAGTTGATAGATATTTGTGTTTTTCCACTTTTTGACCATTATGTATAATGTTTACAACAATAAACAAACAGCATTTGTTTACAAGTTTTTGTGTGGACATGTGTTTTCAGTTTTCTGGGCATATATAGGAGTAGAATTGCTGGGTCATTTGGAAGCTTCATGTTTAACATTTTGAGGACCTGTCAAACTGTTTTCCAAAGTGGCTAGCCCATTTTACATTCTCACATGTAGCATATGAGGATTCTAATTTCTTCACATCCCAACACTAATTGTCTACTTTTATTCTACCTATCCTAGTAGGAATAAAATAGTATTTCATTGTGGTAGAGACTTTATTTCCCTAATGACTGATGATGTTAATCGTCTTTTCATGTGTATATTGGCCATTTGAAATATCTAGTCAAATCCTTTCTCCATTTTTAAATTGGGCTTTCTCTCCTTTTTCTTAAGTTGTAAGAGTTCTTTATATATCCTGGATACAAGTCTCTTACCTGATATGTGACTTCCAAATATTTTTTCCCAGTCTGTATCTGTGGATTGTCTTTTCATTTTTTTTTTTTTTTTTTTTTTTGAGACAGAATCTCACTCTGTCACCCAGGCTGGAGTGCAATGGCGCAATCTCGGCTCACTGCAACCTCCGCCTCCCAGGTTCAAGAGATTCTCCTGCCTCAGCCTCCTGAGTAGCTGGGATTTCAGGCACGCGTCACCACGCCTGGCTTATTTTTGTATTTTTTTTAGTAGACCCAGGGTTTCACCATGTTGGTCATGCTGGTCTGGTGTCATTTGAAGCATAACTTTTTTTTTTGAGACAGAGTCTTGCCCTGTTGCCCAGGCTGCAATGCAGTGGTGCGCTCTTGGCTCACTGCAACCTTTGCCTCCTGGGTTCAAACAATTCTAGTGCCTCAGCCTCCCAAGTAGCTGGGATTACAGGTGCATACCATCAAGCCTGGCTAATTTTTGTATTTTTAGCAGAGACGAGGTTTTATCATGTTTAGTAGTCTTGAATTCCTGGCCTCAAGTGATCTACTCGCCTAGGCCTCCCAAAGTGCTGGAATTACAGGCATGAGCCACTGCACTCAGCCATAAAAAATTTTAATTTTTATTAAGTCCCACTTATCAATCTTCTCTGTTTTACTTGTGCTTTTGGTGTCATGTGTGAGAAATCATTGCTTAACTGCAGGTCATGAAGATTTACTGTTGTGTTTTCTTCTAAGCATTTTATAGTTTTAGCTCTTAGATTTGGATCCGCTTGAGTTAGTCTGTGTGTATGGTGTAAGGTAAGGGTCTTACTTTATCCTTTTGCATGTGGATATTCACTACTGTCAGCACCATTTGTTGAAAAGACCGTTCTTTCCCATTTCGAATTGGCTTGGCCTTTTTGTCCAAATAGCTCTCCCGAGCTACTCAGGAGACTGAGGCAGGAGGATCACCTGAGCCCAGGTGTTATGTTGTCCAGCCTGGGCAACATAGCAAGACCCTATCTCTAAAAACAAAACGAAACAAAACAGGCACCTGGGATTTTGATAGGGATTGCATTGAATCTGTACATTAACTTGAGAAATGTTGCCATCCTAACAGCATTAAGTCTTTTATAAATATGGGATGTTTTTCCACTTATTTAGTTTTTTTTTTTTTTTTTTTTTTTTTTTTTGAGACAGGGTCTTACTCCCATTGCCCAGGCTAGAGCACAGTGGTGTGATCTTGGCTCACTGCAGCCTCAACTTCTGGGCTATGTGATCCACTTCAGCTTCCTGAGTAGCTGGGACTACAGGCACACACCACCATGCCTGGCTAATTTTTTGTATTTTCAGTAGAGAAGGTGTTTCACCGTGTTGCCTGGGCTGATCTTAAACTCCTGGGCTCAAGTGATCTATCTACCTCAGCCTCCCAAAGTGCTGGGATTATAGACGTGAGCCATCATGCCCAGCCCTATTTAGATATTCTTTACTTTCAGCAATTGTTTTGTGGTTTGCAGTGTATAAATCTTATAATTCTTTTATTAAATCTATTCCTAATTATTTTATCTCTTGATACTATTATTGGAATTATTTCCTTAATGTCACTTCCAGAATGTTCACTGCTAGTGTACAGAAATACAATTGATTTTTGTTTGTTAATATTGTATCCTGCAACTTTGCTGAACCCATTTATTAGTTCTGATAATTTTTTTGTTTGTTTTTAGTGGAATATTTAGGATGTTTTAATAAGCAAGATCATGTCATTTGCAAATAGAGATATAGAGATAGTTTTACTTCCTTTTCAATTTGAATGCCTTTTATTTATTTTTCTTGCCTTATTGCCCAGGCTGGAGCTTCCAACATATTACAAATAGAAGTGGTAAAAGTAGATTTTTTTTCTTATTTCTGATCTTAGAGAGAAAGCCATCAGTCTTTCAGTGTTTAATATGATCTTAGATATAGGTGTGTTATAGGTGCCTTTGGTCAGGTTTAGGAAGCTTCCTTATATGCCTATTTTGTTGAATATTACTTACTGTGAAATGCATTAGATTTTGTCAAATAATTTTTTTTTTTGAGACTGGGCTGTCTCACTCTGTTGCTCAGACTGGAGTGCAGTGGTACAATCTCAGCTCACTGCAACCTCCTGCTCCTGGGCTCAAGCGATTCTCCTGCCTCAGCCTCCTGAGTAGCTGGGATTACAGGCACGTGCCATCACGCCTGGCTAATTTTTGTATTTTTTAGTAGAGATAGGGTTTCGCCATGTTGGCCAGGCTGGTCTTGAACTCCTGACCTCAGGTGATCCACCCACCTCGGCCTCCCAAAGTGCTGGGGTAGCAGGTGTGAGCCACTGTGCCTGACCAAATAATTTTTCTCAGTCGATTGTGATTTTTGTCCCTTACTTTATTGATATGGCTATTACATTTATTTTTTATGTTAAACTAACCTTGCATTCTTACATTAAATTCTACTTAGTCGTGGCATATAATCCTTTTTTTACATGTTGCTAGATTCAGTTTGCTAGTATTTTAAGATTTTTGCAACTGTATTCATAAAGATAATTACAGTGTCTTTATTTGGTTTTGGTATCAGAGTAATACTGGTCTCAGAGAATAAGTTGGGAAGTATTCACTCCCCTTCTATTTTTTGGAACAGTTTTTGAAGAACTGGTAGTCCTTCTTTGCTAAATGTTTGGTAGGATTCACCAGTGAAGCCAACTTGATCTGAGCTTTTCTTTTCTTTTTTCTTTTTTTTTTTTTTTTTTAAATACACCAGCCTGAACAGATCTGGGCTTTCCTTTGTGGGATTTTAAAAAATCACTAACTCAGTCTGTTTACTTGTTAAAGTTCCTTCTTTAGTTAATTTTGTTAATTTATGACTTTCCAGGATTTTTTCCATTTCATCTAAGTTTTCTAATTAGTTGCCATACAGTTGTTCCATTATCATTCTTTTTATTTCTGTAAGATCAGTAGTAATTTCCCATCTTTCATTCCTTATTTTGGTAATTTAAGTCTTCATTTTTCTTGGTCAACTAGCTAAGGTTTGTCAATTTTGTTGATCTTTTCAAATAACTAACTTTTGGTTTCATGAATTTTCTCTGTTGTATTTTTCTATTTCTGTTTTCTATTTCATTGTGTTTGGAAAACATACTTTGTATTATAATAATGATTTTAGATCTATTGAGGCTGTTTTATGACCTATTATATGGTCTATTCTGGAGAATTTTCATGTGCATTTGAGAAGAATACGTATTTCACTGATGCAGGTGGAGTGCTCTATAGATGTCTGTTAGGTGTAGTTAGTTTATAGTGTCCTGATGTCCTCTATTCATATCCTTGTTGATCTTCTGTCTAATTGTTCTGTCCATTATTGAAAGCAAAGTATTGAACTTTATTACTGTTATCATTGAATTGTTGGTTTTTCCCTTCAATTCTGTCAGTTTTTGCTATATGTATTTTTGTGGTTCTGTTATTGGGTGTATATATATTTATAATTGTTATATCTTCCTGAGACATTAGCTCTTTTATCATTATAAAATGTCCCTATTAATCTCTAGTAACATTTTGTGTAATAGTATTTTATTTGCTATTATTAGAGCCACTCCAGCTCTCTTATGGTTGCTGTTGCCAGATATATATTTTTCCATCCTTTTACTTTCTATCTATTTGCATTTTTTAATCTAAAGTGTGTCTCTTGTAGACTGCATATAGTTGGATTATGTTTGTATTCATGGTATTCTGGCAATCTCTGTCTTTTGACTGGATTGTTTAATCCGCTCACTTTTCACCTTGTCATTGTCATTGATCCATTTAGATTCACCTTTGTGTTTTTCTTTTTGCTTTCTATATATTTCATGACTACTCTGTTCCTCTTTTCCTCCCTTATTAACTTCCTTTGTTTTATGTTGATATTTTCTAGTGTACCATTTTACTTCTTTAGTAATTTTTTCACTATATGTATATATTTTTTAATTTTAATTTTTATTCTTTCTTTGAGACAGAGTGTCACTTTGTCACACAGGCTGGAGTGCAGTGGTACAATCATAGCTCACTGCAGCCTCAAACTCCTAGGCTCAACAGTCCTCCTGCCTCAGCCTCCCACGTAGCTAGGACTACATGTGTGTACCCTCATGCCAGATAATTTTTTAAATTTTTTGTAGAGACAGGGTTTCACTATGTTGTCCAGGCTGTTCTGAACTGCTGGTCTCAAGTGATCCTCCTTCCTTGACCTCCCAAAGTGCTGGGATTTCAGGCATGAGAAAATGTGTCTGGCCCTGAGGTAATTTCTTAATGTCCTCTATAATGCTTATAATACCTTTCTTAATGTATCAAAATCAACTTTAGATGTATACTACCTTAATTCTAGTAAGATATAGAAACTTTGCTCTTATATATAGCTCCGTTCTCTCCCTACTGTTTTGTGGTTACTACTGCTATACATATTAAGGTGTATATATATTACAAATCCAATAATATATTGTTATAATTACTGCTTTATATAATCCTCCCAAAGTGCTGGGATTACAGACGTGAGCCACCACGCCTGGCCAATCCTATGTCTTTTAAAGAAGCTAAGAAAAGAAGTAAGAGCAGAAATACATGTATAGAGTTTCTTCTTTAAAAAAGTACTAGGCCTGGCCCGGTGGCTCACATTTGTTATCCTAGCACTTTGGGAGGCCAAGGAAGGCAGATTGCTTGAACTCAGGGGTTTGAGACCAGCCTGGGCAACACACTGAGACCCCGTCTTTACAAAAAATGTAAAAATTAGCCTGGCATGGTAGTGTGTGCCTGCAGTCCCAGCTACTTGGGGAGCTGAGGTAGGAAGATCACTTGAGCCCGGGAGGCAGAGGTTGCAGTGAGCCAAAATCACACCACTGCCAGCCTGGGCAACAGAGCAAGGCTCTGTCTTTAAAAAAAAAATCCAGAGACTTTAAATTATTGTTTTTAGGTTACTCACTAGTTATATGATTATATTTTGCTGGAGAGAGGGTCTACATCCCTCACGTAGCCATTCTGGAACCACCCTGCAGATGATGCGCCTCGTCTTTTTATCTCTTAGTCTTTCTGAACAAGATTCTGAATTAATCCTTCAGTACTAATTTCTAATATCCTTGAAACTTTCTACTTGATTCTTTTTCCTGACTACCTGTTCTTATTTTATTTCTATTTGTTTTAGTTTCCTATTTTTTGACATTTTAAATGTAAATGATTTCTTCATTATTATTTAAGCATCTCAACTTTATTTTTCATTTTCTTCTACAACATTCAATTTATATTCCAGTGGGTGATTTTAATGACTGTCTTTCTTCATATGTTTTGGGATTTTAGTTTGCAAGTCCTTTTTCTTTTTTTGAGAGTGTCTTGCTTTGTTGCCCAGGCTGGAGTGCAGTGGAATGATTATAGTTCACTGCAGCCTTGACCTCTTGGGCTCAAGCATTCCTCCAACCTCTGCCTCCTGAATAGCTAGGACTACAGAGGTGTGCCATCAGACCAGCTAATTTTTTTATTTGTTTTATTTTTTTATTTTTATTTTTATTTTTATTTTTTTTTTGAGACGGAGTCTCATTCTGTCGCCCAGGCTGGAGTGCAGTGGCGCGATCTCGGCTCACTGCAAGCTCCGCCTCCCGGGTTCACGCCATTCTCCTGCCTCAGCCTCCCGAGTAGCTGGGACTACAGGCGCCCACAACCGCGCCCGGCTAATTTTTTGTATTTTTAGTAGAGACGGGGTTTCACCGTGGTCTCGATCTCCTGACCTTGTGATCCACCCGCCTCGGCCTCCCAAAGTGCTGGGATTACAGGCGTGAGCCACCGCGCCCGGCCTGTTTTTTTTTTGAGACAGAATCTTGCTCTGTCGCCCAGACTAAAGTGCAGTGGTGCATGTTGGTTCACAGCAACCTCCGCCTACCAGGTTCAAGAGTTTCTCCTCCCTCAGCCTCCCAGATAGCTGGAATTACAGATGCACCACCACGCCTGGCTAATTTTTGTATTTTTAGTACAGACAGGGTTTCACCATGTTGACCAGGCTGGTCTCGAACTCCTGACCTCAAGTGATCTACCCACCTCGGCCTCCCAAAGTGCTGGGATTACAGGCATCTGCCACTGTGCCTGGCCTAGTTTTTAAATTTTTTTGTAGAGATGGGGCTCGCTATGTTGCTCAGGCTGGTCTTGAACCCCTGGCCTCAAGCAATCCTCCTACCTCTGCCTCCCAAAGTACTGGGATAATAGGCATGAGCCACCATGCCCAGCTGCAAGTTCATTTTAAAGTAATTGTTTCATTCTTTTTTGTTGTTGATCTTTTTTCTGTCCTCCTTAGTTTTTACTTATCTCCATCTGGAAACATTAAGATTTCCTTCACTGAACATCTGGGCATCCTACTAAGAGCCAGATGTTATGATGACAATTCAGAATTTCTGCCCGAGTGGTATTGTGAATATGGCAGATTTCAGAACCAGCAGTTCCAGCTCATTCCAGACCACAGAGATGTCTGTGTGCTCCCATATTCCATATGTAGGCTCAGCAGAGGTCACCTACAATTGGTGTTTCTTATAAGCTTCATTCATAAGGAAGAGGAGATTCAACTTTTAAAGCAGTGACTGCAGCTCCAGCCCCACATTTAACCTGGAGCAATTTTAGACCCTTTTAGCTTCTGGACTGATGTTGCCTCTGCCTATTACTTGGACCTACAGCCAAGCAGGCCCGCTGCTTCCACTCTGCCCATTGATTTACATTGCCATTGCATTTCTGGTTGGAGGTATATTTATCTTGGTTTTGAACTCATCTACATGCTTTTAGGCTTTTCTTATCTGTCATTGCTTTTGCTTGGAACAGAATCAGTGATTAAAGTGAGATCATTGCCCCAGCTTGCCCAGAGTCCCAATCCCATCCTGAATTTGCAGTCAGACATTTCAGGCTGTAGTCTTTAGCTTCTCTGTAACATTCACAATAGCTTTCTGGATGGAAGCGATGGGTGGAATGGATCAGCAAGACACAGAAACCAGGAGTAAAAAGAAATATGAACCAGAGTTTGGGTAGGGTAATGGTGAGGCCTGCGGCAGGGTTCCCAGCACAGCAAGATTCTGTGCAGGACCACAAAGTTAGAAGTGAAACCGAGGTGGCTGGAGGTGGTGGCTCACGCCTGTAATCCCAGCATTTTGGGAGGCCAAGATGGGCGGATCACCTGAGGTCGGGAGTAAAAATACAAAATTAGCCGGGCATGGTGGCACATGCCTGTAATCCCAGCTACTCAGGAGGCTGAGGGAGGAGAATTGCTTGAACCCGGGAGGCAGAAGTTGCGGTGAGCTGAGATCGCGCCATTGCACTCCAGCCTGGGCAACAAGAGCGAAACTCGGTCTCAAAAAAAAAGAAATTAAAACGAAGTAAGATGTTCAAGGTCAGTGTCTAAAGCAGGAAACAGCTAGATTACTAAGGAGTAATCTAGTAGCACTGTGTTCTGACAAAGATGTTACTAACGGAGGCCCTGTGGGAGCCATGATCTACCCAGCCATACTGCCCAAAGGAAAAATATTTCAAGAGCCAAGGTTTATTAAAGCAAAAGTAGGCCGGGCTCAGTGGCTCACACTTGTAATCTCAGCACTTCGGGAGGCTTAGGCAGGAGCCTCGCTTGAGCCCAGGAGTTCGGTACATAATGAGATCCCACCTCTACGAAAAGAATTTTTTTCGTTCCTGCTACTTGGGAAACTTGGACAGGAGGCTTGCTTGAGCTCAGGAGGTTGAAGCTGCAGTGAGCCGTGTTCACACCACTGTACTGCAGCCTGGGCAACAGAGTGAGATCCTGTCTCAAAAAACAAAGAAGAAAATGGATTTGGGATTTGGGTCTCCTCCAGGAGAATTTGTCCTCTCAAATTTTCTTATATTATGGTCTAACTCTTTCAAGGCCCTAAACTATCCGTTGATGGTAGGATCCTGCTTCTTAGGGTCTTTGAAGAAGGCTTTTAATTTATGTATTTTTGGATTCTTGGTTCTCCTTCATCAGGAGCTCATCTATGATTCCATATCTTTCTGGAACAGGAACTTGAGTCTTAGGCCTTAAGAGATAAAAGATTTTTTTGTTGGTTTTTTTGTTTTGTTTTGTTTTGTTTTGTTTTGAGACGGAGTCTCGCTCAGTCGCCCAGGCTGGAGTGCGGTGGCGCGATCTCGGCTCACTGCAAGCTCCGCCTCCCGGGTTCCTGCCATTCTCCTGCCTCAGCCTCCCGAGTAGCCGGGACTACAGGCGCCGCCACCACGCCCGGCTAGTTTTTTGTATTTTTAGTAGAGACGGGGTTTCACCGTGTTAGCCAGGATGGTCTCGATCTCCTGACTTTGTGATCCGCCCACCTCGGCCTCCCAAAGTGCTGGGATTACAGGCGTGAGCCACCGCGCCCGGCAAGATTTTTTTTTAAACACAATACTTGGTGTTTCATTGTATTCCCAATGCGTAATTTAATAATGGCTATTTTCAGGATTTGGGCACTATAGGGAAAATAAATAACTATTAATGGAATCTGGCTACCAAATGTGTTCACCAGAAAATAAGAAATAACTACTCTGGGTTGGACACGGTGGCTCACACCTCTAATCCCAGCACTTAGGGAGGCTGAGACAGGTGGATCACTTGAGGTCAGGAATTCGACACCAGCCTGGCCACCATGGTGAAACCCCATCTCTACTAAAAATACAAAAACTAGCCAAGCGTGGTGGTGGGCGCCTGTAATCCCAGCTGCTCTGGGAGGCTGAGGCAGGAGAATTGCTTGAACCCAAGAGGCGGAGGTTACAGTGAGCTGAGGTCGCATCACTGCACTCCAGCCTGGGTGACAGAGCAAGACTCCATCTCAAAAAAAAAAAAAAAGTAAGAAAGAACCTCTCTGAGATAATTAGTTAGGTTAAAATTTTTTTAAAAACTACTTACTGGTTTCAATTCCAAAATACTAAAAGATTGTGATCAAAACTAAGAGTTTGCCTTGGCTTTTAGTTGCATTTTGAAAATCCTCTTAAATGTCGAGTTCCTAGGAATTTGGAAAAGCCTTGTTTGAGGATTGTCTCTTGGTTGAGATCTGAAATGTTTAATAAGCTATCAACCTGTATTCTTCCCATTTCCTCAGGATGCTTTTTTTGTTTTTGGGGGCGTTTTTTTGAGACAAGGTCTCACTCGGTCACCCAGGCTAGAGTGCAGTGGTGGAATCACAGCTCACTGCAGCCTCAACCTCCTGGGCTCAAACAATCCTCTCACCTCAGCCCACCGACCGAATAACTGGGACTACAGGCGCGTGCCACCACACCCAGCTAATTTTTATATTTTTGTGTAGAGATGGGGTTTCTCCATGTTGCCCAGGCTGGTCTCAAATTCCTGAGCTCAAGCCATCCGCCTACCTCATCCTCCTAAAGTGCTGGGATTACAGGCATGAGGCACCGTGTCCAGCCTTCAGGCTGCTTTTGAAATCCCATACATGTTAGCATATGAGGTTGCTAACAATGATTTCACATTCTTCTAAGTTCTGAGCCCTAGGACCGTCAGGTGAAGGCAGCCAGTACCTGGGGGATGATGTGTGTGACTTACATGGTCATCCCAAAGGACAGTAAAATGATGCCCAGCATTCTCTGCCAAAGACAGACTAAAAAAGGAGAAGAACGCTGTCAAAAGGCATTGATTCCACGTTAGTTAGAAAGGACAAATGGAAATGACATGTGCACAGAGTTCTCCCACAGATATGATGAAGGCAAAGGAGAAGATGTATGAAGCTGGTTTGGCTAATTAGATCCTATATACTGATGTCTGAAAAGACTAGTGGAATTAACATATACATTGATGGCATATTTTTACAATCTTGTAAATAGGTAGCATTTATTTCAGTGGTATAATAAAAGAATAATTATCTTTTAGACCTGAGAAGAGTTTGCTTAGTAAGGTAAGGGTGGCTCAGCATCAATAAATGCATTAATTCACTTCATTAACTATTCAAAGGAGGAAATTGATAATGCTCATCTAAATAGATTTTTTAAATCTAAAAGAATTCAACATATTAAAAACTTTATTAAGGAAATTTTCAACTACACATATGTAGAGAGGATGGTATAACAAACCCTGTGTCAGTCAACTTCAACAATTACCAAATCAACATTTGCTTCTTTTTAATATTCGTGTTTTACTAACACTTTTAGTTCCCCTCAGGCTCTTGCATTTCTCCACAGACAGCAGGGTATGCTATAAATGATCACTCCCACCACCAAACACTCCAACATTTAGGAAGGTAGTGAAAGCCATTCCCTTTAGAATTTTTTGTACAGAGAGGTGAGAGATTGTTAGTAAACTTTTCCAGGAATAGCATATATTTTGTACACTTCTCGAATCTTTAAATGATTTCAAATGTCAAAATTATAGTACAGTAAACATGAATACAGTCTTAGTAATAGTCTCTTCTAATTTCATCTGATGAAAGACTTTCATGTTCGTCTGGGCACGGTGACTCACACCTGTAATCCCAACACTTTGGGAGGCTGAGGCAGGAAGATCACCTGAGGTCGGGAGTTCAAGACCAGCCTGACCAACATGGAGAAACCCCATCTCTACTAAAAATACAAAATTAGCCGGGCGTGGTGGCACATGCCTGTAATCCCAGCTACTTGGGAGGCCAAGGCAGGAGAATTGCTTGAACCCGGGAGGTGGAGGTTGCGGTGAGCTGAGATCGTACCATTGCACTCTAGCCTGGGCAACAAGAGCAAAACTCCACCTCAAAAAAAAAAAAAAAAAAAAAGATTTTCATGTTCAAAAGAAGACAATGTCTTATATATCTAATCTTTTCAGCAACCATCAAAAAGGTCTAAGTCCATCAATAGGTGAATGGAGAAACAAATAGTGGTACATCCATACAGTGGAATCCTGCTCAGGAATAAAAAGGAATGATCTATTGATATATGCAACAATCTCAAAACAGTTGTGCTACATGAAGGAAACCAGACCGAAAAAAAGATGTTCCCTTTATATAAAAATCAAGAAAATGCAAATTAATGGATATAGAGAGAAAGCAGATCTATGAGTACCAAAGGCAGAGGCATAAGAGGGAAGGAACAAAAGAGAAATTCTCAAGAGGCAGAGTTTTGAGAAAACTTTTGAGGGTGAGGATGTGTTCACCATCTTGATTGTGATGATGGCTTCCCAGGTATACATGTCAAAACTTATCAAATTATATACCTTAAACATGTGCAGTTTATTGGATGTCTGTTAGACCTCAATGAAGTTGTTTTTAAAAATGTATACAAGTCCAGAGCTCTCCAGTCTCAAAAGTTTTTCTTAAATGTATAAGAACAGGCCGGGCGCAGTGGCTCATGCCTGTAATCCCAGCACTTTGGGAGACTGAGGTGGGCAGATCACCTAAAGTTAGGAGCTCAAGATCAGCCTGGCTCCCATCTCTACTAAAAATACAAAAATTGGCTGGGCGTGGTGGCGGGTGCCTGTAATTCCAGCTACTCGGGAGGCTGAGGCAGGAGAATTGCTTGAACCCAAAAGGTGGAGGTTGCATTGAGCCAAGATCGCACCATTGCACTCCAGCCTGGGTGACAAGAGCAAAACTACGTATCAAAAAAAAAAAAAAAAAAAAAAAAGCATAATAACAGACTTTGATAGAATTTACCTTTGACTTAACGGCTATATTTGGTCCTCAGAAACTTTATGATGTTCTCTAAGAGTTAGCTCACTCAGTCATTAAAATTCTTCCAGATATTTACAAACAGATAGGTGTGTATAAACAAATAAAATATGTTAGCTTATGACATAGGGCTAGAGAGTTAAAATTTAAAAAAAGGTTTTTAATGTTAATAAGTTAGCACAACTTATTTTATACCACATAAATAGTGAAAGAAAGCCTGCTTAACTTGAAATGTTATCTTCCAGAAACCTCCAACACATAGCACACTTGTCAGCAAAACACTAACAGTCTGCTCATTAAAGAACGTCTTGGGCCGGGCGCGGTGGCTCAAGCCTGTAATCCCAGCACTTTGGGAGGCCGAGACGGGTGGATCACGAGGTCAGGAGATCGAGACCATCCTGGCTAACACGGTGAAACCCCGTCTCTACTAAGAAATACAAAAAATAGCCGGGCGAGGTGGCAGCGCCTGTAGTCCCAGCTACTCGGGAGGCTGAGGCCGGAGAATGGCGTGAACCCAGGAGGCGGAGCTTGCAGTGAGCTGAGATCCGGCCACTGCACTCCAGCCTGGGCTACAGAGCGAGACTCCGTCTCAAAAAAAAAAAAAAGAACGTCTTGAAGAAGACAAAGGTGCCTAGTACTCTTGCTACTTTTCAGTATTTACTCAACTTCCTGGCCAATGAAATAAGACCAGGGTAAGAACAGATACCTTAAAAAGGTACAGGAAGCAAAGAGACTAGTGTGATTATGTAGAGACAGTATGATCATCTAATTAAAGAATCAACAGAAAAATTACTGGAACTATAAGAGAATTCAATATAGTATTCTTAGCCTTCCTATATGCCAGAATATCCATTTAGAAAACACAGTTGGGTATCAGGGGAAGATATCGTTTATGACAGCAGCAAAAATTGGCCTACAAAATATTCAGGAGCAAACCTATCAAAAATGTGCAAGACCTGTTTGAAGAGACCCTTGCCGCACACGGAAGAGGGAATTTAAGTGAACAGATACTTCATGGACTGATTGGGAAGACCCAGTGTGGCCAAGATGTTGGAACAGGACTCTCCTGAGACCTTGGGACAGCACCATGTCACCGTCCTTCCTACTTCTGGAAATTAATTAGGATATGGTTTTTTGTTTATTTTTTGTTTTTTTTTTTGAGACAGAGTCTCACTATCACTGAGGCTGGAGTGCAGTGGCACGATCTTGACTCACTGCAACCTCTGCCTCCTGGGTTCAAGTGATGCTCCTGCCTCTGCCTCCGAAATAGCTGAGATTACAGGTGTGTGCCACCACACCCAGCTAATTTTTTTTTTGTATTTTAGGTAGAGACAGGGTTTCACCATGTTGGCCAGGCTGGTCTCGAACTCCTGACCTCAAGTGATCTGCCTGCCTTGGCCTCCCAAGGCATATGTTTTTTTAATGAGGCAAGTTGCATCAATATCTCATAGAAAATAATAGCTACCTGGAGCATCTTTTGTTCAAAACATCTTGGTTTGGAGATTGTGCTGGCTTGTCCTGCGGCCTCAGTGCCCTGAATTGAGTGAATGAAGTGAAACCATGGTTAGGCTGTCTCCTCCACAGGTGACGTGAAGAGGTTATCCCTGGAGTCACTTCAGCCCAGAGTTTCTGCCTTCGAAGCTGTCTCCCTGTGGTACCCATAAAGCATGACTGTGGCTGACCACGTGTCTCTGCCTCCACCTTTAGGCTAAGTGAGCCACACCAGTTCAGTAACCCCAGCAGAGCACTGTGGGTGGTCTCTGAGTATGTTGGGAGCATCGTTTTCACAGTGGATGAAAGAAGAAAGAACAGTAAAGCCCTTTGATGGGTCTTTCTTGTGGTCCTGAAACTTACATGTGAGACTAATTAAGGCCAGGCGCGGTGGCTTATGCTGGTAATCCCAGCACTTTGAGAGGCCAGTGTCGGCAGATCACGAGGTCAGGAGTTCGAGACCAGCCTGGCTAATATGGTGAAACCCCATCTCTCCTAAAAATACAAAAATTAGCTGGGCATGGTGGTGGGCACCTGTAATCCCTGCTACTCGGGAGGCTGAGGCAGGAAAATCGTTTGAACCTGAGAGGCAGAGTTTGCAGTGAGCCAAGATTGTGCCATTGCACGCCAGCCTGGGCAACAAGAGTGAAACTCCGTCTCAAAAACAAAAGAAATACCTGTGGCTGGCAAACTGGCTGAATAGGAATAGCTCTGGTCTGTAGCTCCCAGTGAGATCAACACAGAAGGTGGGTGATTTCTGCATTTCCAACTGAGGTATCTGGCTCATCTCATTGGGACTGGTTAGACACTGGGTGCAGCCCACGGAGGGCAAGCAGAAGCAGCGTGGGGCGTTGCCTCCCCTGGGAAGTGCAAGGGGTCCGGGAACTCTATCAAATTATAAGAGAATTCAATATAGTATTCTTAGCCTTCCTATATGCCAGAATATCTATTTAGAAAACATAGTTGGGTACCCAGGGAAGCCGTAAGAAACTGTGCCTTGAGGGACAGAGCACTCCAACCCAGATAGTACACTTTTCCCACAGTCTTTGCAACCCACAGACCAGAAGATTTCCTCTAGTGCCTACACCACCAGGGTCCTGGGTTTCCAGCACAAAACTGGGTGGCCGTTTGGGCAGACACCGAACTAACTGCAGGAGTTGTTTTTCATACCCCAGTGGTGCCTGGAACACCAGTGAGACAGAACCATTTACACCCCTGAAAAGGGGACTGAAGCCAGGGAGCCAAGAGGTCTAGCTCAGTGAATCCCACCCCCACGGAGCCCAGCAAGCTAAGATCCAATGGCTCAAAATTCTTGCTGCCAGCACAGAAGTCTGAAGTCAACCTGGGACGCTTGAGCTTGGTAGGGGGAGGGGTGTCCACCATTACTGAGGCTTGAGTAGGTGGTTTTCCCCTCACAGTGTAAACAAAGCCGCCAGGAAGTCTAAACTAGGCGGAGCACACTGCAGCTCAGCAAAGCCACTGCAGCCAGATTGCCTCTCTAGATTCCCCCTCTCTGGGCAGGGAATCTCTGAAAGAAAGGTAGCAGCCTCCGTCAGGGGCTCCCACCTCCCTGGGACAAAGCACCTCGGGGAAGGGGCAACTGTGGGAGCAGCTTCAGCAGACTTACTGCCTGGCGGCTCTGAAGAGAGCAACAGATCTCCCACACAGTGCTTGAGCTCTGCTAAGGGACAGACCACCTCCTCAAATGGGTCCCTGACCCCCGTGCTTCCTGACTGGGAGACACCTCCCAGCAGGGGTCGATGGACACCTCATACAGGAGAGCTCCAACTGGCATCTGGCGGGTGCCCCTCTGGGACGAACCTTCCAGAGAAAGGAATAGGCAGCAATCTTGGCTCTTCTGCAGCCTTTGCTGGTGATACCCTGGCAAACAGCGTCTGGTGTGGACTTCCAACAAACTCCAGCAGACCTGCAGCAGAGGGGCCTGTTAGAAAGAAAACTAACAAACAGAAAGGAATAGCATCAACATCAACAAAAAGGACGTCCACACAGAACCCCCATCCAAAGATCACCAATATCAAAGATCAAAGATAGATAAATCCATGAAGATGAGGAAAAAACAGCGCAAAAAGGCTGAAAATTCCAAAAACCAGAATGCCTCTTCTATTCCAAAGGATCGCAACTCCTCGCCAGCAAGGGAAGAAAACAGGACAGAGAATGAATTTAACGAATTGACAGAAGTAGGCTTTAGAAGGTGGGTAATAACAAACTCCTTGGAGCTAAAGGAGCATGTTCTAACCCAATGAAAGGAAGCTAAGAACCTTGAGAAAAGGTTAGAGGAATTGCTAACTAGAATAACCATTGTAGAGAAGAACATAAATGACCTGATGGAGCTAAAAAACACAGCACAAGAACTTTGTGAAGCATACACAAGTGTCAATAGCCAAATTGATCAAGCAAAAGAAAGGATATCAGAGATTGGAGATCAACTTAATGAAATAAAGTGTGAAGACAAGATTAGAGAAAAAAGAATGAAAAGGAATGAACAAAGCCTCCAAGAAATATGGGACTATGTGAAAAGACCAAACCTATATTTTATTGGTGTACCTGAAAGTGATGGGGAGAATGGAACTGAGTTGGAAAACACTCTGCAGGATATTATCCAGGAGAACTTCCCCAACCCAGCAAGACAGGCCAACATTCAAATTCAGGAAGTACAGAGAACACCACAAAGATACTCCTCAAGAAGAGCAAGCCAAGACACATAATCATCAGATTCACCAAGGTTGAAATGAAGGAAAAAATGTTAAGGGCAGCCAGAGAGAAAGGTCAGGTTACCCACAAAGGGAAGCCCATCAGACTAACAGCGGATCTCTCTGCAGAAACCCTACAAGCCAGAAGAGAGTGGAGTCCAATATTCAACTTTTTTTTTGAGATGGAGTTTTACTCTGTTGCCCAGGCTGGAGTGCAGTGGCATGATCTCGGCTCACTGCAAGCTCCACCTTCCGGGTTCATGCCATTCTCCTGCCTCAGCCTCCCGAGTAGCTGGGACTACAGGCGCCCGCCACCACGCCCAGCTAATTTTTTGTATCTTTCAGTATAGACGGGGATTCACTGTGTTAGCCAGGATGGTCTTGATCTCCTGACCTCGTGATCCACCTGCTTCAGCCTCCCAAAGTGCTGGGATTACAGGCATGAGCCACCATTTCTGGCCAACATTCTTAAAGAAAAGAATTTTCAACCCAGAATTTTATATCCAGCCAAACTATGCTTCATAAGCGAAGGAGAAATAAAATCCTTTACAGACAAGCAAATGCTGAGAGATTTTGTCACTACCCTGCCCTACAAGAGCTCCTGAAGGAAGCACTGAACATGGAAAGGAAAAACCAGCACCAGCCACTGCAAAAACATACCAAATTGTAAAGGCCATCAACACTATGAAGAAATTGCATCAACTAATGGACAAAATAACCAGCTAGCATCATAATGACAGGATCAAATTCACACAAAACAATATTAAACCTAAATGTAAACAAGCTAAATGCCCCAATTAAAAGATACAGACTGGCAAATTGGATAAAGGTCAAGACCCATCGGTGTGCTATATTCAGGAGACCCATCTCAAGTGCAGAGACACACGTAGGCTCAAAATAAAGGCATGGAGGAATATTTACCAAGCAAATGGAAAGCGAAAAGAAGCAAGGGTTGCAATCCTAGTCTCTGATAAAACAGACTTTAAGCCAACAATGATCAAAAAAGACAAAGAAGGCCATTACATAATGGTAAAGGGATCAATGCAACAAGATGAGGTAACTATCCTAAACATATATGCACCCAATACAGAAGCACCCAGATTCATAAATCAAGTTCTTAGAGACCTACAAAGAGACTTAGACTCCTACACAATAATAGTGGGAGATTTTAACACCCCACTGTCAATATTAGACAGATCAATGAGACAGAAAATTAACAAGGATATTCAGGACTTGAACTCAGCTCTGGTCCAAGTGGACTTAATACACATCTACAGAACTCTCCATCTCAAATCAACACAATATACATTCTTCTCAGCACCACATGGCACTTATTCTAAAATTGACCACATAATTGAAAATAAAACACTCCTCAGCAAATGCAAGAGAATGGAAATCATAATAAACAGTCTCTCAGACCACAGTGCAATCAAATTAGAACTCAGGAATAAGAAACTCACTCAAAACTACACAACTGCATGGAAACTGAACAACCTGCTCCTGAATGACTACTGGGTAAATAACGAAATTAAGGCAGAAATAAATAAGTTCTTTGAAACCAATAAGAACAAAGACACAACATACCAGAATCTCTGGGACACAGTTAAAGCACTGTTTAGGGAGAAATTTATAGCACTAAATGCCCAAAGGAGAAAGCAGGAAAGATCTAGAATGGACACCCTAACATCACAATTAAAAGAACTAGAGAAGCGAGAGCAAACAAATTCAAAAGCTAGCAGAAGACAACAGATAACTAAGATCAGAGCAGAACTGAAGGAGTTACAGACACCAAAAAATCCTTCAAAGAAATCAATGAATCAAGGAGCTGGTTTCTGAAAAGATCAACGAAATAGACCACTATCCAGATGAATAAAGAAGAAAAGAGAGAAGAATCAAATAGACACAATAAAAAAATTATAAAGCCAACAACACCACTGATCCCACAGAAATATAAACTACCCTCAGAGAATATTATAAACACCTCTACACAAATAAACTAGAAAATCTAGAATAAATGGGTAAATTCCTGGACACGTACACCCTCCCAAGACTAAACCAGGAAGAAGTCGAATCCCTGAATAGGCCAATAACAAGTTCTGAAATTGAGGCAGTAATTAGTAGCCTACCAACCAAAAAAAAGCCCAGGACCATATGGATTCACAGCCGAATTCTACCAGAGGTACAAAGAGGAGCTGGTACCATTCCAAACAATAGAAACAATAGAAAAAGAGGAACTTGATTCCAGTATCATCCTGATACCAAAACCTGGCAGAGACACAACAAAAAAAGAATATTTCAGGCCAATATTCCTGATGAACATTAATGCGAACATCCTCAATAAAATACTGGCAAACCAAATCCAGCAGCACATCAAAAAGCTTATCCACCACCATCAAGTCAGCTTCATCCCTAGGATGCAAGGCTGGTTCAATATATGCAAATCAATAAACACAATCCATCACATAAACAGAACCAATGACAAAAACCACATAATTATCTCAATAGATGCAGAAAAGGCCTTCGATAAAATTCAACACCCCTTCATGCTAAAAACTCTCAATAAACTAGGTATTGATGGAATGTATCTCAAAATAATAAGAGCTATTTATGACGAACCCACAGTCAATATCATATTGAATGGGCAAAAGCTGGAGGCATTCCCTTTGAAAACTGGCACAAGACAAGGGTGCCTTCTCTCATCACTCCTGTTCAACATAGTATTGGAAGTTCTGGCCAGGGCAATCAAGCAAGAGAAAGAAATAGATGGTATTCAAATAGGAAGAGAGAGAGTCAAATTGTCTCTGTTTGCAGATGACATGATTGTATATTTAGAAAACCTCATCGTCGGCCGGGCGCAGTGGCTCAAGCCTGTAATCCCAGCACTTTGGGAGGCCGAGACGGGCGGATCACGAGGTCAGGAGATCGAGACCATCCTGGCTAACACGGTGAAACCCCGTCTCTACTAAAAAATACAAAAAAACTAGCCGGGCGAGGTGGCGGGCGCCTGTAGTCCCAGCTACTCGGGAGGCTGAGGCAGGAGAACGGCGTAAACCCGGGAGGCGGAGCTTGCAGTGAGCCGAGATCGCGCCACTGCACTCCAGCCTGGGTGACAGAGCCAGACTCCGTCTCAAAAAAAAAAAAAAAAAAAGCCGGGCGCGGTGGCTCAAGCCTGTAATCCCAGCACTTTGGGAGGCCGAGGCGGGCGGATCACGAGGTCAGGAGATCGAGACCATCCTGGCTAACACGGTGAAACCCCGTCTCTACTAAAAATACAAAAAGAAATTAGCCGGGCGTGGTGGCGGGCGCCTGTAGTCCCAGCTACTCCGGAGGCTGAGGCAGGAGAATGGCGTGAACCCGGGAGGCGGAGCTTGCAGTGAGCCGAGATCGCGCCACTGCACTCCAGTCTGGGCGACAGAGCGAGACTCCGTCTCAAAAAAGAAAACCTCATCGTCTCAGCCCAAAATCTCCTTAAGCTGATAAGCAATTTCAGCAAAGTCTCAGGATACAAAATGTGCAAAAATCACAAGCATTCCTATACAGCAATAATAGACATACAGAGAGCCAAATCATGACTGAACTCCCATTCACAATTGCTACAAAGAGAATAAAATACTAGGAATACAACTTACAAGGGATGTGAAGGACCTCTTCAAGGAGAACTACAAACCACTGCTCAAGGAAATAAGAGAGGACACAAACAAATGGAAAAACATTCCATGCTCACGGACAGGAAGAATCAATATCCTGAAAATGGCCATACTGCCCTAAGTAATTTATAGATTCAATGCTGTCTCCATCAAGCTACCATTGACTTTCTTCACGGAATTGGAAAAACTACTTTAAATTTCATATGGAACCAAAATGGAGTTTGTATAGCCAAGACAATCCTAAGCAAAAAGAACGAAGCTGGAGGCATCATGCTACCTGACTTTAAACTATACTACGATGCTACAATAACCAAAACAACGTGGTACTGGTACCAAAACAGATATATAGACCAATGGAACAGAACAGAGGCTTCAGAAATAACGCCACACATCTACAACCATCTGATCTTTGACAAACCTGACAAAAACAAGGAATGGGGAAAGGATTCCCTATTTAATAAATGGTGTTGGGAAAACTGGCTACCATATGCAGAAAACTGAAATCGGACCCCTTCCTTACACCTTATACACAAATTAACTCAAGATGGATTAAAGACTTAAACATAAGACCTAAAACCATAAAAACCCTAGAAGAAAACCTAGGCAATACCATTAAGGACATACTCATGGGCAAAGACTTCATGACTAAAACACCAAAAGCAATGGCAACAAAAGCAAAAATTGACACATGGGATCTAATTAAAACAAAGGACTTCTGCACAGCAAAAGAAACTACCATCAGAGTGAACAGGCAACCTACAGAATGGGAGAAAATTTTTGCAATCTATCCATCTGATAAAAGGCTAATTATCCAGAATCTATAAGGAACTTAAATTTACAAGAAAAAAACAACCCCATCAAAAAGTGGGCAAAGGATATGAATAGACACTTCTCAAAATAAGACATTTATGCAGCCAACAAACATATGAAAAAAAGTTCTTCATCACTGGTCATTAGAGAAATGCAAATCAAAACCACAATGAGATACCATCTCACACCAGTTAGAATCGCAATCATTAAAAAGTCAGGAAACAACAGGTGCTGGAGAGGATGTGAAGAAATAGGAACACTTTTATACTGTTGGTGGGAGTGTGAATTAGTTCAACCATTATGGAAGACAGTGTGGCGATTCCTCAAGGATCTAGAACCAGAAATACCATTTGACCCAGCAATCCTATTACTGAGTATATACCCAAAGGATTAGAAATCATTCTACTATAAAGACACATGCACGTGTATGTTTATTGCAGCACTGTTCACAATAGCAAAGACTTAGAACCAACCCAAATGCCCATCAATGATAGACTGGATAAAGAAAATGTGGCACATATACACCGTGGAATACTATGCAGTCATAAAAAAGGATGAGTTCATGTCCTTTGCAGGAACATGGATGAAGCTAGAAATCATCATTCTCAGCAAACTAACACAAGAACAGAAAACCAAACACCACATGTTCTCACTCATAAGTGGGAGTTGAACAATGAGAACACATGGACACAGGGAGGGGAACATCACACACTGGGGCCTATCTGGGGGTGGGGGGCTAGGGGAGAGATAGCATTAGGAGAAATACCTAATGTAGATGACGGGTTGATGGATGCAGCAAACCACCATGGCACGTGTATACCTATGTAACAAACCTGCACATTCTGCACATGTATCCCAGAACTTAAAGTATAATTTAAAAAATAAAAATAAATAAAATAATTAGAACAAAGTCCAGTAGTATGGAGGATTAGGTAATAATCAATAGGAACAGACAAATCTAATGTTGAAATAGAATAATAGATCCAGAAATTAATTCCAAAGTCCTACCTATGGTTCTTTAATGTGTGTGTCCTTGATATTAGCTTGCAATTAGCTCCATCAAGTGATAGTATCCAACGTATAATGGGCTTAGCAATTTCTTGCTTCTCTTGCTGCTTCTATATCTCTCTTCTTTCACAGTCTTGGAGTCCCCAACAACAGGGCAGAGGCTGAAGGGCACAGATCTTTTGTGTCGTATGGCTTGGCCTCCACTGAAGTAGGTGAGGGTGACCGTCCCTGATGGCAAGACAGGTCTGGGCAGGCCACAGTCTGGCTCTCCTGCCTGGCTTCCTGGGAATAATTGAGCAATTGCTCTATACCAGGCAGGGTTCTGAATGCTTCCGCATCCCAATTTCGATCACTTCTGCAAGGTGACGCAGCTAGGAAAGATGTGACTCGGGCCACTCTGGCCTCCAGGACTCCTCTTCTGACCTCTCCTCAGTCGCTGTATTAGCCGGGCCGCCCTTCCCATGTTGACCTCCTCCCATATTTGCGTGTTGGCCTCACGGGCAGCGTCATGAAGCTGCCACCATGCCTGCCCCCCTTTGGTTCAGGCCACAGGGATGCCTGGAGCTGGGAGCGGCCCTGCATAGCACTGCCTGCGGAGTCTTCAGTGCGTGTGCGTTTCTGTCTCCTTTACTGAACTGTGAGCGCCTCAGGCGGGGCCTTCCATCTGCCAGTTTATCCCTGGAATGTATCTCAGTGCTTGGCAGAGGATAAGCATTACATGTTGGATACATTAATTGATCCTAAGATTCTAAGCACTAAATTTTACGAGAAGTAGCAAAAATGACCTGAATATAGTCGCACTGTATCTGTTCAATGATCCAGACAGCTGACTCCCTGGGCTTACGCCTTCATAACGCTGGAACCCCCTCCCGCTTTGTTCCTCTCCCTCTTGCAGCCGATGGGATCAGAGCGGATGGAGATGCGGAAGCGGCAGATGCCCCTGGCCCAGGACGCACCAGGCGCCGCCCCAGGCCAGCCAGGAGCGGGGAGTCGCGGGTCCAACGCATGCTGCTTCTGCTGGTGCTGCTGTTGTAGCTGCTCATGGTAAGGTTTCAGACTTTTTAATTAATGTGCCCCTGACTGGGAAGTGTAATGTGCTCCTGACTGGGAAGTGGCACCTGTGAATAGTGGTGGTAGCTTACGGTTAATTCAGTAAGTGTTTTTTAAGCAGCTACTATATGCCTGACACAGAGGGACACCCCAGAAATAACAACAGGCTACATCTGACTACCTCTTAAGGGGCTTATGCTCAGATCCCTCAAATCAGGCCACCGTGTGTTAAACAACTAAAGAACAACCTCCGGCGGTTCACGATTGACTATCAACATTTGGGCAGAAATGGTTAGAAAGAATTGAACTAGGGGCTCTCCTGGGGTAATGAAGGCTTAGGATCTAAGATGGGTCTTAAAGGTTAGGACGATGAAGTAAAGGGAGCCTGGATTTTACCTTCTGCTGCTTCCATTTCATAAATTTTGTTTTGTAATAAAGAGAAATGTCAAAATATGTGTTTCAAATAGAGACAAATATTAAAATATATGCTAACTTACTGGGTAGAGAAAGACACACAGACAGTCATTGCTTTAAAAACGATGTAAAACATCCGTGACCCTTTGAGTAGCTGTTAAAGGTCTGGAGAAAAGGGATAATTTACACCTAAAAATCATGGGAACTTTAAGTTACATCTTTGGAATCTTGGATATGAAAAGTGCTTAGTGCCAGCCAAATCTGTGAACCATTTTCGGCAATCAAATCATCCTAAATTTATGTAGGCTTGGCAATAAGTTAGACCAAGACCTCACTGTCCTGTGGAAAAGAAGAAAAACTGATATTGGACTGATCACGGACCGCGAAATGGAACTAACAGAACTGATCCCCGGGAAGGAGATTGGAGGCTGAAAATGAAATGCCCGGGGAAGTTTGGTGGCTCCTGCCCAACTCAGGCTACTATTCATTTCCAAGAAGTTCCAATCTGGTGGAAGGGACACAGCAGTAGAACATCCACCAGGGGGATCCCGATACTGATGGTCTCTTCATTCCCACAGCAAGAGGAAACATGTGGCCGGGGCTGACAGCTAGGCAGTGTCAAGGTGAGACTTCAGCCCTGGTAGGACTCTGGACAGCTCTGCAGGAAGCCAGAGGAGAGGCGCTGGTGGTGGGCAGAGGAGATGCGTGGGTGTCCAGGGCCTGCCCTAGAGGAGGAAGACACTAGTGGTGGCCAGACTGCGTTTAGGGGCCTATATTCTCAATCTGCCAGTAGGTCTCAGTGCAGAAACGAGACGATCCTCCTAGAGATGTGCAGGATGTCCGAGTGCAGGTGAGACTCCAGCTGATGTTCAAACCTTCCCCTCCTTTCTCTGCTGCCTCGTGCGCAGGGTGTGGGAGGCGGCTGACATGCTGACCTGAACAGCATATTGTCCCGGGATAGTGTAAGGCTAGAGGGCGGGGCACGTCCCAGAGCAGGCTCCTCCTACAGGTAACAAGTAGGACAAATAAAATAATCTGTACCTAGACACTATCATCACCACCATAGCCAACACTTCTGTAGCACTTAGGTGTGTGTAGAAGAGACAATAGAGCAATGTCTTCAAAGTGCTGGAGAAAAGTAACTGAAAACTAAGTCAAACCATAATTCAAGAGTGTGGGTAAAATAAGACATTCTCAGACATACGAAGGCCAACCAAGTTTACTGCCTGCAAACCTAAAAGAACTGAAGAAAGGGCCTAGTTCAGAGGGATAAAAGGGAACCCAGAGGAAAGACCCAGGAAACAAGTAACAGTTGTAGCTACAACGGGGTCAAATATTGATATAAAATGTGGCACTGAATTTTGTGTTAAAAAAGTGTGAAACCAAAGCTGTAAACAGTCTCATGTCAATGACAGAGAAATCAAATAATTCAGACTTTCTTAGAAAAAATTGTTATAAGAAAATTTTCTTTCAAAAGCAATGTTATTCATAATTAGTCCAAAAATACACCCTATCGTTTTAACATCAGTGAAAGACAATAAATCTAGAAAACCTTACCAACACGTGACAAAAGTGGCATCAGCAAAGGAGAAAATGAACTATTCAGTAAATAGCAGGATACTTGGTGTTTGGGTACCAACTCATCCCCACTGATAGGATTTTCTCAGTTTTAGCACTGAAAAGTCCCACAGCCCAGAAAACCTGAAAACGCTAGGCAAACCAGGAAAATTGGTCATCCTGCTTGGTATCCAAATATATAAAAATATATTTATATTCCTACATAGCACCATGTACAAAAATCAATTCCCACCTTTAAAAAAAGATCAGCTGGGTGCGGTGGCTCACGCCTGTAATCCCAGCACTTTGGGAGGCCGACGCAGGAGGATCACAAGGCAGGCCGATCAAGAGATCAAGACCACCCCGGACAACATGGTGAAACCCCGTTTCTACTAAAAATACAACAATTAGTCAGGCACGGTGGCAGGCACCTGTAATCCCAGCTACTCGGGAAGCTGAGGCAGGAGAATTACTTGAACCCAGGGGGCGGAGGTTGCAGTGAGCCAAGATTACGCCACTGCACTCCAGCCTGGGCAGCAGTGAGACTCCATCTCAAAAAAAAAAGAAAAAAAAAAAGGGAATGAGTGACCCAGCACTTTGGGAAGCCGAGGTGGGCGGATCACCTGAGGTCAGGAGTTCAGGACCAGCCTGGTTAACATGGTGAAACCCCGTCTGTACTAAAAAAAAATACAAAAAATTAGCCAGGCATGGTGGTGCATGCTTGTAATCCCAGCTACTTGGGAAGCTGAGGTGGGAGAATCACTTGAACCCAGGAGATGGAGGCTGCAATGAGCTGAGATTGCACCATTGCACTCCAGCCTGGGCAATAAGAGCGAAACTCTGTATCGGAAAAAAAAAAAAAAAAGAATGAAGCCTTGACACCGCCAAAATATAGCATGAACTGTGAAAACATTATGCTAAGTGAAAGAAACTAGATATGAAAGACCACATATTTTATTATTCCACTTACATGAAACGTCCAGAATAGGTAAATTCAAAGAGACAGAAAGTAGATTAGCAGTTGCCTATGAGTAAGGAAGATGGAGTTACTGCTAATGTGTAGAGTTCTTTCTGGGGATGATGAAATGTTCCAACATCATGGCAATAGTTATACCACTCTGTAAATATACTAAAAGCCATGGAATTATACGGTTCAATTTGGCAACTTGTATAGTATGCAAATCATATCTTTTTTTTTTTTTTTTTTGCAGTGGAATCTTGCTCTGTCACCCAGGCTGGAGCGCAGTGGTGCGATCTCGGCTCACTGCAACTTAAGCCTCCCGGGTTCCAGCGATTCTCCTGCCTCAACCTCACAAGTAGCTGGGATTACAGGTGCACACCACCACGCCCAGCTAATTTTTGTATTTTTAGTAGAGATGGGGTTTCTCCATGTTGGCCAGACAGGTCTCGAACTCCTGACCCCAGGTGATCTGCCCGCCTCAGCCTTCCAAAGTGCTGGGATTACAGGTGTGAGCCATCAGGCCAGCCACATTATATCCTAATAAAGCTATTCTTAAAATATGTTTAACAAAAGATACTAAAAATAAAACGAAAAGATAAAACATACTCAGATAAGATAGTTACAGTGCAATTAACAAGTAATTCATATCTAGGATAAATAACATTAAAATACATTAATAAATAAGAACCAAAAGAGTCAGCAAATGAAATGGAACAGAAAATAATCTGCTTGTATTTCCTACCAACAAGGATCAGAAAAATGAAAGTTAAATATACACCC
This sequence comes from Macaca fascicularis, assembly GCF_037993035.2. Classification (NCBI taxonomy): domain Eukaryota; kingdom Metazoa; phylum Chordata; class Mammalia; order Primates; family Cercopithecidae; genus Macaca; species Macaca fascicularis. The sequence goes on from NC_088382.1 coordinate 63,923,315, forward strand.
TTTTAAAACCTATACCCTGGCAGATCACCTGAGCCCAGGAGCTCGAGAACAGCCTGGGCAACATGGTGAAACACCGTCTTTACAAAAAGCACAAAAATTGGCTGGGCATGGTGGCTCACACCTGTAATCTCAGTACTTTGGGAGGCCAAGGCAGGTGGATCACCTGAGGTCGGGAATTGGAAACCAGCCTTACCAACATGGAGAACCTCATCTCTACTAAAAATACAAAATTAACCAGGCATGGTGGGCACATGCCCATAATCCCAGCTACTCAGGAGGCTGAGGCAGGAGAATCGCTTGAACCTGGGAGGCAGAGGTTTCGGTGAGCCGAGATCGCACCATTGCGCTTCAGCCTAGGCAAACAAGAGCAAAACTCCATCTCAAAAAAATAAATAAATAAAACACAAAAATTAGCCAGGCATGGTGGCGCACACCTGTAGTCCCAGCTACTCAGGAGGCTGAGGTGGGAGGATCGCTGGAGCCCAGGGAGGTTGAGGCTGCAGTGAATTATATTGTGCCATTGCACTCCATTGTGTGTAAAAGAGTGAGACTCTGTCTGAAAAAGAAAAAAAGAAAGAAAAGGAAAACCTATACCCTGGAAAAACTTCTCAGACCCCTGCAATAAAAGGAGACATGTATGAGAGGATTCACTACAGCATTCATCTGAGTGAGAAAAATTGAAAATGGTTCTAAAGGGCATAGACAGGAGAATGGATGAATATACTGTGGTATAGTTATACAATCCACTACCATACAGCATTTAAATTCATATACTAGAAAAATAAAACTAAACAAATAAATAGGTTAGGCGTGGTGGCTCACGCCTCTAATCCCAGCACTTTGGGAGGCCAAGGCAGAAAGATTGCTTGAGCCCAGGAGTTCGAGACTAGCTGAGGCAACATAGCAAGACCATGTCTCCACTGAAAAAAAAAAAGTGAGCCAGGCATGGTGGCATGTGCCTGTAGTCCCAGCTACTCTAGAAGCTGAGGCGGAAGGATCACTTGAACCCAGTTCAAGGCTGCAGTGAGCTATGATCATGCTACTGCACTTCAGCCTGGGCAACAGAGTGAGACCTTGTCTCAGAAATAAATAAATTCATATGCTAGAGGGACAAAAAACAAATTACAAAGCAATATATGTTACATAATTACATTTATACTATGTTTAAAAATACATTTATGAATATAATATAGTAGCATAACTATGAATTGGAATGGTAAACAGTAAGTTAAAAATGGTGGCTCTCTCTAGGGTAAAGAGAGGAAGAAATGAGATGGGAAAAGTACAGAGCAAACTTCAACTGTTAAGTAGTGAATTTCCTTTTTTTTTTTTACCACACTTTTGAGATTTATCCATATTAATATACATAGTCAAGTCAATTTTCGAGAAAGGTAAATGGCAATTTGTTTTCTAAGTACTTGTGAATCTTTCTCAACATTTTGCTCTAAGGCCTTCCGGTATTTAGTGTTATAAGGGAAGGCATGCTGATTCTTGTTTTCTTGAATATAAAGGTTTTTTTCCTTTCTAGTAAGTTTTCTCTTTATCACTCAAAATTTTACCCAAATGTATCTGGCCGTGGGTCCTCTTTTACTGAAAATTCCTAAAACACAGCAAGCTACTATAGACATCATCTAGTTCTGCTGTAATAATAGCAGTGGACCAAGGTAAAGAAAACTTCACAAAAAAAAATTCTTCTCGTTTTCAAAAACACATTGTCTCTTTAAAACATTCTTTTTTTTTTTTTTTTTTTTTTGAGACGGAGTCTCACTCTGTCGCCCAGGCTGGAGTGCAGTGGCCAGATCTCAGCTCACTACAAGCTCCGCCTCCCGGGTTTTTACGCCATTCTCCTGCCTCAGCCTCCCAAGTAGCTGGGACTACAGGCGCCGCCACCTCGCCCGGCTAGTTTTTTGTATTTTTTTTAGTAGAGACGGGGTTTCACCGGGTTAGCCAGGATGGTCTCGATCTCCTGACCTCGTGATCCGCCCGTCTCGGCCTCCCAAAGTGCTGGGATTACAGGCTTGAGCCACCGCGCCCGGCTTCTTTAAAACATTCTTACTTGAAATGAGGCAAAAAGTATATCAAAGCTTAAATAAGTTTGCATTATTTAGTTTGCAGTAGAGCTTCTGGTTCTCTGAGGACTCTCCTGTCAAACTCATCTCTTTTCTTCTCTGTTTTTTCATACCCACTGAGCAGTAATGTGTTCTGCTTACAAAAGAAGCCTTGGAAGTCATGCAGACAGCGTACCACTCAGATGCCTCTCAAGTTTTTTTTGGTTGGATTTTTTTTTAAAGAAGCCATTATTTACTGAAACTTTTTAGCCCTGACATCATGAAAGAAGGAAGTCAAAAGGGTTCCTGCATTTCTAATGATTTTGCCTTTAAAGAAAAACAGAGCTACACACACACACGCACACACATACACACACTGAAAATTTATAAAACAGATGTGCTAAAAACAGACTGAAAAACTTTTATAAAATAAAGTGTTAAGAAAAGATATAATAAAGAATATAGAAAATACAGCAGCAACAAGATAAAGAAAATCCCAGTTGTCAGTGATAACATCCATTTTTAAGTTGATAGGATGCTAGGAGCATTCCTGCTAAAATCATAAATAAGGTGAAATGTCCACAATCTCTACTACTATTTAACAATGTATTTGGCCGGGTGTGATGGCTTACGCCTGTAATCCCAACACTTTGGAAGGCCGAGGTGGGCAGATCACAAGGTCAGGAATTCGAGACCAGCCTGACCAACATGGTGAAACCCCATCTCTACTAAAAATACAAAAATTAGCCGGGCGTGGTGGCGTGCACCTGTAATCCCAGCTACTCAGGAGGCTGAGGGAAGAGAATTGCTTGAACCCAGGAGGCGGAGGTTGTAGTGAGCTGAAATCACGCCACTGCACTCCAGCCTGGGCAACAGAGCAAGACCCTGTCTCAAAAAAAAAATGTATTTTAGGTGTTAGCTAATTAGACAAGAAAAACAATTAGAGGCCTGAGAATTGGAAATAAAAAGGTAAAATTCTTCCTGTTTGCAGATGAAATCCCAAGAGAATTATAGCTGTAACTGATACAAATACAGAAGAATTCAGAAATAGGAAGGATATAAAATTATCATTAAAGTAATATTCTTTAGGCCTCAGATCTTAAAGAACACTTCCATTTCAATAATAAAATGCAAATAAATCAATTTAGAAATAGTCAAAAGATCTGAATATGCATCTCTCCAAAGAAGAGGTACACAGAGCTAGTAAATGCATGAAAAGATGTTCCACATCAGTAGTCATTAGCAAAATGCAAATCAAAACCACAATGAAATACCACTTCACACCCACTTACGAAGCTAGAATAAAAAAGACAACAGTAACTGTTGGCAAGGACATGGAGAAATTAGATCCCTCAAATATTACCATGTGAAATGGTGCAATTGCTTTGTAAAATAGTTTGGGAGTTCCTCAAAATGATAAATCTCAAGTTACCATATGACTCAGCAGTTCTACTCCGAGGTTTTTACTTAAGGAATAAGAAACACAAATATATGTTTGCACGTACTTGCACAGGAATGTGCATAGCAGCATGATTCATGCAGCCAAAATGTGGAAACAACTCGAATGTCTATCTGCTGATGAATGGATAAACGAAATGTGATGTGTCTATCCAAACAATGAGATGTTATTCAACTGGAAAAAGAAACGAAGTGCCGATACATGCTACGGCATGGGTTAAGTGCAAAAACATTATGCCAAGTGAAAGGAGACAGCCAGCAAAGATCACATACCGTAGGTTCCAGAACGGGCAGATCTATAGAGACAGGAAGCGGATTCGTGCTTGCCTAGGGCTGGTAGAGTGGGGAGATACCGGTGATAAGCGGTGACTGCTTACTGGTGGGGTTTCTTTTGGGGGTGATGACAATGTTCTGGAATTAGATGGCAGGGATGGTTGCACAACTTTGTGAGTATACTAAAAACCACTGAATTGTACACTCTAAACAGACAAACTTGGCGGCATATGAATGATAGCTCAATCAAGTGATTAAGAAAGTGGCCGGGCGCGGTGGCTCATGCCTGTAATCCTAGCACTTTGGGAGGTCCAGGTGGGTGGATCACTTGAGGTTAGGAGTTCAAAACCAGCCTGGCCAACATGGTGAAACCAAATACAAAAATTAGCCGGGCGTGTTGGTGCATGCCTGTAGTCCCAGCTACTCAGGAGACTGAGGCACAAGAATCACTTGAACCCAGGAGGCAGTTTGCAGTGAGCTGAGATAGTGCCACAGCACTGCAGCCTGGGCCGCAGAGCAAGACTTCGTCTCAAAAAAAAAAAAAAAAAAAAAAATAGCATTCATGTTACAAACAATAACCAGTTAAAAGATGAGATAAAAGTATAAATTCCATTTACAGTAACAACAAAAATACTTGGAATAAGTTTACAGACAAATGTACAGAATGTGTATAAGAAAACAAACTCTTTAGAGAAATACATAGATTTTGATTATGCACTTTCCTAGTTTTCTCTACTACTTTTGTATATGTGCCTATAAATATATGAAGCCTCCATTTTGACTGGAAACAAAGCCTAGAGGATGTATACTTTTTTAAGATACAAAAAATGAAATGAAACCCCGTAACATTCCTGACAGTCTTACTTTTTACTATTTTCATTTTTTTAATTTTTGTATTAAATAGAGACAGGGTATTGCTATGATGCCCAGGTTGGTCTTAAACTCCTGGCCTCAAGTGATCCTCCTGCCTTGGCCTCCCAAAGTGCTGGGATTACAGGCATGAGCCACCATGCCCAAACCTTTTTTACTATTTTCTAATGAATCTGTTTTTATTTAAAAAATCATTATTCTAAGTATAATTGAACACAATAATTTCTAACTCTTTCTCAACAGTAGAAACCACAATGTTACAATTTACATTTCTAGTATCTTACTGTCATGCTTTTGGTTTGCTTGGGAAAACTAACTGGGGTCATTTTCTTTTCCAAGCAGAGGAAGAAATTCTATTAATACTTCGGGATCTGAAGTTATCTTTAAAATATTTGTAAAAAATCTTTTCTTGGCAGAGACTGAGCTGTCAACATGTGAATGTCTTTTTTTTGCAGTCTCACTGTTAGAAACCAGGAAGATCAGAGGCCCACAATAGCTTCCCACGAACTCAGAGCAGACCTTCCAACCTGGGAAGAAAGGTGAAATCGCACGTTTTTTTACCTCACTAAACTAACAGAAATACTAACCTTTCTTTTCTTTGCCTTGTATGTTTCAACAGAAACGCACACTTTCTCTACTTGCAATTTAGTAACATCCAATCATTATGTGGCCTCACATTCCTCCCCTGCAGAATTCCATTTAATTCATCGTGTGACAGGGAGAGAAATCAGTTCTATTATTAGTCTAATCCCTTTGCTAATTGCAAATACAAATAGATGCTTTCTAACAAAACATATTATTTTATTTTTATATAATATACTTTTAAAAATAAAAGTATGTTATATAATAAACGGTGGCCGGGCACGGTGGCTCACACCTGTAATCCCAGCACTTTGGAAGGTCGAAGTGTGTGGATCACCCGAGGTCAGGAGTTTGAGACCAGCCTGGCCAACATGGTGAAACCCCTTTTCATTAAAATATAAAAATTAGCGGGGCGTGGTAGCACACGCCTGTAATCCCAGCTGTTCAGAAGGCTGAGGCAGGAAGAATTGCTTGAACCCCGGAGACGGAGGTTGCAGTGAGCCAAGACTGCACCACTGCACCCCAGCCTAGGAGACAGAGCAAGACTCCATCTCAATAAATGAATAAATAAATAAATAAATAAATAAAATGAAAGGGAGAGGGAGAAAGAAAAAGCTATAGATGCTTGCCAAAAATTAAATGGTATATAAGTAAAGAAAGTGATCTAACCTCTAAGAGAGTAAACACTGTTAACACATTTCTTTTTTTTTTTTTTTTTTTGGAGATGGAATCTAGCTCTGTCGCCCAGGCTGGAGTGCAGTGGTGTGATCTTGACTCACTGCAACCTCTGCCTCCCGGGTTCAAGTGATTCTCATGCCTCAGCCTCCCAAGCAGCTGGGATTACAGGTACCCACCACCACACCTGGCTAATTTTTGTATTTTTAGTAGAGATGGGATTTCACCATGTTGGCCAGGCTGGTCTCGAACTCCTGACCTCAGGTGATCTGCCCGCCTCGGCCTCCCAAAGTGCTAGGATTACAAGCGTGAGCCACTGTGCCCAGCCTGTTAACACATTTCTTTAAAAAAATGACCTGGAAGATTTGAAAACAAACAAAATAGAAGTTTTAAAAATGAAATATTATTGTTCAAATTGTTTTAAAATTGATGATTGAAATAAAAGATTAGATACAGCTAAATAAATAGTGAACCTGAAGGTATCCAAAAAGACCCATATAACAAGGAGATTGAAATACAGTTTGAGTATCCCTTATTCAAAATGCTTGGAACTAGAAATGTTTCAGATTTCAGATTTTTTCAGATTTCAGAATATTTGCATTATACTTACCAGTGGCTCACACCTGTAATCCCAGCACTTTGGGAAGCCAAGGTGGGTGGATCACCCGAGGTCAGGAGTTCCAGACCAGCCTGGCCAACATGGTGAAATCCCATCTCTACTAAAAATACAAAAAAGTAGCCGGGTGTGGTAGTGAGCACCTGTAATCCCAGCTCCTTGGGAGGCTGAGGCAGGAGAATCGCTTGAACCTGGGAGGCGGAGGTTGCAGTGAGTCGAGATCATGCCATTGCACTCCAGCCTGGGCTACAGAGAGAGACTCTGTCTTAAAAAAATAAAATAAATAAATAAATAAAAACTAAAGACTACATTTTTCAGGGTTACATACATACATTTAAAACTATGGAAACAAAATAAAAGAGATATTAAGGATCGTTATTAAGCTATGTTTTCTGATCTCAATACAATTATGACAGAAGTAAGAATTAACTCAAAGGGGTAACCCCAAAGTCAAGTATAGCAGTTCCCTAGGGGACGAAGCTGGGAGACAGTAGCAAGTAGAAGTAGCACCAAAATAAATGCAACATTGTCAGTGCTGTTCTGGTTCTTAAGGAAAATAGCCCATTCATAAGTGTTCATTTACACTGGAGACGCGGAAAGGTGGATGGGAGGGTGGGAGGTAGGTAAGGGATGAGAAATTACCTGATGATTACAATGCACACTATCCCATTGATGGCTACGCTAAAAACACAGGCTTCAACACTGTGCAGTGTATCCATGTAACAATGTATCCATGCACTTGCACCCCCAATTATATTTTTTAAATGTTTGTAATTTTTTTAAAAAAGTGAGTCAGATGCAGTGGCTCACACCTGTAATCCCAGCACTCTGGGAGGCCAAGGTGGGTGGATCGCTTAAGCCTAAGAGTTTGAGACCAGCCTAGGCAACATAGTAAGACCTGACTCCACAAAGAATACAAAAAATTAGCTGGGCATGGTGGCACCTGCCTGTAGTCCCTGCTACTTGGGAGGCCAAGGAGAGAGAATCATATGAGCATAGTAAGCCGAGGCTGCAGTAAGCTGTGATCACCCCACTGCACTCCAGCCTTGGCAACAAAGCGAGACTCTCAAAAAAAAAAAAAAAAAAAAAAAGTGTTCATTTTGTTGTCACCTTTGGACAGTACAGCGGTGGCATTTATAACTTGCATTTATATTACATATATTCTCTTTCTCAAATATTACATAATTTTAAAATACATTAAGCACACACTTGCTCTGTTGTTCTAGAGGTTTAATGTTGTCAAACCTGACTTAGTTCTGTTGTAGTACAGAACTCATCACAGGTGATTAGGAAGTTTTGGGTCAGATGGTTGTAGGATTTTTCTTTACATTTATAGTTTTTAAAATATTGCAAGATGTGCCCAGTTGTAAACAAGCATGTTCTTAGCAGTTATTATAGCAACTTGGTTTGCAAGCCTTTTGGTATGCAATCCAGCAAACAATGTGAAAGTATCATATTCATGTGTTTTTCCCAAAGGCTTGAAGAAAGGAGAACAGCTCTTCTCCTTCCTAAAAGGGCCTAAATGCATATATTTCTCATTCTTGGAGGAGGAAAAGATACATTTCTAATGATGAAATTCCAATTAACTACCACTAACAGTTCCCCTATGCCCCTTCTCTTTTGGTCTCCACGAAGCCCTGCTCCTACTCTGGAAGAAGTCAATGCCTGGGCTCAGTCATTCGACAAATTAATGGTCACTCCAGCAGGAAGGAATGCATTCCGTGAATTCCTCCGAACAGAATTCAGTGAAGAAAATATGCTCTTCTGGATGGCCTGTGAGGAACTGAAAAAGGAAGCTAATAAAAACATTATTGAAGAGAAAGCAAGGATAATCTATGAAGACTACATTTCTATACTTTCTCCTAAGGAGGTATGTGACCACGAAATGCCTTCTCCCAAGGCTGATGGTAAAAGTATTAACTTGGTGCAAAAGCAACTGCCACAGGCCGGGCACGTTGGGTCACGCCTGTAATCCCAGCACTTTGGGAGGCTGAGGCGGGCAGATCACCTGAGGTCAGGAGTTGGAGACCAGCCTGACCAACATGGTGAAACCCCGTCTCTACCAAAAATACAAAAATTAGCCTGGTGTGGTCACGGGTGCCTGTAATCCCAGCTGCTTGGGAGGCTGAGGCAGGAGAATCACTTGAACCTAGGAGGCAGAGGTTGCAATAAGCTGAGATTGCGCCACTGCACTCCAGCCTGGGTGACAAGAGCGAAACTCCATCTCAAAAAACTAAACAAAAGTAATCATCTTTTTTTTCTTTTTTTCTTTTTTGAGACAGAGTCTCACTCTGTCGCCCGGGCTGGAGTGCAATGCTACGACCTTGGCTCAGTGCAACCTCTGCCTCCCGGGTTCAAGTGATTCTTCTGCCTCAGCCTCCAGAGTAGTTGGATTATAGGTACGCACCACCACGCCTGGCTAATTTTTGTATTTTTAGTAGAGACAGGGTTTCACCATGTTGGCCAGAATGGTCTTGATCTCTTGACCTCATGATCCACCCACCTTGGCCTCCCAAAGTGCTGGGATTACAGGCATAAGCCACTGTGCCTGGCCTCGCCATTACTTTTAACTTTTTCCAGAAAAATGCACAAAAGTTTTCACAGATTTCAGAGGACACTTGGAGCCCTTCTGCAGGTCCACAGTCAAAGGGATCTGCATACCGTGAATGCGGGTGCAGCTGTTTTCTACATTTTGCAGTTGCTGTTCTGGGTCAAGCTGAACATGACCAAACAGCTGCACCCTCATTCACAGCATTCAGATCCCTTTGACTGTGGACCTGCAGAGGGGCTGCAAGTGTCCTCTGAAATCTGTGAAAACTTTTGTGCATTTTTCTGGAAAAAGTATCCCCTGGAGTCTGCATTTGATGGTGAACACTGTTTACAAACATTACACCCTAAGAAGTTCCTTTAAATAAAATTATCTTGTTATTCTGAGAAAAATATTGTCTTTAGGTATCTTGATGTTACAGGGCAGCAGCATCACAGATGTGATACTGATGCGGAAAAGGTTTTCCCCAGGCTGGCCTTTTCACATTCAAGAAATTATCAGTTGAATGAGATTGGGCAAGTTTCCACCTGTCAGAGTTTCAGTTACTTCAGATCTAAAATGTAGGAGGTCAGGCCTGGCACAGTGGCTCACTTCTGTAATCCCAGCACTTTGGGAGGCCGAAGCAGATGGATCACCTGAGGTCAGGAGTTCGAGACCAGCCTGGCCAAACACGGTGAAACCCCTTCTCTACTAAAAATACAAAAACTTAGCCGGGTGTGGTGGCGTTCACCTGTAATCCCAGCTACTCAGGAGGCTGAGGCAGGAGAATCGCTTCAACCTGGGAGACGGAGGTTGCAGTGAGTAGAGATTGCGTCATTGCACTCCAGCCTGGGCAACAGGAGCAAAACTCCACCTCAAAAAAATAATAATAATAAAATTTAGGAGGTCAGATTGTTCTCACAATTGGGTGCCCTGCAGCTCTAATTATAAAACTATTGGTTATTTCCTACTATGTGCTGACAGGAATGTCAGGTTGAAGAAGCAGGGCCTCTCCTGTCATGGAGCTCCTGGAGATGTGGGCAGACAGACCAGGACCCCTGGCCACACGCTCAGCACTCACTGGGGCTTGGGGGTGAGCCATCCACAAACGGGTGGGTGAGAATGAGAAAAATACTCAAGGAGGCTACAGATGGACCAAGGATAGTGAAAAGGAAATTTCCACAAACACAGCAGGATGGCGACATCCCAGGAGACAGGCCCAGGCAAGCCCAGGAGAAGAGCATGAAGTTGTGCGATCACTGCAAGTGTACATAGATTGTTGTGCCGGAAGGGGAGGGTGCTTACCAAACTATTAGGGCTGGGGGCAGGCAGCGGGAGGAGACTTAAGAGATAAGGGGTCAGAGAGCATGGAGAGGTTTTGGCATCATGCCAAAGTGTCCGGATTTTTATCTTGGGAAGCCCTTGGATTTTAGCCCATTTGTATCATCGAATTTTGATTTTTGAAAGACCAATAGGGCTGCAGAATGGATTTGGAGAAGATGAGGGGCAGAAGACTTTAGAAAACTAATTCAGGAGCCCAAAGGGACGTGGCAAGGGGCTAGCTAGGCCAGCCAAAGACGCTAGAGAGGAAGGGTTGGATTTGAGGCAAATCCACCGTCTCAAATGACTCCCATATGCCTGGTGTAGGCAGACCAGGTGGTGGGGTCGTTGGCTTACTTAATTTTGCGTCGTTACATTTTGCTTTCTTAAGTTCATGTTGTTAAATTGGTAATATTCAGTTGACATGTTTGAATACTGAGTCCAGAAAGTTATTTTCATTTTGGGCTAATAAAGAGCAAGATAATTTTTGTTCTTTAATTTATGGCTTCCATATATTTTTATTTTGTCATGATTTTTTTTCAAGGCAAAGTTTTTCATCAGTCTTTTAAAGTATTATACAACCAAAACACAGGCCGGGCACGGTGGCTCACGCCTGTAATCCCAGCACTATGGGAGGCCGAGGCAGGTAGATCACCTTGTCTAGGAAGAGCCAAACATCAGAGCAATCAACATCTACAGGCTTAGTGAAATCCAAGCACTTCATCATTAAATCACCAAAAACATAAGACACTACCATCATCATCATACCCACTTCAGGGGAGGAGCCCACTAGAACAGTTTACCTTGCCTGAGGCCCCACAACAATGCAGTGACAGGGTTGGTTTTGTCTGTCTGTTTGTTTTGAGATGGAGTCTTGCTCTGTTGCCCAGGCTGGAGTGCAGTGGCGCGGTCTCAGCTCACTGCAACCTCCGCCTCCCAGGTTCAAGCGATTCTCCTGCCTCAGCCTCCTGAGTAGCTGGGATTACGGGCACCTGCCACCATGCCCAGCTAATATTTTTTATTTTTCGTAGAGAGAAGGGGTTTTGCCATGTTGGCAAGGCTGGTTTCGAACTCCACAGCGCTGGGATTACAGGTGTGAGCCACCATACCTGGCCAGGGCTGGAATTTAAACACAGGCATCGTCTGCCCTCAGGCCCTGTGATTGGAACCTTCCAGGGTTTTGAGTCAACTTCCTACTTCACCCCTGTGCCCAACCCTCTGGGCAGGCCAGCACTCATCCCCAGAGCCCTGCCACTGTGGGCCAGCAGGGGAAGCCTGGGCCTCCACGCATCAGCCCCCATGTTACAAGGAAATGAGCAAGGGGCAGTCTGTGCTGCCTGTTTTCTTCAAAGCAGCAGTGTGAGCCCCGCCAGCATCACTTAGAACTTGTGGGAAGTGACAAGCGATCAGGGGCCCCTGCACCTACTGAGTCTGGGGTGGGGCCCAGCAACCGCTCTCACAAGCCCTCTGGAGCCTGCTGATGCCACCGACATTTGAGAACCGCGTTGATTATGCTTTTGGTTTCTCTTTTGGCAGTTTGGATTTTTTGGATTATCTCGTTTGGTTTGGGATATTTAAAACACAACAAGGCTGGGCGCAGTGGCTCATACCTGTAATCCCAGCACTTAGGGAGGCCGAGGCGGGCAGATCACCTGAGGTCAAGAGTTCGAGATCAGCCAACACAGAGAAACCCCATGGTTAGCCAGGTGAGGTGGTGGGTGCCTGTAATCCCAGCTACTCGGGAGGCTGAGGTAGGAGAATTGCTTGAACCTGGGAGGCGGAGGCTGCAGTGAGCTGAGATTGCGCCACTGCACTCCAGCCTGGGCGACAGAGTAAGACTGTCTCAAAACAAAACAAACCACACACACACAAAAAAAACAACAAAAACAACAACAAAAAAACCCCCACAAGCTGTAGGAGTTTGGGATAGAGATACAACTAAAGTCTCTAATACAGCTCCTGCTCGTTTCTGTCGACAGGTGAGCTTAGACTCCCGGGTGAGAGAAGTCATCAACAGAAACATGGTGGAGCCATCCCAACACATATTCGATGATGCTCAACTTCAGATTTACACCCTGATGCACAGAGACTCATATCCTCGATTCATGAACTCTGCTGTCTATAAGGACTTGCTTCAGTCCTTATCGGAGAAATCCATTGAAGCATAGGATTTTTCAAATATATTTATTATTAATAAAATAATAAAAGAACTCATGGGCTTCATCTAGCACAGGGAATTTAGAGGTTGTAGCATCTTCTGCTGGGGTAATACTCAGGCTCTTCTAATAAAAGATGATTCCTTCAAGAGACTGCTATATATTCACAATGTAAATTGCAGCCACCTTTAGTGATACTTTTGGGGGAAAAAAAAGGGATACGGCTGTTGTAGAAAGATAGCGTATTTGCATTTACAGTAACAGTAGCATGTTGTCAGTGGCGAAGGCTACACAGAAGGCTCCTTGCTGCCCGGAGCAGGTACATCCGCCAGAGCAAAGGGAACCACTTTTGTTTTGCATGAATTTGGTAATTGATTACTCTCTCCCCAAAGAAAAGACATTCAGGTGTTTCTCAAAGACCTCTTCCATCCATCAAGCTCGGTTTGAATACTTCACTTACCAGTGCCATTACAGGACCCAAATTCACAGTTCATAAAGATGTGACCACTACATGTAAAAATAGCATTCCACTTGATCTTACAGTAGGTATGTATGTATGGAGATACATATGTGTGTGTGGATCTCTACATGGTTAATGTAAAGCACTGTGCTCTGAAGTGGATCAGTCTCAAGTGTCTGGTAACAGAAGCAGTGCTTAGAAAATTCTTTTGTTGAAAACAGTTACTGTTATTTTATTATCAGAATTTGCCAACCTAAAGAATGAATTTTAAAATTCATAACTTGGTCATGTTCACAACAAAACTGTCAAATAAGCATATTTCCATTTTTATTACTGAAAGAAACATGGGCATTTTCATTCTTTAAAGAAATAAAGCACAAGAATTTTACCTCAATCTTTATTTTTCCATATGTACATATTTGGGAAACAGAAGATTAAGAAAGTAGGGATATGTGCAGCGTATCTTTTAGCTCCCAGACTACGATTCTGTCCTTAGAGCCCACTATTTTCATCATAGGTAAAAAGAATAACTTCTCACAGGTAAAAAGAACTTCATAACTTACAGGTAAAAATTCCGGTTGGTAGACCTAGACCGTTCTGAAGAAACCCATCTCTACATGGAACAGGAAACACACTCAAAATCCAGGACGCTCTGAGGAGTGGGAAAGACGCTACTTTGCAGGAGGCGGCACCGTGCTCCCGGCCCTCGAGGGGGATGGCTTTCCTCTGGGTCCTTCTCCCTCCCTGGCCTCTCCATAGCCTGCCTGTATCTTCATGACTCCACTCAGTCCCCAAATCCAAGCCCCTCTCCTTCATTCTCAGGAAACCATTTTACCTCCTACTCTACTATGCAAATTGTGTCCCTAAGCCCCTCAACTTCCCATGCAACCTATAAACACATACAGATCAGTGTCTATTCTCATCTCCCTCAGTCCAGTCCCAGAGAACCATGTGCTCTCTCCTTTTCGAGGTGTCAATCCCTTACATGTGCTTCTAAGTTTTCCAATCTCATTTCTTACTAAAGAAAAAGGGGCCGGGCGCGGTGGCTCAAGCCTGTAATCCCAGCACTTTGGGAGGCCGAGACGGGTGGATCACGAGGTCAGGAGATCGAGACCATCCTGGCTAACACAGTGAAACCCCGTCTCTACTAAAAAATACAAAAAAACTAGCCGGGCGAGGTGGCGGGCGCCTGTAGTCCCAGCTACTCGGGAGGCTGAGGCAGGAGAATGGCCTGAACCCGGGAGGCGGAGCTTGCAGTGAGCTGAGATCCGGCCACTGCACTCCAGCAAGGGGGACAGAGTGAGACTCCGTCTCAAAAAAAAAAAAAAAAAAAGAAAAGAAAAAGGATGTAATTGTGAATAAGACATAAGCCCTGCCCTCTAGTAGTTTACATTCAGTAAAAGCAAACAGACATGTCAGCAGCAACTCTGATATAGTAAGAACCACAGCTAGCGCTGCAGGAGTCATGAAGGGTTACAGAAAGATTCTGGTGGAGATGGCACCAAAGTCAAAATCCAGAGAACAAGAAGAACGTGGATGTGTTGGAGGCAGGGAGGGAACTGGATGCGACGGTATTCACAACTGAGCGACCCCAAAGGAATCGACATGCTGAGAACGAGGGAAGACACACATAAAAGGACATGTTGGAATCAGTTGGATGGAGGAATCTGGGTGGGTGAGTCTAGGCTGGCATATTGATTTTGGGGTTTTTCAGCACACAGGCAAGTAAGATTGCCTGGAGAATTATGCATGAAAAGATAGCTGAGGGTAAATCATTGCAAGGATAGACAGAACTGAGAGCCCCAAAGGAGATTCAGGATTCGTCTCGTCAATACAGGTAAGAAGCAAGTCAGGGAATATGGAAACATGGCAGCAAATGCATGAGAGTGTCTTGAGGGGCAGTGGTGAACAGTGGTAAATGAAGACTCTTACATAGAGCTTTGTTCCAGCAATTTCTCCCCACCCTCCTGTATCACTGAGTTCACCTTGGCTTTTTCCCACACCGTAAGCACGCTTGATTTCCCGTTAAAAACAAACCTGTGTTCCACTGTAACGGCTGCCTCTTGTCGCCCCCTTTCTCATCAGACCTTTCACAATAGCCCACACTTGCTGTCTCCATTTCCTCATCTCCCCATTCTCACCTTGAGCTGCTCCAGTGCCCTCAACTGCCCAAGGAGGCCTCTCCCCGCCAAGTCTACAGCGCAGTTTTCCCAGCCTGCTCAGTGGGCTGCTCAGCTCCTGAGATCATGGATGACTCCTTCCTTGAAACAGTACTTCCCTCAGCTTCTGAGGTGCTCTCCCAGTTCTCCATATTCTCTCTCTTCTTCGTTTCCTTCCCAGGCAGAAGAGCACAGCAGCTAAGGGCTTGGGTTCTGGAATCAGATTCTCAGACTCCCCTACTGACCATGTGGCAGTGGGAACTCAGGCTTTCTGGGTCTGCTTCCTCATCAGTGAAATTGAGGATAATAATGGTGCTAATTTCTGGTGTTGCTGAGGATTAAAGCCACTCCATGTACAATACAATGAGCACTTGCTACACATTAGTCACTGCTGTTATTACCGGGCCATTAAATGTGGTGGCCCCTAAGGCATGGACTTGGGTTTCCTTTTCTTGCCAATCTGTATGTTCTCCCTTGGTCCTCATATTCCCTTGTTTAAAATACCTACCAACCTACTGACGGCTACCAAACTGGGATCCAGTCAAGACTTTCTCCTGGACTTGAGAATCAGCCCCCAGCTGGCCATCTCCACTGGTGTATCCCACAGAGGGTGAAACACACCAGCGCTTGGTTGTGACTCATGACCCCACTGCCTCCACACCCCAAGCCTGGCCCTGCCTGCAGCCCAGTGACCCAGCCAGTCACCTAAGTTCTTATCCAGTGGTAACTGTGACTCTTCCCTCCTTTTCTCTTCCCACACATAATCACCCAGCCTTGCCAAATTTTACCTCCTATTTCTTACCTGTCTCTTTCTTTCTTCTGACCCCCATCATCTCTTATCTGCATCATTGCCAAAAGAGCTTCCCGGTCTCCTGCTTCTAGTCTCAGTCCATTCAAATCCATCTTTCAAATGCCTACAGGGTGGTCATTCTCACATAAATTTCTGTTTGTCACCATGCTTCCACTCCTTAACATCTTTCAGTAGTTCCTGATTGCCTGGAGTCAAATACCGAGTTCTTGGCCCAGCATAATAAGCAAGGCTCTCTGCAGTCAGGCTACTGCCTCCCTAGCTAGCCTCATTTCTGTTTTAGACTCTACAACATAGAAGTGTAGAAAAGGTGCATATGCCACTCAGACCTTCATGACTGTTCCTGAAAACTTGGTTTCTGCTGTCCCTTACCTGCTCCCTCTAAAGTTCCACTCTACCCAGCGAACTCCTATCATTTCTGTAAGATTTACCTCCTCCAAGAAACCTGACCTCCTAAGTCATACCT
This sequence comes from Macaca fascicularis, assembly GCF_037993035.2. Classification (NCBI taxonomy): domain Eukaryota; kingdom Metazoa; phylum Chordata; class Mammalia; order Primates; family Cercopithecidae; genus Macaca; species Macaca fascicularis. The sequence continues at coordinate 63,939,733 of NC_088382.1, forward strand.
ACATCCTGTGTTTGGGGGCCGTTTTTCAATGTTGCAGGAATATTCTGCACAATATTTATCATCTAAGTCATTATAAGTTGAGATTCTCATCTCAAAAAAAAAGCGATATATATATATGGGGGGTGTATGTGTGTGTATACAATGAAATATTAGCCATAAAAATAAGGAAATCCTGCCATATGTGACAGAATGGATGAATCAGGATAATGGACAAATCTTGAAGACATTGTGCTAAGTGAAAGAAAGACAAATACTGCATAAAATAGTTAAACTCATAGAAGCAGAGAGTAGAATGGTGGTTGCCAGGGGCTGGCGAGGGGGGAAGTAGGGAGCTGCTGTTCAATGGGTATAAAGTTTCAGTTATGTAAGGTAAGTGCTAGAGATCTGCTGTACAACATCGTGCTTATAAATATAAAAATTTGTTAAGTGGGTAGATCTCATGTTACCTGTTCTTAATAAAAAAATTGAAAAAGATGGACAGATCAGCAAAATATTAAGATAAGTCAGCCTGATATTAACCCATAACCTTAACACTCCCCCAGATCTCTTTTGCTTCTGCAGGTTAACTGGAAATCTTAGCAGTATTCTCATAGCTTTTGATGTTTTGTATCAGCTCTTTTATTTAACTCAAATATTCACCCAAAATAATTTAAGATTTTTTTTCACTTGCTTGTGACAGCAACCTGTTTCAAACTAGCTTAAACACAAAGGAAAATGTTTTCCCTTCATAAACAGGAAGTCTACAGTAGTTCTAGCTTCCACATGGCTGGATCCAGACCTCTGATATTATCAGGACTCTCTCCATCTCTCAGCTCCCCTCAGCTTCATCATACACAAAGGATCTCTGCGTGTAGTAGGCAAAAAGCTGCAGGGAGCCCCAAACGCAGCTCAAGCTGACTTAGCTGTCACTGTTCATACGGGAATCTCAAGGACGGTCATGGGGTAGGGGGGACACTGTGAATGAGACCCGCCGGAGTCATGTAGAGAGGAGAAGGGGTGAAATTGCCCCTAAATAAATTAGGAAAGTATTTGGGAACTAATGCTGAGTTCATTAATGAGTTCAGTAATGCTGAGACAGAAGCTATAGCTATCACAGTCCAAACTCCAGTGCTCTCAGTTTGTGCTTTTTTAATATCTGCTATACTTTCACATTGGCATTATCACACAAATAACGTTTATTTCAAAGTAGTTCAGTCATCCAAGTATAAAAACACTTGGACCAATTTAACCAGACTGTATGGGATAGCACATACGAAATGTGTCTCTTTGAAATCATGGCCATTAAGGGGAAAAATAAAAATAAGCTATCTTTATATAGCATCCAGGGAGAGGAATCAGAACAAGGTAAGTCACCTGAGATAGCTCCTTGTGCTTTCAATTTCCATCCTCCAGCTAGATAAACAAGTACAAGAGTACAGGACAAACAAGTACAAGAGTACACTGAAACTGTTGCATCACTTTGCAGAAATAAAGCACCAAAAGGGATCTCCCAATACTCTTAACTCCTTACATTCCTTATTTTAAAGTTGGAGTCTAGGCCGGGCGTGGTGGCTCAGGCCTGTAATCCCAGCACTTGGGTAGGCTGAGGCGGGTGGATCACCTGAGGTTGGGAGTTCGAGACCAGCCTGTCCAACATGGAGAAACCCCGTCTCTACTAAAAATACAAAATTAGCTGGGCGTGGAGGCACATGCCTGTAATCCCAACTACTCGGGAGGCTGAGGCAGGAGAACTACTTGAACCTGGGAGGTGGAGGTTGTAGTGAGCCGAGATCACGCCACTGCACTCCAGCCTGGGCAACAAGAGCAAAACTCCATCTCAAAAAAATAAAAAAATAAAAATAAAAATAAAGTTGGAATCTAAAACATGACCAACCAGTAGTTATCCACTCTCCTCTGCAGGTCCCCAACCCATTTTTTTTTCTTTATATCTTAGCTCTTGAACAGTCAAGAACATCATGTAACACACTGACAAAGACATATCCAAGAAAAACTATTTCATGAGCACCTACTATATGATAGGCATTCTTCTGGATGCTAGAGACACAGCAGTGAACATATTTCCCACAAGAATTTAACTCTACCTCTACTAAGTAATAGCTATTGATTATCGAATATAGCCATGATTATAAGCTGTTTTTTCCACTTTCCATATTGTGCAGACTATTCCTGCAACACTGAAAAACGGCCCCCAAACACAGGATGTAGGTATGACTTAGGAGGTCAGGTTACTTGGAGGAGGTAAATCTTACAGAAATGATAGGAGTTCGCTGGGTAGAGTGGAACTTTAGAGGGAGCAGGTAAGGGACAGCAGAAACCAAGTTTTCAGGAACAGTCATGAAGGTCTGAGTGGCATATGCATCTTTTCTACATATCTATGTTGTAGAGTCTAAAACAGAGTGAAATAGTAATACTTCACTATTACTTTTTATTGACTTCAACTTAAACATTGTTCAACATAATTCTTCCATTACTTCCGAGGAATTTGTAACTCTGTGAAACTCTGTAACTCTGTAACTCTGTCCTATTTCCCGTGAAGTAGTATCCTTAAGGTTGGTCCTTTGTTTTTCATATGTGACTTTTTTTGAGACAGAGTTTTGCTCTTGTTGCTCACGCTGGAGTGCACTGGTACTATATTGGCTCACTGCAACCTCCGCCTCCCAGATTCAAGCAATTCTCCTGCCTCAGCCTCCCAAGTAGCTGGGATTACAGGCATGCGCCACCATGCCCAGCTAATTTTGTATTTTTAGTAGAGACGGGGTTTCACCATGTTGGTCAGGCTGGTCTTAAACTCCTGACCTAAGGTGATCCACCTACCTCGGCCTCCTAAAGTGTTGGGATTACAGGCGTGAGTCACCGTGCCCGGCCTCATATGTGGCTTTCACTAGTAATTCAGTGATTATCCCCATCATATTTCCCAGTGGGATATACAATTCCTTTCGAAAGGTTAATTTTCTACAACTAAATACAACTAAATGGGCACTAAATGGGAGGATCACTTGAGCCCAGGAGGTGGAGGTTGCAGTGAGCAGATTGTGCCACTGCACTTGTCAGGGTGAATAAGTGAGACCCTGTCTCCAAAAAATAACAGAGAAAAAAGAAATAAAGTCAATTCAAATCCACAAATTACAATTTGACCCACAAGGACCACTATGTAGCTATAAAAATTCAAAGTACAGCCTGTTATTTCTTTTGCTGTCTTATTAATACTTAAAATATTTGCCATTTGTAAGATTATATATAGGTTTAGATGACTGGGTGAATATAAATATTTCTGAATTTTTGCCACGGCTTAGCAAAATTTATAAACCCAATGCTCGTCATCACCCAGGTAAGCTAGAAAACCAAGATTGTTATTTTCTGCTTTCCCCAGGAGGGTTCTTCATTATTTGCCACTATATTTGTCTAATTCCTTTGCATGTTCATTTAACACTGTTACTTTGCCCTGTAAGTAAATATCACAAAACAATTACCCTTAATATTTACTTCCAATTACTTTACAAATGTCTAGTATTAGGCTGGGCATGGTGGCTCATGCCTGTAATCCCAGCACTTTGGGAGGCCGAGGGGGGTGGATCACCTGAGGTCAGGAGTTCGAGACCAGCCTGACCAACATGGTGAAACCCCGTTTCTACTAAAAAATGCAAAAATTAGCTGGGCATGGTGGTGGGCGCCTGTAATCCTAGCTACTTGGGAGGCTGAGGCAGGAGAATAGCTTAAACCTGGGAGGCATAGGTTGCAGTGAGCTGAGATTGCACCACTGCACTCCAGCCTGGGCGACAGAGCAAGACTCCGTCTCAAAAAAATAAGTAAATAAAATAAACTCCAGTATTTTCCAATAGCAAAACTCACTATTTGGTCTCTCACATTAAATTAAATATACACATGGGACGTGCTCACATATTTACTCAGAACCTGCCATTCCATCCATCACCAGAGGTCCAGGAAAAGATAAGAAAGACGATATGCTCTGTAGTGCTGCTGAATACTAGTTTTTACTGAAGACCAGGCTTCACTTAATTAAAACTGTACTTTAGAAATACCTTAGTAGTTGAAGGGAGAGCGGGTATGTGGTTAAACAAAAGGTAAAGCAAGCTTCAATGTCTAAATAAAATGACAAAATGTGATACATGTTTAACAACAAAAAAACTTTATTGAATTACAAATTTTAAAATGGATCACTTAATTTAAAAGTGAGATTATTTTATTCTGAAACTCATTATTTCAAAAATGTACTTTATTTTTGAAATAAAACAAAATCTTCAACTATGAACTGACAAAATAGAGGTTGAGTTGGTACCGGTGGGCCAATTCTTAACTAGGACATTTAAAAATGCTGCTTTCTGTATTACAACAAAATGATATGCAATAAGAAATTGGAAAAAGGGAGCAAAGGAGAGTGCAAAGCATGTACTGAGGTCTTTCTATGCGTGCCTGACAGAATGCAGATTCAGCATAAAATGTAGACTTTGCAACAGTGGCCTTTAAAGTATGCTAGAGCAAGTATACCCTAGGGAACCTATGTGAAAACAATTTTTGTCTTACTCCAAACGAAAAAATGGTACACACTTTAACAAAAAGTAAAACTTAATTGTAAGATCTGTACTGTAAAGCTACTTGCTATAGCCTATATATTCAGTTTGTTCAACAATCTCACTCATTGACAGAAAAAGTCAGCAAATAAGACATGGGACAAAAATATTTTCTATCAATCTCCACATGAAAAGACCACAGCTTTAATGATTTATACAATCCTTAAGATTAATCCTTGGTCAGTATAGATTTCCGAATCAAAATCTAGTCATGAACTGTTTACAATAGCTATACTACACTAAGATGTTAAACATTTTCTTTCCAGTATGTCTTCCTAAGAGGGGAAAAAAATAGTGGGAAGTTTTCATCTTTGCCTATGAGGGGATTTATGAAAAGCCTTCTAAACTATAACAGTGTTCTTCTGCAAAACTAAAACACATTATAAAGTCAAACAGGTAAATTAATAGGAAAACCAAACTGATCTCAATAAAGTCTTGTTTCCAAAATCTATTAAGAACAAGTAATATACATGTACAAGAAATTACAAGAAATGATGATCACGGTTAGTTACAGATGCAAAATAATATCTAATATTCCAAGCTTGTGAACATAATAATTAAAATCAAATTCATAAGCTACCTCAAAATTATGTACACTTTAGATAAGCTGGTCAAGTATTATTTGAATACACACCATATTTGGTAAACCTAAAATTATATTACCTTTTCTCCTCCTTTAATATTTGCAGCTACATGCCAATATGAAAAAAAAAGTATTTTCATTTATGTATTAATAACAGAGAATAACAGAATTTCTACTGTGTATGTTTCACAGTGTAAAAGAAAAAAGTTAACATATATTTTCCTTTAAGAAAGAAAAAATATTGCCAAAAATTTAAGTGATATCAACTTACTTATAAAAACGGAAAAAATATGTTTTGAAACAGATACCATATAATTATTATATGGTCTCCCTACTGATCTGTAACTACAGAAGGCATTTAAAGGACGGGATGTTAGGTCAAAAACAAAGTCTAACCCAAGTTGCTTTAAAAATCTGATTTGCAGGAAAACTAGTTGCTTGGCCTAGTTTAAAGCTAATTACAAAATCCGTTTTCTTAATGGTCCAGATATTTTGCCAATTCTTCCAACTCAACAGAACTGTCAAAAAAGAAAAAATATTTTGTGAGACCTTTAAATACCAAATCAGGTTCATTCCCCATTTAATACAGCATACACTTGACCCTGCTTTTAAAAAGGATGCATTTTTGAAAAAGATGCTGTATTTTTCACACATAATAATCACCTATCTTAAGTGCCTGACTTTCCCAGCTTAGAACTACTAGGAACATATAACTAAAGAACTTGTATAAAACAATTTCAGCATTTTTATTAAATGCCTCCTTATGTTTTTAAGGTTAAAAAAAAAAATTCCAGCCGGGCGCGGTGGCTCAAGCCTGTAATCCCAGCACTTTGGGAGGCCGAGACGGGCGGATCACGAGGTCAGGAGATCGAGACCATCCTGGCTAACGTGATGAAACCCCGTCTCTACTAAAAATACAAAAAACTAGCCAGGCGAGGTGGTGGGCGCCTGTAGTCCCAGCTACTCGGGAGGCTGAGGCAGGAGAATGGCGTGAACCCGGGAGGCGGAGCTTGCAGTGAGCTGAGATCCGGCCACTGCACTTCAGCCTGGGCGACAGAGCAAGACTCCGTCTCAAAAAAAAAAAAAAAAAAAATTCCAAACTTGAACTTCTAAAATATGCCACCCTAGGCTTCAGCTTTCTATCCTAAATTGAACTTTCTTAAATTCAATTAAGTACTATGTCAAAACTTGTGTCACAAACTGCATGTATTCAAAACAAACTGCATTGCACACCTCATCACCATAATAAAAATGATCCATCAGCCAGGCACGGTGGCTCACACCTGTAATCCCAGCACTTTGGGAGGCCGAGGTGGGCAGATCATGAGGTCAGGAGATCAAGACCATCCTGGCCAACATGGTGAAACCCTGTCTCTACTAAAACACAAAAAATTAGCCAGGCATGGTGGCGTGCACCTGTAGTCCCAGCTATTCGGGAGGCTGAGGCAGGGGAATCTCTTGAACCCGGGAGGTGGAGGTTGCAGTGAGCTGAGATCACGCCACTGCACTCTAGCCTGGAAAAAGAACAAGACTCTGTCTCAAAAAAAAAAAAAAAAAAAAGATCCATCATGCAAAACAAATCCAAGAGAACAGGCCAAATTTGCTCAACAGGATTGAAAAAGGTGAATGTCCCTCTCCTAGACCAATGACAACTTCTGCAACCTGAGATGGGTAGGAAATACTGTTTCAAACCATGAAGACACTTTCAATAGCAGTAATCTTTCCAGCTCAGAACTAAATCTTTGTACGTAATAAGGGTACTGGCCGGGCATGGTGGCTCACGCCTGTAATCCCAGCACTTTAGGAGGCCAAGGCAGGCAGATCACCTGAGGTCAGGAGTTCAAGAGCAGCCTGGCCAACATGGCGAAACTCTGTCTCTACCAAAAATACAAAAATTAGCTCAGCGTGGTGGCACGTTCCTGTGATCCCAGCTACTTGGGAGGCTGAGGCAGGAGAATCGCTTGAACCTGGGAGGTGAAGGAATGAGTGAGCTGAGATAGCGCCACTGCACTCCAGCCTGGGCAACAGAGTGAGGCTCTATCTCAAAAAAATTAATGAATAAATAAAATAGGTACTGGCCCCAACCCCTTAAAGTGGAGTTGAAGAAGCCAAATGGATATCCTCAATATGGTTTGGGACTCTGGCCCAAAGGGCTTCTAGTTCACTTCTGATTTTCAGAAAATGCTTTAAGCTAAGTGAATAAATCAAAATGAGCATTAAACTGAAAAGTCTATGTAAGTATAAATGAAAAAAAAAAAAAATCTTGTACAAACTTCAGAAAAACTAATAAAAATAGCCAGCATTTTTAGAACACCAACAATTATCAGGCACACTAAACATATTATTTCTACTCTTCATCACAATCCAAAATGTGGGTAGTATTTACATTTAATACATAAGAACAATATAGTTCAGTAATGGGAAGTGGCAAGGGAGTTCAAAATCAGTTTGCATGATTCCAAAGACTAAAAGACACATAAGCCTCCCAAACTCACACCCTTAACATCCCCATCTATAATAATAATTAAAATGTTTTTAGTACTGATGTGTATTTCTGCTCCCAAATTTAAATTTTATGCTTTTGTTTCAAAAAATCACTCAAGAATGAATCATTTAAATAATATAAACTTGCCTGTGTGGGACTAATTTCAAGAGCACACAGGCAATATGAAGGCTTAGTGAAAAGTGTACAAAACGACAGCAGTGCTCATCTGTAATTTCTAAAATAAACACTGAAATCATTGGGTCTGATTTCAACAAGGGGAAAAAATTTTTCCAAAATCAAACTCTATTAAAATAAGTAATAAATACATAGAGATTTTCTGAAGTACAAGAGTCAAAACTACTTAATGAATATAGTATAAATAGGTCGGTGATATAATAATTGAGCAGTTAAGAGTCACTCCCCATTTCCTGTACCAAAACAAATAAAGGTGGTAAGGTCAAGTTAATACTCTTTTATTTCTAGTAGGGTAACAAGATAGTATATTCCATTACAAGTAGTCAGGGACTACAAGAGTACTGGATAGTGTGAGCATATCTGTATATATTTAGATATCTAGGCAGACCTATGAAAAGACCAGAAGAAATCATTCTATTATAAGTGAGTATAATATGAATCCAAGAGGGTCCATACCTTCCATCGATTTCCACATTCATTACAGACAACAAATGTTGTCATTGGTTCATCAGCACTACGGGTTTGTACCTGCAGCAAAATTAAATTAAATGTACTTTTTGCAGTACTATAAAAAAAACCCAACCCCAATAATGTTATACATAAATATATATAATATTTGATAAATATAATGGTACCACAATAAAATGAATAGAAGTCTAAAACAAGTTTAAATAAGCTAAATAATGTCAACAAAGCACACATTTCCAAACTTCATTTTCCTAAGTCCTTCTTTGTCTTTCCTGTTTAATATATGCTAGGTAAGTGGGAAAATCCTGTAAAGTCACACCTTATTTTTTTAATAAATAGCTAATAAATATTTTAAAAATTCACCAGTAAGTTATTTGGAATAAGGATCTCAAAAACAATTTCATCAGTAAGAAGCACAGAAATGAATAAAATTAAACATATGTCAATATTCTCTTACAAATTAACAAGATGTAAAAATTAAGAATATCTCAGTCTGACAAATACAACTGCAACAACCTTTCTAAAAGTTAGGCAGCATTCTCTGTAACCTAGAAACTTGTTATCTAATCTATTTCTAAGATGGCAATTAAAAACACAAAAATACAAAGGATGTTTAAAGAGTATAATTTTACAACAGCACAACACTAAAAACAAATATCCAACAGGGAAGTAATGACATAAAGTAAGAGTATATCCATTTGATTAAATATTACACAGCCAGTAAGATGCTTACAAAGGTTTTTGGTGTTTTTTTTTTTAAACAAAAGGGAGAGAACTCCAGATGTGTTTGGTTTCTTCAAGCATTTGTTCAGCAAGATTAAAAGTTAAAAATGGCACCAAACAAGAAATAATCAGTGACCAGCAATTTAAGCATATGGCAAAGGACCTGAGATTTTGGGAAATGCCAGAAAAGAATCAAAAAATCAAAATTGGCCAGGCATGGTGGCTCACGTCTGTAATTCTAGCACTTTGGGAGGCTGAGGCAGGTGGATCACTTGAGGTCAGGAGTTCGAGACCAGCCTGGCTAACACAGTGAAGCTCCGTCTCTACCAAAAATACAAAAATTAGCCGGGTGTGGTGGTGGGCACCTGATTACCCAGCTACTCGGGAGGCTGAGGCAGGAGAATAACTTGAACCAATGAGGCAGAGGCTGCAGTGAGCCGAGGTCACACCACTGCACTCCAGCCTAACGACAGAGCGAGATTCCATTTCAAAAAAAAAAGTTCAAGTTGAACTATGCTGTGGATAAGAGGGCACCACATTAACCATAGCACTACAGACGACTTGAAACATTTTTATGACCTTTCAGATTCTGATTCCAATCTTTATGATGAAGATAGCAAGCAATGAATCAAAAGAAAATATAGAAGAAAAAACTGCAGACTAAAAAAGCAATAGATTCAAAAAAATCTAGTTGAGAAAAAGAAATCAAGAAAGCTAATCAAAAGGATTCTGAAAATAAAACTGATATAGATAACTCTGAAATAATTAAAAAAATGAAAACCATGTAAATCTAAGATAGCTCCCAACATAAGTCCAAAGAAGGACAGCAAAAAATTTACACAAAAAAGTACAAAAGAGAAAAAAAACATTATTCAACATACTATCAACTCTTCTTTCAAAGAAAAATGAAGGACATTAGACTCAGGCACCTCTGCTGTGAACTCTCCCAAGATCAAGTGTTCTAAGACAAGAAGATAAATGCAACCAGTGGTTCATCAGTGCCGCAACAAGCGGCAGTGATGGTTATGAAAACTCAACAGACAGTAAAATGCTTGACAAAGATGCTCTGAAGGAAGATTTAGAAATTGTTAGTAAAACACGAAGTGATGAGGAATCTAAAAATGAAATTACAAGTGTTGGGAGAGCTTCAGGTGATGATGACAATGGAAGTGGTGATGATGAAGATGAAGAGGAGGATGACGAGAATGGTGAGGATGATGGTGAAAGTGACAGCAGCCCTAATCTTGCAAGGGGTAAAGGAAATATAGAAACTAGTTCTGCAAATGAAGATGATACGGCAGATTTGTTTCCAGAAGAAGCTAGTTTTGGGCATACTTGGAGAGAATCAGATAAACCTGCTCCTCATGCTGATGACATTACACATCAATTAGCAGTTTGCAACATGGACTTGGATAGATTAAAGGCAAAAGATTTGCTGGCTCTGTTCAATTGATTTAAACCCAAAGGAAGTGTTATATTTCCTGTAAAAATACATTCTTCAGAGTTTGGAAAGGAGAGGGTGAAGGAAGAGCAAGTCTGAGGACCAGTAGAGCTATTAAGTATTCCTGAAGATGCCCCAGAAAAGGACTGAACCTCTACAGAAAAACTGAGAGATTATTAATTCAAATGACTGAAGTACTATTATGCAGTGGTAGACTGTGATTCTCCTGAAACAGCCAGTAAAATTTATGAGGATTGTGGTGGCCTGGAATTCGAAAGTAGTTGTTCTTTCACAGATCTAATGTTTATACCAGTTGATACTACCTTTTGATGATGAGCCCAAGGACGCGGACTCAGAGGTATATTTAACAGCATATAAACCAAAATATATCACATCTGCTGCAATGGGAACATCAATGGTGGAAATCACTTGGGATGAGACTGATCATGAAAGAATTACAACACTCAACAGGAAGTTTAAAAAGGAAGAGCTTTTGGACATGGATTTTCAAGACTACTTAGCTTCCTCTAGCAAAAATGAAGAGGAGATAGAAGAGGAGCTACAAGGTGATGACCAAGTCAATGCAGAAGAAGATAGGAAAATAAGAAAAGTCAGAAGGACGATGAAAAACAAATCACTAAATATAGGCAACTCTTGCAGATTATTCAAGAAAAAGAAAAGAAAGACAAAGAAAATGATATGGAAATGGAAATGAAGTGGGTTCCAGGTCTTAAAGAAAGTGCAAAAAGATGGTCAAGAACAAATTGGAAGGAAAGGATAAACTGACGCCTTAGGAACAATTTTTAGAGAAGAAGAAAGAGAAAAAAGACAGAAAGAAAAAGAAGACTCTTGTTGAAGAGGCCAGTGAAAATTAACTTCCCTCTGATGTTGATACGAATGAGTGGTACTTTGCTAAAGAAGTTTAAAAAAATTGGTATAAAGAAACAAGCGGATAAAATCTGCAAAAGACGGCACATGTCCAGAAGAAGAAACTAAAATAGACAAAAGGCTGAAATGGCTTTCTTCATTGGATGAGGAGGAGGAAAGTTAGAAACACTTCAATTACAAGATTGTGGAGCATCAGAACCTGAACAAAAAGAAGAAAAAGCAGCTCATGAAAAAAAAGAAATTATTAGAGGATGACTTTTAGGTAAATATTAGCAATGCACGGTTTCAGGCAATGTACACTTCCCACATGTTCAATTTGCATCCCTCAGATCCCAGTTTCAAGAAAACAAAAGCTATGGAAAAAGTCCTCGAGGAGAAAGCCCAGCAAAGAGAACGGAAAAAACAAGAACTCAGGCAATAAGGAAAAAAGAGGGCCGCGCACGGTGGCTCACGCCTATAATCCCAGCACTTCGGGAGGCCAAGGTGGGTAGATCACCTGAGGTCAGGAGTTTGAGACCAGCCTGGTCAACATGGTGAAACCCCGTCTCTACTGAAAATACAAGAAAATTAGTCAGGCATGGTGGCGGGCACCTGTAATCTCAGCTACTCGGGAGGCTGAGGCAGGAGAATCATCTGAATCAGGGAGGCAGAGGTTGCAGTGAAGTCCACTGATCCTGCCTTGTCAATATTTATTAAATCTATAAAAACCAAAACAGAGCAGTTTCAAGCAAGAAAAAAAAAAAAAGTCAAATACCTAGATGTTATTTCTTTTTGAATTGAAAACATCTAAAATATACAGAAAGAGTAGCAGAAGCATTTATTGGGAACAAAGCTACCTTCAATAATATGAATAAAATCTTATTTTGAACACAGTAAAATTTTTCTTCATAAATAGTTGTTCTTAATTGTGGATGACAAATTTGTATTGTATATTCCTACAGATCAGTCATAATTAGATCAAATTACCTGAATTGTAGGGTTTATAAAATGTTTACATTTTATGAAGTTCAATTCTAACTAGTGGAAGGTTACTCTAGCTTTTGTTTTTTTTGGGGGGGGAGCGGGGGCCGGGAGGATGGAGTTTCATTCTTGTCACCCAGGCTGGACGGCAATGGCGTGATCTTGGCTCACTACAACCTCCACTTCCTGGGTTCAAGCAATTCTCCTGCCTCAGCCTCCTAAGTAGCTGGGATTACAGGCATGTGCCAACACGCCTGCCTAATTTTTTGTATTTTTAGTAGAGATGGGGGTTTCACCATGTTGGCGAGGATGGTCTCAAAATCCTGACCTCAGGTGATCCGCCTGCCTCAGCCTCCCAAAGCGTTGGGATTCCAGACTTGAGCCACCGTGCCTAGCCTACTCCAGCGTTTTAAAAGGCTGTTTACAATTCTATGTGAAAATAGAGCAGTATCTACTCTTAAGTTTGTTTAAAGGTTAGGGATAATTTGAAATATATATATATATAAAATACGTTAACTTCTCTGGGAGCGGGAGGCAGATTTAAATAGCTATTAAAATAATTTATTTTTCGCTGGCCGGGAGCGGTGGCTCACGCCTGTAATCCCAGCACTTTGGGAGGCCGAGGCAGGTGGATCACAAGCTCAGGAGATCAAGACCATCCTGGTTAACACGGTGAAACCCTGTCTCTACAAAAAATGTAAAAAATTAGCTGGGTGCGGTGGCGGGCACCTATAGTCCCAGCTACTTGGGAGGCTGAGGCAGGAGAATGGTGTGAACCTGAGAGGCGAAGCTTGCAGTGAGCCGAGATCACGCCATGGCACTCCAACCTGGGTGACAGAGCAAGACTCTGTCTCAAAAAATAAAATAAAATAAAATAAAAATAATTTATTTTTTTAGCCATAAAGGATGGAAGTCAAGAACTTTTTATCATGTTAAGTATAGTTTATGAAATTAATTTGTAAATAAAAGAGCAAAGTATTTTTAATTTTTGTATAGCATTGACTTATTTCATTTTATACATCTCAAATAAACTATTATCTGGAAAATTTTTTAAAAAGAGGAAAATGCGGCCAGGCGCAGTGGCTCACGCCTGTAATCCCAGCACTTTGGGAGGCCAAGGCAGGTGGATCACGAGCTCAGGAGATCAAGACCATCCTGGCTAACATGGTGAAACCCTGTCTCTACAAAAAATGTACAAAATTAACCGGGTGTGATGGCAGGCGCCTGTAGTCCCAGCTATTTGGGAGGCTGAAGCAGGGGAATGGTGTGAACCCGGGAGGCAGAGCTTGCAGTGAGCCGAGATCGTGCCACCACACTCCAACCTGGGTGACAGAGCAAGACTCCGTCTGAAAAAATAAAATAAAATAATAATAATTTATTTTTTTAGCCATAAAGGATGGAAGTCAAGAACTTTTTATCATGTTAAGTATAGTTTGTTTATGAAATTAATTTGTAAACAAAAGAGCAAAATATTTTTATTAATTTTTGTATAGCATTGATTTTTTATACATCTCAAATAAACTATTATCTGGAAAAATTTTTTAAAAGAGGAAAATGCGGCCAGGCGCAGTGGCTCAGGCCTGTAATCCCAGCAATTTGGGAGACCGAGGCGGGTGGATCACAAGGTCAGGAGATCAAGACCACGGTGAAACCCCATCTCTACTAAAAATACAAAAAATTAGCCGGGCGTGGAGGCAGGCGCCTGTAGTCCCAGCTACTCAGGAGGCTGAGGCAGGAGAATGGCGTGACCCCAGGAGGCGGAGCTTGCAGTGAGCCGAGATCGCGCCACTGCACTCCAGCCTGGGGGACAGAGCCAGACTCCATCTCAAAAAAAAAAAAAAAAAAAAAAGAGGAAAATGCTTACATTATTATTATGGTAGCTAAATTAAAAGAAGAGCAAAAAATGGTTTTTACAGTATTTAATTCCAACTATACATAGAAAAAAATTCAAAATGTGGTATGAACATACAGTGGAATATTATTCAGCCGTAAAAAGTAGGGAAAGTCTGACATATACCACAACACAGATAAATCTTGCAGATACTATGCTAAGTGAAATAGGTCAGTCACAATAAGACAAACATTCTATGATTCTACTCATATGAAGTACTTGGTATAGTCAAATTGTGAGAGACAGAGAGCAGAATGGTGGTTGTTGGGCTGGGGGAGAGGGGAATAGGGAGTTACTGTTTAATGGGTAAAGAGTTTCACTTTTGCAAGAGGAAAAGCATTCTGGGGACTGGATGTACAGCACTGTGAATGCTCTACTACTGAACAGTACACTTAACTGGTTAAGATGGGAAATTTTAGGTTTTATATATATATAAATTATATAAATATATATTATATAATTTTATAATATATATTATATAAATATATATAAAATATATATATATTCTACCACAACTACTTTTGTTTAAACTTAAAAAGAGAACTCAGCAAGAAAAAAGCTAATATGATTTTTAAAAACTTAATCTATACAAGATTATAAATTTCTGAAGTTCTAAACTGAAGAGAATTACCAGAACCAAAGGTCTCAAAAACAGAAAGGTTATTTCTCTGAATGAAGATGACAAAGCATTATTAAAGTTAAATGCTATTCTTAAGTTTAAGTTGTGGCAAGAACCTAAATACTAACAATGCTGCATTTAGAATAAGGTTTATTGAAATTCCATATGAGATGATAAAATCCCAGTTTATCACCACTTCAAAGATCAAAGGTTCATGACACCAGTAAACTATTAACATGCCTTCCAACTCAAAGGACAAAGCAGCACTATCCTCAGAACAGCAGCGTTCTGCTCACTTAAGGCCTTCAGATGAAATGGTTTGAAAACTCTGCTATACTTTCCATATACTTAATTCTGATATCCAGGGCCCCAAAAGTGGACATGAGGAATCTTTTGCTCTCTGGGAAAAATTTTAATCTCCTGTTGGGTACACAGTAATCAAGAGTTACACTTATTTCTTTTACATCTGTTATTTCCATGAGAACTTTGAGAGTTCTCTATCTGAAGAGAACACTTTGTGATTCTAAGAAAATCATACTGGCTTCAACTTTAGGCTGGGTTCTTTCTGCTAAAAGAAACAAACTTGGTATTTACATTTTTTGTCTTAGCTATTTATAACTCGATTACGTAAGTATATCACTTCTATTGTTTACATTTTAAAGAAGCTTTAACTTTTAAATAACTTTCTATTTATACTTAATACTTAATACATGGCATTTTTAGGGTACAATTTGTATTGTTAAGATATTTCTACCTGACTAAAAGAAAATAGAGCAATTCAAACTCAGAATTTTCTGAGACCACTTTTATCAGTGCTGATGCATTTTAGTAGCAATCAGTAGTAAAACTGCTACAAAACGAAACATGGAAATACACAACTGTGACTTAATGAGACTCAAACAGGTAAAGGACTTCGGACTGGTTAAATGAAGTATATCTGAAAATGGAGACTATATGTCTGTAAATAGTAGAAAAGAGGCAGAAGCTCATATAACATTCTACCATATGTGTTTAGAAAAAGGAAAACAAAGGCCGGGCGTGATCACTCACACCTGTAATCCCAGTACTTTGGGAGGCCGAGGCGGGCGGATCACAAGGTCAGGAGATCGAGACCATCCTGGCTAACATGGTGAAACCCCATCTCTACTAAAAATACAAAAAAATTAGCCGGGGCTTGTGGTGGGCGCCTGTGGTCCCAGCTACTCGGGAGGCTGAGACAGGAGAATGGTGCGAACCCAGGAGGCGGAGTTTGCAGTGAGCAGAGATGGTGCCACTGCACTCCAGCCTGGGCAATAGAGCGAGACTCCGTCTCAAAAAAAAAAAAAAAGAAAAAGGAAAACAAAAATATTTTCATGTATACACATAAAATACCTAGAAAGTTTCACAACGAACTAGTAACCTTGCTTTACTTCCAGGGAGGGAGAACAAGGTGGCCACAGGCAAAAGTGGGAAGGGAATTTTCTACTCATAACCTTTTGTACCTTTTGAATTTTTAACCACAAAAATAACTACCAACAAAATTTGTTTTACGGCCCCTTTAGAGTTTAGTGATGTTATTTTTAAAGTGCTTACTGTTCTATCAGTGAAAAAAATCAATTCCCCAAATCTACTGTCTGAAACAGATTTTCTAAATATTATCTCCCTTAAGGAGACAATCTTGAGCTTACAGCAGATGATATAGCACAAAAACCTATTTGGCAAATGAAATTAAGACAGTGATAAAAACAATTTTCTCATATGCACATGCAACCAAAATAACTATAGCATAGTTTTCAGTTGTTGAAGAATAAAAAGGCTAGTCATATCAGACATAAATATAAGTTATCAATATTACAAAAAAGGAACAAATTATCCAGAAGCCAGTTAAGTCTAAAGTACCCATAAGCCATGTGGAGGAGAGTGAAGAACTTTCCTTATACAGTCCTGCAAAATAAAAAGGATTATGGCCAATTTACCTAGTAACTAATACAACTGCTTATGAACTTTTAAAAAAGAACAAGGTCATTTTATTAATTCCTATATTTTATAAATTTTATTTGACACAGTTTTCACAGTAGCTATTTCCATGACAGTACAGATATATCAAGTTGGTTTTAGTTAACTAGAATCAGTATTAAGAAAGCATTCTGGCCAGGCACAGAGGCTCAAGCCTGTATTCCCAGTACTTTGGGAGGCCGAGGTGAGAGGATCACTTGAGTCTGGAAATTTGGGATCAGCCTGGCCAACACAGCAAGACCCCATCTCCACAAAAAATAATAATAATAATAATGTTTTTAAAAGAAATCACTCTCATACTTAAGAAAGAAATCTTATCTCCTCTTCAACTAGTCCCCAGTTACCCTTTCCATGGTTTTGCTTTCCATGGTTTCAGTTATCTGTGGTCTGAAAATATTAAATGAAAAATTCCAGAAATAAATAACTCATCAGTTTTAAACTGCGCGTTGTTCTGAGTAGCATGAAGAGAGCCTGTACCATCCTACTCTGTCTCATTTGGACTATGGATCATCCCTTTGTCCAGTGTATGTCACTATAATGCTACCTACCCATTACCCACCCACATAATCAGGGCTCGATGAGGCAGGACCACCTGAAGCAGATGAGCCTCCTTCTGATGGATTATCAGAAGGTGAATAGCAGCCTAACACTTAGGTCACAATGCCTACATCATTCACTTTGCCTCATCTCATCAAATGAACAGGGGTGAGTACAGTGCAAGACACTGTGAGAGACAGAAAGACTACACTCATATTTCTTTCATAACAGTATCTTGTTATAATTATTCAATTTGATTAACAGTTATTATTGTTCATCTCTTCCTAGGCCTAATTTATAAATAAAACTTACCAGTACGTATGTATAGGAAAAAACACGGTATACATAGGGTTAGGTACTATCTGTGGTTTCAGGCATCCACCTGGGGTCTTAGAACATATCCCTCCATGGATAAGTGAGGGACTACCATACTGGTAACTATCTTTGCTATTTATTTTAAAACAGGAGCTGCAAGCATTTTTATATAAAAATAAGAATCTATAAACAATCACAAACCTGTGTGTAAGTGCAATTCTTCTTTTTACATTTGCCACATGTGAACAAGTCAGTCTGGGTCCCACCAGTCTTGGCCATCTGATGCTCTCTGATGGCTTCTTTGGTCAAGTTTTTCCGCATCTCTTTCAGCTCATCACTAGCCATTTCCTATTAGGTAGGGGGCAATACCACTCAGTTATAGACACCTTCTATACATATCCTGAATGATATTTTGATCAATTAGCCTAATCATAATAATAAACCACATATCAACCTTTAAAGTTTTAAAAGCATTAAATTAATATTTTTCCTCCCAGGGCTTGTAAAAGTTTAATTCCTTTTAAAAATTTCTTCAAATACTTAAAAGTTTACATGTGAAAATTGGACTTAAGTACTGTTTAAAGGCTACTGAAACCACCTTTGCAAAGATTATGATAGTGAGAGAAATCGAACATGGCTGACTCCATCTTGCTTCTAGTGTCACAGGCTGGCTGTCTTCCCTCTTTCCTGGGCACAGGCCAAGCTAACCATGGGAGGAATTTATAGTTTAACTTTGATGCAAAGATGGTAACGGTCCTTCCCTAAAACCAATGCCTCTTCGTTCAGAGCCTGAGATCACCTTTGCAAGACTAATGAAAGGCCAGAGGATTAGGATTATGGGAGCAGCCTGAACTCTACTAAAATGTAGACATAGTTTCTATAATCCCTCACTGCTTAGGAGTCATGTGGCCAGAGGGCACAAAGTGTGTGACTTCCTCGATTGCTCCTACAGGTAACATTGTTATTGTAGAACCTGAGATTGGTTTTTTTGAGATGTTTTTCAGACTGAGCCCTCCAGAACTCAGGCTCCTAACCCAGAGATACAGAAGGACCAGTTCCCACATCCCAGTGATTACATCCCCAACCAATCAGCAGCACTCATTCCCTAGTCATAGGAATAGTCTCCACCAACCTATCCTTGTAAAACCCTAACCTCCCAGTCTTCAGGGAGACTAATTTGAGTAATAACTTCGTCTTCTGCATGGCCAGTCTCGTGTTAATAAAACTCTTTCTTAACCGCAATAGTGCAGTCTCAGTGAACTGGTTTTGTGTGTGTAGTGGGCAGGAAGAAGCTGTTGTGATTACACTATGAACAATGTAAACCTACAACGAGTACCTCTAGTATCCAGATTATAGTCTTTAATACCATTGCCTACACCCCATCCCCAAAAGAAGTCAGGGATCTCTGGAGCAATGTCTGATTCCAGTTTTGAGGCAAGAAATGTACAGAATATGCCAGGGTCATCTTCTTGTGCCAGTTTTTACTAGCTAGTTTTACTAGCCAGTTTTTACTAGCTAGTCATACTTTGCTTTATCTTGCTTTGCGCTATTGTCCTTCATTTTACTGCACTTTGCAGTTACTGCATTTTTTACAAATTGAAGGTCTGCAGCAATGCTGTGTTGAGCAAGTCTATTGGTGCTGTTTTTCCAAAAGCATGTGCTCGCTCCATGTCTCTGTGTCACATTTTGGTAATCCTCACAATATTCCAAGCATTTTCACTATTATTGTATCTGTTAGGTGATCTGTGATGAGTAATTTCTCATGTTACTATCGTTTTGGGGGCACCACTAATTTTGACCACATAGACAGTAAACTCGACAAATGTTGTGCGTGTTCTGACTGCTCCACTCTTTCCCCGTCTCTCTTCCTCTCCCTGGGCCTCCCTACTCCCTGAGACACACCAATATTGAAATTAGGCCAATTAATAACCCTACAATGGCCTCTAAGTATTCAAGGACAAGGAAGAGTCAACATGTCTCTCGCTTTAAATCAAAACCTAGAAATAAGGCTATGTTTAGTGAGGAAGGCATGTGGAAAGCTGGGATAAGCCAAAAGCTAGGCCTCTTACATCAGTTAGCCAAGTTGTGAATGCAAAGGAAAATTTCTTGGAGGAAATTAAAAGTGCTACTCCAGTGAACACATGGATAATGATCAAAATAGCCTTATTGCTGATATGAAAACATTTTAGCGGCCTAGACAGAAGACCAAACCAGCCACAACATTCCCTTAAGCCAAAGCCTAATCCAGAATAAGGCCTTAACTCTTTAATGCTGAGAGAGAGAAGGAAGCTGCAGAAGAAAAGTCAAGAGGCTACCAGAAGCTGGTTCATGAGGTTTAAGGCAAGAAGCCGTCTCCATAACACAGTACAAAATGCAAGGTGAAGCAGCAAGTGCTGATGGAGAAGCTGTGGCAAGTTATCCAAAATACCTAGCTAAGATCATTGATGAAAGTAGCTATTCTAAACAACAGATCATCAATGTTGATGAATATTGGAAGAGAGTGACATCTAGGACTTTCACAGCTAAAGAGAAGAAGTCAATGCCTGGCTTCAATGCCTCAAAGGACTTTGAATGACTCTCTTATTAGCGGCTAAGGCATCTGGTGACTTCAAGCTGAAGCCAATGCTCATTTACCATTTAAAAAATCTTAGGGCCCTTAAGAATTATGCTACATCTACTCTGTGTTCTATAAATGAAACTACAAAGCCTGAATTACAGCACATCTATTTACAGCATGATTTACTGAATATTCTAACCCCACTATTGAGACCTACTGCTCAGAAAAAAGATTTCTTTCAAAATATTCCTACTCATTGACAATGCACGTAGTCATCAATATACCTAGTCATCCAATAGATCTGATGGAGACATCCAAGAAGATTAATGTTATTTTCATGCCTGCTAACAACAACATTCATTCTGCAGTTCATGGATCAGGAGTAATTCTGACTTACTTTTTTTTTTGAGATAGGGTTTCACTCTGTCGCCCACGCTGGAATGCAGTGGCGCAAACTCAGCTTACTGAAACCTCCACCTCTCAGCCTCAAGTGATCCTCCCAACTCAGCCTCCTGAAGTAGCTGGGATTACAGGAATGCACCACACCATGCCCAGCTAATTTTTCTTTTTTTTTTTTTTTTTTTGTAGAGATGGGAATTTGCTGTTGCCTAGGCTGGTCTCCACCTCCTGGGCTCAAGTGATCTGCCCATCTCGGCTTCCCAAACTGCTCAGATTACAGGTGTGAGCCACCATGCCCAACTGACTTTCAAGTTTTATTTATTTCAGAAATACTTTCTGTAAGGCTGCAGTTCCTACAAAAAGTAATTCCTCAGATAGATCTGAATAAAGTAAACTGAAAACCTTTTGGAAAGGATTAACCATCCTAGATGCCATTAGGAACATTAGTGATTCATTGAGAAGAGGTCAATATATCAACATTTAGAGGAGTTTGAAAAAAGTTGACTCCAATCATCATGGATGACTTTGAGGGCTTTGACTTCACCGAAGAAAGTAATCACAGAGGGGCCAGGTGCAGTGGCTCATGCTTGTAATCCCAGAACTTTAGAAGGCCGAGGCGGGTGGATGACCTGAGGTCAGGAGTTTGAGACCAGCCTGGCCAACATGGTGAAACCCTATCTCTACTAAAAATACAAAAATTAGCTCGGCATGGTGGCGGGAGCCTGTAATCCCAGTTAGGAGACTAAGGCAGGAGAATCGTTTGAAGCCAGGAGGCGGAGGTTGCAGTGAGCAGAGATCACACCACTGCACTCCAGGCTGGGCGACAACAGTGAAACTCCGTCCCCCACCACCAAAAAAAAAAGTAACCACAAATGTAGTGGAGAAAGCATGGGAAGGAAAATTAGAAGTGGAGCTTCAAGATGTGACTGAGTTGCTTCAATCTCATAATAAAAGCTGAACAGATGAGATGCTTCTTGTGGATGAGCAAAAAGTGATTTCTTGAGATGGAACCTATTCCTGGTGAAGATGCTGTGAACATTGTTGAAATGACAGCAAAGGATTTAGAATAGTACATCAACTTAGTTGATAAGGCGGCAGCAGCATGTGACAGCACTGACTCCAATTTTGAAAGAACATCTACTATGCATAAATGTTATTAAACAGCATCGCAAGCTACCAAGAAATATTTCATGAATATTTGTTCCATCAATGCAGCAAACCTCATTGTTGTCTTATTTTACAAAATTACCACAGTCACCTCAACCTTCAATAACCACTACCCTAATCAGTCAGCAGCCGTCAACATCCAGACAATTCCCTTTTCCAGCAAAAATAGTACAACTTGCTGAAGACTCAGATGATCATGAGCAATTTTTAGCCAGGTGTACACTGTTTTATTAGGTGTAATGCTATTGCACATTTAACAGATTATAGTATAAGCATAACTTTTATATGTACTGGAAAGTCAAACAATTAGTGTGACTCTTGTGTGTCACTTTATTGCAATATTCATTTTATTGCAGCAGTCCAATCCAAACTTGCAACATATCTGAGGTATGTTCATGTACAGAAGAAAAATTCACTCTCTTGAATGTTTACTAAAACAGTGAAATTGTAGATACAATATAGCTAATATCTATGAACAACCACGTCTATAAATAGCAAGCTACAAATTTCATTTTTTCTATAATTCCCTATTAAAATTTAAGAAATAATCAATAGGATGGGCACAGTGGCTGAAGCCTGCAATCCTAGCACTCTGGGAGGCTGAAGCAGAAGAACTGCTTGAACCCGGGAGGCGGAGGTTGCAGTAGCCATTGCATCCCAGCCCGGGCAACAAGGCAAAATTCCATCTCAAATAAAAAAAAAAAGGAAATAATATGATGTAACCAATTTTATAGTGTTTAACCATGAAAAAAGGTTAGCACTTACAAAGTTTACTTGCAATTAGAGATTCAACTCTCTGGCTCTACATGAATTCATAAAAAGTAAAACAATTGGCAGCCAGCCGTGGTGGCTCACGCCTGTAATCTAGCACTTTGGGAGGCTGAGGCGGGCAGATCACCTGGAGGTCGGGAGTTCGAGACCAGCCTGACCAACATGAAGAAACCCCGTCTCTATGAAAAATTAAAAAATTAGCTGGGCGTGGTGGTGCATGCCTGTAATCCCATCCACTCGGGAGGCTGAGGCAGGAGAATCGCTTGAACCCAGGAGGCAGAGGTTGCGGTGAGCCAAGATCGTGCCATTGCACTCCAGCCTGGGCAACAAGAGCGAAACTCAGTCTCAAAGAAACAAAAAGTAAAACACGTTTGTTTTTAGACAATAATTTAACGTAATCACATTAAAAGCATGGAAACAGCTGGAGAAGGAGCAAAGTACTGACAAAAGATATAATCACCTTAAGTATTTGTCTAGTATATATCAGAATAACTAACAGAAATTTATTACATATGCAATATTTATATAGTAGTCTGTGATGGTAATAGGCTTTACACTTCACAACAGAGAATCACATTATAGAAACCTCAGATTCATACATACTCACCTCTGCTGTCATTCTAGCAAATAAGTCAGGAGGAATATTCCCACAGAGGACATTTTTCCTTAAATTTGGATTTTTTGCATCTTTAAGATTTGATATCCTACTTCGTACTCTATTTTTGTATTTCATGTCTGTATTCCTTATTTCTTGATATATAGGTACCAGGCCGTTAAGGAAAAAAGGTAAAATTATAAAAACAAGATCACTTTTTTTTCCTATTCTGCCAAAATAAGAATTCCTGAGGCTGGGCACAGTGGCTCATGCCTCTAATCCCAGAACTTTGGGAGGCCAAGGCTGGTGGATCACGAGGTCAGGAGATTGGTACCATCCTGGCTAACATGATGAAACCCCGTCTCTACTAAAAATACAAAAAAATTAGCTGGGCGTAGTGGCAGGTGCCTGCAGTCCCAGCTACTCAGGAGGTTGAGGCAGGACAATCACGTGACTGGGGAGGCAGAGGCTGCAGTGAGCTGAGATCAAGTCACTACATGCCAGCCTGGGCGACAGAGCGACACTCCATCTTAAAAAAAAAAAAAAAAAAACCTGAAATTTCTAAGCAATTCACAACAACTGTTTCCAGTTTCCAGTTTAGAGTATGTTAAAAACAAGGTAGTATATCTAATTCCTTGAACGGTAATTGGCAAATAATAGTGATACTACTTTTACACTGTAAACTAGTTGTTTGCTTGTTTGTTGTGAAGGCGGGTAGAAAGTCTCACTCTGTCACCCAGGCTGGACCTCAGCTCACTGCAACCTCCATCTCCCGGGTTCAAGCAATTCTCCTACCTCAGCCTCCCAAGTAGCTGTGATTACAGGCGCCTGCCACCACACCCGGCTAATTTTTGTATTTTTAGTAGAGACAGGGTTTCACCATGTTGGCCAGGCTGGTCTCAAACTCCTGACCTCAGGTGATCCACCCATCTCGGCCTCTCAAAAGTGCTGGGATTATAGGCGTGAGCCACCGCGCCCGGCCTAGTCATGTTTTATTTCCTAAATGTTTAGTGCCAGCAGTATGCAAGTCAACAGGGTTTCAAAAAGTAACTCAAGTACTCAACATGAGAAAGCATATGTTTGAAAAGGAGCTTGAACTTATTCAAGCTCTACTTGCCCAAATCTGAATTCTACTAAGGATCCTAAAAGTCTCTTTGGTTACACAGTTCCCGTAGGGTCTCTGAGAAGAGACCATTCAACATGGCCATGAGGGTTCATCTCCTCCCCCTGCTCAGCAGGAGCTACCTCTCAGCAGGCTCTTTTCCCCAGAAGAGGTCACTGCCAAAGCTGAACCCTGGAACAGCTCCCTTCCTAATACGGCCATTTCCTCAACTAGGACAATCCCATGTTACACAGCCGCCTAGATGCTCCCTGCCCCTACCCACACACAGTATCCCTTTCCTGAAGCCTTTTCCCGGTGCTCAGCATGAACAGGCTTCCTCTGGGATAATGAGCTCAGGTGACTGTGTGTGCTCTGAGGTCCCCCTAACTGAGAAGTCTTAACATTTACGTGTGTATGCTTTCCATGCCCTTTTGCACAACTTAAGTTCAGACACTACATTCTCAATTTACAAGGCAGAAAATTTTAAAAGCCATCAATACTGTACTTTGCTTTTGAATAACAGGAAAAACAAGACAAATAAAATGATATAGATGTCCCTCTCCTTTCCAAGAAAACAATACAATTAAGACAAAAAGTGAAGAATAAGACTTTGAATTCTATACCAGCAGGAAAAATTAAGCTAGCAGATTTCTTAAAACAATTATGACCCCCCCTTGAAGTTGTGTGACACCGAGTGACTTGTCTGGCTGGTAGCAGAAGTAACAGATGACACTCCTTGGCAGTAGTTTTGAAAGCCAGTATGCAATTTATCCCTTTTACCTTCTGCCACATCACCAGCTCACAATGGCCACTCCACCAGCCTCGTCCTAGAGGACAATGACCCAAAGCCCAGAGTCCTCAGCTAGCCTGTGCTGAACATATAGGACAAATAAATTCCTATTTGTCCAGTTTAATCTGTGAAAGAAACCTTTGTGGTATTAAGCCACTGAAATTTCAAGGTTGTTACCACAATATAACACAGCCTATCCTGCCAAGTACATGAAGTCAATCTTGGACACTAGTGTTTTGCTAGGAAAGAGAAATTCTTTAGGTTTTTGAATTGCCAATGAGTTACACCCATGTTCTCATGTATTTTGTAATCTCTTCTAATTATGTTATCGGTTTGCCTTTCTCATTCTCAATCACATTTTCACTCTCCTGCTATCTGAATCAATTTTACCAGGATTTATATACTTCAGTTTCCAAAGAGCCAGGTCCTTTCAAACTTCGCTGTTCTAGTTCATTCAGCTTCATCATGAAGGAAAAAGTCTAGCGTGGTGGTCAAGATCATGGGCTTGGAGACAAATTCCCTACACTGGAATCCCAGCCTTGTCAGTGTCAGGCTGTGTGATCTAGAACAATGACCGATCCTCTTCTGCTTCTGTCTTCTCTCTGTAAAATAGGTTGAGAGCACCTAATTCACTGAAAGGACTACCGCAGGTAAAACCGTGCCTGGCACTTGTATATGTTCAATCAGTATTACTTATTAAAAAAAATTATGAATATACACACAAAGGATATCTTCTTCAATTTGAGATCCTAATTCTTCTTCATCAGCTCCAATTGCAATGTAGTCATCTAAAAACAGGCATAAAGAATTGACAAGTTATTGTTACAGATTCAAAGAAAATTCTAATACCAGGTAATTAAACTACATACCTATTTCTTAAACCCCATTTGCCTGACATAAAGAAGCCGTTCAGTTTAGTTGGTTAGAATCTAGTCACTTCACTGCCAACTAGACTCCTTTTCTGGGCTTCACCTGATACCCACAGTGCTCCTGCACTGACGACTCCTGATCCCTCAGGCACAGGAAGTAACTGATCTAGCAGGCAATTCATCTTTCATAACTCCATAAATTCTGGCTGCTCCAGCAGAGAGTAAAGAAAGTTACAGAAAGAACTGTCTTCTCTCCTGTGACTCAGGCTTCAATGCAAAGAAACCATTCATTTAACCTGCCAATCACATATACAGACACACTCAGAAGACTCCTATACGAATATTCAAAAGAAGGAAATAAACTAGGGAGAGAAAAAATATATATATATACATATATATAAATAAAAATAAAGAGACAGTAAGGAAATCAAAGTAGAAAGGGCAGAGTAAGGAGAAATACAGGTCAAAGTAGCCATGATGCGGAATGAGAGAAAAGAAAAAGGATGAATTCGTATAAAATGATAAATATTCCTGTATATAAAACTTTAAAGCCAAAATGTTACATGTTAATACTGGATACTCTCAAATTAAATTAAGCTCCCATACATAAATCAAGACTCATCCCTCTCTTAAACAGAAAATAGAAAACGCTCATACTGTATGTCATACTATTTAACAATTCAGTATTGTTAACTCTCAACCTAAGATCAGCATACACAGTTTGCAGATTAAATTGTGGGGAAACAAAAGATTTGTGAGAAAAAAGTATACATTACTATGAATTCAGTGAAAACATCCATGTATTAGAGGGAATCTATTTCTTACAATTACATAGTAATAAGCAAATGCCCCAGTATTTCTCCCCCTCTCCCCCTTAATCCCCGAGCTAAGCAGCAGTGGGTGGGCTATCCACAGGGTGACACTCATCAAACAGTAATATGGAGTTGGAGATGGCAGTAGGTGGTGGTGGTGACCAAAGGGCTAAGAAATAACATGCGCTGGACTTACCCCCTGTTCGAAGAGCTGCCGCAAGCATCTCCCTACACTTCAACCGCACAGAATCAGAAGTGCTTGGTGCCCGAGGAAAGGATGAAACGTATGTATCTCGAGCATTTGTCTCATCCTTTCTGTTGCTTACATTGCCGCTGGAAGTACTGAAATACGCACACAAAAACACCACAAAAAGAAATCAAGAACAATCTTCTCAAAGTAACAATATTACTATCATGCTGTAAAAACAAAATTTGGGGCCTAAATAAATGACACAGTATCTCAGTGACCTTTATATGAGGGGAAAAAAATTGCCTGCATACAGATTAAAAAGAAGTTAAAAAGTTTACAATTTAGTAAAGAGACAAGTATCGTGCCTTTTTTTAAAAACTAAACATTTTATCTTTGATTCTCATTTTAAATATCAAGCAATATTTTTAATAGAGAAAATACCCATTATAGTTCAGTAAAACAAATGAAAAGCAATGATCTTGGTATAAGGAGAAGGATGAAGGGATGGGACCAGAGAATAACAGCTTTCTCTTTTTTTTTTTTTTGAGACGGAGTCTCGCTCTGTTGCCAGGCTGGAGTGCAGTGGTGCGATCTCAGCTCACTGCAAGCTCCACCTCCCAGGTTCACGCCATTCTCCTGCCCTGCCTCAGCCTCCCGAGTAGCTGGGACTACAGGCGCCCTCCACCACGCCTGGCTAATTTTTTGTATTTTTAGTAGAGAGGGGGTTTCACCATGTTGGTCAGGCTGGTCTCGATCTCCTGACCTCGTGATCCACCCACTTCAGACTCCCAAAGTGCTGGGATTACAGGCGTGAGTCACTGCGCCCAGCCTTTTTTTTTTTTTTTTTGAGACGAAGTCTTGCTCTGTTACCCAAGCTGGAGTGCAGTGGTGCCATCTCGACTCACTGCAAGCTCCGCCTCCCAGGATCACGCCAGAGAATGACAGCTTTCAACCAAAACTAGAGACAGAGACAGAGACAGAGACAGAGATGAGAGAGAGAGAGAGAGAGAGAGAGAGAGAGAGAGAGAGAGAGAGAATGCTAGAAAAACCCTGTTTCACAGGGCACGGTGGCTCACACCTGTAATCCCAGCACTTTGGGAGGCCAAGACAGGCAGATCACTTGAGGCCAGCAAATCCAGCCTGGGCAAAATGGTGAAACTCCATCTCTACTAAAAATATAAAAATTATCTGGGCATGGTGGTGCCCGCCTGTAATCCCAGCTACTTGGGAGGCTGAGGCAGGAGAATCGCTTGAACCCAGGAGGCAGAGGTTTCAGTGAGCCAAGACTGCACCACTGCACTCCAGCCTGGGTGACACAGCAAGACTCCAACTAAAAAAAAAAAAAGAGAGAGAAAAAGAAAAAGAAAAACCTTGTTCCACTTAGATAGTGAGGTCCCCAGTGAGACAAATACCATGTGTACTGATGAGTCGTGAGGCTACAAAATGGTGTGTTTCTCCCCAGAAACATCACCTCAGTATGAACATTTGGGAAGTTTTATAATTTTCCAGTCAACCTAATTCTTTCAATTGCTTCTGAGTAGCTTCTTACACTGGATTATCACTAAAATGGGTTCTTTCCAAAATAATCTTCGTGATTACAATTAAGCTTTATCGCATTTAAGACAGCTGCAGTAACCCTTTTCAAAGACTGATTAAATCATCCACCATCCATAGATGTGACTTGCTACAATGCTGCAAGAACATACTCCCTTGCCTTCTCTCCAAAACATAACCACTGTTAAACTTCACAAACAGGTGCCTGTGGGTAAGATGGTCATTAATACCTTCTAAATTTAGTCAGTTCCTTTTCGAAGCCTTCAGTGATTTCCCCCTGTATTCCCAAAATACTGATTCACACAGGTTTGTATACAATGACTTTTCAACATTTTTCTCTCTATCAGACTGAATTTCTCAAGAACAAAAACTAGGATTTACTTTTCTTTGTGTTTTCATTATGTAGCATAATGCCTGTCAGTGATAAACAAATGAGCAAACCAATGTTTAAAAACCCATTTCTTTTTCTTTTAAGACTCCAGCCTGAGCAACTGAGCAAGACTTTTCATAGTGGTGAACAGGGCAAGAGTTGTGCAGTGGTGCCATCATAGCTCATGCAGCTTTGAACTCCCGGGTTTAAGCAATCCTCCTGCCTCAGCCTCCTGAGTAACTAGGACTACAGGTACATGCCACCATGCCCAGTTAATTTTAAAAATATTTTTTGGCCAGACAAGCTGGCTCATGCCTGTAATCCCAGGAGTTCAACAACAGCCTGGACAAAATAGTGAGACTTGGGGTTGCCAAACATTGTGGTATGCACCTGTGGTCCTAGCAACTTGGGAGGCTGAAGTGGGGGGCGGGCTTGAGACTGAAAAGTTGAGGCTGCAGAGAGCCTTGACTATGCCACTGTACTCTAGCCTGGGTAAAAGAGCAAGACTCTGTCTCCAAAAAACAAAAAACAGTCCAACAAACAAATAAACCTTTTGTTTTTGGTAGAGAAAGAGTCTATGTTCTCCAGGCTGGTCTCGAACTCCTGATCTCAAGTGATAATTCCGTCTTGGCCTCCTAAAGTGCATTAGCCACCGTGCCAGGCCCCAAAACCCATTTCTTTTCTTTTCTTTTTTGAGACAGAGTCTCATTCTGTCACCCAGACTGGAATGCAGTAAAACAATCATGGCTCACTGCAGCTATGACCCCCAAGCTCAGGCGGTTCTCCTGCCTCAGCCTCCCAAGTAGCTGGGACCACAGGCATGTGCCATCACACCTGTCTAATGTTTTTTATTACTTGTAGAGACAGGGTCTCCCTATGTTGCTCAGGCTGGTCTCAAACTCCTGGGCTCAAGTGATCCCCCACCTTGGCCTCCAAAAGTGCTGACATTACAGGTGTGAGCCACCACACCCAACCAAAAACCCACTTCTTAAACACTTTGATTAAATGCTTTTGCTTCTCTGTGTCTGCAGCCAAATGCTACGCAGGAACCAAGAACCAAGGGAAACTGCCCACACAGACTGAGAGAAACTTTTCCTCACTAGTTTCACTATTGCTGGTCCCAGTTCCTACATTCTGATACTTCTCAATCCTCTTGCATTTCTGTGTGTGTGTTGGGGGGGGGGGGGGCCAGGGGGGCATGTGTAGATAGATACCAATCAGTTACTTTACCAGACTTCATATACAGTAATTTTCTTTTGCAGACAGGTTCTATACCTACACATCAAGCACATAAAACTGAAAAAGACAACAAGAGGACGGGCACGGTGGCTCACGCCAGTAATTCCAGTAGTGTGAGAAGCCAAGGTGGGCGGCTCACTTGAGGTCAGGAGTTTGAGACCAGCCTGGCCAACGTGACGAAACCCCATCTTTATTAAAAGTACAAAAATTAGCTGGGTGTGGTGACGTGCACCTCTAATCCCAGCTACTCGGGAGGCTGAGACAGGAGAACCGCTTGAACCTGGGGGGTAGAGGTTGCAGTGAGCCAAGATTGTGCCACTGCATTCCAGCCTGGGCAACAGAGAGAGACTCCATCTCAAAAAAAAAAAAAAAAACAAGGCAGGGCGTGGTGGCTCACACCTGTAATCCTAGCACTTTGGGAGGCCAAGGCGGGAGGATCACCTGAGGTCGGGAGTTCGAGAACATGGAGAAACCCCGTCCCTACTAAAAATACAAAATTAGCCGGGCGTGATGTACATGCCTGTAATCCCAGCTACTTGGGAGGCTGAGGCAGGAGAATCACTTGAACCCGGGAGGCAGAGGTTGCAGTGAGCCAAGATTGTGCCATTGGACTCCAGCCTGGGCAACAAGAGCAAAACTTCGTCTCAAAAAAAAACAAAATAGGCCGGGAGCAGTGGCTCAAGCCTATAATCCCAGCCTTTGGGAGGTCAGGCAGGCAGATCACGAGGTCAGGAGATCGAGACCATCCTGGCTAACACGGTGAAACCCCATCTCTACTAAAAAAACACACACACAAAAAAACTAGCCAGGCGTGGTGGCTGGCGCCTGTAATCCCAGCTACTCGAGAGGCTGAGGCAGGAGAATGATATGGGCCCAGGAGGCGGAGCTTGCAGTGAGCCGAGATTGCGCCACTGCACTCCAGCCTGGGCGACCGAGCAAGACTCCGTCTCAAAAAATAAAAATAAAATAATAATAATAATAATAAAATAAGGCCGGGCGCGGTGGCTCAAGCCTGTAATCCCAGCACTTTGGGAGGCCGAGACGGGCGGATCACGAGGTCAGGAGATCGAGACCATCCTGGCTAACACGGTGAAACCCCGTCTCTACTAAAAATACAAAAAACTAGCCGGGCGAGGTGGCGGGCGCCTGTAGTCCCAGCTACTCAGGAGGCTGAGGCAGGAGAATGGCGCAAACCCGGGAGGCGGAGCTTGCAGTGAGCTGAGATCCGGCCACTGCACTCCAGCCCGGGCTACAGAGCAAGACTCCGTCTCAAAAAAAAAAAAATAATAATAATAATAATAATAAAATAAAATAAAAACAAAGACGAGAGACTGAGGAACTATCCCAGATTTAAGAAAACTAAACGGATATAATTTAGAAAAAATTGCATAAACTTTATTAACAACCACTGCTTAAGCCCACCTTTGACTTACCTCTTTTAATATAGTTAATATGTTTAATATATATATTTAATATAGTTAATACAAATACCAAAAACAGTGTACAAGACATTAACATAAACATGAGCAGTGCATGATCAATTTTGGGAAAATATTGAGAAACAAAGTTAAAATCGGCAGTAGCCTTAATGTCCTAAATACCTCAACACGGCTGGGCGCGGTTGCTTACGCCTATAATCCCAGCACTTTGGGAGGCCGAGGCAGGTGGATCACCTGTGGTTGAGAGTTCGAGACTAATTTCGCCAACATGGTGAAATGCCGTCTCTACTAAAAATATAAAAATTAGCCAGGTGTGGTGGCATACACCTATAAAAATTAGCCAGGTGTGGTGGCATACACCTATAATCCCAGCTACTCAGGAGGCTGAGGCAGGAGAATCATTTGAATTTGGGAGGTGGAGATCTCAGTGAGTCGAGATCACACCATTCCAGCCTGGGTGACAGAGGAAGACTCTGTCTCAAAAATAAAAAAAAAAAAAGGCCAGGCACGGTGGCTCACGCCTGTAATCCCAGCAATTTGGGACACTGTGGAGAGTGGATCACCTGAGATCAGGAGTTCAAGACCAGCCTAGCCAACATGGCAAAACCCCATCTCTACTAAAAACACAAAAATTAGCCAGGTGTGGTGGGCGCCCGTAATCCCAGCTACTTGGGAAGCTGAGGCAGGAGAATTGCTTTGAACCCGGGAGGTGGAGGTTGCAGTGAGCCGAGATCATACCGCTACACTCCAGCGTGGGTGGCAGAGCGAGACTCTGTCTCAAAAAGGTATGTGGCCCCTCCCCACCAGAATTCCTGATTGAGTAGTTACCGGATGAGGCCTGAGAATCTGTATTTTAACAATCTGTATTTCTCTCCTCTTCCAGGGACCGTACTTTCGAGAACCATTGCTTTAAATCAGTGTTGACAGTTAACCTACCAGGTTCCCAAGAACAGAGGAACGATTTGTATTTAACCAACTATGCGTATGGCAACATGTCCAATACTGCATAGTTTATGATATGTAATAGGAAAGAACACATGCAAAGGCCTCATAGGAGGTGAGGGACAATCTGAACTCTTCGTTAACGAACTTCACATTTTAAGTTCTTATAAAAAATTGCTATTTTTTTTTTTTTAAATACAAGGTCTCACTCCATTGCTCAGGCTGGAGTGCAGTGGCATGATCTTGGCTCACTGCAACCTCTGCCTCCTGGGTTCCAGCAATTCTCCCACCTCAGCCTCCCAAGTAGCTGGGACTACAGACACATGCTGCCATACCTGGCTAATTTTTTTTTTTTTTGGTAGAGAAAGGGTTTCACCATGTTGGCCAGGTTGGTCTCAAACTCCTAACCTCAAGTGATCCTCCCACTTCAGCTTCCCAAAGTGCTAGGATTACAGGCGTGAGCCACCGTGCCTGGCCACAAATTGCGAAATTCGAAAGGAAGAAAAAAAGCATGCAAAGGAGAATGAGATCAAAATGAGGGCCAAAATAAATCTAAAAAAGAAATGTGGTAAATAGAGGAAGTAATCATTTGAATCTCTAATTACTACCTCTATTATCAATTTTATCAGTGCCTACCCCAGCAATCCCATTCAATTAAACTTGTTAAGTACAATATAAATAACTACTTATTTATTCAATGTCTTCTACCTCTCAAATGTTCAAGAAATCTGAAAAAAAATTAGAATACTTGGCTACATACATTTACTAATTCCATTTGATTAGAAAACAAAAAAAGGAGTGTAGATAGGGGAACATTAGACGGGGGGAATTGATGCAGGAAGTAAAACTATGACTTTCAATATAAATAAATGTCTATACTGTGAAGTACCTTTCTTCTCTTGCTTCAGGGCTGTTCTGTGATGTAATTGCAGGTTCTTTTTTCTTTTCGTCAAGGTCTTTCTCAGTTGATGGCCCATCTGAAAATTATGAAATCTCTTAAGTTGCTAGCATTTGTAAAAACTAAAATACTGCATGTTAACAGGCTATTTGCACAACAACATGAATTAAAACCCTAAGTTTCCTACAAGTAGATGAAGTTTGATTAAGCTATTAGCATATGTACTGTTTTTCACAATGCAAGTTCAGTCAACACTTCCAAATAAATTCCCTCATTTGGTGGGAACTACAAGTTCATATGCCATGGGAACCTAAAGGGAGGAAAGTATATGGAACAAAGAGGTGGGAAGAATATGGAAATATCTGCACTGCTACTTTAAAAATGAAAGCACAGGTCAGTGAAGTGGCTCACGCCTGTAATTCCAGCACTTTGGGAGGCTGTGGATCACTTGAGTTCATGAGTCTGAGACCAGCCTGGGCAACATGATGAAACTCTGTCTCTACAAAAAATACAAAAATTAGCTGGGCTTGGTGGTACACACCTGTAGTCCCAGCTACTCAGGAGGCTGAGGTGCGAGGATGGCTTTTGCCTAGCAGGTGGGGGCTGCAATGAGCCAAGATCACGCCACTGCATGCCAACCTGGGCGATAGAGCCAGAACTTGTCTCAAAATAAAGCCAAATAAAATAAAAATAAAAGCATAAAGCATACATAGCAATATTGTTTTAATAAATTTCCATAAAGTTGGAAAATTTAAGGTGGTATCCAAAATATAAATATTTCTGGTATGGGTAAACAAAAAACACTTTCAAAGAAAATACCTCAGGATGAGTAAGACCTACCCAGTACCTTCTCTATCTTAAATGATCTATAAAGTAATACAGAATGCACAAGTTTTAAGACCTAAAGAGGTGGCTGGGCATGGTGGCTCATGCCTGTAATCCTAGCACGTTGGGAGGCCACAGCAGGCAGATCACGAGGTCAGGAGATTGAGATCATCCTGGTTAACATGGTGAAACCCCGCCTCTACTAAAAAAATACAAAAACTTAGCCAGGCGTGGTGGCACACACCAGTAGTCCCAGCTACTCAGGAGGCTGAGGCAGGAGAACCGCTTGAACCTGGGAGGCGGAGGTTGCAGTGAGCCGAGATCGTGCCACTGTACTCCAGCCTGGGCGACAGAGAGAAACTCTGTCTCAAAAAAAAAAAAAAAAAAAAAAAAAGGTAAGCAATGAGATATTATGAAATAATGTACATAAAATAGGTTGAGTCAGTGCAATATTTTAACAGCCAAAAGAAACATTCACTTTCAAATCAATCAACACAGCCTTAAATTTTAAAACTGGTACCTGCCTGGGGTCGGATGTGGTGGCTCACACCTGTAAACCCAACACTTTGGGAGGCTGAGGCAGGTGGATTACTTGAGATCAGGAGTTCGAGACCAGTCTAGCCAATATGGTGAAACCCTGTCTCTACTAAAAATACAAAAATTAACTGGGCATGGTGGTGCAGACCTGCAATCCCAGCTGAGGCTGAGGCTGGAGAATCATTTGAACCTGGGAGGAGGAAGTTGCAGCGAGCCGATATTGTGCCACTGCACACCAGCCTGGATGACAGAGTGATACCGTCTCAAAAAAAACAAAACAAAAACAAAACACACAGCCTTGAAGCTAAGTTCAGAAAACGTTTGGGTCTACCGTATAAAGTACACCAGTTAACTATGTTTTACTCACTACATAAGCAATAAAGGCTACATAAATAATTTTTTTCAATTCTTCACATCTCTCTGTATAGAATATAGAAGAAACTATATCCAACTGGATAGCAGGATCACCTAGGGAGCCTTTAAACATATCCTCATGCCAAGCTCCAAACCAGATCCATTCAATCCAAATCTCTGGCAGTGAGGCGCAAACATCATTATTTTTTAAAGTTCCTTAGACAGCTCTAATATATAGTTATCTGGATGAGAATCACTGATAAGAGAAAGGTTCAAATCACAACTGGAGAACTCATCTTGTAAAGCTGAAGTCTGTCAAACCTAAAATACAATTCAAGCCCTCTGATAAAACGTGCACATACACTTTAGTTTTCACATAATTTTGCTGCTCCTTGTTATTCTCAATAGTTACCTTGAAGACTCAAATCCCAAAGAGGCTATAGTATTGTAACCCTGAAAACAGAAGTAATAATGACACATGGCAAGGACTAACAAATGGTCCAAAAGTAATAGGGTAGAAAGCATTTAAAAGGGAAAACTGATGTAACAATGAAATATGATCCAGCAAGGATCCAATGCTGCCAAAGGGACACAGAACTACCTCACACACTGCTCTGGCACAGTGAATTAGTACAATCCTTTTGGAAAGCACAGCAGTAAGAGGCATGAACAGCCTCAGAAGCATCCCTACTATCTGATATGGTGTTGTGGGCAACACAGCTCAGCTAGCAGGGAAGGAAGTGCTCCAGCTCTGGACTCCAGCTGTCTGCAATCAAGTCCCAGCTTGGCTATTCACCACCGATTCAACTGTGTGCTAGGTATTTAACTGCTCAATGCCTCAGATTCCTCATCATAAAATGGAGATTATATTGGCACCTACCAAATTGGATTGTTTTGAAGATTAAATGCATTAATACAGGTCAATGCTTGACATATCTTAAGTATTCAAAAATGTGCTACCTAGTAGCAGTAGTAGTAAATGTAGAAATGTAGCTAACAATGTAAAGAAAAAGCTTTAGGCAGAAAGATGTCCATCAAGACATTAGTTACAACCGCCACAAAGTTAAAAACAATAACAAATCTAACAACAGGCAAGTGATCAACTAAAATAGTATAGTCAACTGAATAAATTATTCTGAAACCAATAAAAATAGTAGTTATGATAGAAAAACAAAGTATTTTCATTAAAAAAGGTAATATAAATTAAGTACCCACAGAGCATATGTAAAATTACAGTAGCGGTAAAATTTATGCAAATTAAATTTGAACAGTAATGTATTACAATCCATTGTACAGAAAAAGAACCTGCAAGTCTACACTAACAGATAAATAGCTAAGGGATATAAAGAAGGTTGTTGGTTTTTTTTTTTTTTTTTTTTGAGATGGAGTCTCACTCTGTTGCCCGGGCTGGAGTGCAGCGGTGTGATCTTGGCTCAGTGTAAGCTCTGCCTCCTGGGTTCATACCATTCTCCTGCCTCAGCCTCGAGAGTAGCTGGGACTACAGGCGCTCACCACCACACTCAGCTAATTTTTCTGTATTTTTTTAGTAGAGACAGGGTTTCACCGTGTTAGCCAGGGTGGTCTTGATCTCCTGACCTCGTGATCCGCCCGCCTTAGCCTCCCAAAGTGCTAAGATTACAGGCATGAGCCACCGTGCCTGGCCAGAAGGTTCTTCTTCTAAAGAATGATGATTTTATAAGTACTGAAGCAGAGGAGTCAGAAAAATCACAATTTTGCAACTACCACTACAAAGACTGGTTTGAGCAAAAAAATCAACAGATCCTAAATTGGGAGGGGAAGAGAAAGATCTGTTAAGGTGTAAGACAGTTTCAGGATCTTAAAAGTGTCTCCCACAGAATGGCTATTAGCTACAAGAGGAAAAACAATACACTATACAGTGTAGCTTTGACTGGATTCTCAAAATTACCATCAATGACTCTGGATATGATACCTTGAGAAGGACATAACATGCTTACATAGTATTCCAACTGTGAATGTACAACCTGATCTAATCATGAGAAAAAAGCAGGTACACCTCAAATATGGAATATGCTATTAAAAACAAAGGATGGGCCAAGCGCGATGGCTCACGCCTATAAATCTAACACTTTGGGAGGCCGAGGCAGGTTGGATCGCTTGAACCCAAGAGTCCAAGACCAGTCTGGGCAACATAGTGAGACTCTGTCTCAAATAAATAAATAAGTAACAAAGGAGGGCAGTGGCAGATGCCTACAGTTCCAGCTACTCAGGAATCTGAAGTGGAGGACTGCTTGAACCCAGGAGCTGGAGGTTAGCCTAGGCAACATAGCAAGACCCTTATCTCGACACAAAACAAAAAAGGTGGTGGGGAAGGGGGGGAATAGGGGAATAAACCTGCTTCAAGGATCCAACTTAAAAACATGGGAAATTCTACCTTGAATATATTTCCTACTTTACTTTTAAACCAAAATCCAATTCTACTTTGCATTCATTACAACCGGTCATTTTCTGCATATTGTATAACATATCCAAGTTCCATTTTTTAAGCTCATTATGAATTTGATAAAAATCTCACTTTGCATAATTTGATAAAACACTCACTTTGCATAATTTGATAAAACACTCACTTTGCATGAAAGTATTTTAAAATACACATTAGTGATAGTTACATGAATGTATACATAGGATAAAATTGCTCAGAAGGACACATGCCCCCACACATACACTAGTGCCAGTAAAAACTGATGAAATCTGAATGAGGTCTGTAAATTGTATCAATGTCAATTTCCTGGTTGAGAGTCTGTATATGAGAGTTATGCAATATTACCACAGGAGGAAGCTGGATAAAGGGTACATGAGACCTTTCCGTACTTTTTGTTTTTGGTAATTTTCTGTGAGTCACTTATTATGTCAAAATAAAAAGTTAAACTCCACATGTTCAGGAGGCATACATACTTTCTTCTATAGGAAATGCCCTTGCTTCTTTTATCCCTACTTGAGGCAGGGGACCAGGAATGAGGGGGAAGGGGCAGGATATATACACACACACACATAAAATTTTAAAGCATGGCCCACAAGTAATTTTTTTTATTGGGTTTGTGCAATTAACGTGAAAGACAAAATTGCATTTAATTTTCTTTCCTTTCAAATTTTACTTTTAGGAAATATATCAACAAAAAATTGACAACTCCAAAATAAGATTTAAGGGGAGGGAATTCATATTTGTTGGGCTAGGACCCTATGTACATTTCTTACAGAGGTGATAATTGATAGTGAAATATCACAGACCAAAAACAAACAAAAAGTAAAATCATGAACCCAAGTAAACAGGTTGGTCTTCAAATGAGAAAGGAACATTTCTGCCTTGGGAGAAAAACAAAGGAGAAGGGGTATTTGTATTCTTCAAAATGTCAATTTCATAAAAGATAAAGAAAAGCTTAAGAATGATTTCAAATTAGAAAACTAGCTATGTGAGGCCAGACTCGGTGGCTCACGCCTATAATCCCAGCGCTTTGGGAGGCTGAGGCAGGCAGATCACGAGGTCAAGTGATTGAGACCATCCTGGCTAACATGGTGAAATCCCATCTCTACTAAAAATACAAAAAATTAGCCGGGCGTGGTGGTGGGCACCTGTAGTCCCAGCTACTTGGGAGGCTGAGGCAGAAGTATGGCATGAACCCGGGAGGCGGAGCTTGCAGTAAGCCAACATCACGCCACTGCACTCCAGCCTGGGCAACAGAGTGAGACTCCAACTCAAAAAAAAAAAAAAAAAAAAAAGAAAACTAGCTATGTGATCCTGAACTGGATCTTTTCCTGGAGGTGAAAAGAAAAAAAAAACAACTATAAAAAACATTATTGGGACAACTGACAAACCTGAACATAAACCACAAAATACTATACCAATGTTAAATTTCCTAAATTTCTTTCTTTTTTTTTTTTTTTTTTTTGAGACGGAGTCTCGCTCTGTCACCCAGGCTGGAGTGCAGTGGCCGGATCTCAGCTCACTGCAAGCTCCGCCTCCCGGGTTTAGGCCATTCTCCTGCCTCAGCCTCCCGAGTAGCTGGGACTACAGGCGCCCACCACCTCGCCCGGCTAGTTTTTTGTATTTTTTTTTTTTTTTTTAGTAGAGACGGGGTTTCACCGTGTTAGCCAGGATGGTCTCGATCTCCTGACCTCGTGATCCGCCCGTCTCGGCCTCCCAAAGTGCTGGGATTACAGGTTTGAGCCACCGCGTCCGGCCCTAAATTTCTTATACTATGATTCCATAAAAAAATAAGCTTGTAGTAAGGAAATATACACAAGTATTTAAAGGGTAAAAGAGCATGATATATTCAACCTACTTTCAAATGGTTCAGAAAAAAATAATTTGTGTATGTGCAAATAGAGAAAGCAAAAGAGAGAATATGATAAAACAAATATGGCAAATATTAAAAATTGATGATATGGATGAAGGATACAGCATTCTTTCTATCATCCTTGCAAGTTTTCCGTAAGTCAAAAAATTTCAAAAACCATTTCAGAAGGTATCCACAACCTTTCCCATAAGAGAAAATTCTTCTTATTGAAAGAGTTTATCCAGCTGTGTCAAAAGTTAAGAAAGCCAAATTTGACTAGCCTAAAAGGCAAAAAAAAAAAAAAAGCCCTAAAGGTCAAATTAACTCCCCTCGCCTTTATTACGAGGCACTGATTTCAGTATATCTAGATTCATTAAGAAAAAAATGTAACCATTAACTAACCGTAAAATGTTAATGGTTAATGGTTATTAACCGTTTGAATAAATCTCAACATCATAAATATACGTAAGGGAAGATCAATGATACCTAATAATTTTTTCCAGGATTTGATGAGAGACTTTGCCAAAGATGTAACTTCTTCGTCTGTACTCTGCTTGCGAATAGCATTAACTGACATGCCGATTCTTGTGGACTGCAAGGCAATAACAAAAAAATTATGTATACCAATTTTATTTTAAACAAACTAGTATTTCACCCACATTCTTTTCTTTCCCAGATTCCTGTTTCCATTCTAGAATTTTAAAACTTCAATTATTTGGATCCTTATAATAGCAAACTATATTAAGATACATACATCTTCAGATCAAATAAGTCCTAGACTCATTAATGTTCTTATCACCAAGATCTAAAAGCATAAAATTTGCTACTGTAATAAGTCTGGTTAACTAGAAAAATGAAATCAATCTTTCCACAAGGGAGAAGTGAAGATAAATGAGGATAAAATATAAAATGTTGTATGTAAGTCAGGCTGAAGCAATCATGACTAATACAGGCATTTCTTTGTTTCTATACATTCCTCTACATGGATTACTTCACAGAGCACCAGCTGCAAATGATTATGAGGATATCCAAACTAAAACTACCACCTATGGAGGTTTATTCTATTTAATTTATTTTTGGGGGGGGAATGGAGTCTTGCTCTGTTGCCCAGGCTGGAGTATAGTGGCGCGATGTTGGCTCACTGCAAGCTCTGCCTCCCAGGTTCACGCCATTCTCCTGCCTCAGCCTCCCAAGTAGCTGGGACTACAGGCACCAGCCACCATGCCCAGCTAATTTTTTGTATTTTTAGTAGAGACAGGGTTTCACCGTGTTAGCCAGGATGGTCTCGATCTCCTGACCTCGTGATCCACCTGCCTTGGCCTCCCAAAGTGCTGGGATTAGAGGTGTGAGCCACCACGCCCAGCTATGGAGGTTTAAAAGGCTTTATTTTGCCAGGAACCAGCATATAATCAGAGACATTAAAATACACTTCACAAAATATAGGTAAAATTTAACCTGTGATAATTACATGCCTAAAATTACACTTAGAGCATCCACATTCATCAATCTTTTTTCTAACAACCCTTCAAAGTTGAGATTATCCCTATTGTTAAAGATGAAGAGACTGGAAGCAACAATAAATAACGTACCCAGCATCACACCATTACGAACCAGCAAAGGTGGGATTTTTTTTTTTTTTTTTTTTTTTTTGAGACGGAATCTCACCCTGTCACCCAGGCTGGAGTGCAATAGGGCACGATCTCGGTTCACTGCAACCTCCACCTCCCGGTTCAAGTAATTCTCCTGCCTCAGCCTCCCAAGTAGCTGGGATTACAGGCGCAGGCCACTTCGCCCGGCTACTTTATGTATTTTTAGTAGAGACGGGTTGCACCCATTGGCCAGGCTGGTGTCGAACTCTAGACCTCTAAGTGATCCACCCACCTTGGCCTCCCAAAGTGCTGGGATTACAAGCGTGACCCATCAGCCCAGCCAAAAGCTGGGATTTTAATCCAGGTTTGTCCACTGCCAAAGTCCATGGTCTTTCTAGCACATCAGTGGTTTCAAATTGTGCTCAAAGAACACAAAAGCTATGACAGCCCAAATATGGATGATAAATAAAAAATGGAAAATTATTTAGTAAGTTCGGGTTGTCAGCAGACAATCTTTCAAACATATGGTCTGTGGAAGAAAAAAATAACAGAAGAAATTCTTAGTGGTGAAAAAAAGAAGAGAACCCCTATTGTAAGCTTTATGGCAGAAAAAAATACCAGTACTTGAGGTTTCCTTCTAAATTATTCAATCCTCTCAACAAAGAGACAGATTCAGGATCTAAGTTTTATTCAAGAATTTAGAATATGTGGTTGGCTAGAGTGTCCTATATCTCTTAGAAAGCTGAGCAAAGCAGACAAGATTGAACAGCAGAAAGATAAAGGGACTCCACAATTTTAAAGCCCCAAATAATTTGGGGTTAACAAGGCTAGTTTACTAGGAAAAAACTCTACTTTTTGAATGTGTGGAGGAAATAACTTACTAGTGTGTTCTGAAGCCTAGAACTGACACAAATGTGCAAAAAACTAAAATGGCACTTTACTAGGGGCTTGCAGGAGAGCAAAGGTGTAAGGAGATGATGAATAAACTATGTACTGCTGGGTGATTGCTTTTTAATTATCAGAGGATGTTTTGATTACTAAAAAGTCAATGATTATCCCGCTTAGCCCCAAACAAAACCTATACTAAGAATATAGTTACCTGTAATAAACATGCCTATCTATGGAAGGGACTGTCAAGCCAAAATAATAAGAAATGGGGGGCATGGTGGCTTACGCCTGTAATCCCAGCACTTTGGGAGGCTGAGGTGGGCAGCTCACGAGGTCAGGAGTTCGAGACCAGCCTGGCCAATATGGTAAAACTCTACTAAAAAAAAACAAAAACAAAAAACAAATTAGCCGGGCGTGGTGGCAAGTGCCTGTAGTCCCAGTTACTCGGGAGGCTGAGACAGAAGAATCGCTTGAATCCAGGAGGCGGAAGTTGCAGTAAGCCGAGATCACACCACTGCACTCCAGCTTCCAGCCTGGGCTACAGAGCAAGACTCTGTCTCCAAAAACAAAAAAAAAGGGTGGGTACGGTGGCTCACGCCTGTAATCCCAGCACTCTGGGAGGCCAAGGCAGGTGGATCACAAGGTCGGGAAATCGAGACCATCCTGGCTAACACGGTGAAACTCCATCTTTAAAAAAATACAAAAATTAGCTGGGTGTGGTGGCACGCACCTATAGTCCCAGATACTTGGGAGGCTGAGGCAGGAGAATCGCTTGAACCTGGGAGGTAGAGGTTGCAGTGAGCACAGATTGCACCACTGCACTCCAGCCTGGGTGACAGAGCGAGACTCTGTCTCAAAAAAAAAAGAAAGAAAAAAAAAGAAATGAGGTTGCTGAGGTAGAATGAAAAACAACGATTTGAAATAAGTTCTTTTTTCCTTTGGGGGTACTATGGAAAAAAATGGGAAAAAAAAGTAGAGGAAAAGATTATGAAGCTATTCACTTGGATAAGCAAGCCTAGAGTTGCCTCTAAGAATTCCCTAGGAATTCTTCCTAAAATTGGTATGCTAAGACTTACAAAATGTAATAGATAGGTTATACGAAAGTATTCTGTGCTCAAGTGTCCTTAGGAATTGTGGGATTATAACTGTTTTCTTGACTGCAGGACTAATGAAAGCTTTCAGGACAAACTGTACATTGTGAAACTCTAGCAGATAAAATATGTGCCTTTGCCCATGATTTCTATAGAACATCAGGTATACAGAAAGAAAGACATTACCTTGGAAAGGTGGAAAGTGCCTTAAGCAGCCTTAGGGGTCAGCTGCACACTGACGGTAAAGCAGAAAGGAATGAGTACTGAGATCAAGAGACACTGTTAACATCACAGGAAACAAGCAGATCTGGTGTGCTCCAGAAGAAAAGTCTCCTTTGTGATCACTCATGAGTTTTTGCCAAGATGATCTGAAGGTAGCCACTAAATCTTAAGGTAAAAAACATATAGCTACTGTACAGCTACTATAAAACACATATGTAAAACATACATTTAAAACACACATATATAAAAGACAACATAAAAGAAACACACAGCTACTATAAAACATTGTTGAAAGAAATTAAAGATGACCTAAACAAAATTTTAAAATCCCATGTTGATAGACTGGAAGACTTAAATATTAAGACTGCAATACTAATCAAGTTGAACTACTGACTCAATGCAATGCCTATCAGAATCCCATCTGCCTTTAGTGTAGAAATTGACGAGCTTACCCTAAAGTCCACACAGAAATACAAAGGACCCAAAACAGCCAAAACGAAGAACAAAGTTGGAGCACTCATAATTCCCTACAGTAACCAAGATAGCATGGTACTGGCAAAAGGATGGACATGCAGATCAATGGGATAAATTTAAGACTCCAGAAATAAACTCCTACATTTTTCATCAGCTGATTTTAGATAAGGATATCAAGACAATTCATTGGAGAAAAGAATATTCTTTTCAACAAATGGTGCTGGAACAACTAGATATCCACATGTAAAAGAATAAAGCTGAACCTCTTCCTTATACCACACACAAAAATTAACTCAATATGAATAGGAGTAAAGCTTCATTACCTTGAATTAGGGAATAGTTTCTTAAATATGACACCTAAAGCACAAGCAATCAAAGAAAAAATAGAATACATCAAAAGTTAAAACTTTTGTGCTTCAAAGAACATCATCAAGAAAGTAAAAAGATAATTCACAGAAAAAGAGACAATATTTGCAAACTCTATGTCTGATA
The DNA here is from genome assembly GCF_037993035.2 of Macaca fascicularis. Taxonomy (NCBI): domain Eukaryota; kingdom Metazoa; phylum Chordata; class Mammalia; order Primates; family Cercopithecidae; genus Macaca; species Macaca fascicularis. The sequence continues at coordinate 63,983,901 of NC_088382.1, forward strand.
AGGGACTTGTATCTGGAATATATAAAGAACTATTACAACTCAATAAAAAAAAAAGACAATCCAACTTAAAACCGGGCAAAGGATCTGAATAGACATTTCTCCAAATAAGATATAAAAATAACCAACAAGCACATGAAAAGATATTCAACATCCTTAGACATTATGGAAATAAAAATTAAAGCTACAATGAAATACTACTACACCCACTCGAATGGCTATAATCAAAGACAAACAGCAACAAGTGTTTGCAAGGATGCAGAGAAAATGGACCCATTTACTGCTACTGGAGATACAAAATGGTACCATGGCTTGGGAAAAGAGTCTGGCAGGTCCTCAAAATGTTAAACGCACAGTTACCACATAAACCAGCAATACCACTCCTAGGTATCTACACAAGAACAACAAAAACATATGCTCACACAAACTTGTACATAAACATGCACAGCAGTGTGATGCAAAACAGCCAAAAAAGTCTAAACCCATCAACCGACAAATGGATGAACAACATGTGAAATATCCATGCAAGTGAAGATTATTCAGCCATTAAAAGGCCTGAAAATTCTGACACAGACTGCAACATGGATGAATCCTGAAAACATTAAGCTAAGTGACAAAAGCCAGACATCAGAGTTCACATACTGTATGATTCCATTTATATGAAAACTCCAGAACAGGGAAATCTATAGAGACAGAAAGATTAGTAGTTGCCTAGGCTGGAAGGAGGAAGACCAGTTGGGGGAATGGAGAATGACTTTTTGGGGTGATGAAAATGTTCTAAAGTTAATTGTGGTGATAGTACCAAAATATACTAAAAAACAATGAATCATACACTTTAAATGAATGAATTGATGGTATGTGAATTATATCTCAATAATACTGTTTAAAAAAAAAAAAGAAACATACAGCTATGTTTACTATCCTTTTAATAAGTTCCAAGATGGCAGAGGACCTTGTCTTGTCTGCCACTATATTCAGCATGTGGAATAATGTCCAGCACACAGCAGCCACTTAATCATGATTGAATAATCTACTATATATAAAAACTTACAAAACTAGCCCAATCTACTACTGGCCCAAATATTTGTCTTCCTGTTTACTTCCCCATCTTCAACCCATACCCACCTTCTACTCTACTCTCTCACTCTGCTCAAAGTTTCCTGCACTCCTAATTGTAAACTCCCATGGACTCTTCAGATCTCATTTGATTTAACCAGTCTATTATATCCCAACTCTTTTCCCTTTTTCCTAGGTGATCTAACCCACCTCTATGCTATTACTTTCCAAATATCTCCTAAACCTGTCCTTTCTCCTATATTCTAGAGCTGTTTACATATACGGCTATTTAAAATTTGTTAAAATTAAATGAAATTTACAATTCCGTTCCCTAGTCATATTTCAAGTGCTCAACAGCCTCATGTAGTTAAGCACTACCATATCAGTCAACACTCACATCAGAAACATTTCCATCGCTGCAAAGTCATACTTGACAGCATTGCTAGGGAAGGCTGTCTTTCATTAACAAATTCCCCTTCTCTCCATTTCTATTGCTATTATCTTAGTTTAAGCTCTCATCACTCCTCACCTGAATAACTTCATTAGTCAACAGGTCTTTCAGGCTCCAGCTTCCCATTTCCTCCAATGTGCAAATCTGGTCACATACTCCCCTGCCTAACACCTTTCAGTAGTGATGCTCTCAGCATCACATATGAAGCCCTGCGTGCCATACCACCTATGTCTTTAAAATCCAGTATGTAACTAGCTCTCCCCATGTCTTTAACCCTGTATGCAACTAACTCTCCTTTATTTTCACTTCTAAATGCCACACTGCTTCCACATACTGTTTCCTCTGCTGAAATACCTTTCCCGGTCTATCTGCTGAGGGAGAACCTAGTCATCTTTTGAGACGTGATTTCAGCTTTATCACCTACATAACGGCATTCTGCACCTCCCAGATTATGTACTTAGACTGACAAGTAAACTTCTTTGTGCTTCTTCCGACCCTTCTTCTTTCCCCCAGATGAACACTGTATGTATGGACTTTTCTTTGGGTACCTACATCTTTGCTTACATGTCAGTTTTCCTCTACTAGAATTTAATCTCAATGAGGGGAGAAAGGCCTGATCTTATTCATCTTTATAAATCCAGCACAATTCTTAATCATAGTAAAACTCATTTGTTTGTTAGATAAATACATAGGCTTTCCAAAGAAGGAAACCCAGGAACAAATTAGAGATGGTCATAAATATTAGCCCTATCCAACCTCCACACACTCTATAACTCTACAAGTACCTGTTAAATAAACATTGGGATTACTATGTTGTTTTTGATGTGGATTTCCCCACATAGGTCTGTCAGGATAAAGTTATGCCTCGGTAAGGGCCTATCTCAAAGGAAAGTTTATTCTTAGAGTTGACTTGCAAGAGAAGTTGCAAGTCAGGAACCTGAATTCAGAAGGTAGGACTTCATGACTTACTTCCTTTCTCTTCCTGGGGTCTACAGATAGAGGAGGAGTTCTTTTTTTTTTTTTTTTTTTAAATACAGAGTCTTGCTCTGTTACCCAGGCTGGAGTGCAGTGGTGCAATCTCAGCTCACTGCAACCTCCGCCTTCTGGGTTCAAGTGATTCTCCTGCCTCAGCCTCCTGAGTAGCTGGGATTATTATAGGCACATGCCACCATGCCTGGCTAATTTTTTTGTATTTTTAGTAGAAATAGGGGTTTCACCATGTTGGCCAGGCTGGTCTCAAACTCCTGAGCTCAAGTGATCCACCCACCTCCGGCTTCCAAAGTGCTGGAATTACAGGCAAGAGCCACTGGGCCAGCCTAGAGGAAGAGTTCTTAACCCTTTTTTTGCACCATGGATCCTTCTGGCAGTCTGGTGAAGCATATGGACCCCTTCTCAGAATCCGTTAAAAACAGATTAAATGAAATACATAGGATTACAAAGCAAACCAATTATGTAATACACAATTACAAATTTTTTTTTTTTTTTTTTTTGAGACGGAGTCTCACTCTGTCCCCCTTGCTGGAGTGCAGTGGCCGGATCTCAGCTCACTGCAAGCTCCGCCTCCCGGGTTCAGGCCATTCTCCTGCCTCAGCCTCCCGAGTAGCTGGGACTACAGGCGCCCGCCACCTCGCCCGGCTAGTTTTTTTTTTTGTATTTTTTAGTAGAGACGGGGTTTCACTGTGTTAGCCAGGATGGTCTCGATCTCCTGACCTCGTGATCCACCCGTCTCGGCCTCCCAAAGTGCTGGGATTACAGGCTTGAGCCACCGCGCCCGGCCACAAAATATTTTTAAACGTAAGACAGTAATGTACAAGCTCCCTTGTTTGGGTGTGTGTTTTTCTTTTTTTATCAAGACAGTCTTGCTATGTTGCCCAGGCTGATCTTGAACTGCTGGGCTCAAGCAATCCTCCAGCCTCGATTTCCCAAAGTGTTGGGATTACAGGCATGAGCCACTGTGCCAAGCCCTTCCTTATCAAAACATTAAGTAAGACCTAGCATAAGGTATAACAGCAATAATAATGAGCAATTTCAATACTTTTACAATATAAAATATAAGTAAACTGAAGTTAAAACATTTGTGAATTATTTTAGTTTCAGTCATAAATACTGGTAATACAACTGTGATTTAGTGTTATCACAAATGAAAGAATGTTCAATTTCAGTTAGCCATTAATGAAAATAAATGTGACTTTTTTTTCTCAATCATGTTCACACACCCCCGCCACCTTTCCCTAAATTCTGAATATAATAGAAATATCAAAGAAAGCATTTGTGGATAATAAAAAATGTCAACCAGAAAATAACGATATTCATGTTATTGGCTATATTAAGTTTCCTTTTTAACACTTTGACTTTTGTTTTATTTTTATGTTTCAGTCTTGATGGAAAATCAAAAAACACTCACGCCTGTAATCCCAGCACTTCAGGAGGCCAAGGCTGGTGGATCACCTGAGGTCAGGAGTTTGAGACTAGTCTGGCCAACATGGTGAAACCCCGTCTCTACTACAAATACAAATATTAGCCGTGTGTGATGACAGGCGCCTGTAATCCCAGCTACTGGGTAGGCTAAGGCAAGAGAATCACTTGAATCTGGAAGGCTGAGGTCGCAGGTCACACCACTGCACTCCAGCCTGGGCCACAGAGTGAAACTGTGTCTCAAAAAAAAAAAAAAAAAAAAAAGAAAGCAAGCTTCTGCACAGCAAAGGAAACAACAGGGTAAAGAGACAATCTGCTCAATAGGAGAAAATATTTGCAAACTATTCATGTGAAAAGGGACTGATACCAACAATAAACAAGGAAGTCAAACAATTCAACAACAACCAAAAACCAAATAATCCCATTAGAAAGTGGGCAAAATGCTGGCCGCAGTGGCTCACGCCTATAATCCCAGTACTTTGGGAGACCAAGGCTGGAGGACTGCTTGAGCCCAGGAGTTCAAGACCAACAAAGGGAGAACCTCGTCTCTAAAAATTTTTTTTTAAATTTAGCCAAGCGTGGTAGCATGCTCCTGTAGTCCCCAGTTACCTGGGGTTAAGGGATGGGAGGGTGCTGAAGTGGGAGGATCACTTGAGCCCAGGAGGTGGAAGGCTGCAGTCAGCCATGATTATGCCATTGCATTCCCACCTGGGCAACAGAGAGACCCTATCTTAAAAAAAAAAAAAAGTGAGCAAAGAACATGAATAGATATTTCTCAAAATAAGACAAACAAGTGGCCAACAGGTATAAGAAAAAATGTTCAACATCACTAATCATTGGAGAAATGCAAATCAAAACCACTATGAGATACCATCTTCCTCCAGTCAGAATGGCTATTATTTTATTTTTGTTTATTTGTTTATATATTTTTTGAGACAGAGTCTCACTTTGTGGCCTGGGCTAAAGTGCAGTGGCGCAATCTCAGCTCACTGCAACCTCCACTTCCCAGATTCAATTGATTCTCGTGCCTCAGCCTCCTGAGTAGCTGGGACTATAGGCATGCACCACCACACCTGGCTAATTTTTGTATTTTTAGTAGTAACGGTGTTTCACCATGTTGGCCAGGCTGGTCTTGAACTCCTGGCCTCAGGTGATCCATCCACCTCAGCCTCCCAAAGTGGTGGGATTACAGGCGTGAGCGCCTGGCCCAGAATGGCTATTATTAAAAAGACAAAAAAACAACAGATGCTGGTGAAGATGCAGAAAAAAGGGAACTCATACACTGTTAATGGGAATGTCAATTAGCACAGCCACTATATAAAACAGTAAGGAGATTTCTCAAGAACTAAAAATTGAAGTACCATATGATCCAGCAATCCCAATACTGAATATTTATCCAAAGAAAATCAGTTTAACAAACGGGTATCTGCACCCCTCATGTTTACTACAACAATATTCACAATAGCCAAGATATGGAATCAATGTAAGTGCCCATCAATGAATAACTGGATAAAGAAAATGTAGTGTATATACACAATGAAATACTATCAGTTATAAAAAAGAATGAAATCATGTATTTGCAGTAACATGGATGGAACTGGAGTTATGTTAAGTGAAATAAGCCAGGCAGAGAAAGACAAGTATCACATGTTCTCACTCCTATGTGAGAGCTAAACAGTGGACCTCACAAAGATAGAAAGCAGAGTGATGGATACCAGAGACTGGGAAGGGTGCATAAGTGAGGCAAGGGAATGAAGACAGGTTTGTTCATGGGTACAAACACATAGTTAGATAGAAGGAATAAGTTCTAAGGTTCCACAGCAGAGTAGGGTCACCAGTTAACAAAGCATTATATATTTCAAAATAGCTAGAAGAGAGGGCTTAAAATGCTCCCAACACAGAGAAATGATAAATACTGAAGGTGAGGGATACCCTACATAACCTGACTTCATCATTATACATTCTATGCATGTAACCAAATATTACATATACCCCCATAAACATGTATAAATGTTATCAATAAAGAATAAGACTTCAGTAATGAATCTGTGTAATGTCTACTAGACATCAACTGTGTACATGCTTGACCGGTGCTGAAAAAAAAAAGGGAGAGGAGTGACACCTTGCCATCCTCACCCTGAAGCTAGCTTCATGCTGGCAGCAGCTATCAATAATAGATCAAGAAAGGGAAATCTCAGGAGACCAAATCAGGGCCAAGAATCCAACTTCCTCTCACAGTGAAATTTCACTGCTACTGTCAACTTTAGAGATTCAGGTTTTATTCTTCTTAAGAAAGGCAACATTGCTCTATAATGACAACTTAGTAGATTATTGATTTACATTGCCATCTGTAAAAAAAAAAATAGCAGTTAATAATGGTTTACACCATTATCAGGACACTACAAAAACATATTGGGACTGAAAATGTTTCAGTATTTTATGACGACTACCTATTAAAAAAACTGTGATGCATAAAAGCACATACCTGCAATAATTCCAGGGTCATAGGAATATTCTTAAGCTCCTTTAGCAAATCCAATGCTCCAGCCTATAAAATAAAATAATTTCACATTGAATTTCCAAGATAGTAAAACAGTGACTAGCCAGAAATAAGGTTCATGGGAGAATCACAGAAAACACCTAAAGAGGAATAAAATCAGATAAGGAGCAACAGCACCAGCCATAGGTTGTAGCAAAATATTCCAATTTGATACTAATTCAATCTATCATATTTCATCTAATCGAATACAATCACATTCTATTTCATTTAGTCTAATGTTTACTCAATGTATTATATCTGGATAAATCACATCTTTATATTCCATCAATAAAGAAAAAACTATTAAGCTATGATACAGTGTTTTATTATAACTTTTTTCGTTTTTTTTTTTTGAGACAGAGTCTCACTCTGTCGCCCAGGCTGGAGTGCGGTGGTATGATCTCGGCTCGCTGCAACCTCTGCCTCCCCTCCTGGGTTCAAGCGATTCTCCTGCCTCAGCCTCCAGAGTAGGTGAGATTACAGGCATGCGCCACCACGCCGGGCTGATTTTTGTATTTTTAGTAGAGATGGGGGCCAAGCTGATCTCAGGTGATCCGCCTGCCTTGGCCTCCCAAAGTGCTGGGATTACAGGCATGAGCCACCATGCCTGGCATTATAACTTCTTTTTACTTTTGCTTATTAAGAGAATTATTTTAGTGTTGAAGTTTTTACCACGTCACCTTTTACATATGTAAAAATATACATGTGAGTAAAACAAAATTGGCTAAGGTGTTACTAAAAGTACTTCACATTCAGAACTTTTTGACTCAGATTCAACAGTATCTGTTTTTACCCCACAAAGAGCTGTTTAAGAACACAAGTGACAAAGCATTTCATAGAAGAATCCACAAAAAAGCTAATGCCGTGAGCTCTTGGGCTGGCTTTGTAACAGTGTGCACAGCTGCTTTTCACCTCCAGTGCTCTTCACAGTCATTTGGTTCCTCAGGATTCAAAGAGTACTTCACTAATCTCTCTTAGATTTCCTTCCAAGCCAGTGACACTGATTCCACAAGTTTTGATGCTAGGTTTAGCATTCTGCCTGTGAAAAAACACCACAATGGCCATCTGGCCAATGATATGTGTACCTATCCTGCTTTCTAAAATGTTAAAGTATGAAAACAGGCACCCTATAAATCAATGAAATACAGGATATTCCCCCCAAAAAAACAGAAAGAAACATAGCATGTCCCTCATTAAACATGCCAAAGGCAAAAGCGAGCAAAGACTCTCATAGTATCACTTCATTTCTTAAATATAAAATCAAGTAAACGCTTCTAGTCATGTAATTTTTCATTTAAAGGTGACAGACATAAGGCTTGGCCTTCGAGAATAAAACCATTAGCTTTTATTCTGGTAACGAAGAGTTACATTATTTTAATTTAACCCAATACCTCATAAATAAAAATTTAAGTTCAATAGAAATTATGACATGTTATTATAAATAATGTTTTAATTATTTGCTGTTTAAAGATCTCTCCTGATCTTAAAATTCTATAAATTCTTCCTATTTAGAGTCATCTAGAAACAGTAAAACATTAAAGTTGTTGGAAAAGAAATCTAACACTGACTTAAAACATATTATTAAACAAGAATTTCTACAGGTATGACATTTTTGTGGGTAAATGAAGTCTTTAATCCCTTATCTGCAAATTCCCAGACCAAAAACCTTTGAAAAGCGAAAGATTTCTAGATTTCTCATAGGTAAACTCATTTGGCAGCTAAACCTAATCACAACACATGTAAAGCTATTTGTGTTCTATTTATGCCATGTAATGTGAATATTACAACTGACTATAGAAATGTTAAGGCCGGGCGGGGTGGCTCACACCTGTAATCCCAACACTTCGGGAGGCCAAGGTGGGTGGATCACGAGGTCAGGAGTTCAAGATCAGCCTAACCAAGATAGTGAAACCCCATCTCTACTAAAAATACAAAAATTAGCCGGGTGTGGTGGCAGGTGCCTGTAATCCCAGCTACTCAGAAGACTAAGGCAGAGAACTGCTTGAACCCAGGAGGTGGAGGCTGCAGTGAGCTAAGATTTTGCCACTGCACTCCCAACTGGGCAACAGAGTGAGACTCCATCTCAAACAACAAAAAAAGAAATGTTAATGTCTGGTTGCTGAAGTGCCCAAATCCTGCTGGGGGTATTATGTAATATATGATGTATGTACTAAATTATCTTTATAAAATCTGGAATTACCAAATATATCAGACCCTAAGGGTTTTGATTAACAAACTGTAGAAGTCTGGGCAACACAGCATGACTCCCTCTCTACAAAAAATAAAAATAAAAAATTAACTGGCCACAATGACCGTAGTCCTAGCTACTCCAGAAGCTGAGGCGGGAGGACTGCTAGAGATCAGAAGCTTGAGCCGGGCGCGGTGGCTCAAGCCTGTAATCCCAGCACTTTGGGAGGCTGAGACGGGAGGATCATGAGGTCAGGAGATCGAGATCATCCTGGCTAACATGGTGAAACCCCGTCTCTACTAAAAAATACAAAAAACTAGCCGGGCGAGGTGGTGGGCGCCTGTAGTCCCAGCTACTCGGGAGGCTGAGGCAGGAGAATGGCGTGAACCCGGGAGGCGGAGCTTGCAGTGAGCTGAGATCCAGCCACTGCACTCCAGCCCGGGCAACAGAGCGAGACTCCGTCTCAAAAAAAGAAAAAAAAAAAAAAAAAATCAGAAGCTTGAGATTACATGAACCATGATCATGCCACTGCAGTCCAGCCCGTGCGGACAGAGTGAGACTCCATGTCTAAAAGAAAAATTAAAAAACAAACAACGACAACAACCACCACCACCACCAAAAAAAAAAAAAAAAAAACCAGATTGTGGGCCTGTATTCTCTACCATTGACATTTTTCTTCTATCCATATTTCCAGGATTTCTGATCTACTTCTGACCAAGAATCACTTAAAAAGGATAAAGAATCACACTTCTAGAAGTTCCTTAAAAAGCAGGATTTCCTAAGTATTAAGTTGCTTCTTCTAACATATCAGCAACAAGACATATAGTTTAAATTGTTTTCCAAGTAGAGGCAATATATTTGCATTAATTTTGTTACTTTCCCTTTCTACTCAGCTTTCTGGTGAGGCCATGGTTGGAAGAAAAAGCTAAAAGTAACACTCATGGAATAAAACTATGACCTTTCTGAAAATTGCACTGTGTTCCAACCAATTCAAGTAAATATTTCACTGACAGGTCTTTAAGAAATAACTATGGGCTCTTCGCGGTGGCTCATGCCTGTAATTACAGCACTTTGGGAGGCCGAGGCGGGCAGATCAACCTGAGCTCACGAGTTCGAGACCAGCCTGGCCAACATGGTGAAACCCCATCTCTACTAAAAATACAAAAATTAGCCAGGCGTGGTGGCAGACGCCTGGAATCCCCCAGCTACTCAGGAGGCTGAGGCAGGAGAATCACTTGAACCCAGGAGGTGGAGGTTGCAGTGAGCCGAGATTGTGCCACTGCACTCCAGCGTGGATGACAGAGCAAAAACTCCATCTCAAAAAAAAAAAAAAAAAGACAGACAAAAAGAAATAACTATGATGATCGGAATGAGTGAAACCCAAAACAGATAATCATACATTAATTCGGTGACAACAAACTTTGAGTGTTACTACGTGCTTCGCATTGTTAAATACTTTACATAGATTTAATTCCACCTTCACTATAAACCCTATAGAAGCAAGTATCTATTATCTCCATTTTACAGATGAGGAAATATGTCAAGAAACTTGCACAAGGTCCTATGATTACTAACTAGAAAAGGTAAGATCTACTCCAGTAATGTCAAATGTAACAAGATCTACTGCACTGGGGATACAGCAGTGAGCAAGACTGAAACCCTTTCTGATATCAGGGAATTTTAAAACAAACAGAAATCTTTGATAATCTATTTCAAACCCTTAATTACACACAAAAAAGAAACTTAAACCCAGAAAAGGAAAGTGACTTGCTCAAGGTCATACTGATGGGTAGTAAGGACATGAACTAGTCGCCTGACCCTTATATTGCTGCCCTTTCCCCAGCAGTGCACCAGTGGCAGCACTCCTTTGTGAACTCAGGTAACTAGTACCATCAAACAAGAAGCTGTATTTTAGCCTTCCTCAAGCATCGCCTAAATGTCAAGTCTAGGCCAGGCACAATGGCTCAGCCTATTATCCCAGCACTCTGGGAGGCCTAAGGCAGGAGGATCACTTGAGCCCAGGAGTTCGAGACCAGCCTGGATAACAGAATGAGATCCTACCTCTACTAAAAGAAAAGAAAAGAATACATGTCAAGTCTATGAGATTGTAGCATCTCCTATAGATGATGCAAGAGAAAGAAAGACTCTTCTTTAATTTCCAGAGCTAAATGTAGTTCACACTACTGGCTGAAAGATAAACTACAGCTATCACACTATGTTATTACATTGTTGGTGCTCCTATCTGGTAACATAAAAAAAAGTGATTTTATAAACCATGATATTCAAAAACTTGTACTATGTGCTTGGTATACTCAAGACCATGTAGGATACAAACATCCCTCTCCTCAAGGAGATGTAAAAAGGAGGGAATAATAGGGATTTACAGTTAAGAATATGGTATACATATATGACAGATTTAGATTCAAATCCATGCTCTGACATTTGCTAACTACAAGATCTTGGTAATGTTACTTGTTCTTTTCAAGCTTCAGTTACTTTATATGTAGGTGACCATAATACACCAACCTTGAGGAGTAGTTACAACAGTCAAACGAGGCAACATTACACAGATGAAGTATCAAAATAGAGGGTCTGACACATAGGATGGTTGGTGAGGAGTACAAAGATATACAAATAATTACTTATTTCTACCATAACAATAATCTCCAAGGGCCATAAGCCGGCTTTTTCAGTGAGCATATTTAAGCTCAATCAAGTAAAACAGTTACTTCTTCTACAATAGTGTCTTCTTCATAGGCATTATTATAAGATTTCAAGGTTTAAAAATTAAGATATTATCTTTTTTTTTTTTTTAGACAGAGTCTCACTGGGTCACCCAGGTTGGAGTGCAGTGGCATGATCTCAGCTTGCTGCAACCTCTACCTCCTGGGTTCAAGCGATTATCCTGCCTCAGCCTCCCAAGTAGCTGGGACTACAGGCACCCGCCACCACGCCCGGTTAATTTTTGTATTTTTAGTAGAGATGGGGTTTCACTAAGTTAGCCAGGCTGGTCTTGAACTCCTAACCCCGTGATCTGCCCACCTCGGCCTCCTAAAGTGCTGGGATTACAGGCTTGAGCCACCGTGCCTGGCCCATTATCTATTTTCTTAAACAATGAATTATAGATATTTGAGTTATAGCTCAGTAACATCACTATAAAGCCAGGACTTATATTACTATGTCATCTCAAATTTGCAGTTAAACTACACCAAAAGCAGAAGCAACAAAAGAAAAAATATATATAAATTCATCTTCATCAAAATTAGAATCTTTTATACTTCAAAGGCCATGACCAAGAGTGGACAGACAACCCACAGAATGGGAGACGGTATCTGCATATGTAACAAGGGTCTAGTATTCAGAATATAAAGAACTCTTACAACTCAGTAATAAAAAGATAACCCAATTTAAAAATGGGCAAAGCCACTGTGTACTCCAGCCTGGGCAACATAGCCAGACCTTACTCTTTTTTTAAAAATGGGCAAAGGATCTGAGCAGACATTTATTTCTCCAGAGAAGATATGCAAACGGCCATGAAGCAATGAAAAGATGCTCAACATTGTTAATCACAAGGGACATGCAAATCAAACCCACAATGAAATACCACTTTACACCCACTAGGAAAGCTATAATCAAGACAAATGATATTGGTGAAAATGAGGTGAAACTGGAATCCTCACACACTGCTAGTTGGAATGTAAAATGGTGCAGCCACATTGGAAAGGTCTGGCAGTTCCTCAAAAGGTTAAACATAGTTACTATATGACCCAGTAATTATTCTCCGAGGTATACACCCAACAGAAATGAAAACATATGTCTACACAAACACTTGTACAGGAATGTTTTTAGCAGTATTATTCATAATAGCCAAAAAGCTGAAATAGTCCAAATGTCCACCAAATGATGAATGAATAAGCAAACTGTGGTCGGGTGCAGTGGCTCACACCTGTAATCCCAGCACTTTGGGAGGCCGAAGCGGGCAGATCACCTGAGATCAGGAATTCTAGACCAGCCTGGCCAACATGGTGAAACCCTGTCTCTACTAAAAATACAAAAATCAGGCTGGGCAGGGTGGTTGATGCATGTAATCCCAGCACTTTGGGAGGCTGAGGCAGGCGGATCACAAGGTCAGGAGTTCGAGAGCAGCTTGACCAATATGGTGAAACCCCACCTCTACTAAAATACAAAAATTAGCTGAGCGTGGTGGTGCGCGCCTGTAGTCCCAGCTACTCAGGAGGCTGAGGCAGGAGGATCACCTGAACCCAGGAGGCGGACGTTGCAGTGAGCCGAGATTGCGCCACTGCACTCCAGCCTAGGCAACAGAACAAGGCCCCATCTCCAAAAAAAAAAAAAAAAAATTAGGCGAGGTGGCAAGCACCTGTAATCCCAGTTACTTGGGAGGCTGAGACAGGAGAATCATTTGAACCCTAGAGCAGGAGGTTGCAGTGAGCCAAGAGGGCGCCACTGCACTCCAGCCTGGGCAACAGAGTGACACTCCATCTCCAAAAAAAAAAAAAAAAAAAATTGTGGTACTGTGTATCCACCAGTACAGTGGAGTACTTTTTAGCAATAAAAAGTAATAAAATACTGGTGCATAATATAACATGAACTGACCTTTAAAAGATTATACTAAGACTGGGCGCGGTGGCTCACGTCTCTAATCCCAGCACTTTGGGAGGGTGAGGCGGGTGGATCACCTGAGGTCAGGAGTTTGAGACCAGTCTGACCAATATGGTGAAACCCTGTCTCTACTAAAAATACAAAAATTACCTGGGCATGGTGGCTTGCACCTGTAGTCCTAGCTACTCAGGAGGCTGAGACAGGAGAACTGCTTGAACCTGGGAGGCAGAGGTTGCAGCAAGCCGAGACCGCGCCACTGCGCTCCATCCTGAGCAACAGAGCAAGATAAGACTCTGTCTCAAAAAAAAAAAAAAAAAGACTACACTAAGCAAAAGAGGCTAGTTACAAAAGACCACATACTGTATAATTTCACTGAGAGAAAATTTCCAGCTTTGGCGAACACACAGAGACAGAAAGTATATTAGTGGCTGTCAGAGGAGTTTGAGAAATTGGTGGGGGCACATGAGGGCTGAATGAGCAGTGACTGCTTAATAGGTACAGGGTTTCTTTTTGCAGTGATGAAAACGTTCTAAAATTATACAGTAGTAATAGTACAATCCATTTCCACTTAATCAACAGTAAACATATTTTCTCTCCTTTACGATTTTATTTTCTTCTCCTTTTTTTTTTTTTTTTTGAGATGTTGTCTCCCTCTTTCGCCCAGGCTGAGTGCCTATAATCCCAACACTTTGGGAGGCCAAGGCAGGCGGATCACTTGAGTCTAGGAGTTCTAGACCAGCCTGGGCAATATGGCGAAACCACATCTCTACAAAAAATACCCCAAAAAGGCTGGGCTCAGTGGCTCACGCCTGTAATCCCAGCAATTTGGGAGGCTGAGGCAGGTGGATCACTTGAGATCAGGATGTTGAGACCAGCCTGAGAAAAATGGCAAAATCCCATCTCTACTAAAAATACAAAATTAGTTGCGTGTGGTGGCACACACTTGTAGTCCCAGCTACCCGGGAAGCTGAGGTGGGAGAGCTGCTTAAACCCAGGAGGCAGAGGTTGCAGTGAGCCAAGAACATGCCACCACACTCCAGCCTGAGTGACATGACAGAATGAGTTATACTACTACAAAAGTTATACTACTTGACCGCATGCAGGTAGGGAGGGGGGATGGTGTGAGCACCACAACCCCTGCATTGTTCAAGAGTCAACTACACTTTAAGAGTGAATTTAATTCTATTTCTCAATAAAGCTGTTATTAAAAATTGTGTACTCATTCTAAATTTTGACTTATGCTAATTAATCTAACTGATATAGATATGAAAGTTTTGTTGCAGTTGCTGTTTTAACTCAGGTACTTGGAAATGTAAATAAATATTTCAGGTATCCCAGCTCCTAGGAAATTCTAACATCTAATTTCAATTTCTCTCCCTGCAATTTAATTCCACTCAACCTTGAGCCTTCAATTAAAGAAATAAATAAACCTCAACACTACCCATAAAATCTCTCCATGAACTTCAAAAACTTTATGTCCTTGCCTCAATCCTCCTTCTATAATCTAAATGAATCCTTTACAAAGAAAGGCAACCTCAGATTGTTTTTTAGGCCTTACTACATCCTTTAGGCCCACAATCCTACACTAGAAGCATTTTATATTCACTTAATCCTTACGAAATTATCTCCAGTTTACCATGACGAAAAACATTTTAGTGATGACAAAGAACTTGCCTAAAATCACACAGCTAGAGTTCAGAAAAGCCAGGATTTGAACACACATTAGAAGTCAGTCTCGGTTACCGACATCAAATCAAAGTGACGAGACAAAAGCTTAAGCAGAAAACAGCTAATACCTAAAAATGTTGAACTACTGTCTGTAGTTCACTGTGGCTTGGTCATGTGCACTTGAGATCAAGTACACATGTGGGACAACATCTTGGGTAGAACTAGGGTCAGGATATTGATCTAGGTATCTAGGGAAACACACCTGCCCCAAAACAGCAAGTTCACACTCTTACTTGCTGATTTTATATTCACTTAATTGTATCCATGCATGGTTCAAAAACAGAGGCAAGGGTCTTCTGGAGAGACACTGTAGCTTAACAGAGTAGTACTAGTTTTGGAGCAAAATAGATTTAGATTCACATCTTCACTTGGCCACTTACTAGCTATTTGGCTTAAAACTATTCATTTAACTTTTCTAAATACTTAGCATCCTCATTTTCAGAATGAGGATAATACTCATCTTGCAAAGTTGCCTGAGGAATAAATGGAATAAGGTGGGTAAGTATTTAGCAGAATACCTGGCTCAGAGTAATAGCTCAATAAATGGTAAGCTGTTTTTATTTTAGTTAAGTGTGACACCTACGGTCTTAGTAAAACAAAATTATTCAGGTAAAGCAGCAGCATATTAAAATATTTTTTTAAATTATATCTAAATTTGCACTTAAATTTGTCAATTTTGATAACTATTACTCTTCAGACTTAACTTTTTCAGGTTGGACGCAGTGGCTCACATCTGTAATCCTAGCACTCTGGGAGGCCGGGGCGGGCAGATCATCTGAAGTCAGGAGTTCGAGACCAGCCTGGCCAATAGGCTGAAATCCCATCTCTACTAAAAATACAAAAATTAGCCAGGCATGGTGGTGCACACCTGTAGTCCCAGCTACTAGAGAGGCTTGAACTGGGGGGCGGAGGTTGCAGTGAGCCAAGATTGCACCACTGCACTCCAACCTGGGTAACAGACTGAGACTGTCTCAAAAAAAAAAAAAAAGAAAAGAAAAAGGAAAAAAGTTAACTTTTTCATAATATAAAACATTTAAAAAGTTGAGAGAAAAATCTGAAAACTACAGAAAAAAAGAGAAACAAATATACCATAATTCTACAACCCCTAAAACACATTCTACTGAATTACTGAACACTTAAAAAGCCATCTGTGGGCCGATGATGTATTTGGGGAAAAGACGAGTGTCATTCTAACCATTTCTCTTTCTCTGTATTTCATCAGCCTGTTTGAACTTCCAGAGGACAGGCAGAGAAAATGCTGGGGAAAACAAAAGTACAAAAGCCAGTCAGTTGTACTTTTCTTTTTGGGAGGCAAGTTTTCATATTGGAAAAGTTTTGAACTACCTGAAAACTTAGATTTGAGAAGAAAACTTAGATTTGAGGATTATTTGTGGAGTTTGTTCTCATTCTCTTCCAGGCTCATTACAAAAGATCTGAAAATTTGTTGATGATTTGAGAACTGCAGATAAATATGAACTTATCTTCTCCACACTTGCCCACTAAAAAATTACTCATTTTAAGAAACACCTATTAGAAGAAACAAAATCAAGCAAACATCTAAAGCATTAGATGATTAAAGGATACATATTACAGCCTAAGTTGGAGAGAAAATTACCCAACAAATGGCTTTTTTCCCTGGGAGCTTCTACTGTGCAAGTCTGGGGATCTCCAGGCACAGAGAAAAATTTTCCAGTTTAAATAATGAAAATGTTACAATAACCAGATAACCTACCAAATAACCAGAATTTGAAGTGGGACATGAAGGGCCATATCAATGGGGGAAAAAATGGCACTGGTAATATCTAGAACAGAAAATAAACAGGAAATACTTTAAAAGGCCAAAATTTGCAAATACAGATTAACAGGGTATGAAATGAAATACTGGGCAATGCACCTGTTAAAGGAAAAAGGGGAACAGAGGATGTTTGAAGTCTTATGTATTTAGTGCTAGCACTAATTCCTGATCTAGCTGTCATGTGGAAAGCATGCTGTCCTGAAGAAAACCTGGGTCCTGGCTTATTCCAAACTACACAGTACTTAATTTAAGTAGTAGTACCTAACCTCTCAGTGTCTTAATCTGTAAAATGGATGCCCTTTATGTACTCACAGCTCTGTGTGAGTCACAAAAGAATTCTGAGCAGATGCTTTTTAACTCCAAAGTGCTGTACAAATCAGAACATCCCTTTTCTCTTCACATTAGTTTGACATGGAAATTTACTTCATAGATGGAAGAAAAATTATTTCGGGTATATTGATGACGAAAATGTGCCGAACGTGGTGAAACAAAGTTAAGTGAAGACAATTATAGAAGTTTACCTGAGAGGCCAGGCGCGGTGGCTCACGCCTGTAATCCCAGCACTTTGGGAGGCCGAGGTGGGCGGATCACCTGAGGTCAGGAGTTTGAGAACAGCCTGGTTAACATGGTGAAACCCCGTTTCTACTAAAAATACAAAAAATTAGCCAGGCGTGGTGGCACACGTCTGTAATCCCAACTACTCGGAAAGCTGAGGCAGGAGAATCACCTGAACCCGAGAGGCGGAGGTTGCAGTGAGCCCGGATCAAGCCATTGCACTCCAGCTTGGGCAACAGAGTGAAACTCTGTCTCAAAAAAATAAGTTTAGCTGAGAACAGATGAGTCTGAATCAAGGGACTGAAATCAAGGACTGAATCAAGGGACAAATGGGCAAACTGTAGAAACTAGTCGTATGACGACTTCTTACAAACCACAAAAGGACATGCTCACATAAACATTCATCAATAACAAGAAAATGTCATCAGTATTAACGGTAAATCACTTAAAAAATACCCAACAATATGATTTGTCCAAATCCCTCTACCAGGATTCTGGTGAATGTGCGTGCTTTAGTCATAACTCTTCTGTATATTACGACAGGACAAGACCCGCTTTTTATAAAACGTTTAGCAACTCGCCAAGAAACTGGCACACTTTACCTTTTTAATCGCTAAGCAAACATGCAGCTCAGCTGAGATAACCAGGCGAATGTTCAGCCCTCTTCAAAAATAAGATACAAGAGTTTTACATTTTACCAGCCTGATGTCTAATACCGATCACAAGCCTCTATTTAATGCTCTTTCTAGATGTTGGCCACAGATCACGGAAGAGTCCATTCTTTCAAATTCTGAGGACTTTCTACGCTTCAATTCCTAAGCTAAATTGCCAAGGTTTTACTACCACAAAAGTTTAAAGTCAACGGAGAGCGTGCCCTAATCCCTAAATCGATTAGGTTTATTACACGGCACCAGCGAGGAGGAACTGGAAATACAAGAACGAGCGGGTCCAATCGCCGGTGGCCGCGGGACCCGACGCCCTGGGCCCGGACACCCTCCCCGGGGACGCGGGCGCCACGGGCCCGGCTCCCAGACGAGAGCTTGCAGGGGAAGGGGAGGAAGAAGGAGCCGGGGGCCCTAGAGCCGGACCGCGGCTCGGCCTCCCTCCTGGCCCGCGCCTCTCGCCGCGCTCACCGCGTTCTTCTTCTGCACCATCTTGTCCATCTTCTTGGCAAAGCGGACCACTTCGTCCTCCATGGCTCCGGCAGGTCTTCTCCGCGCCCAGCCCGCTGGCAAGGGGAAGTGGGCGAAGCTGGAACGCAGGACACGGCAGGAGCGACCCCCAGCGCGCGGCAAGCCCCACCACCGCAGGCCCCGGCCTAGGCTCCCTTCCTCACAAACCAAGCCCGCGGCGGCGGCGGCGGCTGTGGCGGCGGCAGCAGCTCCTCCTCCCCAGGCAGCGACAATCGAACACCGCGCGCGACATGCAGGCGCTACCAATTGACTGCAGATCGCTGGGAGGGGGCGAGCCCAGGTTCCCGCCAGGCGGGCGTCGGGCTAGTGGGCAGGCGTGGCTTCCGGCTAGAAGGTCATGGAAGATGCCAGGTTTTGCTGCGCGTTCACCTCCGGCCCCGCCTCCGCACAGGGCGGGTTTTCGGCCCTCGGTTACCTCCTGACAGCCCGAAGTTTTAGAACCCACGGAGGCTCAAGCAGCTCGAAACAGGGGCAGATTCCGAACATGGAACTTTGGCAGGTTTTAAAGTCTGTGGGAAGCCAAGCACTTTCTCCATAGGAGACTGCTACAGGGAAAAACGGAACCCGCGTCCCCTAAATTAGGTTACGGAGTTAGTCGTTTTAAGAGTTCCTTTTTTTGGAGACCAAGCCTCGCTCTGTCGCCAGGCTGGAGTGCAGTGGCGCGATCTCGGCTCCCTGCAACCTCTGGCCCCCAGGTTCAAGCGATTTTGCCTGTAATCCCAGCACTTTTGGAGGCCGAGGCGGGTGGATCACCTGAGGTGAGGAGTTTGAGACCAGCCTGACCAACATGGAGAAATACCGTCACTACTAAAAATACAAAATTAGCCGGGCATGGTGGCCTGTAATCCCAGCCACTCGGGAGGCTGAGGCAGGAGAATTCGCTTGAACCCAGGAGGCGGAAGTTGCGGTGAGCCGAGACTGCCATTGCACTCCAGCCTGGGCGACAAGAGCGAAACTCCGTCTCAAAAAAAACAAAAAATAAATAAAAGTCAAATCGTTCGTGAGCTCCTGGAGTATTGAGACCCAGTCTTGGGAAAGGAAGTTTGAATAGTTGAAGAACAGTTGACAGAAACCTTCTGGTCAGAAATTACACAAGGCATCCCACCAGCTTCTGAGGATCAGAGAGGAAAGTGACTTAAGTTGTGACAGGGTTCATAGTGGAGAATGTAGGCTCCTCCAAAAAGTCTTTCCCCACTTAAACCATTCACTACCAACTCATGCTATTTGCAGGTATAACTCCCCACACCATGTAACTATCATTCATCAAAGTACACCACCTAATAATGTTCTTTCTATACTGAGATGACAGGTTTTTCCTGGTTCTGACTCACTCATTTAGGGAACAAGTATTGGGATCGTTTCCCTATTTCGTTTCATTTTAAAGTTATCTTTTTATTATTAATTTCCAGCTTAAATTTTAGTATTTGTTGAGATTTATCTTGTCAATTTTTTTTTTTTTTTTTTTGAAACGGAGTTTTGCTCTTATTGACCAGGCTGGAGTGCAGTGGTGTGATCTCGGCTCACTGCAACCTCTGCCTCCCGATTCAAGCGATTCTCCTGCCTCAGCCTCCCGAGTAGCTGGGAATACAGGCGCCCACCACCAAGCCCGGCTAATTTTTTGTATTTTTAGTAGAGACGGGGTTTCACCATGTTGGCCAGGCTGGTCTTGAATGCCTGACCTCAGGTGATCTGCCCACCTTGGCTTCCCAAAGTGCTGGGATTACAGGCGTGAGCCACCGCGCCCGGCCTGTTTTGTCAACTTTTATGTATATCTATGTGTTCTAAAAAAGAACACACAGAAAAAAATTGTTTTCTACAGAAAATGTTGCAATATTTACATCCCTGTTTGCTGTCTGCTCGATGCCTCAATTAATGAGTATGTAAAAATTTCCCTTTATGATGTGGATTTGTATATTTATTCTAATAATTCTGTCATTTTTCTTTTTTCCCAAAGAATCAGTTGATTTTTTTTTTACTGTAAAATACACATAACACAAAATTTATGCTTGTAACTAGTTTTCTTTTTTCATGCTACCTTGTCTAAGACAAATTTTAACTATTTTCTTAGATTTTAATTCATTTTATTTTATTTTTTATTTTTTTTAGGCAGAGTCTCGACCTGTCACCCAGGCTGGAGTGCAGTGGTGCAATCTCGGCTCACTGCAACCTTTGCCTCCCAGGTTCAAGCAATTCTCCTGCCTCAGCCTCCCAAGTAGCTAGGATTACAGGTGCCCACCACCATGCCCTGGTAATTTTTGTATTTTTAGTAGAGGTGGGATTTTACTACATTAGCCAGGGTGTTCTCAAAATCCTGACTTCCGGTGATCTGCCCACCTTGGCCTCCCAAAGTGCTGGGATTACAGGTGTGAGCCACCACGCCTGGCCTGTTTTAGCTATTTTAAAGTGTAAAGGCCTGGTGTGTACATACCCAGTGTGCATGGGATATGGCAAAAGCAACGCTCAGATGGAAATGTATAGCTGTAGACACCTATGTTTGAAAATAAAGATCTCTGGCCGGGCGCAGTGGCTCACGCCTGTAATCCCAGAACTTTGGGAGGCCAAGGTGGGCGGATCACCTGAGGTCAGGAGTTCAAGACCGGCCTGGCCAACATGGTGAAACCCTGTCTCTACTAAAAATACAAAAATTAGCCGTCCTGGTGATGGGCGCCTGTAATCCCAGCTACTCGGGAGGCTGAGGCAGGAGAATCGCTTAAACCCAGGAGGTAGAGGTTGCAGTGAGCTGAGATTGTGCCACTGCACTCTAGCCTGGGTGACAGAGCGAGGTTCCATCTCAAAAATAAATAAATAAGTAAATATAAAATAAAATGAAGTGTACAATTCAGTGGCATTTCTAACAATAACAATGTAGTAGCACCATCACCACTCAATAGTCCCCAAAAGTTTTCCAAAAATGTTCATCACCTCAAAAAGAAGCCCAGTATCAATTAAGCAGTCACTCCTGATTCCTTTCTCCCCTCAACCCTTGGCAACCACTAACTGGCTGTCTCTACAGTCTTGAATATTCTGAACATTTTACATATTTAATAAATAGAATCCTAGAATATGTGACCTTTTCGGACTGGCTTCTTTCACTTAGCATGTTTTCAAGGTTCACCTGTGTTGTAGCTGTGTCAGTACTTCATTCCTTTCTATGGCTGAATAATATTGCATTGTATACAGGTAACATTTTTAAAATTCATTCATCACATGATGGACATAAGCATTATTTCCACCCACCTTTCACTACACATTTTCACTCTTGTGAATAGTGCAGCTGTGAACATTCCTATATAAAGTTTTGTGGGAACACCTGTTTTCAGTTCTTTTGGGTGTGAACCTAGGAGTGGAATTGTTGGGTTTCATGGTAATTCTACATTTAAATTCGAGGAACTGTCCATCTGTTTTCCATGGCAGTTGCACCATTTTTACATACCCATCAGAAACATAGTAGGGCTCCAACTTCTCTGCATCTTTGTCAACAACTGTTTTTGTCCTTTTTCTTATTATTGTTATTATTTTATTTTGAGGTGGCATTTCACTCTTGTTGCCCAGGCTGGAGTGCAATGGTGCAATCTCAGCTCACTGCAACCTCTACCTCCCGGATTCAAGTGATTCTCCTGCCTCAGCTTCCGGAGTAGCTGGGATTGCAGGCTCCTGTCATCATGCCCAGCTAATGTTTTGTATTTTTAGTAGAGATGCTGTTTCACCATGTTGGCCAGGTTGGTCTTGAACTCCTGACCTCAGGTGATCCACCCACCTTGGCCTCCCAAAGTGCTGGGATTACAGGAGTGAGACACTGTGCCCAGACTGTTTAGTTCATTTTTAGAACTCTAATTATCTGATGAGGTAAGAAATGGTGTCTCATTGTGACTTTGATTTGCATTTCCCTAATAATTAATGATGTTAAGCATATTTTCATGTGTGTGTTGGCCATTTCTATGGTTTCTTTTTTTTTTGAGATGGGGTATCACTCTGTTGTCTGGGCTGGATTACAGTGGCGCAGTCTCGGCTCACTGTAGCCTCCACCTCCCGGGTTCAAGCAATTCTCCCACCTCAGCCTCCTGAGTAGCTCGGATTACCAGGGAGCACCACCACCCTTGGCTAATTTTCACACTTTTAGTAGACATAGGGTTTCACCATGTTGGCCAGGCTGGTCTGGAACTCCTGACCTCAGGTGATCCGCCCACCTAGGCCTCTCAAAGTGCTGGGATTATAGGTATGAGCCACCTCCCCCAGCCGTCTATGATTTCTCTAGAGAAATGTCTATTCTAGTATTTTGCCCAAGTTTTAACTGAGTTGTGTTTATGTTGTTAAGTTGTAAATGTTCTTATATAATTCTGGACTCTAGAGCCTTGAGATAAATATGTTTTGCAAGCATTGTTTCCCTTCCCATTTTGTGGGTTATCTTTTCAGTCTTTTTTTTCTTTTTTTGAGACAGGGTCTCACAGTTGCCCAAGCTGAGTGCTGTGGTGTGATCACAGCTCATTGCAGCCTCCACTATTTGGGCTCAAGCAATTCTCTTGCCTCTGCCTCCTGAGTAGCTGGGACTACAGGCACATACCACCATGCCCAGCTAATTCTGGATTATTTGTAGAGACAGGGTCTCACTATGTTGCCCCGGCTGGTCTCAAACTCCTGAACCCCAGCAATCCTCCCACCTCAGCCTTCCAAAGTGCTGGGATTCCAGGTGTGAGCCACCTTGCCCAGCTTCTTTTCAGTCTCTTGATATTGACCTTTCATGCATAAACTTTATATTTTACCAAAGTCCAATTCATATATTGCTTTTATTACTTGTGCTTTTGGTGTCAAATCTCAGAAAGAATTGCAAATCCAAGGTCATGAAGATTGACCATTGCCATTTTAACAATATTAAGTCTATTATTTCATTACAATGGGATATCTTTCCATTTATTTAGATCTATTTTAATTTCTTTAAGCAATATAAAATAGTTTTCATTGTGCAACTCTTGGCTAAATTCACCTCATTGGCTAAATTTATTCTTGGTATTTTATTTTATTTTGTTATCTATATTATATTATCTTTTATTAATTTTTATTTTATTGAGACAGGGTTTTGCTCTGTCACTCAGGCTGGAGTGCAGTGGCACAATCATACCTCACTACAACCTCAATGTCCTGGGCTCAAGAGATCCTCCCACCTTGGTCTCCCAAAGCGCTGGGATTACAGGGATGAGCCACGGTTCCTTGCCCTAATCTTTTCTTTTGCCTCTAATTAATCTTTAATAAATTTCCTTCTGACACTTGGGATTTACTTTTCTTCTCTTTTTCCAATTCCTTAAGGCATAAAGTTGGGTAATTAATGTCAGATTTTTCTTTTTTTTTTTTTTTTTTGAGACGGAGTTTTGCTCTTGTTGCCCAGGCTGGAGTGCAACGGCATGATCTCTGCTCACCGCAACCTCCACCTCCCGGGTTCAAGCCTCAGCCTCCCGAGTAGCTGGGATTACGGGCACATGCCACCACGCCCAGCTAATTTTGTATTTTTAGTAGAGACGGGGTTTCTCCATGTTGGTCAGGCTGCTCTCGAACTCCTAACCTCAGGTGATCCGCCCTCCTCAGCCTCCCAAAGTGCTGAGATTTACAGGCATGAGCCACCACGCCTGGCTGAGATTATTCTTTTTCGTGAGCTATAAATTTCCCTCTGAGCACTATTTTCACTGCATTTCATAAGTTTTGGTATATCATAGCTTTGTTTTCATTTGTCTCAAAATATTATTCTATTTTCTGATTTCTTTTTGAAATTGTATGAGTGTATTATTTCAACATAATTGTGAAATTTCCTTTTTTCCTTCTGTTGTTTATATCTAGCTTCATCACATTATAGTTAAAGAAATACTTTGTATGATTATGATTTTTAAAAATTCTTTGGCTGGGCATGGTGGCTCACACCTGTAATCCCAGCATTTTGGAAGGTTGAGGTAGGAGGATTGCTTGAGCTCAGGAGTTCAAGATCAACCACCATAGGGAGGCAACATAGTGAGATCTCACCTGTACTAAAAAAATAAAAATAAAAACAATAGCCAGTCATGGTGGCATGTACCTGTACTCCCAGTTACTGGGGAGGGCGAGGTGGGAGGATCACTTGAGTCTGGGAGACACAGGTTGCAGTGAGCTATGATTGTGCCACTACACTCCAGCCTGGACGACTGAGCAAGACCCCTGACTCAAAATAAATAAATAAATAAAAACAAGGCCGGTCATGGTGGCTCATGCCTATAATCCCAGCACTTTGGGAGGCTGACCTCAAGATCACTTGATGTCAGGAGTTCGAGACCAGCCTGGCCAACATGGTGAGACTCTGTCTCTGCTAAAAATACTAAAAATTAGCCGGGCATGGTGGCAGGCACCTGTAATCCCAGCTACTTACGAGGCTGAGGCAGGAGAATCGCTTGAACCCTGGAGGCAGAGGTTGCAGTCAGCCAAGATCACACCATTGCCCCTAGCCTGGGCAACAAGAGCGAGGCTCCGTCTCAAGAAAAAAAAAAAAGAAAAGAAAGAAAGGAAAAATAAGAAAAGAAATAAAAACAAAAATTTGGCCGGGCGCGGTGGCTCAAGCCTGTAATCCCAGCACTTTGGGAGGCCGAGACGGGCGGATCACGAGGTTAGGAGATCGAGACCATCCTGGCGAACACGGTGAAACCCCGTCTCTACTAAAAAAAATACAAAAAACTAGCCGGGCGTGGTGGCGGCGCCTGTAGTCCCAGCTACTCGGGAGGCTGAGTCAGGAGAATGGCGGGAACCCGGGGGGCGGAGCTTGCAGTGAGCTGAGATCCGGCCACTGCACTCCAGCCCGGGTGACAGAGCCAGACTCCGTCTCAAAAAAAAAAAAAAAAAAAAAAAATTTATTGAGGCCAGGTGCAGTGGCTCATGCCTGTAATCCCAACAGTTTGGGAGTCTGAGGCAAGCAGATCACTTGAGGTCAGGAGTTCGAGACCAGCCCGGCCAACGAACATAGCAAAACTCCGTCTCTACTAATACAAAAATTAGCCATGCATGGTGGTGCGCCTGTAGTCCCAGCTACTTGGGAGGCTGAGACATGAGAAACATTTGAACCCGGGGGTGGAGGTTGCATTGAGTTGAGAGCCCGCCACTGCACTCCAGCCTGGGTGACAGAGAAAGACTCTGCCAAAAAATTGAAAATAAAAATTGAAAATAAAAAATTGAAAATAAAAAAATTGAGACATTTAATTTGTCTAACATATGAGAATGTTCCCTCATAATAATTCTGGAGAATGTTCCCTGTACACTTTGGAAAAATATGTATTCTTATGGGTGATGTGTACTGTATGTACTACGTCTAATTGGCTTATAATGTTGTTTAAGTTCTGTATTTCCTACTGATCCTCTAACCGTTCTATCTATTAATAAAAGTGGTGGGGGTTTTTTGTTGTTGATTTTTTTTGAGATGGAGTTTCACTCTTGTTGCCCAGGCTGGAGTGCAATGGTGTGATCTTGGCTCACCGCAATGTCCGCTTCCTGGGTTCAAGTGATTCTCCTACCTCAGCCTCCCAAGTAGCTGGGATTACAGGTGTGCGCCACCACGCCCAGCTAATTTTGTATTTTTAGAAGAGACAGGGTTTCTCCATGTTGGTCAGGCTGGTCTCAAACTCCCAACCTCAGGTGATCTACCTGTCTTGGCCTCCCAAAGTGCTGGTATTACAGACATGAGCCACTGCACCTCGCCAAAGAGGTGTATTTTTAAGTTTCTAATTATTATTATAGAACCACCTATTTCACCCTTAAACTATGTCAGTTCTTGCTTCATATATATGGGGGCTCTGTTGTAAGGCATGGACATGTTTATGATTGTTATATCTTCTTGATGGTTTAACCCTTTTATACATATATAATGTTCTTTTGTAGCAAATTTTGACTAGCACTTTTTTTTTTTTTTTCTTTTTTTTTTGAGACGGAGTCTCGCTCTGTCGCCCAGGCTGGAGTGCGGTGGTGCGATCTCCGCTCACTGCAAGCTCTGCCTCCCGGGTTCACGCCATTCTCCTGCCTCAGCCTCCTGAGTAGCTGGGACTACAGGCGCCCATCACCACACCCGGCTAATTTTTTTGTACTTTTAGTAGAGATGGGGTTTCACCGTGTTAGCCAGGATGGTCTCGAACTCCTGACCTCAGGTGATCTGCCCACCTCGGCCTCCCAAAGTGCTGGGATTACAGGCGTGAGCCACCGCGCCCAGCCTACTTTCACTCTTTTTTTATACTAGCATAGCCACCTCAGCTCTCTTTTAGTTACTGTTTTCGTGGAACACCTTTTTCCATCCTTTTACATTCAATATATTTGTCTTGGATCTAAAACGAGTCTCTTGAAGACATATAGTTGTATCTCTTTTTAAAATTTTTATTTTACCAATCTCTTTTAATTGCATACTTTAATCCTATTGTGAGCTGAATTTGCCATTTAAAACACAAATGCATAGAAGCATAAGTTATAAATCTATGTTAATGGGCATACATTGTGTACAGATTTCATTTGTAACAACAACTATATGAAGATAGAAGGATGAAATTGAATAGGAGCACAGCATTTGTATACTGCTGAAGCTAAATTGGGATTATTCAGATTCTTTTTTTTCTTTTTTTCGTTTTTTTTTTTTTTTTTTGAGACAGAGTTTCGCTCTTATCACCCAGGCTGGAGTGCAATGGTGCGGTCTCAGCTCACTGTAACCTCTGCCTCCTGGGTTCAAACAATTCTCCTGCCACAGCCTCCTGAGTAGCTGGGATTACAGGCGCCCACCACCATGCTCGGTTAATTTTTGTACTTTTAGTAGAGATGGGGTTTCGCCATGTTGGCCAGGCTGGTCTCAAACTCCCGACCTCTAGTGATCCACCTGCCTTGGCCTCTCATGGTGGAATTACAGACGCAAGCCACTGCGCCCAGCCTATTTAAGCTAGATTCTTAAGGCTCTGTGTTCACAGGAAGGAGCATATGGGTCTGCCACATGCTGTGGGGGCCATAAACCCCCACCAACTGGCTGCAGCAGAGGCTTCTCCCCACTTCTGGCTGCCCCAGGCCTGCTGCCTCCTACTCCACATCCATTGGAGCCCTCTTAGTTTTGGTCACTTGTGTAAGGGCACCCATGGGTATCCAGCCAAGGTCATCGAGAAAGGAGTCTGGCTCATTGCCCAGGCTGGAGTGCAGGTGGTTAGTCACAGGTGTGGTTGTGCACTATAGCCTCAAAATCCAGGTCTCAAACTACCTGTGGTATCCAGCCAAAGTCATTGAAAAAGGAGTCTTGCTGCATTGTCTAGGCTGGAGTGCAGTGGTTATTCATAGGTGTGATTGTACACTATAACCTCGAAATCCAGGTCTTGAGCCACCCTCCTTCCTTGGAGTAGCTGAGACTACAAGATGCATGCCACCATACTAATTTTTGTATTTTTTGTAATGTTCCCCAGGCTGTTCTCAAACTCCAGGCTCAAGTAAAGGATAGTTTTGTTGGATACAGAATTGTTCATTGACAGGTATTTTTTCTTTCAGCATTTTAAATAGTATCATCCCACTACTTCCTAGCTTCTATGGTTTCTGCTGCAAAATTGGCTGTTAATCTCATTGAAACACTTGGATGTGATAAGTTCTCTTGCTCTTGCTGCTATCAATAATCTTTTTGTCTTACTACAGTTTGATTATAATTGGCTTGGTGTGAATATATTCAAGTTTACTCTACTTGGAGTTCATTGAGTTTCTTTGATGTGTAGATTTACGTCTTTCATCAAAGTCAGGGATTTTTTTTTTTAAGAGTCTGGGTCTCGGCTGGGTGCAGTGGCTCTCGCCTGTAATCCCAGCACTTTGGGATGCCGAGTAGGAGGATCACCTAAGGTCAGGAGTTCAAGACCAGCCTGGCCAACATGGTGAAACTCCATCTTCACAAATATACCAAAATTAGCCGGTCATGATAGCGGGTGCCTGTAATTCCAGCTACTCGGGAGGCTGAGGTGGGAGAATTGCTTGAACCCAGGAGGCGGAGGTTGCAGTGGCTAAGATAGTGCCATTGCACTCCAGCCTGGGTGACAAAGTGAGACTCCATCTCAAAAAAAAAAAAAGAGTCTGGGTCTCACACTGTGGCCCAGGCCAGAGTGAAGTGGCATAATCATGACTCACTGCAGCCTCAAACTACTGGGTTCATGTGATCAAGTGATCCTCCCATCTCAGCCTCCTGAGTAGCTGGGACTATAGGCATGTACCAGACACCCAGTGAAGTTTTTACAAATCTTTTTTAGAGACAATGTATTAATCCATTCTGTATTGCTATAAAGGAATACCTTAGAGTGGGTAATTATTGTTTTTCTTTTTCTTTTTTTTGAGACGAAGTCTTGCTCTGTCACCCAGACTGCAGTGCAGTAGCACAGTCTCGCTCACTGCAACCTCTGCTTCCCACGCTTAAGCAATTCTCCTGCCTCAGCCTCTTGAGTTGTTGGGATTAGCTGTGATTAAAGGTGTGTGCCACCATGCCCAGCTAATTTTTCTTTTTTGTTTTTTGCTTTTTTTTGAGATGGAGTTTATCTCTTGTTGCCCAGGCTGGAGTGCAATGGCATGGTCTTGGCTCCCTGCAACATCGGCCTCCCAGGTTCAAGCGATTCTCCTGCCTTAGCCTCCTGAGTAGCTTGGATTACAGGTGCCCACTACCATGCCCAACTAATTTTTGTATTTTTAGTAGAAACAAGGTTTCACCATGTTGGCCAGGCTGGTCTCGAACTTCTGACCTCAGGTGATTCGCCTGCCTCTGCCTCCCAAAATGCTGGGATTACAGGCAAGAGCCACCTCGCCTGGCCTTAATTTTTGTAGTTTTTAGTAGAGACAGGGTTTCATCACATCGGCCAGACTGGTCTCCAACTCCTGACCTCAAGTGATCCACTTGCCTCAGGCTTCCAAGTGTTGGGATTACAGACATAAGCCACTGCACCAGCCTGAGGGTGGGTAACTATTTATAAAAAATAAAAATAAAAATAATTAAAGAAAAAAAAAAGCAGGCCTGGTGTGGTGGCTCACGCCTGTAATCCCAGCACTTTGGGAGGCTGAGGCAGGTGGATCACAAGGTCAGGAGATCGAGAGCATCCTGGCCAACATGGTGAAACCCTGTCTCTACTAAAAATACACAAATTAGTGGGGTGTGGTGGCATGTGCCTGTAATCCCAGCTACTCAGGAGTCTGAGACAGGAGAATCACTTGAACCAGGGAGTTGGAGGTTGCAGTGAGCTGAGATCACACCACTGCACTCCAGCCCGGCGACAGAGCAAGACTACATCTCAAAAAGAAAAAAAAAAACCTTATTTGGCTCATAGTTCTGCAGACTATATAAGCAGCATGGTGGGTAGGCAGGGTGGCTCACACCTGTAATCCCAGCACTTTGGGAAGCTGAGGCAGGCAGATAGCTTGAGCTCAGGAGTTCAAGACCAGCCCAAACAACATGGGGAAATCCCATCTCTACAGAAAACACAAAAATTAGCCAGGCATTTTGGTGAGCACCTGTAGTCCCAGCTACTTGGGAAGCTGAGGTGGGAAGATGGCTTGAGTCTGGGAGGCAGAGGTTGCAGTGAGCCGAGATCATGTCATTGCACTCCAGCCTGGGTAATAGAACAAGAGCCTGTCTCAAAAAAAAAAGCACGGTGCAAGCATCATGAGGGCCTCAGGAAGCTTTTATTCATTGCAGAAGGGAGAAGGAGAGTTGGCATGTTACATGGTGAGAGAGGGAACAAGTGGGGCCGGGAGGAAGTGCCAGGCTCTTTAAACAACT
Source organism: Macaca fascicularis (assembly GCF_037993035.2). Lineage (NCBI taxonomy): Eukaryota > Metazoa > Chordata > Mammalia > Primates > Cercopithecidae > Macaca > Macaca fascicularis. Next base: position 64,014,199 of record NC_088382.1, read on the forward strand.
AGCTCTTGCAAGAACTAATAAAGCCAGAATTCACTCATTATTGTGAGGAAGGAACGAAGCCATTATTCATGAGGGATCGGCCCCCATGACTCAAACACCTCCTATGAGACCCTACAACCAACGTTGGGGATCACATTTCAACATGAGATTTGGAGAGGAAAACATCCAAACTGTATCAGATGGGGTCTCAATATACTGCCCAAGCTGGTCTCAAACTCTTGGCCTCAAGTGATCCTCCTGCTTCAGCCTTTCATTGCTAGCATTACAGACATGAGCCATTGCGCCCAGCTAAATTTGGGGTTTGGCCATTATTTCTTCAAATATTCCCTTTGTTCCTCTTTTTTCTCTCCTTCTGGAATTCCATTTTGTGTATGTTGCTACTCTAGAAACCCACAGGTTTCTTAGGCTATGTTCATTTTTATTTTCTTTTTTCATTCTATTCCTCAGACTGGATAATTTCTTTTTTTTTTTTGAGATGGAGTCTTGCTCTGTCGCCCAGGCTGGAGTGCAGTGGCCAGATCTCGGCTCACTGCAAGCTCCGCCTCCCGGGTTCACGCCATTCTCCTGCCTCAGCCTCCCGAGTAGCTGGGACTACAGGCGCCCGCCACCTCGCCCGGCTAGTTTTTTGTATTTTTTAGTAGAGACGGGGTTTCACCGTGTTCACCAGGATGGTCTCGATCTCCTGACCTCGTGATCCGCCCGTCTTGGCCTCCCAAAGTGCTGGGATTACAGGCTTGAGCCACCGCGCCCGGCCAGACTGGATAATTTCAATTGTACTATCTTTAAGTCTGCTGATTCTTCTGCCTGCTCAAACCTGCTGTACAACTCATGAATTTTTTATTTTAATTATTGTTATCTTCAGTTCTAGATATGTATTTGGTTCCTTTTTATAATTTGTATTTATTGATTGATGTTCTCTAGTTGTTGAGATATTGTCCTCCTGCTTTAATTTTTTTCTCCATGGTTTCCTTTAGTTTTTTGAGTTACATTTAAGACAGCTGAATAAGGTCTTTGCTCAGTAAGTCCAATATCTGAGCTTCCTCAAGGACAGTGTTTCTGCTCATTTCTTTTTTTCCCCCCGTGAATGGGCCAGGCTTTGTTTCTTTGTATGCCTCATATTTTTTGCTGAAAAATGAACATATTGAAGATTATAATGTAACTTTTAAAGTCAGAATTCTTGCCGCTTATTGTTAATGTGAGTTTTTTAGTTTATATGTTTAATGACATTTCTAAACTGTCATGTGTAGTCACTAAAGTATCTGTTTGGTTAGCTTAGTGTCCACCTAATGTTTTGACAGATACTTCATTTTTTTTTTAAACACCTGGAGCAAGAAAAAAAAAGCTCCCAGTCTTTGCAGTAGGGCTCTTTGTGTTGGGCACACTTGTAATATTCAACTGGTCAGTTTCCAACTCTGCCTTAACCTTCATGACCTGCTGGCCCAGGACTTCGAGGTCAGCCAGAGGTGAGAGCTTAGGAATTTCGCAGATCTTTTTTTTTTTTTTTTTTTTTTTGAGAGGGAGTCTCACTCTGCTGCCCAGACTAGAGTGCAGTGGCAGAATCTTGGCTCACTGCAACCTCTGCCTCCTGGGCAAGCAATTCTCCTGCTTCAGCCTCCCAAGTAGTTGGGATTACAGGTTGGGGCCACCATGCCTGGCTAACTTTTGTATTTTTTAGTATAGATGAGGCTTCGCCATATTGGCCAGGCTGGTCTTGAACTCCGGACCTCAAGTGATCCGTCCGCCTCGGCCTCCTAAAATACTGGGATTACAGGTGTGAGCCACCACCACCACCAGCCACTCAGCCACTTTTCTTTTTTTTTTTTTTTTTTTTTTTTTTTGAGACGGAGTCTTACGCTGTTGCCCAGGCTGGAGTGCAGTGGCGCGATCTCGGCTCACTGCAAGCTCCGCCTCCTGGGTTCACGCCATTCTCCTGCCTCAGCCTCCTGAGTAGCTAGGACTACAGGCGCCCGCCACCGCGCCCAGCTAATTTTTTGTATTTTTAGTAGAGACGGGGTTTCACTGTGGTCTCGATCTCCTGACCTTGTGATCCGCCCGCCTCGGCCTCCCAAAGTGCTGGGATTACAGGCTTGAGCCACCGCGCCCGGCCTCAGCCACTTTTCTGAACCTGCAAACTGCCCTGTTCATATACATGGTCTGGATTTCCAGAAATACGTGAAAGCACTTGAAAACCTTTATTTTCCCAAAGCATCTCACTCCTCAGCCTTTCCTCCCAGGCTTTCTGGTGTGTCTATTGTTGGCTCCAACTTATGTCATTTGCCCTAAGTGGTAGTGACTGGTTTATTTGCCTTTAAATATTTTTGACCAACACCCTCTGTATTGGTCACTTCTCCACCCTCAGAGAGTTCTGAGCTATTTCTTCACCCTGAGAGAGTTCTGAGTTACAGCAAATAAAGGCAGTCTTTGTACTAGTCCTTCAATAAGACACCTGAGAGACAACCACAATTCTTTGAAAATAAGGTTAACTTTGGTTCGTCCGATATCTGGAACCCACAGGAATGTGAACTGTTATCTTCAAGAGCATCACCATGACTGGGAGGGATAATTAAGCATAAGTAAAAATGACACAAAGCCTTCCTACCAGGCAGTAATTTTTTTTTTTTTAAGCAGCTTTATTTAGATAAAATGAGGTTCATCCATGTGGTAGCTTTTTAAATTAAATTAAATTTTTTTTTTGGAGGCCGAGTTTCACTCTTCTTGCCTAGGCTGCAGTGCAATGGTGTGATCTCAGCTCACTGCAACCTCCACCTCCCAGGTTCAAGCAATTCTCTTGCCTCCGTCTCTGAGTAGCTGGGATTGCAGGCGTGCACCACCACGCCTGGCTAATTTTTGTGTTATTAGTAGAGACAGGGTTTCACCATGTTGGCCAGGCTGGTCTTGAACTCTGACCTCGGGTGATCCACCTGCCTTGGCCTCCCAAAGAGCTGGGATTACAGGCGTGAGTCACTGTACTTGGCCAGCATTCTTTTTTATTACTGAATACTGTTTTATGGCTATGCCACTTCTTATTTATCCACTTGTTGCTTATGAACATCTGGGCGATTTCTGCATTGTGGCTCCTAAGAATAATGCTTCTATGAGCATTCGTGTACAAGTTTTTGTGTGGACGTATGTTTGTTGCCTTAAAGTTTATTTTACCTCGTAAAAATATAGCTAAGCCAGCTTACTTTGGGTAGTATTTGCTTGTTATAATTTCCCATCCCTTTCAAACTTTCTGTGCCCTATGTACTTGATATTGCCTGTAATGAAAATACAGTTTTTGGCCAGGTGTGGTGGCTCACACCCGTAATCTCAGCACGTGGGAGGCTGAGGTGGGAGGATGGCTTGAGGCCAAGAGTTAGAGACCAGCCTGCGTGACATACTAAAACTCTCTCTACAAAACAATAAAAATAAATTTTAAAAATTAGCTAGGCATGGTGGTGCACACCTGTAGTCCTGGTTACTTGGGAGGCGGAGGCAGGAGGATTGCCTCAGCCCAGTTCAAGGCTGCAGTGAGCTGTGATCACACCACTACACTGCAGGCTGGGTAACAGAGCGAGACCCTGTCTCAAAAACCAAAATGTGTGTGTGTGTAACTTTATATCATTCTTTTGTTCGGCCTAATTTCTGTCATTTACTGACAAATTTAGTCCATCACAGTGGAAATAACTGCTATTTGGATTTGTATGTATCATAGTATGAAATGTCTTGTTCTGTGTTTTATATGCTTTATTTCTTATTTCTCCTTTCTCATCTTTTTTTTTTTTTTTTAAATGAAGCCTTAAAAATTTCATCCCCTCAACCGGGTGCGGTGGCTCACGCTTATAATCCCAGCACTTTCGGAGGCTGAGGCGGGTGGATCACGAGGTCAGGAGTTCGAGACCAGCCTGGCCAACACAGTGAAACTCTGTCTCTACTAAAAATACAAAAATTAGCTGGGCGTGGTGGCAGGTGCCTGTAATCCCAGCTACTCGGGAGGCTGAGGCAGAAGAATCGCTTGAACCTAGGAGGCAGAGGTTGCAGTGAGCCGAGATCACGCCACTGCACTCCAGCATGGGCAACAGAGCTAGACTCCATCTCAAAAAAAAAAAAGAATCCCCTTCCCCACTACTTTGGAATTTACACCTATTTATGTTCAGTTTTTTAGTTAGCTTTACGCTGAACACTTAATTTTAAAAGGAATAAATATTTCTTATCTACTCACAAAAAGTGGAAGAACCACAGAATATTTCAACTTCTATTAGCCCTCCCATTGTACATTTTTAAAAACTTCTTATGTTGAAATATTTATAGATTCACAGGGAATTGTCAAGATAAGCATAGAGGTCCTGTGTCCCCTTCCATCCAGTTTCCTCCAATGGTTACATCATACTTACAGTACAATATCGAAACCAGGACATTGACATAGTTTAAAAATATGTGTATAGTCCCGTCTTTTATCATGTGTAGATTCATATAACCACCACTACAATCAAATATAGAACTATTCTGTCACCACAAAGATCATCATCATGCTATTCCCTTGTAGTCACATCCACTACCCTCTCCCACACCATCTCTAGCCCCTGGCAACTACTAATCCATTTTCCATCTCTGTAATTTAGTCATTTTGAAAGTTATATACAGTGTGTGACCTTTGGAGATTGGCTTTTTTCACTCAGAGTAAGGCCCTTCAGGCGGGATGTAGTGCCTCACGCCTGTAATCCCAACACTTTGGAAGGCCAACGTGGGAGTGTTGCCTGAAGCCAGGGGCTTGAGATCAGACTGAGGAACAAAGTCAGACCCCACCTCTACGAAAAATAATTTATACATTAGCCAGGCATGTGGCGGGTGCCTGTAGTCCCAGCTACTCTGGAGGCTGAGGTGGGAGGATCACTTGAGCCCAGGAGTTTGAGGCTGCAGTTGGCCATGATCATGTCACTGTGCTCACTCCGGCCTGGATGACAGAGTAAGACCCCATCTCTTAAATAAAAGAAAGAAAAAAGGAAAAAAAACAGAATAATGCCCTTGAGATTCATCCAAGTCATTATATGTATTGTTCTTGTTTATTCCTAAGTACTATTCCATAGTATTGATGCACCAGTTTGTTTAACCATTCTTCGGCCATAGGACTTTTTGCTTGTTTCTAGCTTTTGGCTGTGATGAATAAAATAGTTACAAATAATCCTGTACAGGTTTTTGTGTGGACATGCTTTTGTTTCTCTGGAATAAATGCTCAAGAATGCAGTTGTGAGGTTATATTAGCATAAGTCAGATTTTAAATAAATTGCCAAACTTTTTCAAAGTGGCCGTACCATTTTACATTCCTACCAGCAAGGTATGAAAGATTCCATTTTTCTGCATCCTCATCAGCATTTGGCATTCTCACTACTTTTTATTTTATTCTCTAATACATATATAACGGTATTTTATTGTGATTTTACATTTTTTTTTTTTTTTTGAGACAGGATCTCACTTTGTCATCCAGGCTGGAGTGCAGTGGCAGCGGTCATAACTCACTGTAACCTCCACCTCCCGGGCTCGATTCTCCCAGCTCAGCCTTCACGGTAGCTGGGAACACAGGCACGCGGCACCACGGCTGGATAATTTTTGTATTTTTTTGTAGAGACAGTGTTTCACCATGTTGCCCCGGCTGGGCTCACACTCCTAGATTCAAACAATTCGCCCCCGCTTCAGTCTCCCAAAGTGCTGAGTGGTGGGATTACAGGCATGGGCCACGATGCCCAGCCTGTGGTTTTATGTTGCATTTCCTTAATGGTTTAGTGATGTTGGTCATCTTTTCATGTGCTTGCCATTCTTATAGCCTCCTCAGCAAAATAACTCTTCATGTCTTTTGCCTGTTTTCTAATTGGATTTTTTTTGTAACTGTTGAATTTTGAGAGCTCTTTACATATTCTAAATGCTAGTCATTTGTCAGGATATGTAGTTTACAAATATTTCCTCCCCGTCTCAGCTGTCTTCTCATCCTCTTAACAGGGTCTTTGAAAACAGCAAAAGTTTTTAACTTCAATGAAGTCCAATTCATTTTTTTTTCTTGCAAGTAGTATATTTTTGCTGTCATATTTGGAGACATTTCAAGCCCTGGGTCCCCAAGATTTCTGTTTTCTTATCTAAGATTTAGAGCTTTACATTGGACATTTAAATCTATGATCCATTTTAGGCTAGTTTCTATGTAAGATTTAGATGGAGATTTTTCCGTGTGTTTTTTGTCTTTTGCCTATGGATAGCCAATTGCTCCAGCACAACTTCTGAAAAGACTATCCTTCCTCTATTGGACTGTTTGTTTTTTGTTTTGAGACAGAGTCTCACTCTGTCACCCAGGCTGGAGTGCAATGGTACGGTTTTGGCTCACTGCAAACTCCGCCTCCCAGGTTCAAGCAATTCTCTTGCCTCAGTCTCCTGAGTAGCTGGGATTACAGGCGCCTGCCACCACGCCCGGCTAATATTTTGTAGTTTTAGTAGAGACTGGGTTTCACTGTGTTGGCCAGGCTGGTGTCAAACTCCTGACTTCATGATCCACCTGCCTCAGCCTCCCAAAGCGCTGGGATTACAGGCGTGAACCACCGTGCCCTGCCATATTGAACTGTTTTGTAACTTTTTCAAATCAGTTGGCGGCACTTGTGTGAGGAGACTATTTCTGTTATTTTGTTCTGTTCATCTGTATTTCTTTCTGACAATACCTTTTTGATTACTGTCTCAATTTAATAAGTCTTGAAATCTGGTACAGAGACCACCCCTCTCCATGTTCTTTTTCTAATTATTATTTTTTAATATGAGATGGGATCTCACTATGTTGCCCCAGCTGGTCTGAACTCCTGGACTCAAGCAACCTCTCACCTTGGCCTCCCAAAGTGATGGGATTACAGGTGTGAGCCACCACGCCCGGCCCTTCTTTTTTACCATTATTTAAAGTTTTGTAGTTCCTTTGCCTTTCTGTATGTTTTAGAATCATCTTGTGTATAACTACAACACTTTTGCTGGGGTTCTGATAGGAATTGCATTAAATTAGTATATCAGTGTGGACAGAATAAACATCTTTGCTATATTGAACCTTCTAATCGATGAACATGGTGTATGTATCCATTTATGCAGATATTTTTTGATGTCTTTCATCATCATTTTGTAGTTTTCTGCCTCCAAATCCTATAAAAAGATTTTTCAGATTTATCCCAAAGTACTATTTTTGTCTGTCTTTTGAGACAGTCTCACTCTTGTCACCCAGGCTGGAGTGCAGTGGCGTGATCTTAGCTCACTGCAACCTCTGCCTCCCCGGTTCAAGTGATTCTCCTGTCTCAGCCTCCTAAGTAGCTGGGATTGAAAATCCAGCTACACCTTGAAAATCAAAATGCACATGAACACAAACTCCTGGTCAGAAAGTTTTGCGGGATGATTTCATCTCTCCCAATCCAGAGCCCAGACCAAAACAGGTAAGTTTCCCTTCACTTCCCTATGCCACAGGGGTGGCGGGGTAGAAGGGGCCAGATTTTTTTTTTCTAGTTCACCTATGTGCACAGCCCTTAAAAGAGTCCTGGCTTGGCTGGGCGTGGTGGCTGTTTGTAATCCCAGCACTTTGGGAGGCTGTGGTGACATCGCTTGAGCCAAGGAGTTAGAGACCAGCCTGGGCAACATAGCAAGACCCCATCTCTACAAAAATATTTTAAAATAAAAAAAATAAGGGTGAATTACTTACACACCTTATCTCATCTTAAGCCCCAAAGTTAAGTGTGTCATGTGGGTTTTCAGTTTCCTTTTAGTTCTCTCTGGCCACTGGAAATTGTATTTTATGGTGAGCTGATTTTTATCATAGTTCTACTCAGTGTTTCCATGTGTCCTGTATTATATGAAATGCACACATCATTTGTGTGTTTCAAAGCATTTAAATTACCCCACTGGGGCACAGAGCAAAGTCATAAATTTAGACCATGAAGTTAGGCACATGAATTTGAATCCTGGCTCTTGCACATTAATAGCTCTGAAATCCTAAGTAAATAGTTTCCCTCTCTAGAGTTTCCTCTTCTGTAAAATCAAGATGGTTGATCAGAGGACTATATGCTTAAAGGATATAAAATGCTTACTATAGTGCCCAGCATATATTATATAATTACATTTTCAGTTTTTAGTAATTTCTAAAAAATAAAATGGTACTTAAGAGGGTTTAAAATGCAGCAATAAGAATGGCTGAAATAGTAGGCAAATTTCCCAACTATTTACATATACATACAACCACTGTTACCCAATGGTAATTAGATCACAACAGTACCAAGCTCTGACCACATTTAGTAGTGAACAAAATTATTTTTAAAAGGGTCATGAACTAAAGGTTATCATATGAAATATAGTGCTGATGTGAAAGATAAACCTTTCATAAAACAAACTGAAGTTAGAGACAACATATTTGGTCCAGAATTTTCTTACCACGATAACTATCCAAAAATTGAACAAGCTGTGTCACAAAAAAGTGGTCACTTAAGTATCCAAAAGCAGAAAGTGAAGGACTACTTAACAGAACAGAAGGAATTCCTATATTTGGCAAAGTCAGAAGTCAATGTTGAAATAAAGGAGAAAAACTACTTGGATAACTGATTTATGACACTAATTTAAAAATCCCAGTGAATACTACATTACTAAAAACTCAGGCCGGGCGCGGTGGCTCAAGCCTGTAATCCCAGCACTTTGGGAGGCCGAGACGGGTGGATCACGAGGTCAGGAGATCGAGACCATCCTGGCTAACCCGGTGAAACCCCGTCTCTACTAAAAAATACAAAAAACTAGCCGGGCGAGATGGCGGGTGCCTGTAGTCCCAGCTACTCTGGAGGCTGAGGAGAATGGTGTAAACCTGGGAGGCGGAGCTTGCAGTGAGCTGAGATCTGGCCACTGCACTCCAGCCTGGGGGACACAGCGAGACTCCGTCTCAAACAACAACAACAACAACAAAAAACAAACAAACAAACAAAAACTTCTTAAATAGGTAGAAACACTGAAAACCAAATTTGGGAAATTATTTTTTAGCCAATTAAAACTGAGTAATATGAGATTATTTCTTATGCCTGGTTCCATTCTAAGTCAACCACAACATCATAACATCATCAAAATTTCTCTCTGAATATATATTCTTTTAAGTACATTGTTATTTTCCTTCTTTTCATTATAGACATTCATTCCAAGTGTTAACATTCCAAATATTAAAATACTCAAAGTCACAGAAAAGTCAGAATTACATTTTATTTCACATTGATAGAAACCATGAAAAACATTTACATTTTCCCATGTTACAGCACATTTCAACGGAATATTTCTTGCCATAAATAATATTTTGCTGATTTGTAGAACTGAAATAACAGTTTATGTTCTTCAAGGTAAAGAAAAATGACATAGTAAATGATTGTTTAAAATTTTAAAATCCAGACATAAACATATGGCTTCATTATTAACATCCCATATAGTCCATTACTAAGTTATTTCCATTATCGATTAGCACCCATTTATAAAGATGCATTCTTAATATTGTTTTGGTCAGCTGGAATACAGCAGAAAAATTAACAGAGTTCAGAAATATCAAGCATACATTTTTGCTACATATTAATCTGTATGGTAACTACATTTTATGTATAGGGTTCTGACTAGCCTTTATTACCCATAGTTTGTTTTCAAATAATTTTTATCAGTAATCTGGAAATTTTGACAATTTAAAATGATTGCTATTTTTATGTCTGCACGAAAAATTAATACAAAAAATAATTTGACTAAAGTGAAAATTTCAAATAAGTCCACTGGCAGATTAAAATAAAGCAAAAAATTACAATAGATTCCTCATCTTCTATAGTAGTTGGTTTCAAACATATGTACAAAGTAAACTGTATGCTATGAGGAAATGAAATCATCTTAGAAGTTAGTTTTTAAGATCAGTCTTAAAGATATCTCAGAACATACTAGAATATGATCTAAGTATTCTTTCAGTTGTTTACAGAAAAATAAAACCATAGAATATTCCTGTTACCTGGGTTGAAGATCCTAATAGCTAGGTGTAAATTTGGATAAGGTACAGTAATTTGAAATAAGTAGTGCATGAAGTTTTAATGTCTGGTTTCTCTATAAAGCATAAATAGATTTTAAATACTGTATATCTGTGACCCAGAATGTCAAATTATAGCATGTATTGACAGCAGCTGTCTATGGCAGAGAGGCAATACTTGGTCTGCTATGAAGAACAATAAAGAAAAAACAAACTTTTTTTTTCTTGAGAGAAAAGAGTATTAAATAGAAATAATATCAGGGAAAATAAAAGCCTGGTCCCCAAATAAAAGGGCCATTAATTGAAGAGAACAATATTATTCTTTCTTGACAATGAACAGCATTATCCCTATTATTAGAAATAATGTAATACCACCTCATTCTTATTATGCATTACAATCATTATGTATATATGAACACATACATAAAAATACAGACACTGCATGGTGACTAAGCAATTTTGGAGTAAATCCATAGACTAAGTCACAGCATGCATAAATTGTTTATACCTTAACTGCTCATTTCTACCTGAACAAATTGTCATTAAGCATACTGCTAATTTTCAAATGATGTAATAAAAAATCTGGTGGCAGTACTGTATTATTTTGCTGAATTACATTTGAGAAAAAAGAAGCTACCTGCTTCATCTATTTTAATATAGTAGATTCTGGATCTTCTTATAAGAATACATGTATAGAAACTTAAAAGATCATACATTTCTCATGAGGAGACATTATTTGATCTGTGTCACTGGCGTGTATTTGCAAAACATTTTAACACTGCAAAACATTAGAAATTTGAAGACTGGGCATGGGAAAAGGTTTATACTCTACTACAATGATGCTGGTGTACTTCTACACAAGGCCTCTTAGTGACGTCAATCAATTGGAGGTAGGAGTTTATCAATGAATTGCTTGACATCCATCATTTCCTGTTTGGAATAAAGTAATTTAATAGGTAGGTAGTTATATAAGTCAAATTAAATTCCCACTAAAATGCCACTAATCAAATCTATGGTGTGCATAGTTAAGGTGAAATCACAGTTCTACTACAATTAAATAAGAGATAAAAGAGAAATGAGGCTCCAACAGAAATTTCAGAACATTTCCTATCATGATTTTTTTACACTGAAATTACAGCTCCCATCCAGTATCTAGTTCTGCATCTTCCTATACTGGAAGAAAATAAAGACACTGGCGGGGGGCGGGCAGGGAAGTTTAGAAGCGATGGTACCTATACTGAGAAGTCTCAGTAAGTGTACAATTACTGACAACTAAGTATGAGTGACAAAGCAGAGCTTCTACCATTCTTTAAATTGAATTACATGCTAAATCCATAGCATTAACTATTTTCTATTTTGTGTCTTTCATAAGGAATTACACACAACTAACCATTTGATACAGAGCATGTACCTAAGATGTTCCTGGGAAGATATGAACATTAATATACCAAAGATTTATCATAGAAGAAACCTTCTCCTCTTAGCCTCTTGCACTTGGTTCAGTTTTTTCACCTCCCTCAAACTCACTTCTGACTATTAGCTCTTATATTTCAAGGCCTTACTTAGCCTCACAGTGCCAAGTGTTAGCAATGCAGCTAACCTTCAGCCTTGTAATTTAGTCACTCAGAAAAGAGCCCCGGTATGAAAGTGTTCTATTTCACAATACTCTGAAGTCCCAAAGAGTTTCCTGTGAGATCACCTCCCATTATCCTACTTCTCCTCATCTTCTGCTCCTCATTCAGTCCAGAGTCATCGTAGACTCATCTATGGAGCTTTTATGAAGCTCCAGGGTATTTGTGATGCAAAGCCCATGAGGAAAACAGCTGCTCTAGAGACGTTCAGTCCCTCTTGCACAAATTAAGGGTTCCAGGACTTCCCCTGCCCTCCCTTTTCTGGATTCAACACTGTAATACTCTATGTCAGTAGGGGAACACCCTAGATTCCCAGGCACCCTTGTCTTTCTGGATAAATCATATTACCACTTCTTTCTCCGTCCCTAAAGTAAATGATTTTTAACCAGGCTGAGTGGTTGTAAAACTGTCAGTGTGACTGTCTCACCAGGAATCAATTTTTATTTTAGGTCTTTTCAAGCCTTCAAACGTACCCAGGTCTCCGGCCTCTTTCATTCTATCGAGTGACTGTACCTCCTATTTGACTGAAAAGTTAAGCACACCTAATATGAGCTCCCAAGCACTCTCTTCTCTCTCTCCACCTCCTGTTTACACTCATCCATCCTTCCTCCATTTTTTTTGGGGGGGGGGCTCTCACTCTGTCACTCAGCCTGGAGTGCAGGGTGCCAACATGGTTCACTGCAGCGTCAACCTCCTGAGATCAAGTGATTCTCTCGCCTCAGCCTCCAGAGTAGTTGGGACTACAGGTGCCCACCACCTCACCCAGCCCGTCCTCTTCTATCTTGATTGAAAATGGTTTTCTCCTCTTTTAAGGCAAGCACTATACATCTCAGGACTTAATTCTATTCTATGATCCCTCTGAGAATGCCTCTATCAATTATCATTTTACTGCATCTTCTTCCTCCCTACCTCCACTCATACGTCTTTCTCTGATCCCACTGAAGAACAGATTTCCTACTCTTCTCCCTCTTTACCAAAACTTTTTTAAAAGGTCTATGTATGTTGCCTCTGCTTCCTCATTTCCCTATCCACTTCACACAATCCTTTGCATTTTGGCCTTATCTACCCAAACATCCAAGGTCACAGGTGGCTTAATACTGGATACTTTCTTCCTAACCTATTTCTCCTTAATCCTTCTTTGGAACACATTACACATCTCCTTCCCACTCTGAAATTCTCTCCTCCCATACTCTCAACACCCAACTCCTTTTCTCATTAGGCTAAACTTTAACGTGTCCCCTAAAGTTCTATCCCTGAGCTTTTTTTCTTATGATGCTTTCTCAAGATAATTATTCACTGATCAATTATATTAGTAATTATTTCAAATCTCCATTTCCAGGCTTGAACTTCAGACAAGTATTTCCAACATCCTATTTTGATATTGTGGGGGCACATCGATCTCAATACATTAAACTCAGTATTATCTCCTTCCTTTACTCTAAAACTGTTTCTTGCACCTACTTTTTATGATGGCATCAGAGCTAGAAATCTCAGGCCCTTTTGATACTTTCTTGGTTACTACACCCCAAAGATGAATCTCTAAATCCTACTGGATCACCTGTCTCTAGAATGTAGATCAGATCACATCTCACTTCAACCAAAAACACTGACGCTTCCTGTTGCCTAGAGAGTAAGTCCCTTCTCAGTACAAAGAGTCCCTGTTCCCTATGTCTTCTGTCCTATGACACCCAGCTTTTCCTAAGACTCCAGTCAGACTGAATGGCTTGCTTTTCCTGTCCTATAGTTCTTTCTCTGCACATTTGCTATTCAAATCCCACCATTTTTCAAAATCTAGCTGTTTCATCATGGTCTCAGTGCCTCCTAAGATAAAATTAATCTCTTCTCAGTTTTTCAGGGCACCTTTTGTTATTTTCCAAGGCCACTTTTTAAAGCTTCTAATACAATGTATATCACATCCTGCTATCCATACAGTTACTTAGACATGCATCTTTCTATTAAATTTTAATTTACCTTAAATTTTAACGAAAGGGAATGTTTATTATTCATCTTTGAATTATGTACAATGTTGTGTATAATAGCCAATCAATAGATACTTGTTGAATTAAGTTGAATACACTCTCATCTAATGACCTAACTTATGACTCAATATGAATTAGCTCATTTAAATCCCCAAGCATTCAAATGTTACTTTCCTTGAAAATATTACATGAAAAAAGTTGCAAATATGGCGCTGACCACTGCTTCCAGACACCTACCTGTTGACATGAACTGTGCATCATACCTTCATAGGTTTTAAAGGTCACATTGACTGGATTCACCAATGTTTTTAGTTTTTCAACCGTAAGAGAACCAAACATCAGGGGAACTAAAGGGTCACAATCCCCGTGGCACTGGAGAATAGAAATATCTCTATTAGCACCACCGACAGGACCCTGCAAAAAGCAAAAGAAGAAATAGTATTATTTTTGTAAAAGTATAGGACACTATGCCAGGCATTTAAAATTGTACACAAATATGCATATATGTAACATATTAGAAGTTATATTTGGCCAAAAAAAAAAAATTTCTTCCATCCATATACTCACAACATCCCTTTGACTTCTATAGGCTGTATGATCACCTTGCTTCACATTATGTTATCTTTCCAATGAATGAGTTCCTTGAAGCAGATTACATATATGCTTTTTTGTTTTGTTTAGTTTTTTTGAGACGGAATCTTGCTCTGTTGCCCAAGCTGGAGTGCAGTGGCATGATCTCGGCTCACTGCAACCTCCGCCTCTCAGGTTCAAGCAATTCTCCTGCCTCAGCCTCCTGAGTAGCTGGGATTACAGGCACATGCCACCACACCCAGCTAATTTGTTTGTATTTTTTAGTAGAGACAGGGTTTCACTGTGTTACCCACAGGATGGTCTCGATCTCCTGACCTTGTGATCCACCCGCCTCAGCCTCCCAAAGTGTTGGGATTACAGGCGTGGGCCACCGCGCCCGGCCAAGCAGATTATATTTTAATCCATCTTTATATTTTCAGCTTTTTTTTTTGTTTGGTTGGTTGTTTTAGTACTTTGAGTTGCTGTTTTATTCAGCTATTTTTTTTTTTTTTTAAAGGCAGGGTCTTGCTCTGTCACCCAGGCTGGAGTGAAGTAGCACAATCGTGGCTCACTGCAATCTCCACCTCCTGGGTTCAGGTGATTCTCATGCCTCAGCCTCCTGAGTAGCTGGGATTGTAGGGGTGCACCACCACGCCCAGCTAATTTTTGTATTTTTAGTAGCTATTGGGGTTTCACTATGTTAGCCAGGCTGGTCTCGAACTCCTGACCTGAGGCGATCCACCTGCCTCAGCCTCCCAAAGTGCTGGGATTACAGGCGTGAGAAACCGCACCTGGCCTAAAAATAAGTATTATTTCTATGTGTTAAAAAGAGTCCTCATTTTCATAAATATCCTAAAATGTATCAAATCCTTCTAAGATTTATGACAATAAGGTTTCTTTCTAATTCCATTCTATGTACTCCACAATAAAGACAGTATAGCATACAGAGATAAGGCCTAGTAAAACATCACACAAGTCTAAGAAAATTCTTTTTTAAAAAAGGATGAGTGCTGAGGACTTGGTGATGGTGATGTGTCAGTGTAGTGTCACTGACTGCAGCAAATACATGGCCGTGGAGGTGGGGATGCTGATGGTGGGAAGGCTGTGCATGTGTGGGGACAGGAGGTAGACAGTAACTGTATTTTCTGCTCAGTTTTGCTGTAAATTTAAAACTTCTCCAGAAAATAAAGTTTATTAATAAAAAAAAAAACCAAGATGACTTTATCTCCAACATTATCTGCTAGCTACCTTTAGCTCAGTCATCTCATGTTGAGTGCATCAACCAAGTTACCTGTGGAAAGGAAGCCCGAAGTGGAAGCCAACAACTGAGTGCAGTGACACCTGCTAGTTTCTGCTGCGTGGTAAGGGCAGTATATAAAGATAAAGCTCCTCCCTGAAAAGACAAGCAGGGAAAGTCAATGGAACACACATGCTTGCCTACAGCAATTTAGGGAATTTCTTGTTACTAATGATATCCATAGAAAAATCAAACTCGGTGGCTGATGTCAAATCAAATCAGGCAAAGAGCGGAAATACAAACACACCCCACTGTGTCCTAAAGGACTCGGTTCTACACCAGAGAACATACAGACTTCCTTTCTGACGAGACATAGTTTGTACTATGGGAAACTGCTGCACTTACAACATGCCTTAGGAATATTCTGAATTTATATTTTCTCCTTTGCAGAGTTTAAAGCATAAAATCCAATCTTGTCTTAAATTGGTATTACTTAGTTTTTTCTTTTCTTCTTTTTTTTTTTTTTTTTGAGACGGAGTCTGGCTCTGTCACCCAGGCTGGAGTGCAGTGGCGCGATCTCGGCTCACTGCAAGCTCCGCCTCCCGGGTTTACGCCATTCTCCTGCCTCAGCCTCCCGAGTAGCTGGGACTACAGGCGCCCGCCACCTCGCCCGGCTAGTTTTTTGTATTTTTTAGTAGAGACGGGGTTTCACCGTGTTAGCCAGGATGGTCTCGATCTCCTGACCTCGTGATCCGCCCGTCTCGGCCTCCCAAAGTGCTGGGATTACAGGCTTGAGCCACCGCGCCCGGCCTCTTCTTTTTTTTTTTTTGAGATGGAGTTTCAAACACTCGTTGCCCAGGCGGGAGAGCAATGGTGTGATCTTGGCTCACCACAACCTCCACCTCCCACGTTCAAGTGATTCTCCTGCCTCAGCCTCCCGAGTAGCTGGAATTACAGGCATGCACCACCACGCCTGGCTACTTTTGTATTTTTAGTAGAGACAGGGTTTCTCCATGTTGGTCAGGCTGGTCTCAAACTCCTAACCTCAGGTGATCCGCCTGCCTTGGCCTCCCAAAGTGTTGGGATTACAGGTGTGAGCCACTGCGCCTGGCCCTTAAATTGGTATTACTTTCTAAATGAGAATTTAAGATAGTAAGAACTATTTAGCAGACAGCTTCAGAGTATCTGCCTACCTAGCTCACAACACCCTGCATTCTGGAAGCTGCACTCCTGCCACCATCCAGGAGCCCCATCACTTTGACCATGCCCATGGGTTACTGCAACACATGAGTACACGAAAGCCTTTCACATCCCAGGCAGTGATGTTCTTTCTCCTGGCACTGTGGAAATGGGATTCGGTGACCACCAGTCACTCTCTGTGTGGCTACACCCATAACATGTAAATTCAAGAGCTGGAAAAGCTATAGGCTGTAAAAGCCAAGATGGCCAACTGTTTATGGAAAGGTAAACGAAGCAGATAAGCAAAGAAACAAGAGATGAGAGATGGTGAGCAAGGCGCGACTGCTTTTCAATTCCTAGCTACTTCCTGAGGCCCTGCCTCATTTTCCTCCGTAGTTTCCTTGATAAGATGCCATAGACTCATCATAGCTTACTCCTTGCTTGAGGTATTGAGCTGTTTTCTATATACTGTAATGAATGAATATCAAATATACAGATTCCCACATGAACTTGTTATTCTGGATCATTATTATTATTATTTTTGAGACAGAGTCTCAGCTCTGTTGCCTAGGCTGAAGTACAGTGGTGCGATTTTTGCTCACTGCAACCTCTGTCTCCTGGGTTCAAGTGATTTTCCTGCCTCAGCCTCCAGAGTAGCTGGGATTACAAGTGCGCCCCACCATGCCCAGCTAATTTTTGTATTTTTAGTAGAGACGGGGTTTCACCGTGTTGGCTGGGCTGGTCTCAAACTCCTGACCTCAAGTGATCTGCCCACCTTGGCCTCCCAAAGTGCTGGGATTACAGGCGTGAGCCACTGCGCCTGGCCTGGATCATTAATTTTTGTCCCTGTGTTTATGTCACAATGTGTATTACAGTATACATTATCTGTAAGTTTCAACAAACACCAAATCAATAACACCTTTTCACTATATTGTATCAACAAATCTTTGTATTGATTCTATCTTCTAAATAAGTTCAGAATTCTGACATCTCCCTAATTAAGGTAATTCGAACACTAAGTTGCTAACTTGGAAGATTTACAGATGAGAAGTTAGAGCATCTGGGGACTGGTTCCACGGCAAACAGCTTACAAGCCGCAAGGTCTGTATGAGGAAGCTGTGTCTGTGGAGGGAATACAGAAAGCAAGGGAAAAAGTACAGAGACGAAGAAAGATGCCAAAAATAAACACCACATATTTATACCTAAAACCTGTAATATGTGAAGGTAAAGGGAAGAAATTCTCTTGTCTTCCACTTTACTGTTCCTATCAGTAGTCTCCTCCTAGAGAGGGGACTCATGCCTTGTGCTTTCAGAGTTCTAATTAATTAAAAGGATACACTGTGTTAACTTAGAAATTTAATTACTTGTGTATTATAGTTATTTTAAGAAGAAATTAATTAGTTCTAGTACATTCAAACTTAAACATTAAAGGTAAGTGTATCAGTCAAGATTTTACAACATCAAAAAAGACTACTCCATAGAAAGGATTAATGCAGCACAGACTTCTAGATAAGTATACTGATGGTACTGACATTCCACTTAAATTTTATCTTACCTGAGAAAACCCTCCCAAAATAATTCTGTTAGAAGGAATGCCATTCTTCACTTCTTGATCAATCAAAGCTTTTACTAAAAACAACATGAAAGTTAGTCAGCAATACTTTCAGAGTTAAGCCCACTGATAAAATTTAAATTAGGAAAAATTAATAATAGAAAAGCACAATTACTTTTAAGGCAGAAATGGTGAAAAATTCAAAGCACTTCATTAAAATACAAAATTAGAATGTATTTTCATATGCCAACAGACAACAATGTGAAAAGGAAATTTTAAAAAAATCCAATTTAAAATAGTCACACATAAAATTAAATAGGAATTAACCAAAGAAGTGAAAGGTCTCTATAACGAAAACTATAAAACACTGATGAAAGAGGACAACAAAAAATGGAAAACAGATTCCATGTTCATGGATAAGAAGAACCAGTAACAATATTGATTGTTATTGTTCATGAATTCTTCTAATCCATGAACATGGAATATTTTTCCCACACTACCCAAAGCAATCCACAGATTCAATGCAATCTCTATGAAAACACCAAAGACAATCTTCACAGAAAGATAAAAACCATCCTAAATATTTATTTTATTTTATTTTATTTTATTTTATTTATTTATTTATTTTGAGACAAGTCTCACTGTCACCCAGGCTGGAGAGCAGTGGCGCGATCTCAGCTCACTGCAAGCTCCACCTCCTGGGTTTACGCCATTCTCTTGCCTCAGCCTCCCGAGTAGCTGGGAAGCTGGGACTACAGGCGCCTGCCACCATGCCTGGCTAATTTTTTGTATTTTTAGTAGAGACGGGGTTTCACCATGTTAGCCAAGATGGTCTCGATCTCCTGACCATGATCCACCCACCTTGGCCTCCCAAAGTGCTGGGATTACAGGCAGGAGCCACCGTGCCTGGCCCCCTAAAATTTATATGGACTCACAAATGACTCAGAGTAGCCAAAGCTATCCTAAGCAAAAATAATAGAACTTGAGGAATCACATTACTTTACTTCAAATTATAATACAGAGCTATAGTAACCAAAACTGCATGGTACTGGCATAAGAACAGACACACAGACTAATGGAACAGAACAGAGAACCCAGAAACAAATCCACACACCTACAGTGAATTCATTTTCGACAAAGGTGTCAAGAACATACACTGGGGAAACGACAGTCTCTTCAATAAAAATGGTGCTGGGAAAACTGGATATCCAAATGGAGAAGAATAAAATTAGACCCTATCTCTTGCTGTATACAAAAATCAAATCACAATAAACAATTAAATCTAAGACCTCAAACTATGAAACTGCTACAAGAAAAAATTGGAAAAATCTCCAGGACATTGGTCTGGGCAAAAATTTCTTGAGAAATACCCCACAAGCACATCCACCAAAGCAAAAATGGACAAATGGGATCACATCAAGTTAAAAAGCTTCTGCACAGCAAAGGATACAATCAACAAAGCAAAGAGACAACCCACAGAATGGGAGAAAATATTTGCAAACTACCCATCTGACAAGGGATTAATAACCAGAATATATAAGGAGCTTTAACAACTCTATAGGGAAAAATCTAATAATCTGATCAAAAAAATGGGTCAGGCTGGGCACAGTGGCTCATGCCTATAATCCCAGCCCTTTGGGAGGCCGAGGAGGGCAGGTCACGAGGTCAAGAGATAGAGACCACCCTGACTAACATGGTAAAACCCCATCTCTACTAAAAATAAAAAAATTAGCTGAGCGTGGTGGCACGTGCCTGTAGTCCCAGCTACTCGGGAGGCTGAGGCAGGAGAATCACTTGAACTTGGGAGGCGGAGGTTGCAGTGAGCCAAGATTTCACCACTGCACCCCAGCCTGGCAACACAGCAAGACTCCATCTCAAACAAAACAAAACAAAACAAAACAAAACAAACAACCACCACCAAATGGGCCAGAGATCTTAATAGACATTTCTGAAAAGATGACATAAAAATGGCAAACAGGCATATGAAAAGGTGGCCAACATCACTGATAGCCAGCAAAATGCAAATCAAAGCTACAATTAAGTATCATCTCACCCTAGTTAAAATGGTTTTTATTCAAAAGACAGTTAATAACAAATGCTGGTGAAGATGTGGAGAAAAGGGAACCCTCATACACTGTTGGTGGGAAAGTAAATTAGTACAACTACTACGGAGAACACTTTGGAGGTTCCTCAAAAACTAAAAATTGAGCTACCATATGATCCAGCAATCCCACTGGATATATACTCAAAATAAAGTATCTTTCTTTTATCTACATTTGGGTATGTATCTTTTGGGATATATACCCAAAAGAAAGGAAATCAGTATACTGAAGAGATATCTGCACTCCCGTGTTTGTTGTAGCACTGTTCCCAATAGCCAAGATTTGGAAGTAATCTATGTGTCCATCAACAGATGACTGGATGAAGAAAATGTGGTACATATACACAATGAAGTAGTATTCAGCCATAAAAAAAGAATGAGATTCAGTCATCTGCAACAACACAGATGGAACTGGATATCATTAAGTGAAATAAGCCAGACACAGAAAGACAAACATTGCATGTTCTCACTTTTTTGTGGGATCTAAAACTAACTGAACTCACAGACACCGAGAGTAGTAGAAGTATGGTTATCAGAGGCTGGAAGGGTAGTGGGGGGCTGGAGGTGAGGTACAGACAGTTAATGGGTACAAAAAAAATAGAGTAAGACCTACTATTTGACAGCACAATAGGGTGACTATAGTCAATAGTAACTTAGTGTACATTTAAAAATAATTTACAAGAGTGTAAATGGATTCTTTGTAACTCAAAGGATAAATGCTTGAGGGGATAGACACCCCATCCTCCATGATGTGCTTATTTCACATTGTATCCCTGTATCAAAACATCTCACATACCCATAAATATGTACACCCACTATGTACCCACAAAAATTGAAAATAAAAAAATAAAATTCCCATTAAATATTTTAACAATAGTTCTTTCTCCCAAGAGATGGATTCTTAAAAAATTAATAGTTAATTCTGCTCATATATATCCCATGTTTCTCTCTTCAATGAACCATAGGCATTCATACCTAAAAGTTGTCATTTTAAAATTGTACGTAGTTAAGTGTTTAAAATCATTCACTCTATTGTTTTAAAAAAATCACAGAATTGGGCAGGCACACAGTGGCTCATGCCTGTAATCCCAGCACTTTGGAAGGCTGAGGCGGGCAGATCAACTTGGGCCAGGAGTTTGAGACCAGCCTGGCCAACATGGTGAAACACCGTCTCTACTAAAAATACAAAAATTAGTCGGGCGTGGTGGCACAGACCTGTAGTCTAGCTACTTGGGAGACTGAGGCAGGAGAATCACTTGAACCTGGGAGGTGGAGGTTGCACTGAGCTAAGACTGCGCCACTGCACTCCAGCCTGAGCAAGAGAGCAAGACTCCATCTAAAAAAAAAAAAAAAAAAAAATTACAGAATCAATCTCTTTTGCTCGCGCTCACTCTCTCTCTCTGTCTCTCTCTCTCTCTCAAAACAAGGTCTCACGCTGTTGCCTGACCTCCCAGGCTCAAGCAATCCTCCCACCTCAGACTCTCAAGCAGCTGGGGGGCCACAGATATGTGCCACCACGCCCAGCTAATTTTGTTTATTTTTTGTACAGACTCTTGCCCAGGCTGGTTTTGAACCCCCGGGCTCAAGTGATCCTCCTGCCTCAGCCTCTCAAAGTGCTAGGATTACAGGTATGAGCAACATCCTTTGGCCTCAATCATCTTTCACCTAAGGGTAAGGGCACTATGTACCCCCAACTATGTAACCTGAGCACTGTCTTCTTTGCTCAGTAGCACACTCTCTTTTGTTCTTTCTTTCCTGGCTGAGTCTGATTCTAATTCTCTCCAGTGAGTCATCACTTCATAGAGGAAAGAAGTAACAAGTATTTCATGGGCCAACTCTACTGTTAGGACAGAATTTTTCATTCTGGAACTCATGAGGCCCACGTATCTTCTTCACAGGCCCCAGGCCCTCCCTGTTTTCCACAGCGTCTAACTCTTACTCTCATACTTTTGTTGTCTATTATTTTCAGACAAAATCCTAACTCTAGGATTCTAACTTTAAACTACTTTTTGATAATCCCCTAAGTCAGTGTTGTTGGTTTGACATTCCCAGATATCTCACATCTTTTGAATGTATTTTCTTTATTTTAAAGACCTTAAAGAGTTCTTTTAAAACAAAAGGGTTGCACCCAATGGCCTGTGTCTGTAATCCCAGTACTTTTGGGGAGGATCACCTGAGGGTAGGAGTTTCCCACCAGCCTGGACAACATAATGAGAATTCGTCTCTACAAAACAGTTTAAAAATTAGCCAGGCATGGTGGCACATGCCTGTAGTCCCAGCTACTCAGGAGTTGAGGCGGTAGAGTTGCCGGAGACCAGGAATTTGAGACTGCAGTGAGATATGATCACCAACTGTACTCTAACCTGGGCAATAATCTCTAAATAACAGTCTCTAAACAATAGTCTCTAAATAACTGATACACTATGTAAATAAAAAAATTACCAAAAAGCAGAACAATTCACAGCCAGCCTGTCTCACCATTGCTGTCCACATCCACCTACACCCACCCACACTCAGGAGTCACCAAACAGATTTTCCTGAAAGCAATCCCACTCCTCGCATTATTATACTTGTCAATATTTCAGTACACACGTGTAAAAGAAAAGCACATTCCTGTGCACTTCTTTCTTTCTTTCTTTTTTGAGACGGAGTTTCGCTCTTATTGCCTGTGCTGGAGTGCAACGGTGGGATCTCAGCTCACTGCAGCCTCTACCTCCTGGGTTCAAATGATTCTCCTGGCTCGGCCTCCCAGATAGCTGGGATTACAGGCAGGAACCACCACACCCGGCTAATTTTGTATTTATAATACAGACGGCGTTTCTCCATGTTGGTCAGGCTGATCTCGAACTCCCGACTTCAGGCAATCCGCCCGCCTCCGCCTCCCAAAGTGCTGGTATTACAGGCATGAGCCACTGCGCCCCGCCTCCTGTGCATTTCTTAAAAATAGACACATCCTAGTAAGTTAGCGTTCTGTTTCCCCTCCGAACAAATGGAATTACCATAATCATAAAGGAGATGGACTACTAACCAGAGACCAGACTTTCGAGGTTTTGTAAAGCAGAGCTAATACTTCACAGGGGTGTCAAATGAGGTGCTCCATAAAAAACACCTAGCTTCTAAACAGTTACGTGCTCAATCAGTGGCACCTGTTATTATTACCACACTAAAATTAACAACTTTTTTTTCTGAGACAGAGTCTCCCTCTGTCGCCCAGGCTGGAGTGCAATGACACAATCTCAGCTCACTGCAACCTCCGCCTACTGGGTTCAAGTGATTCTCCTGCCTCGGCGTACCGAGTAGCTGGGATCATAGGCACCTGCCACCATGCCTGGCTAATTTTTCTGTATTTTTAGTAGAGACGGGGGTTTCATCATGTTGGTCAGGCTTGTCTCGAACTCCTGACCTCAGGTGATCCGCCTGCCTTGGCCTCTCAAAGTACTGGGGTTATAGGCAAGAGTCACCACACTCAGCCACATTTTCACTGTTTCTTATCATTATACTCATTATATCATTATTTTCACTGTTATTCTAAGTCTCTTTAATGAAGACAACTGGCCAAAACTATTTTTTTTTTTTTTTGAGACGGAGTTTCATTCTTGTTGCCCAAGCCAGAGTACAATGGTGCAATCTCAGCTCACTGAAACCTCTGCCTCCTGGGTTCAAGTGATTCTCCTGCCTCAGCCTTCTGAGTAGCTAGAATTACAGGCGTGTGCCACCATGCCCAGCTAATTTTTTTCAGTAGAAACGGGGTTTCACCATGTTAGCCAGGCTGGTCCCGAACTCCTGACCTCAGATGATCTGCCCACCTCAGCTTCCCAAAGTGCTGGGATTACAGGCATGAGCCACCGCGCCTGGCCGGCCCAACCTATTAAACATTCTGTTGTTTTCTCCATTTTTCTACGTAAATCAAAGCAAAACTATTATATGTCTGAGAGAGTTAAAGCTTGATAAATGCAATTTTTCCCCATCCACTTCATCTCCATTGCCCATACTCAAGTGAGTCCATGTGGACCCTGTGGCAAACAAGTAACAGAGTGACCAGAAAGGAAAACAAGCCTGGGCAACATAGGGAGACCCTGTGTCTACAAAAAAAAAAAAAAAAAAAAAAATTAAAAACTGGCTGGGCATGGTGGTGTGCGCCTCTGTGGTCCCAGCCTACTCAGGAGGATGAGGTGGAAGGGTTGCTTGAGTTCAGGAGGTCAACGCTGCAGTGAGCTTTGATCACGCCACTACACTCCAGCCTGGCTGACAGAGCAAGACTCTCTCTGGGGTGCAGGGAGTGAAAGGAAGGAAACAGCAGTGCCTCCTGAGATTAGATAAATGTGGAATTTTTTTCTTTTTTTTTCTGAGACGAAGTTTCGCTCTTGTTGCCCAGGCTGGAGTGCAGTGAGGTGACCTCAACTCACTGCAACCTCCACCTCCCAGGTTCAAGCAACTCTCCTGCCTCAGCCTCTCAACTGGCTGGGATTACAGGCGCCAACCACCATGCCCAGTTAATTTTTTGTATTTTTAGTAGAGATGGGGTTTCACCATGCTGGCCAAGCTGGTCTCGAACTCCCGACCTTTAGGTGATCCACCCACCTCCACCTCCCAAAGTACTGGGATTACAGGCGTGAGCCACCGTGCGTGGCCCAAATGTGTAATTTTTAACCAGTACCGATATGATTACTGAATCTACTAAAAGCATTTAAGAACACTTTTGGCTTCATAAACATTTTCTGTACTTACTATTTTCTGCTGCCTGTTTAATCCCAGATTCATCCTCCTGTGAATCTGGTGAAAGCCCAATAATATCAAACCTGTAAAATAAGGCAAAATCTTAAAAGAACCATTTGATTCTAAGAAAATCCATTATTGTAGTAAGTATATTTTACTCCATTCACGGTAGCTTGGATTAAAAGGCTAACCAGAAATATTCTTTTTTATTTTATGTTGTTTTCCTTTTCTTTTTTGTTTGAGATGAAGTCTCACTCTGTTGCTCAGGCTGAAGTGCAGTGGCATGATCTCAGCTCACTCCAGCCTCCCCCTCCCAGGTTCAAGCGATTCTCCTGTGTCAGTCTCCTGAGTAGATGGTACTACAGACGTATGCCACCACACCTGGCTAAATTTTGTATTTTTAGTAGAGAAGGGGTTTTGCTGTGTTGGCCAGGCTGGTCTTGAACTCCTGACCTCAGTTATCAGCCTGCCTCAGCCTCCCAAAGTGCTGGGATTACAGGTGTGAGCCACCATGCCTGGCTAAAGTCATCGTTTTTTTAACAGACCTGATGGTAGGAGTCTCAGAGAACAGTTAGGAAAAATCATAGTCTGGAAGTAGCACATAGGAACAAAAAACTGACCCTACTTTCTGACAGTAAAGTGCAGAGGGAATGTGAGGGTATCTTCAGAGGGCTGGAAGGGAAGCGGTTTCCTTAAAAACAACCCAGACAGGCAAGAAATTGGAGGCTGTGGTTTAATAGGGGTCATTCGAATGTTGGGTTACTAAAACCAACAAAGGTTTATCAAGCAGCAGCAGATATTCTCCCACATTATTTTTATCCAAACATTCTCTCCTATTTCTCTACCTGTATGTACAGCTCCTTAAGTTTACCCCTAAATCTAGAGTATAAAAATGTAAATAAAGAAAGGTTAAGGTTAACTATGCAACTTTGCAATTTAAAAAACAGCTAAATAAAAATTGCTGTACACAAAAGCATTTCTGAAAACATTAAATCAGTAATATAATGTTCTTATTGAATAAGTAAATTCTTACTTACCATGAAGGCATAGCCATGTTCATATTTAATGTAACAGGCCTAACAGGCCTACATGGAAAAGAAAAAACAAAACAACAAAATCAGAATAACAACGCATAAGAACTGATAAATTCCATTAATCAAAAACAGATAATTACTTGAGACCTACACAAAACTATATGCTAGTTTTAACATATGAACTGTTTTACTTCATCCACACCTGTACAACTCTGCTTTCCATGCCCCTCCAAATGTGTTCTGAAGACAGAGCAACAGCAACAAAGGACGAAGTCTGACAAATATATTTTCCTTCTCAACACCCTTACTTACTACCTTTGACTTCTCAGACATGAGAAGAGAAACCAGAAACCAAGACAGTTGGAAATGTATAAAATACGAGATTCTGGTATGGGGCTAAGGACAATGAGCGATTTATTACACTGATACCGGAGCATCAATTCTCATATGCTCAGATTACACTTTTGTTAATTTTCTAGTTCTTAGCTATGTACTCGCTTGATTAAGAGACCTCTAAATAAATAAGGGAAATCCAAAATTTGCCTAAGTGCCCACTATAGCCAATTCAAGTCTGTGATTAAAAATATGCTAGATAATCAGAATTTGGCTCCATTCAAACAAAAGAAAAATAAACACACTCTAACTACATCTCACCACCTTCCTCCTGATTCATGAAGTCCACCTTAGAGGTTAAAACCGTATCAAAATTTATTTGAGAATACAAACTTCCCTATGTTGGGAAACAGCCTTTTAAAGCAGTTCAACTTAGGGCAAATATCAATATCCATTCCAATGTAATTAAGAATTCTGGGCCGGGCCGGGCGCGGTGGCTCACGCCTGTAATCCCAGCACTTTGGGAGGCCGAGGCGGGCGGATCACGAGGTAAGGAGATCGAGACCATCCTGGCTAACACGGTGAAACCCCGTCTCTACTAAAAATGCAAAAAATTAGCCGGGCGAGGCGGCGGGCGCCTGTAGTCCCAGCTACTCGGGAGGCTGAGGCAGGAGAATGGCACGAACCCAGGAGGCGGAGCTTGCAGTGAGCCGAGATCGCGCCATTGCACTCCAGCCTGGGCGACTAAGCGAGACTCTGTCTCAAAAAAAAAAAAAAAAAAAGGATTCTGGGCCGGGCGGGGTGGGTGACGCCTGTAATCCCAGCACTTTGGGAGGCCAAGGTGGAAGGATCACCTGAGGTCAGGAGTTTGAGACCAGCCCGGCCAACATGGTGAAACCCTGTCTCTATTAAAAACACAAAAAATTAGCCAGGCATGGTGGCAGGTGCCTGTAATTCCAGCTACTCGGGAGGCTGAGGCAGGAGAATCGCTTGAACCCGGGAGGCAGAGGTTGCAGTGAACTGCGATTATGCCACTGCACTCCAGCCTGGGCGACAGAGAGACTGTCTCAAAAAAAAAAAAAAAAAAAAAGAAAGAAAAAGAGTAAAAAGAATTCTGTCTCTTGCTTGAGCAGAATGAGAGGACATAGAGACCCTAGCCGCAGTATTCACTGTAGCTTACAGAGGTAAGACAGACCCTGTATTTCAGGATAAAAAGAGGACGAAATGTTTTCTTAACCAATCTTCTCAGCTATTGTTCTTCTTCCCATTCCCTCTTTCATGTTCATCTATCTGTCCCAACTCTACTGCTACTACCACTTCTGGGAATGAATTACTAACCGATATGAGTATGTCCAATCCCTTCTTGTCTTCTCCATGGTGATTGCTTCTCAGCAACCTTTTGACCTAAATTAAGCGTGTCCAATCATTTGGTTTCCCTGGTCTACATTGGAAGAAGAATTGTCTTGGGCCACACATAAAAATACATTAACACTAACAATAGCTGATGAAGTAAAAAATAAAATTGTATTTAAAAATAGCAAAAAAAAAAAAAATATATATATATATATATATATATATATATATATATATCTCATAACATTTTAAGACAGTTTACTAATTTGTTGTATTGGGCTGCATTCAAAGCTGACCTGGGCCACAGGTTGGACAAGCTTGACCTAATGTGCCAATCTTATTGATCTTCTAAGTTTGCTCAAAACTTACTAATTTCTTTTTGACATCCACAAATACTTTCAGAGCCAGAATTCAAAACCAAACCTATCATATTCCAAAGTCTGTGCTCTTTCCACAGTACATCAACATTGCCCCAAATGATAAAATTAAAGAGTGTTTTCAACATAATAAAGATTTCTCATAAATCTAACAGGTAAATCCCCTTCAGAGATACCCTAGGGATATCCTAGAACTTTATAGATATTTGTACATCTAAAATAATTTTTCTGGGAGGCCAAGGCAGGTAGATCACTTGAGATCAGGCGTTTGAGCCTGGCCAACATGGTGAAACCCTGTCTCTATTAAAAATACAAAAACTAGCTGGGTGTGGTGGCACACACCTGAAATCCCAGCTACTCTGGAAGCTGAAGCAGGAGAATCACTTGAACCTAGGAGGCGGAGGTTGCAGTGAGCTGAGATCACACCACTGCACTCCAGCCTGGGTGGCAGAGTGAGACTCTGTCTCAAAAATAAATAAATTAATTAATTAAATAATTTTTCTGGTCTTAAGTTCAGCTGACTTCCAAGACAGCAATCTTTTAAATTGCTTAACAAAAGAGAAAAAGAGAAAAAAAAAATTTAAGAAACATTTTAAAGAAATTCTACTAATCTTTATTTTTAAACAGAATATTTAAAAAATAAAAATTAACTATATTCAAATACTTTTCTGGAAGGATAAAGCAATCACAATTGCTCCTCTCCAGACTCTGAATCACAAGTCTGAAGATCAGAAATACTCACGCATGCGGGCAGATATATTTGATATGTGAACTTCTGATACCTGCAAAGGCTTCTGCCCATCCGTGCCTGGTGGAAAAATCATTTGAATAATGCTATTAGATACTGTTTTAAATTCCAATAAGTTAGTAGCAGAAGAGTACTTTAAAAAACTGTGAAGATAAATGTTAAATCCTAAAAATATGTTTTTTTTGTTTGTTTGTTTTGTTTTTTTTTTTTGACGGAGTCTCACTCTGTCGCCCGGGCTGGAGTGCAGTGGCGAGATCTCGGCTCACTGCAAGCTCCGTCTCCTGGGTTCGCACCATTCTCCTGCCTCAGCCTCCTGAGTAGCTGGGACTACAGGCGCCCGCCACCACGTCTGGCTAATGTTTTCTATTTTTTAGTAGAGACGGGGTTTCACCATGTTAGCCAGAATGGTCTTGATCTCCTGACCTTGTGATCCACCCACCTTGGCCTCCCAAAGTGCTGGGATTACAGGCATGAGCCACCGTGCCCAGCCTAAAAATACCTTTAAAATGTGGGCCCTCAATACTATTAAAACAACACCCTGAATCTAAAAACAACCCAACAGCTGTTATTTAAGTTTTACCTAGGGATAAAGATGATTTCTCAGATTTCTGAACAGCAATGTGTGCCCCTTCAGATATTTCCACAGGGCTTCACAACTTCCAAAATATAGATATATTTTTAAAATATCTTTATACAATGTATTTATAAAGTAGGCAAGACAAATAAGATAATTAACATTTTACATAAAGAAACAAAGCCTTGGCTGGGTGCAGTGGCTCACGCCTGTAATCCTAGCACTTTGGGAGAGTGAGGCAGGCAGATCACCTGAGGTCAGGAGTTTGACACCAGCCTGCCCAACATAGTGAAACCCCATCTCTACTAAAAATACAAAAATTAGCCGGGCATGGTGGCGTGTGCCTGTAATTCCAGCTACTCAGGAGGCTGAGGCAGGAGAATCGCTTGAACCCAGGAGGCAGAGGTTGTGGTAAGCCGAGACTGTACCACTGGGCAACAGAGCGAGACTCCATCTCAAAAAAAAAAAAGAAAAAGAAAAAGAAAAAAGCCTCAGATAAATAAACTAAATCAGTTGTCTAATATCTCTACATGCTTACTACACTATTTAAAAACAGTAACTTTCACCCGGGCACAGTGGCTCATGCTTGAAATCCCAGCACTTTGGGAGACTGAAGCAGGCGGATCACTTGAGGTCAGGAATTCAAGACCAGACCAGCCAACATGGTGAAACCCCGTCTCTACTAAAAATACAAAAACTAGCTAGGCATGGTGGTGCATGCCTGTAATCCCAGCTACTCAGGAGGCTGAGGCAGGAGAATCGCTTGAACGGGGAGACAGAGGTTGCAGTGAGCCGAGACTGCACCACTCTACTCCAGCCTGGGCAACAGAGTAAGACTCCATCTCAAAATAAATAAATAAATAAGTAAATAAAACAAAAACAGTAACTTTGGCTGAGCATGGTGGCTCATGTCTATAATCCCAGCACTTTGAGAGGCTGAGGTAGGAGGACAGCTTGAGACCAGGAGTTCAAGACTAGACTAAACAATATAGTGAGACCCACTCTACAGAAAACTTAAGAAAAAAAATGTTTTTAATCCAGCAACTTTATTTCTTCATGTGTACATGTTCACATACATACATGTTCAAAGCAGAATACAGAAAGATTGAAAAACTATAAATAATCAAATCCTTCTAGCCAAGAATAAACAGGTAATTTTCTGATGCATTTCCTTCGGATTTTTCCCATGCATGTCAATTAAGGAATAGATGCATACAGTTTCCTGCTTATATTTACATTTGGCCACATACTTGATGCTTTTTACATATTATCTCTACTAAAGAATAAAGTACAAGTAATTTCAGCCTTTCTTATAGCAAACAGTCTAGATAAATGTTAATTAATTATTTTTTTGAGACACAGCCTTGCTCTGTTGCCCAGGCTGGAGAGCAGTGGCGCAATCTCAGCTCACTGCAAGCTCCGCCTCCCAGGTTCACGCCATTTTCCTGCCTCAGCCTCCCAAGTAGCTGGGACTACAGGCGCCCACCACCATGCCTGGCTAATTTTTTTTTTGTATTTTTAGTAGAGATGGGGTTTCACCGCATTAGCCAGGATGGTCTTGATCTCCTGACCTCATGATCCGCCCGCCTCAGCCTCCAAAAGTGCTGGGATTACAGGCATGAGCCACCATGCCCAGTCCCCTGATTAAATACTTTTCTATTAACTATTTTTCTGTTTCAACCCATCTCCCCCAAAGTGTTAGAGACATATAAAAAGATTAATAACAATAGTATTAACTGCAACACTTACATAACATTAAGTATAACCAG
Source organism: Macaca fascicularis (assembly GCF_037993035.2). Classification (NCBI taxonomy): domain Eukaryota; kingdom Metazoa; phylum Chordata; class Mammalia; order Primates; family Cercopithecidae; genus Macaca; species Macaca fascicularis. The sequence continues at coordinate 64,045,361 of NC_088382.1, forward strand.
GATATTGTATAGGGGTTTTGTGTGTATGCACATATGTATATGTGTAAATAGCTATGTTAAAGACCTTTTTCTGAAAACTAGAAAACATATTAAGAAATTAATGAAAATCTATATAAATGGAAGGATATCCCACTTTCATGGACTAGGGGATGTAATTTTTTTTTTTTTTTTTGAGACAAAGTCTGGTTCTGTCGCCCAGGCTGGAGTGCAGTGGCGCGATCTCGGCTCACTGCAAGCTCCACCACCAGGGTTCACACCATTCTCCTGCCTTAGTCTCTTGAGTAGCTGGGACTACAGGCGCCCGCCACCACGCCTGGCTAATTTTTTGTATTTTTAGTAGAAACGGGGTTTCACCGTGTTCGCCAGGATGGTCTCGATCTCCTGACCTTGTGATTTGCCCACCTCAGCCTCCCAAAGTGCTGGGATTACAGGCGTGAGCCACCGTGCCCAGCTGAGATGTAATATTTTAAAGATGGCAGTACTCCTCAAATTGATCTATGGAGTCAATGCAATCTTTATCAGAACACCTGTTGACTTTGCAGATATTAAAACCCAATCTAAAATTTGTATAGAAACTGAAGAGACCCAGAATAACAACAACAACAACAACGAATCTTGAAAAAGAACAAAGTTAGAGGACTCACACTTCTCAATCTCAAAAATTCCTACCAAGTAACATTCAGAAAGACTAGTACTAGAGTACAGACAGACATATAAATCAACTGAAAATCCAGAAATAAAATATCACATTTACTGTCAACTTACTTCTGAAACAAATCAACAGGGAAGGAATAGTCTTTTTAACAAATGTAGCTGGGACAAGTGGATATCCACATGTAATACAAAGAAGTTGGACTGCTACCTCATACCAATTGTAAACACTGACCAAAGACCTAAATGTAAGAGATAAAACTATAAAACTAGAAGAAAATATACATAAATCTTTGTGATCTCAGATCTGGCAACTTCTCAGATATAACACCAAAAGCACAACCGACAAGAAATGAATAGATAAATTAGAAATCATCAAAATAAACTGTTGTGTTTCAAAGGACACTATTAAGAAAATGAAAAGACAACTTACATAATGGGAAAAATGTTTGTAAATCATATCTAATTAAGTGTCTAGTATCCATAATAAAAAAAAAAACTGTTAAAACCCACGAACAAAAAGACAACCCAATTAAAAAATATGCAAAAGACTTGTCCAAAGAAGATATACAAATGGTCAAAGAGCACAGGAAAAGATATTGAACATCATTAGTCATTAAGGAAACATAAATCAAAGCCCCAATGAGACATCACTTCATACTCACTAGGACGGCTATCAATATAATGATGAGAGGAATAAATTCTAGTGTTCTGTAGCACTGTTGAGTGAATATGGTTAACTACAATTCAGTGTATATTTTCAAAACACTAGAAGAAAGGATGCTGAATGTTCGCAATGCAAAATGATAAATGTTTGAGGTGATGGATATGCTAATTACCCCGATTTGATCCTTACACATTGTATACATTTATCAAAATATATCACTCAGTATCCCATAAATATGTACAATTATTATGTATCAACTACAAGTAAAAGAAAAAAATACTTTAAAAAAAACTTCAGCCAGGCATGGTGACTCATGCCTGTAATCCCAGCACTTTGGGAGGCCAAGGCGGCAGATCCCTTGAGGCCAGGAGTTCAAGACCTGCCTGGCCAACATGGTGAAACCCTGTCTCTACTAAACCTACGAAAATAAGCTGGACGTGGTGCGCACCTGTAGTCCCAGCTACTCAGAAGCTGAGGCAGGAGAATCACTTGAACCCGGGAAGCGGAGGTTGCAGTGAGCTGAGATTGTGCCACTGCACTCCAGCCTGGGCGACAGAGTGAGACTCTGTCTCAAAAAAAAAAAAAAAAAAAAAGGAATATACTAAGTGTCATGAATTGTTCACATTAAAAGGGTTACTTTTATGTCATGTGAATTTTACCTCAAATTAAACAAAAAAGACATCTCAATAAAAAAAATAGAAAAAAGACTTGAATAGACATTTCTCCAAAGACTCATGAATGGTTAACATACACATGAAAACATGCTCAACATCATCAGTCATTAGAAAATGCAAACCAAAACCACTGTGAGATACCACTTCATACCCACCGGAATGGCTATCGCAAAAAAGACAAATAATAGCCAAGTGTTAAAGCGTATGGTGAGAAATCAGAACCCTCATACACTATCGGTAGAAATGTAAATGGTACAGCCACTTTAGAAAACCTTTAGGTTCTCAAAAGATAAATACGAAGTTATCATATCCAGCAATTCTACTCCTAGGTCTATACCCAAGAATATTGAAAAAATATGTCCACTATAGGTGTGGTGGCTCATGTCTGTAATCCCAGCACTCTGGGAGGCTAAGGCAGGAAGACTGCTTGAGCCCAGGAGTTTGAGATCAGCCTGGACAACACAGTGAGACTCTGTCTCTACAGGAAATTTTTTAAAAATTAGTTGGGTGTGACAGCATGCATCTGCGGTCCCAGCTACTCGGAGGAAGGATAGCTTGGGCTCAGGAGGTTGAGGCCCCACTGAGCCAAGATTGTGCCACTGCACTCCATGTGGGGCAAGAGAATGAGATCCTGTCTCAAAAACAAAACACACACACAAAAATACAGACATAAAAACTTGTTCCCAGCACTTCAGGAGGCCGAGGTGGGCAGATCACCTGAGGTCGGGAGTTCAAGACCAGCCTGACCAACACGGACAATCCCTGTCTCTACTAAAAATACAAAATTAGCTGGGTGTGGTGGTGCATGCCTGTAATCCCAGCTACTCGGGAGGCTGAGGCAGGATAATCGCTGGAACTTGGGAGGCAGAGGCTGCGGTGAGCCGAGATCATGCCACAGCACTCCAGCCTGGGCAACAAGGGTGAAACTCCGTCTCAAAACAAAACAAAAACAACAAAAAACTTGTACACAAATGTTCTTTTATAGCAGTATTACTCAACTCCAAGGTGCAAACAACCCAAATGTACATCAAATGATGGATGAATAAACCAAATGAGGCCAGGCGTGGTGGCTCATACTGTAATCCCAGCACTTTGGGGAGGCCAAGGCTGGCAGATCACCTGAGGCCAGGAGTTCAAGACTAGCCTGGTCAACATGGTGAAACTTCTCTCTACTAAAAATACAAAAATTAGCCAGGCATGGTGGCGCATGCCTGTAGTACTCGGGAGACTGAGGTAGAAGAATCATTCGAACCCGGGAGGAAGAGGTTGCAGTGAGCCGAGATCGCACCACTGCACTCCAGCCTGGGCGACAGAGCCAGACTCCATCTCAAATAAAGAAAAAGATAGAATAAAATAAAATGAAGCATAGCCACACAATGGAGTATGATTCAACAATGAAAAGGAAGTACCAACATGCTATAGGATGGATGAGCCTTGAAAACAATGTTAAATGAAAGAAGCCAGTTACAATAGAACACAAATGAAAGAGTATAGGGTTTCTTTTTGAGGCAATGAAAATGTTCTAAAATTGACTGTGGTGATGGTTGCATAACTTATGGTGACTACATCTAAAACCATCGAATTACACACTTTAAATGAGTGAATTGTATGGCATATGAATTATATGTCAATAAAACTGGTACCAAAAATAAAGACAAAGAATGTATGACCGGACCCAATCATGAGGAACCATTAGACAGACTCAAATTGAAAAGTCATTCTACAGAATATGCAGAACTGAAGGCTGTGGCTGTATGCTTTAAAACTATAAAGGAAATGAAAGAAAAACTGACAAACAGTTTCAGATTCAAGACATGACAGCTCAAATGAACACACACTCCTGGAAAGGATCTCAGGCCAGGAAGGAAACAGACACAGTTGAGAAAGCTGGCAAAACTTCAATGGAGTCTGTGGACTGGATATAGTATTTAATCAATGCTCATCTCCTAATTTGGAGTGTTGTATGCTGGTTATGTACAAGTATCCTTGTGCATGGGAAATACACATGAGAGTATTTAGAGGTGATGGGAAATCATGTTTGCAGGTTTATCTCAAGAGTTAAAGACTCATCTATATATACATACATATATATACAGGGTGGGGGCGTGGACAAGCACACACAGGACTGAGTGCACACACAATGGAACACACACAGTAAAAGATGAACCAAGGAAGCTCCATGACAGCGATATGAGACTTTTTTGTACAAAAAGCACACATTTTATTTTAAAAGTGTGAGTTACAATTGCCACGAAAAGAATAAAATGCCTAGGAATACAGCTAACCAGAAGGTGAAAGATCTCTACAACAAGAATTACAAAATGCTGCTCAAAGTAATCAGAGATGACGCAAACAAGTGAAAATGCATTCCCTGCTCATGGATAAGAAGAATCAATACTGTTAAAATGGCCATACTGCCCAAAGCAATTTACAGATTCAATGCTATTCCTATCAAAACTACCAATGACATTCTTCATGGAATTAGGAAAAAATGTTTTAAAATTCACGTGGAACCAAAAAAAGAGCCCAAACAGACAAGGCAATCCTAAGCAAAAAGAACAAAGCTGGAGGCATCATGTCACCAGCCTTCAAACTATACTACAGGGGTACAATAACCAAAACAGCATGGTACTGGTACAAAAACAGACACATAGACCAATGAAACAGAATAGAGAGCACAGAAATAAGGTCACACACCTACAACTATTTGATACTCAACAAAGCTGACAAAAACAAGCAATGGGAAAAAGGACTCCTCAGTCAATGAAAAGTGCCAGGATAACTGGGAGACCATATGCAGATGATAGAAACTGGACCCCTACCTTACCCCATATACAAAAATCAACTCAAGATGGATTCAAGACTTAAATGTAAAACCCCAAACTATAAAAGCCAGAAAGATGGCCGGGCATGGTGGCTCAGGCTTGTAATCCTAGCACTTTGGGAGGCTGAGGCGGGCGGGCGGATCACGAGGTCAGGAGATTGAGACCATCCTGGCTAACACAGTGAAATCCCATCTCAACCAAAAATACCAAACATTAGCGAGGTGTGGCGGTGGGCGCCTGTAGTTCCAGCTACTCAGGAGGCTGAGGCAGAAGAATGGCATGAATCCAGGAGGCGGAGCTTGCAGTGAGCTGAGATCGCACCACTGCATTCCAGCCTGGGCGACAGAGCGAGACTCCGTCTCAAAAAAACAAAACAAAACAAAACCCGAAAGACAATCTAGGAAATACCATGTTATTGACATAGGACTTGGCTAAGATTTCATGATGAACTTGCCAAAAGCAACTGCAATGAAAACAAAAATTGACAAATGAGATCTAATTAAACTATGAAGCTACTGCACAGCAAAAGAAACTATCAACAGCGTAAACAAACATGCTGCAGATTGAAGAAAATATATGCAAACTATGCATCCAACAAAGGTCTAATATCCAGAATCTATAAGGAACTTAAATTTACAAGTAAAATCAAACCACCTAGCTGTTCTGTGGTGTAGTCATTCTTTTATTCCTTTACTTTCTTAATAAACTTGCTTCCACTTTACTGTTTAAAAAAATTAAAAAAAAATCAAACAACCCCACTGAAAAGTGGACAAAGAACATGAACAGACACTTTCCAAAAGAAGACAGGCTGGGCGTGGTCATGGCTCATGCCTGTAATTCCAGCACTTTGGTCAGCTGAGGCGGGCGGGTCACTTGAGGTCAGGAGTTCGAGACCAACCTGGCCAACATAGTGAAACCCCGTCTCTACTAAAAATACAAAAAGTTAGCAGGGTGTGGTGGTGCGTGCCTGTAGTCCCAGCGGCGCAGGAGAATTGCTTGAACCCAGGAGGTGGAAGTTGCAGTGAGCAGAGATAGCGCCACTGCACTCCAGCCTGGTGACAGAGCAAGACTGTATAAAAAAAAAAAAGACATACATGCAGCCAACAAGCATATAAATACTCGAGATCATTAATCATTAGAGAAATGCAAATCAAAACCACAACGAGATACCATCTCACAGCAGGCAGAATGGCTATCGTTAAAAAGTCAAAAAAGGTCGTTAAGGGCTGGGCCATGAGGAACTTGCACATCCATCCCAGGGAGACCTGACCTTCAGAGATGACAGCATTCAGCCCCAGGAGGAGCCTGCAATTCGTCCTAGGTCTTCCCAACTTGTGCCGCCCATGGAGATACAGGACAGTAGGGAGTTAAACAGAACCTGCTGTCTGAATGGTGGAACCTGCACGCTGGGGTCCTTTTGTGCCCGCCCCCTCTCCTACGGACGGAACTGTGAGCACGATGTGTGCAAAGAGAATTGTGGGTCTGTGCCCCATGACACCTGGCTGCCCAAGAAGTGTTCCATTTGTAAATGCTGGCACAGTCAGCTCCGCTGCTTTCCTCAGGCATTTATCCACCTGGCTGTGATGGCCTAGTGATGGATGAGCATCTCATGGCTTCCAGGACTCCAGAACTACCACTGTCCACACTGCCACTTTTATGCTAGCTGGCATCTGCTTTTCTATATACAAAGTTACTATTAATCCACATTGACCTATTTACAGAAATATGATTTTAGGTATCATGCAAATTTCATGACCAGTAAAGGCTGCTGCTACAATGTCCTAACTGAAAGATGATCATTTGTTAGTTGCCTTAAAATAATGAATACATTTCCAAAATGATCTCTAACATTTCCTTATAGTACCAACTACTTCTTACCTCTTTGCTCTGCCCTCCCAGAAAACACTACTTCTTTTTTTCAAAAATCAGCCATATCTCCATTGTGCCCAAGTCCAGTGTTTCTTGATACATGTAATTCTACCAAAGTCTTCTTAATATGTTATTTTAAACAACTGAATTATATCTTCAGATTATTAGAGACTAATCCTAATGTGGACCTTAGGATACAGTTTTGAGTAGAGTTGATCAAAATCAATTAAAATAGTCTCTTTAAAAGGAAAGAAAGCAGCCGGGTGCGGTGGCTCACGCCTGTAATCCCAGCGCTTTGGGAGGCCGAGGCAGGCGGATCATGAGGTCAGGAGATTGAGACTATCCTGGCTAACATAGTGAAACCCCGTCTCTACTAAAAATACAAAAAATTAGCCGGGTATGGTGGTGGGTGCCTGTAGTCCCAGCTAACCCGGGAGGCGGAACTTGCAGTGAGCCAAGATCTCGCCACTGTACTCCAGCCTGGGCGACAGAGTCAGACTCGTCCCAAAAAAAAAAAAAAAAAAAAAAAAAAAAAAGCCTCTTTAAGGGGAGGAACGAGAGTGCTGAAGGAATGGAAGTCCGTTTGCACGTGTGTAGGAAGACTGGGTAGAAAAGAGAAAGCAAATGGGAGAGGTTGGAAAACATAAAATGGGTTACTTGACTGGTGATTTGGTGGGTGTAGAGAAGCAAGTGAAAAGGCTAAATGGAAGGGCAAGTTTTCATCATCTATAGAAAGCTATATAAGACAAGGACTCCCCTTTTTTTTCCCAAAGGTACTGTAAAAATAATGAAGTCTCCTTAGAAAAAAAAAATTATACTTCAATGTCCCTAATAAGATTGCTTAATAAATTATGTTTCTTCCAAGTTCTGCAATTCTTTTAACTGTTGTAGAAGAGAAAATGTTCACAATATATTTAGTTGTAAACCAAGTGATAAAACTACATATTGTAAGACCCATTTTTAAGATACATTGTATTACGTGTATGCACAGTAAAAATGGAAAATATACTGACCAAAAAAAAGCCAAAAAATAACAGATGGTGGCAAGGTCATAGAGAAAAGGGAATGCTTTTACACTGCTGGTGAAAATGTAAATTAGTTCAGCCATTGTGGAAAGCAGTGTGGCCATTTCTCAAAGAACTTAAAACAGAATTACCATTCGACCCAGTAAATGAATGCCATTACTGGATATATACCCAAAGGAGTATAAATCGTTCTCCCATAAAGACACATGCATACGTAAGTTCATTGCATTGCTATACACAACAGCAAAGACATTAAATCAACCTCTACACCCATCAGTGGCAAATGGGATAAAGAAGCTATGGTACATATACACCATGGAATGTTATGCAGCCATTAACAAAAGAATGAGATCATGTACTTTGCAGCAACATGGATGGAACTGGAGGCCATTATCCTAAGCAAACTATCACCTGAACAGAAAACCAAGTACCACATGTTCTCACTTACAAGTAGGAGCTAAATAACAAGAACACATGGATACTAGGAGAGGAACAACAGACACTGGGGCCTACTTGATGGTGGAGGGTAGGAGGAGGGAAAGGATCAGAAAAAATATCAGGTACTATGTTTATTACCTGGGTGACAAAATTATCTGTAGATCAAACCCTCAAAACATGCAGTTTATCTTGCAGATGTACTCCTGAATCTAAATACAAGTTACAAAGTAAAAAATAAAACAGTTATCTGGGCTTGGTGGCTCAGGCCTGTAATCCCAGCACTTTGGGAGGCCAAGGCGGACGGATCACTTGAGGTCAGGAGATAGAGACCAGCCTGGCCAACATGGCGAAACCTCATCTCTACTAAAAAATAAATATAAAAAAAAATTAAAAAGTTAATTCTTCTGAAGATAAAAGGAATACATTTATGAGATAATAAAGTGTATGTTCCAACTTTTAAAATAAAGATAGAATGTTACTGAAAAACAGTGTGAATTACACAACAGCAAGTATAATAAAAATTATGTTCAAACAGATAAACCTTACAAACATACTGGGCAAAAAGAGCGGGACACAGAAGATATACATATAATACCATTTATCTGAAAGTCAAGAACAGGCAAAACTATGGTATAGTAATAAAAGTTGGAGTAATGATCATCTCTGGGATGGGAGGGTACTAACTGCAAGGGAATGAAAAATACTCCTGGGGAGCTGGAAATGTTCTCTATCTTCATCAGGTTGATGGTTTCATAGGTGTAAGTAAAAATTTATCCAGTTAAACATTTAATTTTTTTTTTTTTTTTTTTGAGACAGAGTCTTACTCTGTCACCCAGGCTGGAGTGCAGTGGCACGATCTCAGCTCACTGCAACCTTTACCTCCTAGGTTCAAGCAATTCTCATGCCTTAGCCTCCTGAGTAGCTGGGATTACAGGCATGCACCACCACGCCCCGCTAATTTTTTGTATTTTTAGTAGAGACCGGGGTTTCACTATAGTAGAGACCGGGGTTTCACGAGGCTGGTCTCGAACTCCTAACCTCAAGTGATCCGCACTCCTCAGCCTCCCAAAGTGCCGGGATTACAAGTGTGAGCCACCGCACCCAGTCCGGCTGAACATTTAAGATTTGAATACTTGATTATATCATAATCCAATTTTCAAAATAATTTTCAAAGATAGCACAAATCCAACTCAAAAAAGTTCTTACACCAAACCAATCTGAGTTTAGAACTGCATAACAGTTGCAAAGCAAAGCAACTGATAAATTCTCTCTTTTTTTTTTTTTTTTTTTTTTGAGATGGAGTCTTGCTCAGTCGCCCAGGCTGGAGTGCAGTGGCGCAATCTCGGCTCACTGCAAGCTCCGCCTCCCGGGTTCACTCCATTCTCCTGCCTCAGCCTCCCGAGTAGCTGGGACTACAGGCGCCCACCACCATGCCCGGCCTAGTTTTTGTATTTTTTAGTAGAAATGGAGTTTCACCGTGTTAGCCAGGATGGTCTCAATCTCCTGACCTCGTGATCCGCCCGCCTCCGCCTCCCAAAGTGCTGGGATTACAGGCATGAGCCACCGCGGCTGGGCCAGTTCTCTTGTCTTATAATTTCAGTAGAATTAGGAATAAACTTAACAATATGTGTATAGTTAGCTTTGCAAATAATTTTAATGTGCACAATAAGCAGTATTTTGCAGCAATAATAAATACCTGGCATATAGGCTACCATTCCTAGATTGTGGGCCCAGAGTAGACATTACCAAGCAATTAAGGCACTTTCTGTCACAGAGCCTTGACCAACAAAGGTATCCAAGCAGCACATAAGATAAAACACTAGACTGGGTGCAGTGGCTCAAGCCTTTGATCCCAGCACTTTGGGAGGCTGAGTTGGGCAGATCATTTGAATCCAGGAGATCGAGACCAGCCTGGGCAATGTGGCGAAATCCCCATCTCTACTGAGAATACAAAATTAGCTGGGAGCGCTCCTGTAGTCTCAGCTACTCGGGAGGCTGAGATGGGAGGATCACTTGAGCCTGGGAGGCGGAGGGTGCAGTAGGCGAAGATCACACAACTGCACTCCAGCCTGGGCAACAGAGTCCTCGCCTCCCCCTGAAATAAATAAATAAATAAATAAAACCTGTCTGTTATCTCTGCAAAAGATAACAGCATAACCACATTATAAAATGTTTTCCATGATTATTGCCAATGTTTATTTTCTGTGAGCTGTTTTCATTTCTATTTCAATTTCTAAGTATATCGTTACTTTATTTGAGCTAATGACCTCAGGGATAACTAAATAAGCTTTAAACATTACAGTATTATTTCAGCTAATTATAGCTTTGGGAATAAATAGCCACTTAAAAACAAAGTCACACTTATAAAATAATCTTCAGGCTGGGTGTGGTTGCTCACTCCTGTAATCCCACCACTTTGGGAGGCTGAGGTGGGCGGATTACTTGAGCTTAGGAGTTTGAGACCAGCCTGAGCAACAATGGCGAAACGCTGTCTCTACAAAAATTAGCCAAGTGTGGTGGCACACGCCTGTAGTCCAAGCTACTCGGGAGAATGAGGTGGGAGTTGCACTGGGCACGAGAGTACCATGCCACTGCACTCCAGCCTGGGCAACAAAGCAAGACTCTGTCTCAAAAAATAGTAATAACAATCTTCTACCTATTTATTAGAGTTCAAAATAAAATAAAGCTTCAATTATGTTCCTCAAAACATTACTACATATAATAAAAGCTTGACCTATATCATGGCTGGCTAAGGCAGATGACAGCCTTATTCCCTTATGTTTTACACTTACAAAGTATATTGAGAAGTAAATATGTATGTAAATTGATGGTGACTATAGAAACAGAATTTTAAAATGTAATTTATTTATGTATTATGTTTTTTGAGACGGAGCCTCTCTCTGTTGCCCAGGCTGGAATGTAGTGGGGTGATCTCGGCTCACTGCAACCTCTGCCTCCTGAGTAAAAGTGATTCTCCTGCCTCAGCCGCTCGAGTAGCTGTGCCACCATACTTGACTAATTTTTGTATTTTTAGTAGAGACAAAGTTTCACCATGTTGGCTAGACTGGTCTCAAACTCCTGACCTCAGGTGATCCGCCTGTCTTGGCCTCCCAAAGTGCTGGGATTATAGGCATAAGCCACTGCACCCGGCCAAAAATTTAAATTTAATATGGATTTTAGAATTGTTATTAACACAATAAAACATTGGCTATTCTCTCCATACCAAAGAACTCTATAGCACTGGCTTTTTGAATACTTACAATCTTTTGCATGTATTAGACATTTGTCAAAGAATAAAAATGCTGGAGTTCACAGGGAAAAGTACAAGAGCTTTAAGGTATGGACTTTGTAGTTCAAAGGCCTTTTGCTGTACTCACGAGTTTCTAGCCCTGTCTGGAGTAACAGGCTGTTGAAGAGTTGCCTCTCAATTATTCACCCCAAATATACAGACAATGCAACAATATTTCACAGTAAACTTTGACTATTCGTAGTTCTGCCCCTATTTGTGCTCAAAATTGCAATTCTACAATTATTAATATTATTCATTTATATTTTGTGCTACTCCTGTGTTTATGCCTTAACCACACAGATCCTTGTTTTCCCTACTATATACACACAGTTTTTGGCCAGCAGCTCTACTTCAATAAAAGAGCTCAAGAAAATGCCTTTTTTTAAATAACAGAAGACATGCTGAAGAAAAAAAAGCAACAACAACTAAGAGATTATTTTATTTTGAAAGAGTCTCGCTCTGTCACCCAGGATGAAGTACAGCCTGCAACCTCTTCACTGTAACCTTCGTATCCTAGATTTAAGCAATTCTCCTGCCTCAGCCTCCCGAGTAGCTGGAATTACAAGTGCACTACCATGCCCACATAATTTGTGTATTTTTAGTACAGACGGGGTTTCACCATGCTGGCCAGGCTGGTCTCAAACTCCTGACCTTGCGATCTGCCCACCTTGGCCTCCCAAAGTGCTGGCATTACAGGCATGCGCCACCACGCCTAGCCTTTCTTTCTTTTTTTTTTTGAGACAGAGTTCTGCTCTTGTTGCCCAGGCTGGAGTGCAATGGCGCAATCTTGGCTCACTGCAACCTCTGCCTCCCAGGTTCAAGTGATTCTCCTGCCTCAACCTCCGAGTAGCTGGGATTACAGGCATGTGCCACCATACCCGGCTAATTTTTGTATTTTTAGTAGAGACGGTTTCGCCATGTTGGCCAGGCTGGTCCTGAACTCCTGACCTCTGGTGATCCGCCCGCCTCCACCTCCCAAAGTGCTGGGATTACAGGCGTGCGCCACTGCATCTGAGGAGAGAAATTTAAAAAACAAACTTCTACATGCATGAGAGATAAAGACTGAGATATAGACTGTGTCCTCAATGAACCTGAAGTCTTGTAGGAGAAACAAGATATAAACACACCACCATACAAATCAAAATTTAAGCACTAAAAAGAAGTTACAAAGAATGTCAAAATGTGGAAGAGAAGGGAAAGATTAGTTTCAGCTATGAAAATCAAAAAGAATGTATAGAGCAGGAGCAGTAAGACAGAGGCCAGGTTTTCCCCACAATGCACACGCACATACATACACACCATAGTATGTTTTATTCCTTATTACAATTAGGGGAGAAAAGACAAAAGTAGAAAATGAAAAGCATTTGGAGTGGCGCAATCAACAACCAATCCTTTTTTAAAAAAAGAAACAATCATTAACAGCTTAGCTCCTACTTGTTATAAGACTATATGTATCTACAGTTTTAGAATGTACTTTTTTTTCGTAGACAGGCTCTCACTATGTTGCCCAGGCTGGTATCAAACTCCTGGCTTCAAGTGATCCTCCTGCCTTGGCTTTCCAAAGTGTTTGGATTACAGGCATGAGCCATTGCACCTGCCCAGGATATACTTTTTCCACTTAAATCGCTGGAATTCTAATTTATCAAATATTCTTCTTTCTAAACATTTTGGCATTTCAATTTTTTTCACACAGATTTCTTATTGTACAGTCTTATAAATGAATGTTTGCAGACATCATTTTTTCCTTAGAAAAAATTCTTTAAAACGTTGTCACAAAAATCTTTTAAAAAATTAGGCCTTTGCATATATATTGTTAAATGAGGCTAGAAGAATATTTTAAAATCAGAGATAGAAATTGAAGACACCTCAGATAAAGTAGGTTAAGATCACATGGTGAAGAAATGATTGCTGTGCTCTGTATTTGAATGTTACCAGGTAGTCCATAAGAATCCACAGAAAAATCAAATGACAAATATTATCATCTTAGGAATATCACTCTAAGCAAATACAGCTCTAACTCTCATGCAAGCTAAAAATAATGAAAAGCTCAATTTTTCATAGTATGAATATACAAACAGTTCCCAACTGTTTGTTGGGTATAATGGCTAAATTTACGATTTTTTGATTTTATGATGAATTTATCATGATGTAGAACATCTGTATGTCAAAAAATATTTAACAACAGGGGTCAATAATTGTTTTCTGCAAAGGACCAAAAGAGTCAACATTTTAGGCTTTACCAGCCAGAAGGTCTCTGTTGCAACTACTCAACTCAGCCACTCTGGGATGAAAATTAACTATAGACAACATGTAAACAAAAGGATGTGGCTCTGTTTCAGCAAAACCTTATTTATGTACAATAAAATCTGAGTTTCATATACTTTTCACGTGTCACTAAGTCTTAAGGTTTTTCCTAACCATTTAAAAAAAGTAAAAACAAGCAGCAGCGAAAATGCATGGGATGCAGCAAAGGCAATGCTCAAATGGAAATGTATAGCTGTGGACATCTGTTTTATTTTTTTTTTATTTTTATTTTTATTTTTTTTTTTTTTTTTGAGACGGAGTCTCGCTCTGTCGCCCAGCCCAGGCTGGAGTGCAGTGGCGCGATCTCGGCTCACTGCAAGCTCCGCCTCCCGGGTTCACGCCATTCTCCTGCCTCAGCCTCCCGATTAGCTGGGACTACAGGCGCCCACAACCGTGCCCGGCTAATTTTTTGTAATTTTTAGTAGAGACGGGGTTTCACCGTGGTCTCGATATCCTGATCTTGTCATCCGCCCGCCTCGGCCTCCCAAAGTGCTGGGATTACAGGCGTGAGCCACCGCGCCCGGCGGACATCTGTTTTAAAATAAAGATCTCAGGCTGGGCATGGTGGCTCACGCCTGTAATCCCAGCACTTTGGGGGGCTGAGGTGGGCAGATCACCTGAGGACAGGAGTTCAAGACTAGCCTGGCCAACGTGGTGAAACCCTTTTTCTATTAAAAATACAAAAACTAGCCTGGCGTGGCAGTGAATGCCTGTAATCCCAGCTACTTGGGAGCCTGAGGCAGAAGAATCACTTGAACCTCAGAAGCGGAGGTTGAAGTGAGTCAAGATCGTGCCACTGCACTCCAGCCTCGGAGACAAAAAATAAAATAAATAAATATAAAAATAAAGATCTCAAAATAACAATCTAATCTACCTGAAAACAACAACAACAACAACAACAAAAACTTAATCCACAGTAAACAGAAAGAAGAAAATAATAAAAACAAGAGGGGAAATAAATGCAATAAAGGCCAGCGTGGTAGCTCCCACCTATATTCCCAGCACTTTGGGAAGCTGAGGTGGGTGGATCACTTGAGGTCAGGAGTTAGAAACCAGCCTGGCTAACATGGTGAAACCCCATCTCTACCCAAAATACAAAAACTAGCCGGGTGTGGTGGCACCTGCCTGTAGTCCCAGCTACTCAGGAGGCTGAGACAGGAGAATTGCTTGAACCTGGGAGGCGGAGGTTGCAGTGAGCCGAGATTGAGCCACTGCACTCCAGCCTGGGTGAAAGAGTGAGAGTCCATCTCAAAAAAAAGAGACTATCAACTAAAGCAAAACTTGGTTCTTTGAAAAGATCAACAAAAAATGGCAAATCTTTAGCTTGATCAACCAAGGAAAAAAAACAGAGAAGACTCAAATTATTACAATCAGGAATCAAAGAACAGACTACTACTAACTTGACACATAGAAAAGATTATAAGAGAATAGTATGAACAATTACATGGTAATAAATTAGATAACCTAGATTAAATAGACAAATTCCTAGAATGACACAAACTACCAAAAACGGATTCAAGAAGAAACAAAATCTAAATAGGCCTATAATAAGAACTTGAATCAGTAATCAAGTCTCACAGAGAAAAGCCCAGTACAACACGGCTTCAAGGTGAAGTCTACCAATCCAATGTTTAAAGAATCCTTCTCATTTCCCCTGCCCAAAAAAAGAAGGAACACTTACTCATTTAGAAGGCCATTATTACTCTGACGTCAAAACCAAAGGGTATGAGAAAAAAAAAATGACAGCCAGGCGTGATGGCACAGCCAGGTGTGACGACTCACGCTCATAATCCCAACACTTTAGGAGGTCGAAGTCGCGGGACTGCTTGAGCCCAGGAGTTCAAGAGCAGCCTAGGCACATGGTAAGACCCCATCTCCACAAAAAATAAGAAAATTAGCCAGGCATAGTGGTGTGCACCTGTGGTCCCAGATACTTGGAAGTATTGTTTGAGCTTGGAAGATTGAGGTTACAGTGAGCTGTGTTCACTCCACTGCACTCTAGCGTGGGTGACAGAGCGAGACCCTGTCTCAAAATGAAAATGACAGACTATCTCATAGGAATATAAACACAAAATCCTAAAAACTACCAAACCAAATCTATCGACATATAATTAGGATTATACACCATGACCAGGAGGGATTTTCCCTAGAATGCAAGGGCGGTTCAACATAAAAATTTAATAAATACAATACACCATTTTACCGGAGATTGTAGCCAGGGAAACTGGCAAGATAAATGGCATCCAGATTGGAAAGGAGGCAGTAAAATTCCCTCTCATGATCCTGTGAGCTAAGTATCTTATGATCTTATATACAGAAAATCCTAAGAAATCTACAAAAACATCCTAAGAGTTAATGAGGTCAGCAAGATCCCAGGATATAAAAAACTTATCAAAAAGGAATATTTCTATACACTAGCAATCAACAATATAAAAATGTAATAAAGACAACAATTCCATTCATCATAGTATACAAAAGAATAAAATACTTAGAGGAATAATTTAACAAAATAAGTGAAAGACTTGTAATCTGGGCAGGGCATGGTAAGGTGTGTCTGTAATCTCAGCTACCCAGGAGGCCAAGGCAGAAGAATCGCTGGAACCCAGGAAGCAGAGGCTACAGTGAGCCAAGATTGAGCCACTATATTCCAGCCTGGGCTGTAGGGCGAAACTATCTCAAACAAACAAAAAAACCATCAGGATGAAAAACTGTTGTGCTGCAAAACATACTACCAAGAGGGTGCAAAGACACCCCACGCAATGGGAGACAATATTTACAAATAATATATCTGATAGGAGTCTAGTGTCCAGACTATATAAACAATTCTTATAAATCAACAATAAAAAGGCAACCCAATTTTTAAAATGGCAAAGGATCTGAACAGATATTTCACCAAAGAAAATATGCAAATGGCCAATAAGGATGTTTGAAATGCTTGTTCTCTGGTACCATAAAGAAATAGCATTCAAACATAAATTTATTTAGTAAGGTCATGTTTACTTCCTGCAGAAAGGGTACACTCGCCAGCAGTTATGCCACGAGAGTACACCGAACAAAGGAGACAGAGTCATTTATAATCTGACGAGTCCACCCTACTGCTGTGTCAGGTTTCCATTAGCTGGAACGGGACCTCACATTCTGTATTTGTCCCGATTGGCTAGCAACTTGGAACTTTTTAAAACAGGCAAAAGTAGAGGAGAACAAAGGAAGGAGGAAGTAAGTTGTGGAATGCTGAGAAAGATAACACTTTTAAATACGGAAGAAGAACAGGCTGTGACCTAATGCTTGCTTGGACCAGTATAAGCATGCCAGGGTAAATATTTAGGCTAAATTGTGGGAGCTAAGAGCTAAAGTACATTGATTTCTTTATTACGGCTAGCAGACATTTCAGAATGTTAGCACAGGTCTTCGAATAAATTTTGCTTTTAAGAGAAGTTGCTATTTATTCCTAATTAGATGCAGAGGAAAATCTTTGAAGAGGGACCTCTATTTTACTTTTTACAAGGACATGAGATGATGCTCAACATTAACCATTAGGAAATGTAAATCAAAATCACAATGAGAGAGCACTTCACATACAAATGGATGGCTATAATCGAAAAGACAATAACAAGTGTTAATGAGGATGGAGAGAAATCCGAGCACTCACACACTGCTGGTCATTTATCTTGGCAGAAGTGTAAAAAAGTGCAGCTACTATAAAAACTGTCCTGGAGTTCTTCAAGAGTTAAACATAGAGCTACTATTGACTCAGCAATTTGACTCCCAGGTATATACCCCAGAGAACTAAAAACATATGTCCACACAAAGTCTTGTACATCAATGTGCAGGGTAGTATTAGTTATTAGAGTCAAAAAGTAGAAACAATCCAAATGTTCATTAATTGATGAATGAATAATTTTTATGTGAATTTTCTTTTTAAGAGATAGAGTCTCACTATATTGCCCAGGCTAGACTTGAACTCCTGGCCTGAAAGGATCCTCCTGACTCAGCCTCCCAAGTAGATGAGACTACAGGCACATGACACCATGCTCAGCTAATTATTTACTTGGCAATGAAAGAAAGCAGTACTGGTACATGTTACAACATAGATGAGCCTGAAAAACATTATGTCATAAAGTGAAAGAAGCCAGATGCGAAAGACCAAATATCTGATTCCACTTCTATGCAATATCCAGAATAAGCAAATCAACAGAAACAGAAAAAGATAGTGGTTGCCAGGGAGGGGAATAAGTAGTCCGCATATGGATTTTGGGTTTCTTTTGGGGATGTTGAACATATTCTGGAATTAAAACAGTGGTGATAGTTGAATAACTCCGTAAATATACTAACAACTACTGAATTGTATACTTTAAAAGAGTGAAGTTTTTGGTATGTGAATTATTAAGTACAGTAGTTCCCCATCACCCATAGTTTTGCTTTCTGTGGATTCAGTTACTTGCATTCGACCACCATCGAAAAATAGGTGAGTACAGAACAAGAATGTATTTTGAGAGATCACATTTACATAACTTTTGTTACAGTATATTGTTATAATTATTCTATTGCTGTTGTTCACCTCTTACTGCCTCATTTATAAATTAAACTTTATCACAGGTATGTATGTATAGGAAAAAACATAGTTTTCCTATACATGGGGTGGGGGGGACTTTGAACATACGTAACAATACTAATACTAATATGTATGTATTAGAATGTATATAGTAATACTGTAATAATGAGTGGCAGGTCAGAATTGAACCGTGGGCCCTTGTTTGCTAACCTCTTTTTTTCTTATTTTTATTTTTTGAAATAGGGTCTCACTGTCGTGCAAGCTGGAAGTGCAGCTCAGCTCACTGCAGCCTTGACCTCCCAGGCTCAGGCGATCCTTCCACCTCAGCCTCCCAAATAGCTGGGATTACAGGCACACTCCACCATGGCTGGCCAACTTTTTGTATTCTTTGTAGAAAGTGGATGATACGGTTTGGCTGTGTCCCCTCCGTACCCCCTCCCCCTGGCAAAATCTTACCTTGAATTGTAATAATCCCCACGTGTCAAGGGTGGGACCAGGTAGAGATAACTGAATCACAGGGGTGGCTCCCCCCAATGCTGTTCTCGTGATAGGGAGCTCTCATTTGATCTGATGGTTTTATAAGGGGCTTCCCCCTTCACTCAGCTCTCATTTCTCTCTCCTGCCACCTTGTGAAGAGGTGCCTTCCACCATAATTTTCAGTTTCCTGAGGCCTCCCCAGCCATGTAGAACTGTGAGTCAATTAAACCTCTTTTATTTATAAATTACCCAGTTTCGGTAATTTTTTATAGCAGCAAGATAACTAATACATGGGGTTTTGCTGTGTTGTCCAGACTGATCTCGAACTCCTAGGCTCAAGCCATCCTCCCACCTCAGCCTCCCAGAGTGCTAGGATTACAGGTGTGAGCCACCACGTCTGGCTCCAACATCCATTCTACATAAGAAATACTAAGAACCAGGCAGGGCGTGGTGGCTCATGCCTGTAATCCCAGCACTTTGGGAGGCCGAGATGGGTGGATCACCAGAGGTCAGTAGTTTGAGATCAGCCTGGCCAACAAGATGAAACCCTGTTTCTACTAAAAACACAAAATTTAGCCGGCACAGTGGTGGGCACCTGTAATCCCAGCCACGCAGGAGAATCGCTTGAACCCGAGGCGGAGGTTGCAGTGAGCTGAGATCACGCCACTGCGCTCTAACCTGGACAAGAGTGAAACTGTCTCAAAAAAAAAAAAAAAAAAAAGAAAGAAAGAAGAAATACTAAGAACCCTTACATGAGAAAAAGAAATAGGAATCTTGGGTTCTAGTCCCCACTCAGCCACTATCTAAAAGTGTGGCCTCAGAAAGCTCTGTCAGTCTGGTGGTTCTCGGAATTGTGATCCCCAGACCTGTAGTATCGGTATCCAATGAGAACTTGTTAGAAATGCAAATTCTGGCCAGGCACAGCAGCTCATGCCCGTAATTCCAGCACTTTGGGAGGCCCAGGTGGGAGGACAGCTTGAGCCCAGGAGTTAGACTAACCTGGGCAACGTAGTGAGACCCTCATCTCTACAAAAACTTTAAAAAACAGCCAGGCATGTTGGCACACAGGTGTACTCCCGGCCACTTGGGAGGCTGAACCCAGGGGGTCAAGGCTGCAGTGAGCTGTGTTCACACCACTGCACTCCAGCCTGAGCAACAGAGTGAGAGACCCTGTGGAAGCAAGGAGGAGGAGGAGGAGAAGAAGGAGGAGGAGAAGGAGGAGAAGGAGAAGGAGGATGAGGAGGGGGAGGCAGCGGCGGCAGAGGAGGTGGAAGAGATGGAGGCGGCGGTGGAAGACCCTGTGGAAGCGGGAAGAGGAGGAGGAGAAAGAAAGAAGAGAAGGAGAAGGAGGAGGAGGAAGAGAAGAAGGAGAAAGAAGGAAGAGAAGGAGGCGGTGAAGGAGAAGGAGACAGAGAAGGAGAAGGAGGAGGAGAAGGAGAAGAGGAGGAGGAAGAGGAGGTGGTGGAGGAGGAAGAGGAAAAAGAAAGGAGTGGCATGCAGACAAATTCCTGGGTCTCATTCCAGACCCACTCAATCAGAAACTGGCAGTGGGGCCCAAGAATCAAGACTTTTAGGTGATTTTGATGCATGTTATAGTATAAGAATCAATGACTTTCCAGTTCAGTTTTCCCATCCATAACCTGTAGCCAGTTGTACTGGATGATTCAAAGGCCTATACAGGTTATAAAAATCTGAATCCAACCATATTAATATAAAAAGTATGGCCAAGCTGTATCCAACTCTTTTGATAATTTTCAATGACAATGAAAAACTCAAGATTTAAGAATTCTGGCTGGGTGTAGTGGCTCACACCTGTAATGCCAGAGCTTTGGGAAGCCAAGGTGGACGGACTGCTTGAGCTCAGGAGTTTGAGACCAGCCTAGGCAACATAATAAGACCCTGTCTCTACTTAAAAACAAAACAAAACAAAATCAGGCCCTGTGTGGTGGCATGCACTTGTCATCCCAGCTACCTGGGAGGCTGAGGTGGAAGGACTGCTTGGGCCGGGGAGATCAAGGCTGTGGTGAGCCATGAGCACACCACTGCACGGCAGCCTGGATGACAGTGTGAGACCCTGTCTCAAAAAATATAATAATTCTAAAAAGCTTCAATTAAGCTGAATCTAATATTCAGAATCCTAGATTAATCAGAATATATTTCATTTTATTGTCAGAAAAAAGGAAACAAAACACAGACACATACACACGAGGTTTCTAAGAGCCCAAAAAGTGAATTTCAGCACATACCCCCCAAAATATTACAAATTGACTCCAATCTGTTTCTCAATTGTGATCTTTTAAAAAGGACTGCAGAGGCCAGGCACAGTGGCTCATACCTGTAATCCCAGCATTTTGGGAGGCCAAGGTGGGCGGATCACCTAAGGTCAGGAGTTTGGGACCAGCCTGGCCAACAGGTGAAACTCCATCTCTACTAAAAATATAAAAATTAGCCGGGCATGGAGGTGGGCGCCTGTTATCCCAGCTACTTCGGAGGCTGAGGTAGGAGAATTGCTTGAACCTGGGAGGCGGAGTGAGCTGGGATCGTGCCACTGAATTCTGGCCTGGGCAATAGAGCGAGAATCTGTATCCAAAAATAAAAAAAAAGACTGCAGAGTAACTAAAGCATTCTTTCCATTTGTTCATTATCCTGTAGTAATATGGGTGTAGAACTTTTTAAAAACTCAGAGATTCTGTCTGGGTTTGCACAAGAAACACCACTCATCCCCATCCCTACTCATGTAGTACATTATCATTAACTCTCCTATCAGTCCCAATCAGTCTTACCAACTAACTAGACAAGAAAAAAAAATGACCTAAGATAGATCAGATTCTAGGCTGAACACCAGAAGTAGGGTTGATAAAAGAGCTAAGATCGTTCACTTTTGGATAACAAGAGTGTGTCCACACTGAGAATTATGCAAATCTACAGAAAGAATCAAGTGAGAGACCATAAGGCCAGGGAAAGGTAGTGAGAATAATGGTGTTGAACAGTGTCCCCGCCAAATTCACATCCACCTGAAACCTCGGAATGTGACTTTATTTAGAATCAGGCTCTTTGCAGATTTCCTTAGTTAAGGGTTGAGATCACACTGGATTAGGGTGAGCCCTAAATCCAATAACTGGTGTCCTCCTAAGAGGAGGAGAGGACAGATACACAGCAAAGAAGGTCACATGAAGACAGAGGCAGAGGTTGGGCATATGGTGCCTGAGGCCAACGAAAGCCAGGAGCTATCAGAAACTGGAAGAGGCAGTTTCCATTAGAGAGAATGTATGTGACCCAGTTGACAGCTCGGTTTTGGACTTTTGGCCTGTTTAACTGTGAGAATGAATTTCTGTTGTTTTTAATCCATCTAGTTTGTGGTTATTTGTAATGGCAGCCTTAGGAAACTAATACAGGTGGTGACTGATATTCCTCATATGTCTCGCCCTTTAATTCCTTATTTATTCATCTATTTGCCCAACAAATACTTAGTACTCTTTTTTTTTTTTTTTTTTTTTTTTGAGATGGAGTCTCGCTCTGTCTCCCGGGCTGGAGTTGCAGTGGCCGGATCTCAGCTCACTGCAAGCTCCGCCTCCCGGGTTCACGCCATTCTCCTGCCTCAGCCTCCCGAGTAGCTGGGACTACAGGCGCCGCCACCTTGCCCGGCTAGTTTTTTGTATTTTTTTAGTAGAGACGCGGTTTCACCATGTTCACCAGGATGGTCTCGATCTCCTGACCTCGTGATCCACCCGTCTCGGCCTCCCAAAGTGCTGGGATTACAGGCTTGAGCCACCACGCCCGGCCGATACTTAGTACTCTTACATGTCCTATATCATTCTAGCACTGGGAATACAGTATTAATTAAAACAAAACACAAAAAATCCCTGTGCTCAGGTGAATTTTATGGTATGTGAATTTTATCTGAATTAAAGTTGATTAAAGAAACCTTTGCCTTCATGGACTTTATATGCCAGTGGGCTGTCCTTCTATCCTTCCACAAATTCTAATTTTTGTTTAAGCTAGTTGATGAGCTTTCTATTCCTTGTAATTAAATGATCTCCAAATCACATTCTATAATTCTATTACTAATAGTTCTTGATTACAGGAAGACTTGCAAACTTATTATGGTCACAAAACATATCCATGTTGCCAATTTATTTTCAATCCTCACTTGTTTGACCTCTCAGTAAAATCTGATCCAGTCAACCACTTCTTTATCTTTCAAACATTCTTCTCTGTATTTTTATAATCTCCTTGGCTTAGGAAATGTCACAGGGACTGGTAATACAGATAATTCCTGGAATACTGGTAATACAGATAAGGACTGGGGGGTAACAGGGAAGGGGGCACATGAAGAGAACCAAGCTTTCCACCTGGCCTTTCCTCCTCCCTGTTTCCCCTTAACTGGAACTGAGCTTTTAGGTGTCACATTCAGCATATACGGAGAGGTCCCATGAAGGAAGCATAGCAGTGAGCTGGTGCAACTGGAGGGGGGAACTCCAGAGTTGCACTGTTGGCCAGAACCCCCCAAGAACAGAAGTCAGGTTACTCACGGAATTACAAATATGGAAAGGGAGAAGGCTATAAAAAACCCTGTGGTGCTGGGCTGCAATTGGAGGAATCATTGTAAGTTCAAGATTTTGAATATTTATAAATACTAAAACTGGTATGTGTGTACATACGTATGTATGTGCATCTATTCTTAGCTGCATCCACTGCAAGGGTCTAGATCTGGGAGCACACATAGCACCCGGATCTCACTGTCTACTAAAAGGAATCAGGGTTCTTGGAAAAATGGCTGAGTCCAGAACTAGAGCAGGAAACATATAAGACAATCCTAGAAAAAATCTTGTACTATAAAGTGAGGAAGTGATCAAATAAGGATGAGGATATGTCCAAAAGACATTGAGTACCAATTTGAAAGGGTTACTGTGGCCAACTAAAGGACAATTTGAGCATCAAAATAAATAACTGACTTGATTGTTATCCTCTGAAAACAACAGGAATCCAAGAGTGTGTACTGATTTAAAATTTTAAAACAAATGAGCATGTACATATGTACTCTTGAAAAGTGTCAAGGTCATGAAAGACAAGGACTGTTTCAGAATAAAGAAAACTAAGGAGAAATGATAGCTAAAGGCGATATGTGATCCTAGACTGATAAAGGACACTATTGGCTCAAACCAATGAAATATGAATGGAGCTGGTGGATTAGATCGTAGTATCCAATCAATGTTAACTTTTTAATGATGGTTATACGGGAGTGTCCTGGTACTTTAAAACGTACACTGAAGAATTAAGGTGTAATGAGGCAACACGTCTGCAACTTATTCTTTAATAGTTCAGAAATATTAACAATTAAGTAATCTGGGTGAAAGGCATAAGGAGCTATAAATGCTATTTCTGTAACTTTTATGTAAATTTCAAGTTACTTTAAAATAAAAAGTTAGAAAGTTTAAAACATAATAGAACATAACCCATTAAATAAATCTGAGTCCAGGCAGGACACAGTGGTTCATGCCTGTAATCCCAGTACTTTGGGAGGCCGAGGTGGGCAAATCACTTGACGTCAGGAGTTCTAGACCAGCATAGCCAACATGGCAAAACCCCGTCTCTACTAAAAATAAAAAAAACTGACTGGACAACACAGTGGCTCACGCCTGTAATCCCAGCACTTTGGGAGTCCGAGGTGGGTGGATCATGAGGTCAGGAGCTCGTGACCAGCCTGACCAACATAGTGAAACCCCAGTCTCTACTAAAAATACAAACAAAATTAGCCGGGAGTGGTGGCACGTGCCTGTAATCCCAGCTACTCATGAGGCTGAGGCGGGAGAATCACTTGAACTCGGGAGGCAGAGGTTGCAGTGAGCCAAGATCACGCCACTGCACTCCTGCCTGGGCCACAGAGCAAGACTCGGTCTCCAAAAAAAAAAAATTAGCCAGGCGTGGTGGCACGCACCTGTAGTCCCAGCTACTTGGGAGGCTGACAGGAGAATTGCTTGAACCTGGGAGGTGGAGGTTACAGTGAGCCGAGATTGCACCACTGCACTCCAGCCTGCCTGGGTGACAGAGTAAGATTCCGTCTCAAAAAATAAGCAAATAAATAAATAAATAGAAAATAAATCTGAGTCCATACTAACTAAATGGGGGGTAGCAGATTAATAAACAAAATGAAATGACAAAAAAAAGGAATGACAGAATTAGAAAATCACACTGTAGAAATGATTGACTCAAGCGATAATTATCAATGGATGGTAAAAATATTGGGTGAAACCTTGATGAACAATTTGCAGTCACAAAGTATCTCCCCACAACTTACTTTTCAATTACAAAAGGAAAGTAACTGCAGTAGAGACCTGGAAGATACCACCTTAATCAAGTGATCCAAGTTACAACAATAAAGGGACTTGGCATCATTAGTCTACTGATGTGTGCAATGGATAGGACATACTGTTTACATAGTATTTATACCAGAAATGCATAAACTGAATCTAATCATGAGGAAATATCATACAAACCCAAATTAAAGGACTAGCCTGTTCTCTGCAGAAGTGTCAATGTCATGAAAGACAAAAGAAAATCTAGGGAATTGTTCCAGATTAAAAGAGACTAAAGAGACTAAATACAATGTGTGACTAGGGAGGAGATGGCTATAATGGATATTAATGGAACAATCTGGCAAAGATTGAATGCACAGTATATTAGATAATACTAAATGTTAAATTTAATGGGATAACTTTTCTGTGATTATATGTTTAAAATATTCTAGTCCTTCTCACCCACAGTTTTGTTTTCCATGGTTTCAGCTGCCCACAGTCAACTGTGGTTCGAAAATATTACATGGAAAATTCCAGAAATAAACAGTGGGGGATGCTCTAAAACCCCAAGTGAATGCCTGAATCCATGGATAACACCAAATCCTACACATATTGTTTTTTCCTATACATAATACTTGTGATAAAGTTTAATGGGTAAATTAGGCATAGGAAGAGATGAACAATAATAAAACAATTATAACAATATGTCAACATCATTTCTCTTGCACTTTGGGGCCATCATTAAGCAACGTACTTGGATAAAAGCACTACAGGCTGGGTGAGGTGGCTTATGCCTATAACCCCAGCACTTTGGGAGGCCAAGGCGGGCAGATCACTTGAGGTCAGGAGTTCCAGACTGGCCTGGCCAACATGATGAAACCCCGTCTCTACCAAAAATACAAAAATTAGCAGGGTGTGGTGGTGCACACCTGTAGTCCCGGCTACTCGGGAGGCTGAGGCAGGAGAGTTGCTTGAACCTGGAGAGCAGAGGTTGCAGTAAGTCATGATCGTGTCACCGCATTCCAGCCTGGGTGACAGAGCGAAACTCTGTCTCAAAAAAAAAGCAAAACAATACTGCAACAGTTGATCTGATAACCCAGATGGCTACCAAGTGACTAATACACGGTGAATCCATACAGCATGGATATGCTAGGTAAAGGAATGATTCGTGTCCTGGGTGAGATGGAACGAGATTTCATCACAATACTCAGAATGGTGTACCATTCAGGCCAGGCGTGGTGGCTCACACCTGTAATCCCAGCACCTCGGGAGGCCGAGGTGGGTGGATCACCAGAGGTCAGGAGTTCAAGACCAGCTTGGCCAACATGGCGAAACCCCGTCTCTACTAAAAATACAAAAAAATTAGCTGAACGTTGTAGCACACGCCTGTAATCCCAGCTACACAGGAGGCTGAGGCACGACAATCACTTGAACCTGAGTGGCAGAGGTTGAAGACAGCCAAGATTGCGTCACTGCACTCCAGCCTGGGTGACAGAGCGAGACTCCATCTCAAATAATAATAATAATAATAAATAATAAAATAAAAAAGAACGGTGTACAATTTTAAACTTATATACTATTTCTGGAATTTTTCATTTAGTATTTTCGAACCACAGTTAACCACAGGTAACTGAAACCATGGGAAGCAAAACTGCAGGTAAGGGGAGACTATAGTATCTTAAATATTAAATTGCCACTTGTCAGGCTGACAGACTCAAAGTTTCATCATGCACTCATGGAACCAATCTAGAGTAAGTTTTCCCTTAGCACTATCCCACCAAATAATTTCAGAACTGGAGACCTGTGTTTTTGCTTTTATCACAACAGGTTAAAAAGGAGAATAATTCTTTAATACAAACTTAACTTTTGGTCAAGATGTCATGGATGTTCTTGGTATTTTTGATCCTAACAGTCTTTGCCATTTTCACTATGAACTTCAGTCTGTGGAATCTGCCTAGACAGAAGTGTTTTTTTTTTTTGCCAGGACTAATCATTCAGGTATAGAAGCTCTCATTATTGGCAAAATTAGAGGGTAGCAAACTTCTCCCTGACTTGCAACATCAAGAAAGGTTTGCCCATAAAATAGAGATTCTGCTATTCGAGTTTCATTTGGTAAAATAAGTTCATCATTTTCACAGGACTACTGGATTGCCAGAAAGAGTGCTGCAACCTCTTCTGTAACTCAATACAAGGTTTGTATTACATAACTTGACTTACTAGGCAAAAAATAGGGATCACTTTTAAGTGGTGGCTCACGCCTGTAATTCCAACACTGTGGGAGGCTCAGGCGGAGGGATCACTTGAGGTCAGGAGTTCCAGACCAGCCTGACCAACACGGCAAAACTCCATCTCTACTAAAAACACAAAAACTAGCTGGCATGGTGGCAAACACCTATAGTTCCAGCTACTCAGGAGGCCTAGGAACCCTGAAGGCGGAGGTTGCAGTGAGCCAAGATCACGCCACTGCACTCCAGCCAGGGCGACAAAGCAGACCAAAAAAACAGACAAAAATCTAACCTAATGGCTTTTTTAAGAGTCTCACTGTGTGGTCCAGGCTGGAGTGCAGTGGTGCAATCTTGGCTCACTGAAGCCTCTGCCTCCCAGGTTCAAGTGATTCTCCTGTCTCAGCCTCCCTAGTAGCTGAGATTACAGGCTTGCCCGACCACAGCCGGCTAATTTTTGTATCTTTAGTAGAGAAGCGGTTTCACCATATTAGCCAGCCTGGTGTTGAACTCCTGACCTCAAGTGAACTACCGGCCTCCGCCTCCCAAAGTGCTGGGATTACAGGTGTGAGCCACTGCGCCCGGCCCCGGTGGTTCATTTTAAAGAAAATTCAGTCGTTTTGGGGCTACTTTATCAAAATTTATGTATCTTCAGTTTTCCTCTATTTCTGCAATTTTTAAACAACATTCATATTTTGCTTAAGTTTCACAGATTATCACCGATTTAAATATAAAAACAAAAACATTTCAATATAGAAAAAGGTTGAGTAAAAGATAAATCATGTATCTAAAGTTAGTACAACAGGCCAGGCTCAGGCGACTTCCGCCTCTAATCTCCGCGCTTTGAGAGGCTGAGGCTGAAAGATCACTTAAGCCCAGGAGTTCAAAACTGCAGTGAGCTATGATCCTGCAACTGCATTCCAGCCTGGGTGACAGAGCAAGCCCCTGTCTCTAAAAATAATAGAAAAGAAAAAAGCACACAAACAAAAAATAAAACAAAAATAAGTACAATCAGTACAACAAAATGTTTGATAAGCCTCCAAATATATCTGAGTTGCCTCCCCTGCCTTTCAACTCATTAGGGTGAACATCTAATCCCTCTATTCAGAATGCTTCATGCCTTATGTTGCCACTAGTTCTCTTATCAAAATCATCTAGTTCTTCTCTTCAATCTGCTCTGAAATTTTAACTGCTCTGGAAAGCTCTCAACTGCACACCGTTCCTACTAAACATTCCACTGATCTCTGGTATCAAACAGCCAAAGCAACTAATGAGGAATTTGCAATTTTAATATGTTCCAGAAACCGGAGTTAAAAAAAAATCAATAAACTCACGATGATAAGGGGAAAATTCTGAGGGTTTTCAAAATATAAAATCACCGCACTGTAAGATATATTAACTAGTAATCATTTAAAATACAATTTTAGCGTCCTTAAACATTAAACCTTTGAACGCGTAAACAAAAGTTGCATGACCCAGTTTCATCACTGTTACTATTAACAATAATAATGGTACCTACCCAGTATCTCCCAATCCATGCAGGAAAATCACCTATAAGAGAAAAGGAAAAATAATAAGCAATTCCTAAATAAGCCCACACAGGATTGTTACACACTAGCTTTGCTTAAGGTGGAAAACGGAACGAAACCTACAAGAGAATTACACAACACTATCTTTGGCGACTTAATCTCTATCGACCTCTTTTAAATGGCAAAAATTCCAATCAACTTCTCCCTTTATTTCCTGAGATAATGAATGGGGGGTTAGCACTCAGAGGTCCCAGTTAGACAATGAGTGCAAATTATCACATTCTAAGAAAAACAGTTTATCTCTTTCAAGTCAAATCAGGAACGTCTCTCATATACCCTGCAGAATTTTTCCATTGCAAAAGCAAGCTTCCGTAGGCAAAAATAAGTTTGAGTTTTTGCACACGAGTTTCCTAAAAAAACAGTACGTCTGACCTTGTAGGACCCTTAATCTTCAAACTTCTTGTATTGAGGACAAGAGTGCGAGGTGATAATAAGGCGATTTCCTGGCGCACTTAGGTTTCCCTCACCCACACACCAGGCAGAAACACGCTGCAGAGGAGGACGCCGTGCCCCAAGGCCGGCCCGCGGGGGTCCCGGGGCCGCACTTCCTCCGCAATGCAGGGGGGAAGCTGGGGACTGGCCCTCGCCCTGGCTGTGACCCCCCCCCCGGCTGCCCACGCCCCCCGCGGACCCGGCCGCGCCGACCACCCGCGCCGACCATCCGCACCCCACCCAGGCCGGGAAGAGCGTCCTGGTCCGCAGGCCGCCATCCGCCCACAACGCCCACCCCGCGCGAGGGGCAGCCACTGGTGGCCGGCCCAGTGGACCACTCCGAGCCCACGCCTACGCCGCTCACCGCAGCGGTGGCCTTCCGGGCGGCGGGCACGATGGCAGGGAGCGGGGTTGACATGTTATTGCCGCACATACACCGGCTCAGCTCAGCGCAAGCGGAAGGAAGAGCGGGCGCCCGGCCGCTGCCCAAGGGCGTGCGAGCGGCGAGTCCCGGCCGGCCCCACCGGGCGCACGCTCAGGCGCGTGCGCGCCAACGCGGCCCCGCGCTACCTTCCGCGCGCCCCCGCCCGTTCAAGGTCCACCCTGCCCTTCGCCCGCCGCCCCTCCCTCCGCGCCTCACAATGTCTGGGCAGCTCCCTCCCTCCGATTGGCTGCGGCGGCGGCGCGGACTGGGTTGCGCTTTCGCCACGCCACGCAGCCCGCGCATGCTCGGTGCTGGCAGGGGAAATGCGCTCTCAGGTGCAGGCTGAGGGCCGGTCTCTTGGATCTTGGCTTAGGTTTTCGCTTTTCTGGCGCTGTAGTGAAAAGAATGAGACCCAGAGCCAATTCACCCGACCCCAGGTGCTCCTTGGTTTCCTGCAGCCAGGGTCTATCATTTGTAAAAGTCTGGATGGACTGGGAGAGACTGGTGGAGCTTTGGCAGTATTTCCGTTTGGGGCTACAGCAGTATGTAGATTTGGGTTCAACTTAGCTTCTTTACACTTTAGTTGGAAAGGATAACGTTTGTCTCCAGAAATCCACTACTTCCCCAACTTGATCGACAACACTTGTTGATGTATGGATATTGACACAGTACAAGTTTAAATGAGAGATAAAGCCAGCTGGTCTTCTGGGTCGGGTGACGACTTGAAGAACTTTTCTGTCTCATGAGAGGATTGTAAAACGCACCAATCAGCACTCTGTGGCTAGCTAGAGGTTTGTAAAATGCACCAATCAGTACCCTGTAAAATGGGCCAATCAATGTTCTGTAAAGTGGACCAATCAGCAGGACATGGGCTGGGACAAATAAGGAAATAAAAGCTGACCATGCCCTCTCTTCCCCCAGTGGAAGCGGCCGACCGCTATTGTGAAGAATTTCACTCTTCACAATAAAACTTGCTGCTGCTTCTCAGTCTTTGGGTCTGTGCCACCTTTAAGAACTGTAACACTCCCAGCACTTTTGGAGGCTTAGGCAGGTGGATCATGAGGTCAGGAGATTGAGACCATTCTGCCTAACACAGTGAAACACTGTCTCTACTAAAAATACGAAAAAATTGGCCGGGCATGGTGGCGGGTGCCCGTAGTCCCAGCTACTCGGGAGGGTGAGGCAGGAGAATGGCATGAACTGGGAAGGCAGAGCTTGCAGTGACCCGAGATCACACCACTGCACTCCAGCCTGGGAGATAGAGTGAGACCCCGTCTCAAAAAAAAAAAAAAAAGAAAGAAAAAGAGCTGTAACACTAACCACCAAGGTCCACAAGCTTCATTCTTGAAGTCAGTGAGACCACGAACCCAACCAGAAGGAACCAACTCTGGACACATAAGCAGGAGACTAGACTGACCTTTTCTGCACAGGTGACTTGATGGCCTAAAATGTAGTTACTCAACAAATGTGTTGCATATGGAATACATGGTAAGATCTGGAAGAGAGCACTAGATAGAAACACTTAAAGCCAAAATGCCCTGACCTTCAGAAGGTTACAATTAAGTGAAGAAACTCAAAGGACATACTGGATACAATCCTTAGAGAGTAAGGTTGAGAAGGAAGCTGTAAAAAACAACACTCCATTTCATTCACACCGTAACCAGTGTCAGAGGTGTGTGAACCAGAGCAACTCCATTTTGAATAGGAGCTGAGTAAAGAAAGGCTGAAACCTATTGGGCTGCATTCCCAGTCGGTAAAGGCATTCTAAGTCACACGATAAAATAAAAGGTCAGCGCAAAATACAGGTTATAAAGATCTTGCTGATAAAATAGTTTGCAGTAAAGAAGCCGGCGAAAATCCACCAAAACTAACATGGCAATGAGAGTGAACTCTGGTCGTCCTCACTACTGCACTCCCATCAACGCCATGACAGTTTATAAGTGCCATGGCGATGTCAGGAAGTTACCCTGTATGGTCTAAAAAGGGGAAGCATGAATAATCCACCCCTTGTTTAGCATATCATCAAGAAATGACCATAAAAATGGGCAACTGGCTATGGAGTAGGCATTCTTTTATTTCTTTACTTTCTTAATAAACTTGCTTTCACTTTACTGTATGGACTTACCCTGAATTCTTTCTTGTGTGAGATCCCAGAACCCTCTCTTGGGGTCTGGATTGGGACCCCTTTCCTATAATACCAGCGTTCTGAAGGATTTGGGGTCTTATTCACACTGTTTTTAATCATTCTTGTAGACTGGATTTGGACAATGAAGATTTTGTGGATTCTCCAAAAGTTTTAAATTGATGCCAATTTATTGAAAATGATGATAGTGGGATTCACATTTCATGTACTTGAGTACATTTATCAGGCTTTTAAGTCATTTAGTTGTGATGTCAATGTGACCGGAAAGGGATCCCGGTCCCAAGAGAAGATACTTGGATCTCTGGTAAGAAACAATTTGGGACCATAGAGTAAAGTGAAAGCAAATTTATTAGAGAAGCGAAAAAAAAAAAAAAAAAAAGAATGGCTACTCGGTAGGTAGAGCAGGGCTAGGGGCTGCTCCACTGAGTATATTAATAGTTATTTCTTCTTTATATGTTAAACAAGGGGTGGATTATTCATGAGTTTTCTGGTAAAGGGGCAGGGATTTCCTGGAACTGAAATCATGGGTTCCTCTTTTGACCATATAGGGTAGCTTCCCTACCTGGCGATAGCATTTGTAAACTGTCATGGAGCTGGTGGGAGTGTCTTTTAACATGCTAATATGTTATAGTAAGTGTATAATGAACAGAGAGGACGACCAGAGGTCGTTTTCCTTGCCATCTTGGTTTTGTTGGGTTTGGGCCAGATTCTTTACTGCATCCTGTTTCATCAGCAGGGTCTTTATGACCTATGTCTTGTAATACCAGTCCTGTGACCTCCAATCTCATTCTGTGACTAAGAATGCCTAACCTCCTGGGAATGCAGCCCAGTGGGTCTTGGCCTCATTTTACCTGCTTCCATTCAGAAGGAAGTCGCTCTGGTTCTAATGCCTCTGATGTTAATCGAGAAAATAAAACTCTGTAGTTCTTACTATGAACGTGTTCCAAATCACTATTACGTTGAGTTTTTCTGTGATGTAATAAGTAGAGAATTCTAGGGGCCACCAATCATTCTATTAATTTACTCCATTAGTGGGGAGTAGATCAGTTCGAGTTGAGGTGTCTACACTACTATACCTGCAACATTTACCCAAGTTATGTATCCTCCAGGGAGCTTTCTATGAAAATGATCTCTCTCTTCCCCAGGTAAGGGAATGAAATAAATATAATAATTGAAAAATACAAAAATATTCTTATTTTAGAGGATATGATTGTACAAAGCAAAAACACAGTAAGAGCATTTAAAAATTACTAATAAGGCCAGGTGCAGTGACTCACACCTGTAATCCCAACACTTTGGGAGGCTGAGGTGGGAGGATTGCTTGAGCCCAGGAGTTAAAGACCAGCCTAGGCAACAGAGCGAGACCCTTTCTACAAAAAATTTAAAAAGAAAAAATTAGCTGGGCTCAGGAGGCTGTGGCAGGGGCGTCTCTTGAGTCCAGGAGGTCAAGGTTGCAGTGAGCCATGTTCATGCCACTGCACTCCAGCCTGGATGATAGAGCAAGACCCTGTCCCCACCCGTGCCCCCCAGAAACAAACATTATTAACAAGAAAATTCAGTAATATAACCAATTATTAAATCAACATACAAAAAGGAATGGTTGGCCGGGCGCGGTGGCTCAAGCCTGTAATCTCAGCACTTTGGGAGGCTGAGACGGGCGGATCACGAAGTCAGGAGATCGAGACCATCCTGGCTAACATGATGAAACCCCGTCTCTACTGAAAAATACAAAAAATTAGCCAGGCATGGTGGTGGGCACCTGTAGTCCCAGCTACTCAGGAGGCTGAGGCAGGAGAATGGCGTGAACCCGGGAGGCAGAGCTTGCAGTGAGCCGAGATCGCCCCCTGCACTCCAGCCTGGGCAACAGAGCGAGACTCCGTCTCAAAAAAAACCAAAAACAAACAAAAAAAGAATGGCTATTCTAGCTACAAACAATAGCTGGTTAGAATATGTAAATGGAAGAAAAATGTTCAAAATAGAAATTTAAAAATATAAACATAGGTCAGCCTGAGTGACAGAGTAAGATTCTATCTCAAAAAAAAAAAAAAAAAAAAAATATGGGGGCCAGTCACGGTAGCTCATGTCTGTAATCCCAACACTTTGGGAGGCCAAGGTGGGCGGATCACCTGAGGTCAGGAGTTCAAGACCAGCCTGGCCAACATGGTGAAACCACGTCTCTACTAAAAATACAAAAATTAGCTGGGCATGGTGGCAGGTGCCTGTAATCCTAGCTACTTGGGAGGCTGAGGCAGGGAGAATCGCTTGAGCCCGGGAGGTGGAGGTTGCAGTGAGCAGAGATTGTGCCATTATACTCCAGCCTGGGCAACAGGGCAAGACTCCGTCGCAAAAAAATATATATATGTGTGTGTGTGTGTGTGTGTGTGTGTGTGTGTGTGTGTGTGTGTGTAAGTAAATACATATTATATATATAAATACAGGCATATATATTATATATATTTATATATACACACACACACAAACAGGCAAAACTTTTTTAAAACCACTTTATTGAGGTATGATTGACATCATCTTGATGAGTCTAGGGACAAGCATACACCCATGAAACCATCACCACCATAAAAGTCATAAACACATCCATCACCTCCCAAAGTTTCCTCCCATCTTCTTCTTTTTTTTTTTTTTTTTTTGAGACGGAGTCTCGCTCTGTAGCCCAGGTTGGAGTGCAGTGGCCGGATCTCAGCTCACTGCAAGCTCCGCCTCCCGGGTTCACGCCATTCTCCTGCCTCAGCCTTCCGAGTAGCTGGGACTACACGCGTCCGCCACATCGCCCGGCTAGTTTTTTGTATTTTTTAGTAGAGACGGGGTTTCACCGTGTTAGCCAGGATGGTCTCGATCTCCTGACCTCGTGATCCACCCGTCTCGGCCTCCCAAAGTGCTGGGATTACAGGCTTGAGCCACCGCGCCCGGCCCCCATCTTCTTTATTAATATTATTGTAGGGTTTTTTAAACAGATGCAGTGGCTCATGCCTATAATCCCAGCACTTTGGGAGGCTGAAGCAGGAGGATCACTTGAGACTGGAAGTTAGAAAGCAGCCTGGGAAACATAGGGAGACCTTGTTTCTACAAAAAAAAAAAAAAAAAAAGTTTGTTTAATTAGCTGGATGTGGTGGTGTGCACCTATAGTCCCAGCTACTTGAGAGGCTGAAGCAGGAGGATTGCTTGAGCCCAGAAGGTTGAGGCTGCAGTGAGACATGATAGTTCTACTGCACTCCAGGGCGGGTGACAGAGCGAGACCCTGTCTCAAAAATAAAAATAAACATATTGTGGAGGTTTTTGTTTTTGTTGGTTGGTTTTGGTAAGAACACGTAACAGAAGATCTATCATCTTAGCAATTTTAAGTATACAATATTGTTATAGGCACTGTGTTGTACAGATCTCCAGAATTTATCTTGCATAACTGAAACTTTGTACCCCTCATCCTTCACCTCTCCATTTACCCCTCTCCTCAGCCTCTGGCAGCCATCATTCTGGTCCCTGCTTCTATGAGCTTGACTATTTGAGATTCCACATACAAGTGAAATCATACGGTGTTTGTCTTTCTTTGTCTGGGTTATTTCACTTAACATACTGTCCTCCGGGTCCTACCATGTTGTCCCAAATGGCAGGATTTTGTTGTTGTTGTTGTTTAAGGCTAAATAATATTCCATTGTATTTCTGTATTAATTCATTTATTAGTATACGTTTAGGTTGTCTCCATATCTTGGCTACTGTGAATAATACTGCAATAAACATGGGAATGCAAATATATCTTTGAGCTCCTGATTTCAATCCCTTTGGTTATATACACATAAATAGGATTGTGAGATCACTTGATAGTTCTATTCATAATTTTTTGAGGAAGCTCCATACTGTTTTCCATAACAGCTACAGAAATTTGCATTTCTACCAGCAGTGTACAAGGGTTCCTTTTACTCCACATCCTTGTCAGGAGCTGTCTTCTGCTTTTTTTGATAATGGCCACCTTAACAGGTGTAAGATGATGTCTCATTGAGGTATTGATTTGCATTTCTCTGGTGATTAATGATGTTGAGCATCTTTTCATATTTCTGCTGGCCATTTGCATGTCCTCTTGTGTGAACTGTCTATTCAGGTCCTTTGCCCATGTTTTAGTCAAGTTGTTTGGGTTTTTTTTGCTACTCAGTTGTATGAATTCCGTGTATATTTAGAATATGAACCTTTTGTCAGATACATGGTGTGCAGATATTTTCTCCCACCTGTAGATTGCCCTTTCCCTTTGTTGATTGTTTACTTTGCTGTGCAGAAGCTTTTTAATTTGATATAATCCTACTTGTTTATTTTTGCTTTTATTGCCTGTGCTTTTGGTGTCATATCCAAAATATCATTGCCAAGACCAACGTTAAGGAGATTTTTTTCTTATGTTTCTGTCTGGGAGTTTTATGGTTTCAGGTCCTATGTTTAAGACTTTAATCCATTTTGAGTTTATTTTTGTGTATTGTGTATAGGTAAGCATCCAATTTCATTCTTTTGCACGTGGATAAACAGTTATCTCAACACTTTTTATTGAAGAGACTATCCTTTCCCCATTGTGTATTCTTGGTACCCTTGTTAAAAATTAGTTGATTTATATGCATGGAATTATTTCTGGGCTTTCTATTCTGTTCAACTTGTGTATGTGTTTATTTTTATGCCAACCCCATACTGCTTTAATTGCTATAGCTTTGTAAGATACAATAATTTGAATTCAGGAAGTGTGATGCCTCCAGCGTTGTTCTTTCTCAAGATTCTTTTGGCAATTAGGGGTCTTTGTGGTTCCATGTGAATTTTAGGATATTTTTTTCTATTTCTGTAAAAAAAAATGCCATTGGGATTTTTATAGGGATTGCACTGAATCTGTAGATCTGTAGATTAATGGGTAGTATTGATATTTTTAGCAATATTAATTTTTCCAATCCATAAACATGAGATATCTCTCCATTTATTGTTGTCTAAACTTTTTCATCAATGCTTTATAGTTTTTACAGTTTTATAGATCTTTCACCTTCTTGGTTAAAGTTATACCTAAGTATTTTATTTTTTATACTACTATAAATGGGATTAAACTTTTTTTCAATAGTTTATTAAAGTAACGAACACAACTGATTTTTGTATGTAGATTTTGTATCCTGTAACTTTACTGAATTTGTTCATTAGTTATAACAGGTTTTTTGGTGGAGTTTTTAGGGTTTTCTATAAATAAGATTATGACATCAGTCAACAGAGCCAGTTGTACTTTACACAAGCAAAACTTGAATTTACAAGACCTATATTAGGAAAAGTAAAAAGCTACCAAAGTACGAAAAAGACATAATTGGATAGGAAAATCTAATACTGTAAGGTTGTCTATTTTCTCAGAATTAATCTACTAATGCAATGTAATCCCCATTAAAATCTCAAAATATTATGCTTTAATAAAAGTGATATTTAAATACCCCAATAAGACTTTTTAATTTAGTTAAATATTTATAAAACTTATTAACATGGCAGAATAAACATACAGGAATATTCATTAATATTAAAATAGAAATAGGACCCAATGAGGTGGCTCACGCCTGTAATCCCAGCACTTTGGGAGGCCAAGGCAGGCAGATCACCTGAGGTCGAGAGTTCAAGGCCAGCCTGGCCAACACAGTGAA
The DNA here is from genome assembly GCF_037993035.2 of Macaca fascicularis. Taxonomy (NCBI): domain Eukaryota; kingdom Metazoa; phylum Chordata; class Mammalia; order Primates; family Cercopithecidae; genus Macaca; species Macaca fascicularis. Next base: position 64,082,892 of record NC_088382.1, read on the forward strand.
ACACCGTCTCTACTAAAAATACAACTGGACATTATGGTGTGTGCCTGTAATCCCAGCTACTCAGGAGGCTGAGGCAGGAGAATCACTTGAACTCAGGAGTCGGAGGTTACAGTGAGCCGGGATCACACCACTGCACTCCAGCCTGGGCGACTCGTCTCAAAAAAAAAAAAAAAAAAAAAAGAGTACTGATGTGGCACTAATCTTCCCAAATGCATGACTTCATTTAGGATTGCAGAAATTGCAATAGCAAATTACCAGCACAGAAAACAAAGCAAATCAGATCATTTACTGAATACTCTTTGTGACTTGGGTTTATTTCTAGAACAGAATTAAGCTCTGAGGAAAACACACATATGAGGGAGAAATAGGTACATCATGAGGGTATTTCATTAACATTTCAAACCAGTGGAAAAAAAAAAGAAAAATTTCCACAAACGGTATTGGAATAACTGGCTATATTTGGGAGACAATTTAACTAGTTCCTCCCACCAAATTTTGGGCAATTCCAGAAGGGAAAAAGATCCTATATTACATGATGCCATTTATGTAAAATGTCCAGACAAGCAAATCCATAGTAACAGAAAGTAGACGGGTGATTGCCTAGGGACAGGGAGTTGGGGGGATTTGGGAGGAAATGGGGAGTGATTATCAATCAATATAGGGTTTTCTTTGTGGGTAACCTAAATGTTTTAAGATTAGATTGTGGTGATGGTTGCACAACTCTGAGTGTACTAAACATCTCTCAATTGCACTTTTTTTTTTTTTTTATTATACTTTAAGTTCTAGGGTACATGTGCTCAACGTGCAGGTTTGTTACATATGTATACATGTCAATTGTACATTTTAAATGCGTGAATTGTATCTTAATAAAGCTGTTAAACAATCAGTTGTCCATAAATTTGTGAACCTGCTTCTGAGTTCTTTACAATGGTCTGTTGATCTGTATGTCTATGCCAGTACCACCTCATCTGGACTGGTCTGGTTCTATAAGCCTAAAATCAATGACTGAAACTCCTCCTACTTTGTTTTTCTATCTAGAAGTTATTTCGGCTATTCTAGCATTTCTGCATTCATTTTGGAATTGGCTTGCCTATTCCTCCATACAAGCCTATTAGGATTTTCACTGAGATTGCCTTAAATCTATAGACCGATTGAGTCTTCTGATCCATTAACTAGTATATCTCCCAATTTATTTAGGTCACCTTGGATTTCTTTCAGCTTTGTTTTATGCTTTTCATTGTAGAGGTCTGCATATCTTTTGTTAAATTTGTCCTTAGGAATTTCATATTTTCCATTGCTACTTTAAATGGTATTTTAAATTTCAATTTGATTGTTTATTGCTAGATATAGAAATTGAACTGATCTTTGCACATTGATTTTGTATTTGCAATTTTCTATACCCACATAAAAGTTCTGGTAGCTCTTTTTGCAGATTTCTTAGGATTCTTTAGACAATTATGCACTTGCAAATAAACACAGTTTTGCCTTTTTTCCAGTGATTATGTCTGCTGTTTTCTCTTGCCTTATCACACTATCTAGGACCTCCAGTAGAAGTTGTGAATGAACGTTGCTTCATTTCAGATATTGGGGCAAAAGTATTCAGCCTTTCACCCTTAAGTATAATGTTAAGTGTAAGTTTTTTTTTATTTTTTGAGACAGGGTCTCACTTTGTCACCCAGGATGGAGTAGAATGGCACAATCACGTCTCACTGCAGCCTCCACCTCCTGGGCTCAACTGATCCTTCCACCTCAGCCTCCTGAGTAGCTGGGAATACAGGCCTGAGCCACCACCCCCAGCTAATTTTTTTTAATGCTTCATAGAGATGGGGTTCCACTATGTTGCCCAGGCTGGTCTCAAAATTCTGTGCTCAAGCAATTCTCCCACCTTAGCCTCCCAAAGTGCTGGAATTACAGGTGTGAGCCACCTTACGTGGCCTATAAGGTTTTCTTTTGTGTTTGTTTGCATTTTGAGAGTGCAGGGGCATGATCTCAGCTCATTGCAACCTCCGCCTCCCAGATTTAAGCGATTCTCCTGCCTCAGCCTCCTAAGTAGCTGGGATTACGGGCGCCCACCACTACGCCTGGCTAATTTTTTGTTGTTGTTTGTTTGTTTTGAGATGGAGTCTTGCTCTGTGGCCCAGGTTGGAGTGCAATGGCACGATCTCAGCTCACTGCAACCTCCACCTCCCAGGTTCAAGTGATTCTCCCGCCTCAGCCTCCTGAGTAGCTGGGATTACAGATGCCCGCCATCACACCCAGCTAATTTTTGTATTTTTAGTAGATACAGGGTTTCACCAGGTTGGGCAGGCTGGTCTCGAACTCCTGACCTCAGGTGATCTGCTAGCCTTGGCCTCCCAAAGTGCTAGGATTACAGGTGTGAGCCACCAGGCCTGGCTGCGCCCAGCTAATTTTTGTATTTTTGGTAGAGACCGGGGTTCGCCATGTTGCCCAGGCTGGTCTCGAACTCTTGACCTTAAGTGATCCACCTGCCTCGGCCTCCCAAAGTACTGGGATTACAGGCGAGAGCCACTGTGCCCAGCCTGTAAGGTTTTGCGTGTGTGTGTTTTGAGATGGAGTTTTGCTCTTGTTGCCCAGGTTGCAGTGCAATGGCATGATCTCGTCTCACTGCAACCTCCGCCTCCCGGATTCAAGCGATTCTCCTGCCTTAGCCTCCTGAGTAGCTGAGATTACAGATGCCCGCCCCCACGTCCGGCTACTGTTTTGTATTTTTAGTAGAGATGGGGTTTCACCATGTTGGCCAGGCTGATCTGGAACTCCTGACCTCAGGTGATCCACCTGCCTCAGCCTCCCAAAGTGCTGGGATTATAGGCGTCAGCCACCGCACCCGGCCCCAGCCTGTAAGTTTTTTGTATATACACCTTATCAGGTTGAGGAAGTTCCCTTTCATTCCTAATTTGCTGAGCATTATTGTAATAAATGAACCTTTTGTGACAAATGCTTTTTCTACATTTATTAAAATAATTTTTAAGCCTGTCAATATGGTGAATTATATTGACTAACGTTTAAAATATTAAGCCAATTTGGCCTTTCTGGGATAAACCCCACTTGGTCATTACCTATTGTCTTTTATATATTTAGTTGGATTTAATTTGTTAAAAGTTAAGAATTTTTTTTCATGAAGGATATTGGTTTGTAGTTCTCTTTTATTGTAATGTCTTTATCTGGTTTTGATATCAGGACAGTGCTGGCCTCAGAATGAGTCGGAGTAGTCCACCCTCTTCAAAAGTCTGAAAGAGTTTATATGGAACTCGTATTATTTCTTCTTACATGTTTGCTAGAATTTACCAGTAAAGCCATTTAGGCCTGAAGTTTTCCTTGTGGAAAGGGTTGGGTTGTTTTATCTTGTTTGTTCTTCTTTTCTTTCTTTCTTTTTTGAGATGGGGTCTTAGTCTGTCACCTAGGCTGAAGTGCAGTGGCACAATAGCAGCTCACTGCAGCCTTAATCCCCACCAAAGCTGAAGCCGTTCTCCTACTTCAGCCTCCTGAGTAGCTGGGAACACAGGCATGCACCACCATGCCCGTTCATTTTTTTCTTTAATTTTTTTGGAGAAATGGGGTCTCACTACATTGCCAGGCTGGTCTCACACTCCTGGTCTCAAGTGATCCTCCTGCTTGTTTTCCCAAAGTGCTAGGATTACAGGCATGAGCCACCACACCTGGTCTGGGAAAAGGTTTTTAACTATAAAATTAATTTCCTTTTCCTAGGCATAAAGCTAGTTATTTTATCTATGTCTTCTTTTTAAAAAGATATTTTTAAAAATAGCTTTATTAAGCTATAATTCACATACCATATACCTATGTGAAGTGTGAGATCTAAATTTGCACAACCATCACCATCATCTGATTCAAAATACAGTCATGCACAGCATGATGACATTTCAGTCAATGACAGACCACATATGTGACAGTGGTCCTGTAAGATTATAATGGAGGTAAAAAATTCCTACTGCTTAGTAATGTCATAGCGGTCATAATGTTGTACCACAATGCATTACTCACATGTTTGTGGTGATGCTGGTGTAAACAAATCTACTGCCAGCTGTATAATAGTATAGCACATACTATGTTTAGATACACAAGATGTACAAGTGGAGTAAAAGTACATTGCTTAATGATGGTGATACATTCAAAAAAATGCATCATTAGATGATTTTGTTATTGTGCAATTGTCATGAAGTATACTTACACAAACCTAGGTGGTCTAGTCTACTATACACATAGGCTATATGGGATAGCCTATTACTCCTAGGTTACAAACCTGTACAGCATGTCACTCTACTGAATATTGTATGCAATTGTAACACTGTGGTATTTCTTGTATCTAAACATAGAAAAGATACAGTCAAAATATGGTATTAGGTTGGTCCAAAAGTAATTGTGGTTTCAGACCATGAATTTTAAGTCATTATAACTAGGCTTAAACACAGCTTTATTAATCAAAATAGGAACCATTACAATCAACACATTTTTGCCAATGATAAATAAGTTTGTTGATTTCTGTAATGTAAAAATCCATGCTTCAGGATTCGATTAACTCTTGGAAAGCATTTTTTTTGCATCCTGCTGGTTGTGGAAGCATTTTCCCTGCTAAAAACTGTGGAGATGCTTGAAGAAGTGGTAGTTGGTTGGCGGGACATCAGGTGAATATGGTGGATGAGACAAAACTTTGTAGCCCAATTCATTCAACTTTTGAAGCATTGGTTGTGTGAGGTGCAGTCAGGCATTGTCATGAAGAATTGGTCCCTTTCTGTTGACCAATGCCGGCTGCAGGCATTGCAGTTTTCAATGCATCTCATCAATTTCTCAGATGTAGTGTTTTCACCAGGATTCAGAAAGCTGCAGTGGATCAGACTGGCAGCAGGCCACCAAACAGTGACCATAACTTTTTTTGGTGCAAGTTTGGCTTTGGGAAGTGCTTTGGAGCTTCTTCTGGGTCCAACCACTGACTTAGTTGTTGCTGGTTGTTGTACAAAATCCACTTTTCGTCGCCCATCACAAACCAATTGAAAAATAGTTCATTGTCGTTGTCTACAATATGAGAAGATGACACTTCAAAACGATGACTTTTTTGATTTTCCACTCAGCTCGTGTGGTACCCACTTACTGGGCTTTTTAACCTTTTCAATTTGCTTCAAGTGCCGCATGACTGTAGAGTGGTTGACATTGAGTTCTTCGGCAACTTCTTGTGTACTTGTAAGAGGATCAGCTTCAATGATTACTCTTAATTGGTTGTGGTCAACTTCTGATGGCCTTCCACTACGCTCCTCATCTTCAAGGCTCTTGTCTCCTTTGCAAAACTTCTTGAAACACCACTGCACATATGTTTGTTAGCAGTTCCTGGGCCAAATGCATTGCTGATGTTGCAAGTTGTCTCCACTGCTTTATGACCTGTTTTGAACTTGAATAAGAAAGTCGCTTGAATTTGCTTTTTGTATAACATAATTTTCATATTCTAAAATAAATATGAAATGAACTTCAAGTAATAAGTCATTAGGAAAAATACGTAAAGTGAGAAATGTGCATCAAAATGATGTATAACAGAACCACATTTATTTAAGAATGTATTCCAATACCAAAACAGCAATTTTCAACAATGCAAAAACTGCAGTTACATTTGCACCAACCTAATATAAAAGAAAAAAATAGTATAGTTTTTTTTTTGAGACACTTTCACTCTGTTGCCCAGGCTGGAGTCCAGTGGCACAATCTCACCTCACTGCAGCCTCCACCTCCCCTGCTCAAGCGATCCTTCTGCCTCAGCCTCCCAAGTAGCTGGGACTACAGGCACACGCCACCACACCTGGCTAATTTTTCTGTTTCTTTGTAGAGACAGGTTTTTTCCATGTTGCCCAGGCTAGTCTTGAATTCCTGGGCTCAAGTGATCTGCCCATGATGGCCTCCCAAAGTGAAAAAATGGTATACCTGTGTAGGGCAGCTCCATCATAATCTTATGGGACCACAGTTGTATACGCAGTCCATTGTTAACCAAAACGTCAGTATGCTGTGCATGACTGTACTACCATTGTGTTACAGTTGCCTGGAGTATTTAGTACAGTTACATGCTGTATAAGTTTGTAACCTAGGAGCAATAGTCTATACCACATAACCTAGATGGTATAGCAGGCTATACCATCTAGGTCTGTGTAAGTACATTCTATGATGTTCACACAATGACAAAATTGCCTAATGATGTGTTTCTCAAAATGTATCCTGGTTGTTAAGCAATGCACAACTGTATTTTGATCACCTACAAAAGAAACTCTATCAATTACTCCCAATCTCCCCCACCCTACACCTAGGCAACAATTAATCTACTTTCTATCTCTATAGATTTGCCTGTTTTAGACATGCATACGTGGTTTTCTTTCACTTAGTACAATGTTCTCAAGGTTCATCCATGTGATAGCATGTATTGATACTTTATTCCTTCTTATTTTCAAGAAATGTTCCATTGTATGGATATACTTTTATTCACATTAATAAATTGATGGATATTTGAGTTGTTTCCATTTTTTCTTGGTCAATGCAGCTAAATGCTTGTCAATAGTGTTAATCTTTTCAAATACCAACTTTTGGATTCTTGTTATTGTTTTTCTAATCTCTTTGATTTCTTTGCATTATATATTTGCTATTTTCTTCTTTAGGTTCAGTTTGCTCTTCTATAGTTTTTTTTTTTTTTTTTTTTTGAGACCGAGTCTCGCTCTGTCGCCCAGGCTGGAGTGCAGTGGCGCAATCTCAGCTCACTGCAAGCTCCGCCTCCTGGGTTCACTCCATTCTCCTGCCTCAGCCTCCCAAGTAGCTGGGACTACAGGCACCTACCACCATGCCCGGCTAATTTTTTTGTATTTTTAGTAGAGTTGGGGTTTCACCATGTTTACCAGGATGGTCTTGATCTCCTGACCTCGTGATCCACCCGCCTTGGCCTCCCAAAGTGCTGGGATTACAGGCGTGAGCCACCGCACCCAGCTTCTTCTTTAGTTTTTAAAGTGGAATGTTAGTTATTAATTTGAGAGCTTTCTTCTCTTTTATTATAGGCAACTATAGCCATGAATTTCCCTGTAAGCACTGCTTTTACCTGAATCCGATAAGTTTTAGTTGTGTTTTTGTTTTCATTCATCTCAAGGTATTTTTTGACTTCCTCTGTGATTTATTATTTAACCCAATGGTATTTAAGATTTTGTTTTTAAAGTTCCATATTTTTGTGAATTTCCTAAATTTCTTTCACAAATTCCAGTGTTTTTAGCAAATGTACTTTACATTATTTCGATCACTTAAAATCTATCAAGGCTTGTTTAATGGCCTACCATATGATCTATTTTGGAGAATACTCCATCTGCATTTGAGAATAATATATATTCTGCTGTTATTGGGTAGATTATTCAATAGATGTCAATTAGGTCTAACTAGTTTATAGTGTTGTCCAAATCTTCTATAACCTAGACATTTTCTGCCTATTTTTTAATCCATTATTGAATGTGAGGAATTGACGTCTCCAACTACTGTTTTTGAATTGTCTATATGTTCTTTCTCTTCTGTCAGTTTTTGCTTTATGTACTTTGGTGCTTTGGTGTTAGGTGCATATATGTTTATAATTGCTATATTTTCCTCATAGGTTGACTCCTTTGTCATTATACAATGTCCTTCTCTATTTTTAGTAACAATTTTTTTTTTTCTTTCAGATGGAGTTTCACTCTGTTGCCCAGGCTGGAGTGAAGTGGCATGATCTTGGCTCACCACAACCTCTGCCTCCTGGGTTCAAGCGATTCTCCTGCTTCAGCCTCCCGAGTAGCTGGGATTACAGGCTCACGCCATCACATCCACCTAATTTTTGTATTTTTAGTAGAGATGGGGTTTCACTATGTTGGTCAGGATGGTCTCGAACTCCTGACCTCATGATCTGCCTGCCTTGGCCTCCCAAAGTGCTGGGATTACAGGTGTGAGCTACCATGCCTGGACTTTTTTTTTTCCCCCAGTACTTTAAAGATGTTGCTACAGTGTCTTTTGGTTTTCATTCATTTCAAGAGGTCTATAACACGTTAGCTTGAGAACAGAAAAAAAGAAACAAAAGTCTGCTCTTGTTCTTATCCTTGTTCCTCTGTACATGTGTGGTTTCTTTTTATTTTTTGGCTGCTTTAAAATTGTTTCTTTACCACTGATTTTAGGCACTATAATTATGATGTGCTATTGTAGACTAAAGTATTGTGTTCCCCCCCAAATTCATATGTTGAAATCCTAATCCTCAATATGATGTTGTTAGGAGGTGGGGCCTTTGGGAGGTCATAGGGTCATAAGGGTGAAGATCTCATGGATAAGATTAATGCTCTTATAAAAAAGACTGCAGGGAGCTTAGTGCCCTTTTAAAAGAGATCACAGGGAGCTCTCCAGCCTTCTTTCTGCCAACAAGAAGTCAGCTGTCTGCAACCTGGAAGAGACCCCTCATCAGAACCTGACTATGCTGGCATCCTGGTCCCGGACTTCCAGCATCCAGAATTGTGGAAAACAGATGTTTGTTGTTTATACTACCTACTCTATATGATAATTTGTGTATTGACCCAAATTGACTAAGACATATGCCTTGGAATAGTTTTAAAAATTTCTCCTGCTTGGGGTTCATTGATCTCCTTGGAAATGTAGGCTTACAATTGTCATTAAATTCAGAAAAAGTTAGCCATTATTTCTTGTATTTTTTTTGTTCCATTCTTGCTCCACAATTTTTGGGAATTCAATGACACCTGTACCAGGCCAGTTGATATTATTCCATTGCTCACTGATGTTATGTTTATTTTTTCCAGTCTTTCCTCTGTTTCATTTTAGATGATTTATATTGTTGTCCCCAAGTTTATTAATTATTTTTTCTACAGTGTTTAACCTGCTGATGATCTTTTTCAGACTATTTTTCTTCTGAGACATTGTATTTTTCATCTCTACATGTCTACTTGTGGTTTGTTTTTGTCTTTTAATTAGCAAATGTGTTCTTTTTATTATGGTAAAAACATGTCACATAAAATTTGTCATCTTAAACTTTTCTTTTTTTTTTTTTGAGATGGAGTATTGCTCTGTTGCCAGGTTGGAGTGCAGTGGTGTGATCTCAACTCACTGCAATCTCTGCCTCCTGAGTTCAAGCAATTCTTCTGCCTTAGCCTCCCGAGCAGCTGGGATCACAGGTGTGTGTCACCACACCCAGCTAATTTTTGTATTTTTAGTAGAGACGGGTTTCACCATGTTGGTCAGGATGGTCTCAATCTCCTGACCTCGTGATCTGCCTGCCTCAGCCTCCCAAAGTGCTGGGAGTACAGGCATGAGCCACCACACCTGGCCAAACATTTTTAAGTGTACAGTTCAGTAGTGTTAAGTATATTCACATTGTCATGAATCTTACAACTTTTTTTTATATCTCTCCTTAAAGTGCTCGTCCTTCTACCTTCTTGAACATGTGACCCATATATTAACTGTTTTAACTTTCTTGACAACTATTTCTATCACTTCTGCCATTTCTGGGTCTGTTTATATTGAGTGATTCTTTTTTTCATTGTAGATCTTATCTTCCTGCCTGATCATAAGTGGCAACTTTTTACTAAATGACAGATACTGTATATTTTACTTTGTTGATTAATGAAGTTTTTGTATTTTTTCTGATTTAGGGGCTTTGCTTTGGGATACAATTAAGTCACTTATAATCAACTTTGTTCTTTTGAGGCTTGCTTTTTTGCTTTGTTAGGTGGGCCCACTACAGCCTTTAGTGTAGGACTAATTTGGTCTCCATATTGGTACAACAACCTTGTGATAATGCCCCTTCTGTTAGATCTTTTGATTTTGCTGGTGGGAACATGAAGTTTTCCCAACCTTGTGTGAGTTCTGAGACTGGCTCTGCCAGAATCTTTCCGGTAGGCTTTTACTGGCCTTGGTAGTTTCCTCACACACATGTGCTGATCAATTCTCCTTTGAAACTCTCTCTGTGCAACTCTCCCTTCTCAGATACTTGACCCCATAGATTCTAGTGTACTTTACCTGTATGAGCGCTGCCTCTTCAGCTCAGGGAGACCACTGGGCTCTGTTTAGGTATTTCCTTCTTACATGTAGGCTGAAAATTCTTTCCAGACAGTAAGCTGGGGCTTGTTTTATTTCTCTAAGAGATTATTATGTTTCACTGCCTATCGACTAATATCTGGAAACCATTATGGCATATATTTTGTCTGGTTTCTTAGTTGTGTATGATGGGAGAATACATCTCTTTTTTTTTTCTTTTTTTTTGAGACTGAGTCTCGCTCTGTCGACCAGGCTGAAGTGCAGTGGTGTGATCTCGGCTCACTGAAAGCTCCGCCTCCCGGGTTCCCACCATTCTCCTACCTCAGCCTCCCGAGTAGCTGGGACTACAGGAGCCCGCCACCACGCCCAGCTAATTTTTTTGTATTTTTAGTACAGACGGGTTTTCACCGTGTTAGCCAGAATGGTCTCGATCTCCTGACCTCGTGATCCACCCGCCTCGGCCTCCCAAAGTGTTGGGATTACAGGTGTGAGCCACTGTGCTTGGCCAAATCTCATTTTTTTAAAAAAGAAAATCTAGCTGTACTAAAAGCAAAAATCTGGGCCAGGTGCAGTGGCTCACAGTGGTGGCATGTGCCTATAATCCCACTTACTGGGGAGGCTGAGGCAGGAGAATAGCTGGAACCCAGAAGGCAGAGGTTGCAGTGAGCTAAGATTGCGCCACTGCACTCCAGCCTGGGTGAAAAGTGGGACTCCATCTCAAAATAAAGAAATAAATAAAAACAAAAATCTGAAAACTCTAATATATTGTTAAAGGATATATATATTGTATTATATACATATAATATAATATATATATATAACACACACACATACAATAAAAGTATGAAGAAATACACGGGAAAGATAAATTCCAAATTCAGAATATTGGTTACTTCTGGTGAAACTGTGAGAAAGAGGAATGTGATAAGATGTGAAAAAGGGCCTATAATTGTATATGTAATATTTTATTTCATAAGCTGGGTGGTGGGCACACAGATCTTCAGTTTACTATGAGTTATATTTAATATCAGACAGAAAATATCTTACAATAAATAGATCCCCAAAAGAACAAAGGATTAAGTTATTAAAAAGACAAAGAAACTCTAACAATACTAGAAGAAAAAAAGTGTATGTCTTAGGAGCATCTATGACCTTGACTGAACCTTTTACTTTCTCCTTCAAATGTGTGTGTAGGCTGCAGGTGGCGGCTCATGCCTGTAATCCCAGCACTTTGGGAGGCTGAGGTGGATGGGTCACATGAGGTCAGGAGTCTGAGACCAGCCTGACCAACGTGGTGAAACTCTGTCTCTAGTAAAAATACAAAAATTAGCAGGCCGTGATGGTGCATGCTTATAATCCCAGCTACTCGGGAGGCTGAGGCAGGAGAATTGCTTGAACCCAGGAGGTGGAGGCTGCAGTGAGCCAATATCCCCCCATTGCACTCCAGTCTGGGTGACAGAGTGAGACTCCATCTCAAACAACAACAGTAACAACAACAACAAAATGTGTGTGTAACATATAAGAAATAGTCTTAAAATTACAATGATCAGGTCGGGCGTGGTGACTGACGCCTGTAATCTCAGGACTTTGAGAGGCCCAGGCAGGCAGATCATTTGAGGTCAGGAGTTCGAGATCAGCCTGGTCAACATGGCGAAACACTGTTTCTACCAAAAAATACAAAAATTACCTGGGCGTGGTGGTGCATACCCATAATCTCAGCTACTCCGGAGGAGTAAAGATGGGGTTTCACCATGTTGGCCAGGCTGGTTTCGAACTCCTGATCACAAGTGATCCTCCTGCCTTGGCCTCCCAAAGTGCTGGGATTACAGGCGTGAGCCACTGCACCTGGCTGAGAGCTTTTCATTGTTGGTGTGAGACCCTCCAGATTCTCTTTTCATCTGTCACAACAACATGCAAGTTTCAAGCAGGTGCCTGCTCGCTCAGCTTGTCTTAATTAGACAGATAAGGACCAGAGCCCCCAGTTGATCCTTGAAGGGATTACTGTGTAATTCCAAAACAAACCTTTGCTTAGAAAGCACTAAAAGTTCCTTTGTATCATTCAGCTTAAATGACCCTTTGGAAAGGCAATCCTTGACCACTCAGGATAAAAGTCCTCAAGGATATCAGTTACTTTCTAACACATTCCCATGTTTAACTGTCTTCATGGTACTCCTTACTCCCTGAAATAGTTTCTTATTTATTAGTACTTGGGGTGTGTGTGTGTGTGTGTGTGTGTGTGTGTGTCTGTGCCTCCCCTCTTTAAAACAGAAAATTTGCTGCTTATTTCATTCACAGAAGTCTCCCTAATGCTTTGAGTATAGAGACAAGTAGGGACCAGATCAGCCAGATACTTACAGGCCATGGCAAGAAGTTTGCATTTAATTCTTCTTTTTAATTTTATTTTATTTGCGAGACAGGGTCTCTCTCTGTCGCCCAGACTGGAGTGCAATGGTGCAATCTGGGATCAATGCAATCTCTGCCTCCTGGGTTTAAGTGATTCTCCTGCTTCAGCCTCCCAAGGAGCTGAGATTAAGGTGCGCACCACTACACCTGGCTAACATTTGTATTTTTAGTGGAGATGGGGTTTCACTATGTTGGCCAGGCTGGTCTAGAACTCCTGGCCTCAAGTGATCCACCTGCCTCGGCTTCCTGAAGTGCTGGGATTACAGGCGTGAGTCACTGCGCCTGGCCCCTAAGTTTGCATTTAATTCTAAGTGCAACGTGAAGCCACTGAAGAAGGACAGTGAAGCTCTGACTACTTTCAGAGAATGGCCGTGAGAAGGGGGCAACAGTGACAGTGAAAATAGATCAGTCAGTAGACTGTTGCATTATCCTAGGCAAGATGATGGTGGCTTGAACTAGGGTGGTGTCTGTGGACCAAAGATACAGGTCTTGTTGATGTGGGAAATGGGGAAAGTGAGGAAACAAGAATGACTCCCAAATTTCTTGCTTTAATAACTAGGTAAATAGGGGTTCCATTTATTATTTTGGGAACAGTAAGGGAAGAACAGTTTGGGGGAAGGTTGTGGCAAAGGGCTAGAAATCTAGAATTCCCTTTTGAGTATATTAACAAGAGATTCTGATTTATACATATCAATTTTGGGTAGCAGATATAAATCTGAGAATTTTTAAGTCATTTATGATTACTTTTGGAGAATATTTGTATACCAAAATAAATTTTAACATTAGGGCTGGGCACAGTGGCTCACGCCTATAATCCCAGCAATCTGGGAGGCCAAGGTAGGCAGATCACCTGAGGTCAGGAGTTCGAGACCAGCCTGGCCCACATGGTAAAACTCTATTTCTACTAAAACAAAAACAAAAATTAGCTATGTGTGGTGGCAGGCGCCCGTAATCCCAGCTACTTGGAGGCTAAGGCAGAATTGCTTGAACCTGTGAGGCGGAGGTTGCAGTGAGCCAAGATTGTGCCATTGCACTCCAGCCTGGGCGACAAGAGCAAAACTTGATCTCAAAAAAATAAAATAAAAACATTTAAAGTTCAGACAGTTGTGGAGGAGCCCCCAAAAGTAACGGAGAAAGATCAACGAGGGATGGAAGAAGAAAACCAGAAATGTGGGCAATCCCAGAAACCAAACAAGGGAAATATTTCAAGCTATCCTTGAAATATGGTCAAGTGCTTTGAATGCTGCTAAGAACTAAGGTAAGAGAACAGAGAATTTCTTTTTTCTTTTTTTTTGGAGACGGAGTCTTACTCTGTTCCCCAGGCTGGAGTGCAATGGTGCAATCTCGGCTCACCGCAACCTCTGCCTCCTGGGTTCAAGCAATTCTCCTGCTTTAGCCTCCGAAGTAGCTGGGGCTACAGGCGTGCACCACCACACCCAGCTAATTTTTGTATTTTTAGTAGAGGCAGGGTTTCGCTGTGTTGGTCAGGCTGATCTTGAACTCCTGGCCTCAAATGACTCACCACTTTGGCCTTTCAAACTGCTGGGATTACAGGCGTTAGCCACCATGCCCAGCCAGGTATGTAACTTTTTAATCTTAGAAGCCATCTTTTTTAGGAATAAAATGGAAGGCAGGTTTGCCCTAAGCAGTTCCCAGCTTGACTTTTTTCTTTGGCTTAGTGATTTTTGGGTCCCCAAAATTTATATTCCTTTCCCACTGTGAAAGCAAGCAGAGAAATGGGCACTGCTAGAGGGATACAGAGAGTTGGTGGGGGTAAGAAAAGTGTTATTTCGTTTTCACTTTCTGTTTTTTTTTTTTTTTGAGACTGAGTCTCGCTGTGTCACCCAGGCTGTAGTGCAGTGGCGTGCTCCTGGCTAACTGCAACCTCTGCCTCCCGGGTTCAAGCAATTCTCCCGCCTCAGCCTCCCAAGTAGCTGGGATTATGCGCGCATGCCACCATGCCCAGCTATTTTGTTTGTATTTTTAGTAGAGACGGGGTTTCACCATGTTGGCCAGGCTGGTCTCGAACTCCTGACCTTGTGATCCACCTGCCTCGGCCTCCCAAAGTGCTGGGATTACAGCTTTTTTTACTTTTTCAAGATGAATCATATCAGATCAAGCTTGTATTAGAGCATTTTTGTACATTGAGGAGACCATCTAGCATGAGAAGAGACTGGATGATGCAAGAGAGAGAAGGAATCATCAAAACAACAAAATCTTGGCAGGTACAGTGGTTCACACCTGTAATGTGAGCACTTTGGGAGGCTGAGGTGGGCAGATGACTTGAGACCAGGAGTTCGAGACCAGCCTGGCCAACATGGTGAAACCCAGTCTCTACTGAAAATACAAAAATTAGCTGGGTGTGGCAGCGGGCACCTGTAATCCCAGCTACTTGGGAGGCTGTGGCAGGAGAATGGATTAACTTGGGAGACAGATGTTGTAGGGAACTGAAATCTTGCCACTGCACTCCAACCTAGTGACAGAGCAAGACCCCATCTCAAAAAACAAAACAAAATAAAACAAAAGAATAAGGAGAAGTCAGGCCGATTGCAGTCGCTCACTCCTGTAATCCTAGCACTTTGGGAGGCCAAAGCTGGAGGATAGTTTGAGCCCAGGAGTTCAAGACCATCCTGGGCAACTTAGTGAGATGCCATTTCTATTAAATAAATAAATAAAAGAATAAGAAAAAATCATTAACTGAAGGAGAGATGATACAAAATCATCATCCTGGAGAGTGAAAATACAAAGTTTTTTGAACACTGGAATAGGATGACCAATTTGAGACTCCTAATCACGAACTTAATACAGGCCTGGTGCAGTGGCTCACGCCTGTAATCCCAGTACTATGGGATGCTGAGGCAGGAGGATTGCTTGAGCCCAGGAGTTCAAGACCAGACTGGACAACATGGTGAAACCCTGTCTCTACAAAATATACAAAAATTAGCTGGGCGTGGTGGCGCACGCCTGTAATCCCAGCTACTCAGGAGGCTGAGGTGGGAGGATTGCTAGACCCTGGGAGTCAGATCCCAGCTACTCAGGAGGCTGAGGTGGGAGGATTGCTAGACCCTGGGAGTCAGATCCCAGCTACTCAAGAGGCTGAGGTGGGAGGATTGCTAGACCCTGGGAGTCAGATGAAGCTGAGATCACACCATTGTACTTTAGCCTGGGCAACAGAGCAAGACCCTTTAAAAAAATATATATATATATATATATATGTAAAATAAAGTAAGCCAAACAGCCTGAAAGCCAGTTGTTTTAGCTGGTAAAGAGGGAAACACTGAAAACTGCCCTAGAGAGAGCAAATACGGTAATCGTTGTGGCTCATTTACACTAAATAATCATTTAAAGTATATAGTTATAATACAATACATGGCAATGTTAAAGAAAGATACAGCTAACAAAAATTGGAAAGTAGAAGGAGTGAAGAAGTATGAGAGGTTGGTGTGAATATCTTTATCTTACCCAGAGTGAGGAGTTAATATATTTTTGAAGGTTGAAAATCCAAGAATTAGATGATTAAAGTATTTAAATTATATAATTTAAATTACAAAGTTTGCCACGAAAGAAAAAAATTTTAGGAAGAAATAGCTTAAATTACCTAAATCTTCATTTATCACAAGTCAAGGAATATCCAATGCTGAAAACTGATAAAAGTCTGGGTGTGGTGGCTCATGCATGTACTCCCAGCACTTTGGGAGGCCAAGGCAGGAGGATTGCTTGAGCGCAGGAATTCAAGACCAGCTTGGGCAACATGGCAAAAACCCGTCTCTACAAAAAATACAAAAATTAGTTGGGCATGGTGGCAGATACCTGTAGCTCCAGCTACTCAGGTGGCTTAGGTGGGAGGATCACTTGAGCCCAGGAGTTCAAGGTTGCAGTGAGCTGTGATCAGGTCACTGCACTCCAGCCTGGGTGATAGGGCGAGACTTGTCATCTCGAGGAAAAAAAATGAGCCGGGCTCAGTGGCTCACGCCTGTAATCCCAGCACTTTTGGAGGCCAAGGCGGGTAGATCACCTGAGCTTAGGAGTTCGAGACCAGCCTGGCTAACATGGTGAAACCCCATCTCTACTAAAAGTACAAAAATGAGCTAGGCAAGGTGGCAGGTGCCTGTAATCCCAGCTACTTGGGAGGCTGAGGCAGGAGAATCACTTGAACCCAGGAGGCGCAGGTTGCAGTGAGCCAAGATTGTGCCATTGGACTCTAGCCTAGGTGACAAGAGCAAAACTCCGTCTCAAAAAAAAAAAAGAAATGATAAAAAAATTAGTAAAGTAGACATTTTATTAATTTGTAAACAAGGAGGCAATCATTAGAAGAAAGAAAAACAACATTAAAAGCGATTGCTTATGGGAGTGAAACTAGAAATGGAACAGGAAACAACTACTTCTCATTATAAGCCCTTCTGTACTCTCTGATTTTTTCAACATGTGTAGGCATTACAATGCTTTAATAAAATTAAAACCTATTTAGGTGTGAATAAAGACCTTTAGGTTGGAACCAAGTTTTATCAAGGCAAAATTAGTTAAGTTTTATCAACGGGACATTTATTTCCAGCCCCTTTCCATGCTCTCTTCATAGCCTTCTCTCAATATTAGTTTTCTCCCAGTATCAAAGGGATTCATTGCTCTCCTGCCTCTGGCTTTCTCCCACCTTCACTTAGGAATATTACTTCTCCAGTTGTTTTCTGCTCACCTTTTTTTTTTTTGAGAGGAGTCTTGCCCTGTTGCCCAGACTGGAGTACAGTGGCGCAATCTCAGCTCACTGCGACCTTGGCCTCCCGGGTTCTAGTGATTCTCCTGCCTCAGCCTCCTGAGTAGCTGGG
Source organism: Macaca fascicularis (assembly GCF_037993035.2). Classification (NCBI taxonomy): domain Eukaryota; kingdom Metazoa; phylum Chordata; class Mammalia; order Primates; family Cercopithecidae; genus Macaca; species Macaca fascicularis. The sequence goes on from NC_088382.1 coordinate 64,100,162, forward strand.
ACTACAGGCACTTGCCACCATGCCTGGCTAATGTTTGTATTTTTTGTAGAGACGGGTTTCACCATATTGGCCAGGCTTGTCTTAAACTCCTGACCTCAAGTGATCCAGCCACCTGGGCCTCCCAAATTTCTGGGATTACTGGGATTCCAGGCGTAAGTCACCATGTCCAGCCTATTCCCTTTTATTTCCATTTCCCAGTCCCGTTCTCTGCTAATCCTGGATTTTTTTTTTTTTTTTTTTTGAGACAGAGTCTTGCTCCATTACCCAGGCTAATCTTGGCTCACTGCAACCTCTGCCTCCTGGGAATTCAAGTGATTCTCCTGTCTCAGCCTCCTGAGTAGCTGGGATTACAGGCTCGTGCCACCACGCCCAGCTAATTTTTTATTTTTAGTAGAGACAGGGTTTCACTATGTTGGTCATGCTGGTCTTGAACTCCAGATCTCGTGATCCACTCCCCTTGGCCTCCCAAAGAGCTGGGATTACAGGCATGAGCCACCGTGCCTGGCCAAATTTTTTTTTTTTTTTTTTTTTTTTTTTAGAAAAATAATGAACTCAAAGGAATTAATCTATGTTAACACATTGTCAGGTGCTGATATATATAGATGGGGAAGATTTTGTGGCAGTGTGAAGTCTTCCAAAGCACTTCAAATTGTATCATCTTTACAGGGTTCATTTCATTTTTTTTTTTCAGATGGAGTTTTGCTCTTGTGGCCCAGGCTAGAGTGCAATGGCGCGATCTTGGCTCACCACAGCCTCCACCTCCAGGGTTCAAGCGATTCTCCTGCCTCAGCCTCCCAAGTAGCTGGGATTACAGGCATGCACCACCACTCCCAGCTAATTTTGTATTTTTATTAGAGATGGGGTTTCTCCATGTTGGTCAGGCTGGTCTTGAACTCCTGACCTCAGGTGATCTGCCTGTCTTAGCCTCCCAAAGTACTGAGATTACAGGCGTGAGCCACTACTCCCAGCTTCATTGTTATTATGTAATGATTCAGCAGTTATTACGAACTGGGGTTGGAATCAGGATGGACCTTAAATAGTTGTTGAGATGTTAATTTTTTTTTTTTTTTTTTTTTCAGATGGAGTCTCGCCGTGTCCCCCAGGCAGGAGTGCAGTGGTCCGATCTTGGCTCACTGCAAGCTCCGCCTCCTGGTTTCACGCCATTCTCCTGCCTCAGCCTCCCGAGTAGCTGGGACTATAGGTGCCTGCCACCACGCCCGGCTAATTTTTTGTATTTTTAGTACAGGCGGGGTTTCACTGTGTTAGTCATGATGGTCTTGATCTCCTGACCTGGTGATCCGCCCACCTTGGCCTCCCAAAGTGCTGGAATTACAGGCATGAGCCACTGCGCCCGGCCGAGATGTTAATGTTTTTATTACAAGTTCTCATTAACTTGATTTAAACAGGATTTAGCACATCCCAAGCATGTAGGTGGGTAATATATATGAACTGTGCAATTATGAGGATGACATAATACTATATACTTAAGGTAAAGATTGTTGACTTATTGACCACACACCCTTAATTTACATTCTTACAACACAAACGAAACTCATCAAATTATTTTGACAGTTTTATGTGCTTAATCAACATGTTGGATATGGCATAAACAAACACATAGCCTACAATTAACTGTCAACAATTGTTATTCCCATTATTATTAACTGATGTCCACCAATAACATTATATAACCCATACAACTTCTACTACCAAGAAGTGCAGCATATTTCTTGCATTTTATTTATTCAATTAAAAAATTTTCCATGATAAAAAACATTACTGGCATTAGCAATCAAGAAGTTCATTACTTAAAGCAAACAATGATTTTTTGGGGATTGAAAATAATTGTGCATTTTTCTGTAGATTAGGGTACAGTTTGCAATTATATTTTGCAATTTTCTTCCCAAAGGTAGGAAAGTTTAATGAAAACATAATGAAAAGTACTGAATTAAAAATCACTAAAGGCAGGCTGGGCTCAGTGGCTTACACCTGTAATCCCAGCACTTTGGGAGGCCAAAGCAGGTGGATCATTTGAGGTTAGGAGTTTGAGACAAGCCTGGCCAACGTGGTGAAACCCAGTCTCTACTGAAAAACCAACCAACCAACCAACAAAACTAAAAAAGCTGTACGTGGTGGTGCACGCCTGTAATCTCAGCTACTGGGGAGGCTGAGGCAGGAGAATCGCTTGAACCTGGGAGGGGAGGTTGCAGTGAGCCGAGATGGCGCCACTGCACTCCAACCTGGGCAACAGAGTGAGATTCCATTTCAAACGAACAAACCAAAAATCGCTAAAGGCAGAAAATAGGTTCCATTTCACCCCCCAATCCCGCCCCCCGCATTCTATTTCTTATGCACTTCTAACTAGTCTGGACTTTACCTTCATATAATTTTAACGAACTCATATTTTCTTGTTTTTGCTAATTCGTCTACAAGAGGCCTACTTTATGTTTAACTTTTAAAAAACACTCACGGGCCTGGGGCGGTGGCTCACTCCTGTAACCCCAGCACTTTGGAAGGCCGAAGCAGGCGGATCACCTGAGGCCAGGAGTTGGAGACTAGCCTGCCCAACAGGGCGAAAGCCTGTATCTACTAAAAATACAAAAAAAGTTAGCCAGGCGTGTTGGTGAACGCCTGTAATCGCAGCTACTCTGGCTAAGAATTGCTTGAACCGGGGAGGCGGAGGTTGCAGTAAGCCGAGATTGCACCATTGCACTACAGCCTAAGCAACAGAGTGAGACTCCGTCTCAAAATAATAATAATAATAATTCATTTTTGGAAACTGTTACCTACTAGATTTCAAACAACTTGGGAAGGAAATCCTGTTTGAGTTAATCCATGTGTATTTCTAACAAGTTCAGTGTCTTACTTATAAACAGTACTTGAAGGAATGAATACAACTTTTTCTTTATGTAGTTATTTTACACTTGATTTAAAGGAACTTAAAAAAGACGCAGTTAAACCTAGAGACAGATGCCCTCCAAAAATTGTCTCACCTTCATTATTTGTGATTACTAGTAAGAGTTAGCAGAAAAAACTCCCCAGCAAGTGAAATGTCAAACCATTACTAAAAGAAAGAAAAAGAAAGGAACAGTCTTTTCTATGTTAAACTCACTTAAGAGAAAAAAGAAGAGCTGGTATTTTTCGATTAATAATGTTTGTATTTTGTGATGCCAATACTCAATTTTACATTCTAAAAATACTACTTTTATAGTAGGAAGCAGTGTACGTTTGAATCCTGACTCTCTCGCTTGTTGTAAGAAGTTGGTCAAGCTATCGGACCTTGCTTAGCCTTCCCTGTTGTGACTGTAAAATGTACTAACACCATCTACCTCTAGAATGGCTGTAAATCGAGTAAGGCTGATTTAATACAGCGTGTGGCATACACCAGGCATTCGGTATGGCGCCAGTCATTAACAGTAGTAGGTGGTTAGTAACTGCGATTCACTCAAAACAATACAAATGCACACGGATGACGGTTCATACTTTGAGTCTTATTCAAAGATTGGTATTAGCCAGGCATTTTGATAGGTGCACTCTGAGTATTATTTTTGTACCTCACGGTGTATAATTACGCAAGCTCAAAAGCTAATAATTAACAGCTCACTTTGCTTTACTCTGGATTCTGCATTGACCTCAGAGAAGACACTGCCTAGACAAACAGGCAAGGCCAAACACTGACTCAAAAAAGATCCTTTATTTAACGCAGTGTTTTTAGTGCATGCTCTTGTTTGGCGAAAGAGGTTTTACGTTCAGAATATTAAAAGGGACCCCGAGGACAAAGCACGATCTCGGAAAATAAGATCACATCCCCAAAGAACTAAAAACACAACCGAGACAAACTTGCAGACTCCTACGCCTGTGCCCGAGTCCCGAGCTTGCGCGCGCGGCTGCAGCGCGACAGGGGCGGGACCACGGCCGTAAAGCAGCCCCCGAGACCACGAGGCCTCCGAGCTGCTCAGGGCGACCTTGAAGGTTCTTGGGTCTGCGCGTTATGGCCGGTCCTTTGCACGGCGGTCGGGCCCGGGCCCTGGACCTACTCCGGGACCTGCCGCGTGTGAGCCTGGCCAACTTAAAGCCGAATCCCGGCTCCAAGAAACCGGTAAATGGGTAGTGGCGGTGCGGGGAAGCGCTGGGAACCGGGGCGATGAAAGCGGCCCTTCTCTCCCTGTCATTAGGAGAACTGCCCTTTCTGGGAGGGTGTTGGGATGAACGTAGGGTTGCCTCGTGCCTGTTCTCCTTACTGCCCAGAGGGAAATCTTTCCACGTGCACCCAGTTCTTTTTTTTTTCCCCCCCGAAACGGAGTCTTGCGCTGTCGCCCAGAAACAATTCTGCCTCAGCCTCCCGTGTAGCTGGGATTACAGGCGCCCGCCACCACGCCCGGCTAATTTTTGTATTTTTAGTTAGTAGAGAGGTGGTTTCACCGCGTTGGCCAGGCTGGTTTTGAACTCCCGACCTCGTGATCCGCCCGCCTTGGCCTCCCGAAGTGCTGGGATTGCAGGCGTGAGCCACTGCGCCCGGCCGCACCCAGTTCTTAATAAGGTTATGTTTAAAAGCGTAAAGATACTAGGCGGAGAAGCCGACTCGCAGAAACTACAGTCATTGTGTCATTCAAAATTGGGTTTAAAATGAAGTGCTTTCCCCGTGGATCTTTATGTTCATTGGAAAGATCTGAATCGCAGCTGTCCCTTCTGCAGTTCACTAAATACAGCTAGAAAAGCTGTTAGTTGACAGTGTACTGTCATTTTAACAGTCAATTCGTTGCTTTCGTGAAATGACAGGAAGTAAATTAAGGAAAAGATTTTCTTCAACAAATTAGTTTTTAAATAAAATTACAGGTTTATGAATAAAATTTGCATATTTACAATTAATTTCAAAATAAAAAGTTCTTCACTATCTAAAATGTTGTGGATATTTAATTCTAGGATTTTTTTCAGTTTCAGCCTATTACAAAAACCTTATCCCCATCCCAACCTTTACTTTTTGCTTTTGAAACACGCTTGGACTTTGGTTACAAGAATTAGCTATGTCTTTAGAGGCAAAGATGCTAACAGAGCGTGTGGACCTTTGAACAACTAGGACATGCTTGTCACACAATAGTGTTAGCTAGCACTGGTCGGTTGGATGAATGAATAGCATAACAAAAAGAACTGAAATGCAGTTTTTAGAAATGCATCTGAAATTCATAAAATTCTCTTTCCTTGTAGGAGAGACGACCAAGAGGTCGGAGAAGAGGTAGAAAATGTGGCAGAGGCCATAAAGGAGAAAGGCAAAGAGGAACCCGGCCCCGCTTGGGCTTTGAGGGAGGCCAGACTCCATTTTACATCCGAATCCCAAAATACGGGTTTAACGAAGGACATAGGTAAGGTTGCTTTGCTTTTTAAAAGTACAGGTCCCCAATTTCCATTAAAAAGCACCTAAAAAATAGTTTGGTAGAAATTTTGGTAGAAATTTTAAATTCACTTTGAAGCAAACTTTTGCTACTGTTCTCCTGAACCATTTTTTGGTAATGAAATTTTGCCTGGATTATTAAAAGGAAAAAAGCCCAGACATTGCACTCAGACCTGCAAAATGGAGATTCTAATGCCTGCTCTAATGGTTATTAAGAGAATTAGCAATAATAGACAGTATATATAAAAATCTGGCCCACTGTAGTCACCTAATAAATGATAACTACATTATTACTTTGAGCTCCATAGTAAGTTAAATTTTCCACAGATTTATTTGTGTAAATAAGTGAAGTAAATGCTTAGAGAGGAAAATAGTTTTTAGTGGAACACAGGAGGTACAGGTTTCATTACCCAAAACCAAGCAATATTGCATGTTTGTGTTATGCTCAAGAGGGTTTTATTTAGTTAAATAATTAAAATTGGTAGAGGAAAATACAAGACAAACCTTTGAGTTGATTTGGAGAAGTTACAGGAAGATGAAAGTTTTCCAACTCTTACGTTCTTGTTGTACAGTTTCAGACGCCAGTATAAGCCTTTGAGTCTCAATAGGCTGCAGTATCTGATTGATTTGGGTCGTGTTGATCCTACTCAACCAATTGACTTAACCCAGCTTGTCAATGGGAGAGGTGTGAGCATCCAGCCACTTAAAAGGGATTATGGTGTCCAACTGGTCGAGGAGGTAAGTCTTTTCGTGTTATATAGGAGGATTTTTTTTTTTTTTTTTTTAAGACGGAGTCTTGCTCTGTTGCTGGATCTGGAGTGCAGTGGTGCAGTGTCGGCTCCTGCAACCTCCACCTCACGGGTTCAAGTGATTCTCCTGCCTCAGCCTCCTGAGTAGCTGGGATTACAGGCACCCACCACCACGCCCAGCTAATTTTATTTATTTTTAGTAGAGACAGGGTCTCAATATGTTGGCCAGGCTGATCTTGAACTGCTGACCTCAACTGATCTGCTCACCTCGGCCTCCCAAAATGCTGGAATTACAGGCATGAGCCACCACACCTGGCCTGTAGAGGGATATTTTTGATTTTCAGATAATCAATACTCTACCCCCTTTATTTTTATCCCATTTGTGTTTATAACCCTTATGTAGTGGTGATCGTTGTGGTTTTGGAAAGCTGTCATGCTATCATGGCAGGGCTCTGTCCCTTGGTCCTGGAATGCTCCTCTGCGTATCTGTAAAGCTTGCCTCTCCCCCCCCTTTTTTTTGTTTTGAGATGGAGTCTGGCTCTGTTGCCTAGGCTGGAGTGCAGTGGTACAATCTCAGCTCTCTGCAACCTCTGCCTCCCGGGTTCAAGAGATTCTCCTGCCTCAGCCTCCTGAGTAGCTGGGACTACAGGCACGTGCCACCACACCTGGCTAATTTTTTATGTTTTTAGTAGAGATGGAGTTTTGCTATATTGGCCAGGCCTTCTTGAACTCCTGACCTCGTGATCCACCCACTTCTGCCTCCCATACTTCTGGGATTACAGGCGTGAGCCACCGTGCTTGGTGCCCCCTTACTTCTTTTCGTTCTCTGCTCGAATGTCAACATATCAGGAAGATCTTTTGTTTTTTTAAATAGAGACGGAATCTCACTCTGTCTCCCAGGCTGGAGTACAATGGCACAATCTCAGCTCACTGCCAACCTCTGCTGCTCAGGTTCAAGCTATTCTCGTGCCTCAGCTTCCTGAGTAGGTGTGACTACAGGCACGTGCCACCACGTCTGGCTAATTTATTTTTGGTAGAGATGGGGTTTTGCTATGTTGGCCAGGCTGTTCTCGAACTCCTGACCTCAGGTGATCTGCCTCAGGTGATCCACCTCAGCTTCCCAAAGTGCTGGGATTACAGGTGTGAGCCACCCCGCCCAGCCAGGAAGGTCTTTTTTGAGAGGCTTTTTAAAAGAGCATTTGCACTGCTTCAGGAATCACACTGTTTCCTTTACTCTGCCCAAAGTGTTTTTCTTTGAATAAATATGAACACTTGACATTTATTACCAAGTTATGCATTTGTTTTCATTGTCTTCCTCACTAGAATATAAGCTCCCTTGAGGGCAGGTGCTTTGATTCATTGCTTTACTTTCTTCTTTCTTTTTTTGGTATCTCACTCTGTGGCCCAGGCTGGAGTGCAGTGATGTCATTTCAGCTCACTGCAACCTCTGTCTCCTGAGTTCAAGCAATTCTCCTGCCTTAGCTTCCCAAGTAGCTGGGATTACAGGCACCTGCCACCAGGCCCAGCTAATTTTCTGCCTCTTTTTTTTTTTTTTTTTTTTCCTGGAGACGTAGTCTCACTCTGTCACCCAGGCTGGAGTGCAATGGCATGATCTTGATTCACTGCGATCTCCACCTCCCAGGTTCAAGCGATTCTCTTGTCTCAGCCTTCCAAGTAGCTGGAATTACAGGCATACGCCACCAAGCCAGGCTAATTTTGTATTTTTAGCAGAGACGGGGGTTCACTATGTTGGTCAGGCTGGTCTTGAACTCCTAACCTCAGGTGATCCGCCTGCCTCGGCCTCCAAAAGTGCTGGATTACAGACGTGAGCCACCGTCGGCCAAATTTTTTGGACATTGTTAATCAACTACTGTTTGCCAATAATACAGTTGTATAGGTAAGTTAGTGTCCACTAGAGGGAAGCATATGTTTATGAAAAAACCTTTCAGATTCCTTTGAAAAAGTGAACTGTATGGATAAAAACTTTCCAAATAAAGTAATTTGAAAAGAGAATACCAAATACAAGATTAAGCCTCAGTATTCTACCCTGGGTGTGTATAAGGAAATACACATGTAACTTAACATATGGAAATCCATGACCTCATCAGCCCTTAAACTGCACATCCCAACATCCTTAGGTGTTGTCTATTAGATTAGCAAAAATAACCGTGAAAACTACCCCAGGGCACTGGTTGAGTAAGTGCAATTACACATCATTTATAGCTCTGTTAACTGACTGACTTCTGTGATTTCAGATTTGCAGTAAATAGTGAATAATAAGACAGTTTTGATCCTTTAGCACAAAATTATCAATTTGGAAATATATGTTCTCGAGGAAAAGCAAAATGAAAGAGACCTAATATAAAGACAGTCCTAAAAATGCCACTTATACTACTGAAAATACTGGACCTGACACCAGTGCCCCAAAATAGGGAGATGGTTAAGCAAGCTATGGATTGCTTAAAAATCACAAATGATACAGCAAGACCCTGTTTTATTGAATCAAAGGTACTGTTGATTTAAACACACACCAGTATTAGATATAAAAAAAGTGTGAAAATGCATCTTAGAATTTATGGAATATATTTGAAATACATGAAAAATTAGTCATTAATAGAAGGAGCTAAACTGGGAGCCAGTTTGTTTCAGCTTCATGAAAACCTTCTATTGCTGTAGAGTGGTAATGCTACCATCTTTTTGTTTTTATCAGAATCTGCTTTGAAATTAGAGAAAAATATAGCACATGCTAACTGTGACCAAAAATTTAACTTTTCGGAGTTCAGAACTATGTTTTTTTTTTTTCCTTCTTTTTTATTTTTATTTTTTGAGATGGAGTCTTGCTCTGTTGCCCACGCTGCAGTGCAATGGCGCGATCTGGACTCGCTGCAACCTTCACCTCCACCTTGGGTTTAAGCCATTCTCCTGCCTCAGCCTCCCAAGTAGCTGGGATTACTGGCACGTGCCACCATGCCCGGCTAATTTTTATATTTTTTAGTAGAGATGAGGTTTTACCATGTTGGCCAGGCTGGTTTCAAACTCCTGACATCAAGTAATCTGCCCTCCTTGGCCTCCCAAAGTACTATGATTATAGGCATGAGTCACTGCACCCGGCCTAGAACTACATTCTAGTGTTGACTATTCTAGGAAAAATTGGAGAGGTGTTTTTTTTGTTTTGTTTTGTTTTGTTTTCCCCCAGCTTAGAGGCTATAATAAATTCAATATTGAATGCAAAGTGAAATTTCTGTTGTCTTCTCTTTTTTGCCCTAGTGAGGCCAACTTCTCCAAAGCTCAGATTTTGTCGATTTTGTCAGATATTCTGTTCTTCCATCTGCTCCAGCCTGCATGTTCCCCTGTTTAACCTCCTGCTGGCCTCTGACTTACTTAGGGATAAGAAAGATTAGTTTTTATCTATGACAGCATAATGTTGTGGTTAAAAATACAGATGCTGTGACTAGACTCCCTGGATTAGAATCCTTGCATTGTGACCTTGGACATATTACATAACTTCTCTGTGCCTTGGTATTTCCATCTATGAAGTTGAGACAGCAATAATCCTATCATAAGGTTGTTATGAGGATTAAGCAGCCTGCTATTAATGAAGTACCAGGAATGAATGCTTAGTAGGTGTACATAAAATGGAAATATAGTCAGTCTTACCTACATGGATTGAAAATTGGTAAAACAAGGTAGCCTAAATAAAATGTTAAAGAAAAAAGTGATAGGACCTCAAAGCAGAGATATTTAAAATAGGAATTATAGTCATCCCTTAGGATTGGTTCCAGGACCACCTCCTCTTACAATCCAGATAATCAAGTCTCTAAGATGGCCTAGTATTTGCATATAACCTGCCACATCCTCCCATATACTTTAAATCGTCTCTAGATTACCTATAATACCTAATATTAGGTTGGTGCACAAGTAATTGTGTCTTTTGCCATTGAAAGTAATGTAAATACTATATAAATAGTTATACTATATTTAAAAAAGAATTCTTTTCTTATTGTTGTATTATTATTACTATTTTTTTTTTTGAGATGGAGTCTTGCTCTGTCACCCAGACTGGAGTGCAGTGGTGCGATCTCAGCTCATTGCAGCCTCTACCTCCCGGGTTCAAGTGATTCTCCTCCTAGGTTCGAGTGATTCTCCTGCCTCAGCCTCGAAGTAGCTGGGATTACTGGTGCCCGCCATCATGCCCAGCTACTTTTTGTATTTTAATAGAGATGGGGTTTCACCATGTTGCCCAGGCTGGTCTCGAACTCCTGACCTCAGGTGATCTTCCTGCCTTGGCCTCCCAAAGTGCTGGGATTACAGGCATGAGCCACTGCACCTGGCCTTATTTTATTTTTAATTTTATTTGAGACAGAGTTTCACTCTTATAGCCCAGGCTGGAGTGCAATGGTGTGATCTCGGCTCACTGCAACCTCCCCCTGGCTGGGTTCAGGCGATTCTCCTGCCTCAGCCTCCTAAGTAGCTGGGACTACAGGTGCGCGGCACCATAGCCAGCTAATTTTTTGTATTTTTAGTAGAGATGGGGTTTCTCCATGTTGGGCAGGCTGGTCTCGAACTCCTGACCTCAGGTGATCCACCCACCTTGGCCACCCAAAGTGCTGGGATTACAGGTGTGAACTACTGTGCCCAGCCTTATTTTTTATTATTAATTTTTTTCCAAAAATTATCCATCCAAGTTGGTTGACTCACAGATGTGGAACCCACAGATATGGAGGGCTAACTGTACTGTTACATTATAGGCACTTTGGAGGGAAAAATACTGTTTAAAAAGGAAGCTTGACATAATTAATTTACTTTTAGCCAAGCTGTTTACCAACAGACTGTTTTGACATATTTCAGGGTGCTGACACCTTTAAGGCAAAAGTTAATATTGAAGTACAGTTGGCTTCAGAACTGGCTATTGCTGCCATTGAAAAAAATGGTGGTGTTGTTACAACAGCCTTCTATGATCCAAGAAGTCTGGGTAAGCTTGTTCCATGGTCATTTTCTTCTTTCTCTCTTTGTCTTATGTTGGCTACTACTTTTAAATTACTTAGTGAATGGCAAATGTTGGTAGTAGTTTGGATGTAGTATTTGATCTACATCTACCATATGGATTATTATGATTTAAAGAACACAGCATGTTGCTGACACAAATACCAAGGGCAAAAAAGGCTCTCAGCCCCTCCCCTGAACTGTAGAACTGCATCTGCCTGCCTGGCAAATTCTCTTGAATGTCTAGCAGGTACCTCAAATGTAGTATGTCTGAAATGTCTCTTTTTTTCTCTCTTTTTTTAAGACAGAGTCTTGCTCTGTCGCCCAGGCTGCAGTGCAGTGGCGCGATCTCTGCTCACTGCAATCTCCGCCTCCCAGGTTCAAGCGATTCTCCTGTCTCAGCCACCGGAGTAGTTGGGGTTACAGGTGCCCGCCACCACACCCAACTAATTTTTATATTTTGGGTAGAGACAAGTTTCACCATGTTGTCAAAGCTGGTCTCAAACTCTTGACCTCAAGTGATCTGCCCTTCTCAGCCTCCCAAAGTGCTGGGATTACAGGTGTGAGCCACCACACCCAGCCCCTCTTTTCTCTTTTACCTTAGCCTGGCTCATCTTGTAGTCTTCCCTATGTAAGTAAATGACAAGTCCATCCAAAATTTGGAGTCCTGAACTTTTTCTTTTATGCCCTAATAAATCTTTTGAGTTGTTTCTTCAAACTATCCACATTTGACCACCTCTCCAGCTACTGCCAGTCTGTCCTAACCACTGTCCTCTTGCCTGGATGACTGTGGGCCTTCAGGTGGCCTCTCTGTTGTTGCTTCCATCTGCAGTGGAGTGACGTGGCACGAGATTCCTTTTAAAGCATGGACTATCACTCCTTTGCACAAAACCTCCAGTGGTGTCCACTCTGCTCCTACAAGGCTGGCTGTGATCTGCACCAGCTCTTGTCCCTCCTGGTGTTCCCCTGCTCCCTCCGTTCCCTTACTGGCCGCCTGCTTTGTATTTCCTCCACACTCTGAGCCCTGTGTACTATGTACTTTCAGCCTCGGTCTTTGCTGTTCCCCCTGCCTGGAGCTTCCCCCACCTGGAATATTCATGGCTTTGGGCCCCATTGTTCCAGGTCTCTGCTTATTAGGAGATCTTTCTCAACTGTACTAAAAAGAGCATATGTACACACATGCACATGCATGGTGTGCACATGCACACACACACATGCACAGGCACATCCTGTCCTCTTGCCCTGCATTGTGTTTGACCCTGGCGGCTATCACCAGCTGACAAAGTATAAGTTCATTTCTCTCTCTCCCCGTTCATTCTTTCTTTCCCATCTCTCAAGATGATGGAGACCTTTTGCTACCTGCTGTATCTCCTGCACATAGAGCGATGCCTGGTATCTAGAAGAGGCTTACTTAAATTTTGTTGAATAAATTAATTGGATTTTTCAAGTTGCAGAGATGACAACCAAATGTAACTTGTTGACTTTACAATTGACTTTGTAAATGCTTTACAAAGGATTCTTTGGTGCTTTTACATTCAAATGGGAGTTAAACATTTCCTGGCCAAATTGCATGATTAGAAGAAAATTCCTTGAAAATTAATATATAAAAAGGAAAAAGGGAAGGATTTGTGTTGTCTGTATGTAGAGTTTGAAACAAATAACTACCATTTCCTTTTTCCCATAATTGAAAGCTTCTTAAAAATATTCATCAAAGACTGGGCGCAGTGGCTCATGCCTGTAATCCCAGCACTTTGGGAGGCCGAGGTGGGTGGATCACATGAAGTCAGGAGTTGTAGACCAGCCTGGCCAACATGGTGAAACCCCATCTCTACTAAACATACAAAAATTAGTGGGGTGTGGTGGCGGGCGCATGGAATCCCAGCCACTCGGGAAGCTAAGGCAGGAGAATCCCTTGAACCTGGGAGCAGAGGTTGTAGTGGGCTGAGATTGCGCCACTACACTCCAGGCTGGGTGACAGAGTGAGACTGTCTCAAAAAAAAAAAAAAAAAAAAATTCGCCAACGTGGTGATTCCATTTTCCCTCTTGTTTATTATAGATGAGCATCTTTTCTTATTTTGGTCCGTCACTCAGTTTTTAGGGTGAGCTGCCTCAGATATGAAAACCAGTGTTTTTCTTTAAAAGAGTCACAGACATTTTGGAAGGACTTTGCGTTAGTGTGTTTTTCAGTCATTGTTACCACAGAATGTGGTGGTGGCGTTCGTTCTCTAGCCAGATGCCCTCCGCCACCCTGAGCTGGCATCTTCTGAGGCACCCTCAGCCTTGATGCTCTTGTGCGTGGCTCTCTCCAGCAGCTCTGCGGGTTGTCCCAGGAGCTTTTTGTTAAAAAAGTAATAAAACAAATCCAATCACAGGTTTATCACTTAGTAATTTTGGCTCTGAATAATTTACTTCGTTGTACTTTAGTTTTCCAAGTTATAGAAAATTTTTAATTTTTTTTGCACCATGGTCTCACTCTGTCACCCAGGCTGGAATGTAGTGGTGTGATCAAGACTGACTGCAACCTCCAACTCCTGGGCTCAAGTGATCCTCCCACCTCAGCCTCATGAGTAGCTGGGACTACAGGTGTGTGCCACCATGCCTGGCTAATTTGATTTTTATAAAGATGGGGGTCTCACTGTGTTGCCCATGCTGGTCTCAAACTCCTGGTTTCAAGTGATCCTTCTGCCTCAGCCTCCCAAAGTGGTGGGATTATGGGTGTCAATCACCATGCCAGGCCAGAAATTTTTTTTTTCTCTTTTCGTTTGAGATGGTCTTGCTCTCTCAGGCTAGAGTGCAGTTCCACTCACTGCAACCTCAAACTCCTGGGCTCAAATCCTCCCACCTAGGCTCCCTGAGTAACTGGGACTACAGGTACATGTCACCACGCTAATTTTTTTTTGTTTTATGTTTTGTAGAGATGAGGTCTCACTATGTTGCTCAGGCTGGTCTTGAACTTGTGGGCTCAAGCAATTCTCCTACCTCCCAAGGTGCTGGCATTAAAAGCATGAGCCATTGTGCCTGGCCTACAAACTTCTTTCTTAAATATATTTTGAAGATACTTTCTTGATGATTCAAGGACATGCAGTATTTACTTACCCTCTGTTGTAGGTGAAATAGGTAGGATGGTTTATCCAGAGCATGACCTGGCTTTAGGTGGCTCTGCTTTCTAATTCTTGGTCTTGACCCTTAGCAAATAGCTTCCAGTTCTCATTTCTGTGAGTGGCCTGCCTGGAGTACCTCTTAATCACCATTTCTCATTTGCCCTGTTTGGAGATACTGCTAGGTAATGCAGTATATTAGAGCTGTATAAAACAGCTGTCATATTCTTGCATTCAGCAGCCAGTGGCTAGTGTTTGCTAGATACTGTTCCAGCTGATGGAGAGACAGTAGTGCAAGAGTTGAAAGTCCCTTCCTGGCTGGGCGCAGTGGCCTCACGCCTGTAATCCCAGCACTTTGGGAGGCCAAGTCAGGTGAATCACCTGAGTTCAGGAGTTCGAGATCAGCCTGGCCAACATGGCAAAACCCCATCTCTACTAAAAATACAAAAATTAGCTGAGCATGGTGGTGCATGCCTGTAATCCCAGCTACTTGGGAGGTTGAGGCAGGAGAATCACTAGAGTCTGGGAGGTGGAGGGTGCAGTGAGCGGAGATCATGCCACAATACTCTAGCCTGGGTGACAGAGCGAGACTTTGTCTCAAAAAAAAAAAAAAAAGTCCCTCCCTTCACAGAGCTTATGCCTTGGTGGGTGATAGTTAACATCTGTCTCATTGTATACCAAACACTATACATGTGTGAATGGATTCCATAGATTGAATCAGGTAAACTTTGTACGTGCTCTGTGACATATGTACTATTATTTTAAGGTTCTCAGTAATTTCCTTAGTACTGTTTTGATTTCTGTAACCGGCTTTGGTTAAGGGTGCATTGCTAACACATGATGAGTAGAGTGTCAGTTGTATTCGTACAGTTATCTATTTGTGTAATTGTTTTCTAAGCTATCTAAAGGCCCTCTGGCATCTGTGATATCTTGTGCGTAGGCCTTTTTTTCACTCTCACTTTCAGAACACATGTCTCGGGTACTTTAAAATGTTTAAAAACAGAACTGGGGCTATGCAGCATTCCTTGGTTCGTTTCACATAAAATTTCTTCGCATGCTCTTTGGTTAAGATAACTCATTTTAGTAAAATTGGTTTTCCAGAAATCTTAATACGTCTTCTTAATTTCTAAACAAGATCCATATAAGCATTTTTGGAGTCTTCATGGTTCTTTGACTTGCCATTTGGACACCTCAGTTTTCTGTTTTAGGACTTCCTACTAGTGGTATGGGCAGCAGGACTCCATCTTGCTCTAACACACTGTAGACAGTATGCCATAAAAATGTTTTGTGTTTTAACATGGGGCTTAAGTACAATGTTACCAACGTTTAGAAATTCATTAATCATTGGTAACCCCGGGGAGTAACTTTGCCTCTCAAGATGCAAACTATTGAAAGTGAAGCATTTCCATTTGCTTACGTAAGACAAGCATATATAATAAAAAGTTCTTGGAATTAAGTTCTCATCTCACTAATATTTAAAAATTAATAATTGGCCGGGTATGGTTGCTCATGCCTATAATCCCAGCACTTTGGGAGGCCCAGGTGAGTGGATCACCTGAGGTCAAGAGTCCTAGACCAGCCTGACAACATGGTGAAACCTGTCTTTAGTAAAAATACGAAATGATCCGGGCATGGTGGCACATGCCTGTAATCCCAGCTACTCGGGAGACTGAGGCAGGGGAATTGCTTGAACCCGTGAGGCAGAGGTTGCAGTGAGCCGAGATGGTGCCATTGCACTCCAGCCTGGGCAACAAGAGTGAAACTCCATCTCAAAAATAAATAAATAAAAATTAATAATCAGGAGCAACTCTGTAACATCTCTTTGTTACAGAGTTACATCTCTATGTTGGAACTACATCTCTAGGTATGTCTATGAGCTAATATTTGCATCTCACTTTTTAAATTTAAATTTTCTTTTAGACATTGTATGCAAACCTGTTCCATTCTTTCTTCGTGGACAACCCATTCCAAAAAGAATGCTTCCACCAGAAGAACTGGTGCCATATTACACTGATGCAAAGAATCGTGGGTACCTGGCGGATCCTGCCAAATTTCCTGAAGCACGACTTGAACTTGCCAGGAAGTATGGTTATATCTTACCTGATATCACTAAAGATGAACTCTTCAAAATGCTCTGTACTAGGAAGGATCCAAGACAGATTTTCTTTGGTCTTGCTCCAGGATGGGTGGTGAATATGACCGATAAGAAAATCCTAAAACCTACAGATGAAAATCTTCTTAAGTATTATAGCTCATGAATTCCTGCCCAAGAAAGCAGAGTTGTTAAAGAGTACTGGAATAGGGGCTGAAGGATCTATATTCCTCATTGCATTTCCTTATGTATAACTTTCCAGATGGTGGTGTTACTTTTCAGTGTACTCATATGTCTCATTTTCATCTAAAATTAAAATGGCAGGAAACAAGGACTGCATAGAGAAAGTGAGTCTGTGTGGGTTCTGTCTCAAAGATATAAACTCCCTGATTGTCTATGGAAGGAAAATGACAACTATTTTAGAATATTTCTAGTTTGTTTTTTCAATGATATTTTCATCCAGACCTTGTTACTGTTACAGACCAGAATGAATGCACAAGTGGAATGGGATTGACCTGTAGGCCTGCTCTGCCAAGATGAGAGCATATGGAATGAGTTGGTGACCCCTCTCTTAATCTGTAGCCTCAGGGAAACATGGCTACCCAGTGTCAAGATGGTAAACCCTCAACTCGAAGAGTAAGATCAGGACGTATGCTTAAGGTGTAAGGCTGAGGAGTAGCTGGTAGGCAGTATGTTTGCCAGCGACATTGAATGTGAGAGAAACAAAAATTACAAGTCAATTTGTTTTCTCAATTCTGTGGTAAAAGTGTTACAGGCAGGCCTTTGTTCTTAGAGCTCCCAAGATGGTGGCGGCCACTCCCAAGATGGTAGCAAGCCTTCTCCGACCTGGGGTTCTTGGCCTCACAGATTCCAAGGAATGGAACCTTAGGCCATGTGGTGAGTGTTACAGCTCTATTAGAAGCCATGGGTCATGGAAGAGAACTGTGGAACCCAGTGACTAATGTTCAGCTCGATTAGGATGAACCCTGGGCCCTTAGCCATGCAGGAACAATGGTGAGCCTCTAGCCCGATTGGGAGCAGCAGTGGGCACCTCGCTGGATCAGAAGCACAGTTGACACCCTGCCAGATCCAGAGGGGTGGAAGTCAATGGCGGGTCTGGGATGGCGGTGAACAGCAGTGGTGGAAGCGAGCAAAAGCTCAGCTCGAGCTGTAACAAACACAGACCAGAAGAGTGTGCAGTTGCAAGACTTAACAGAATGAAAACAGAGCTCCCATGTAATGGGAGGTGACCCAAAGGGAGTTGCCCACTTGCTGCTCGAATGCCTGGATTTATATCCCGATCATTGTCCCTCCCCGTGTACTCTCAGGTGATACATGATTAGACTATTTCTTTACCTCCCGCTCTTAACCTAATTTGTATTTTAGTGAGCCCTCTTTGCTACCTGATTGGTCAGGTGTGAGCTGAGTTACAAGCCTCATGTTTAAAGGTAGGTGCCGTCACCTTCCCCAGCTAGGCTTAGGAATTCCTAGTCGGCCTAGGAAATCCAGCGAGTCCTGTCTGTCAAAAGTAGACAACCATGAGTAAGCCATTAACATATTTTTCTTGAAGAAGGTAGGTGTTCTAATATTAATTGATATACTTTTACTTATCTCAGACATTGGAAACCTGTATCTTTCAGTCATTACAAATGATTTTGTAAAAATGATTCAAATATTATATGAGCAATACAAACAATTGATAACGTGAGAATTAAGCTTAGTTAATGTAAAAGATTCAGCAGTTAGTAAGTTTTTTTTTTTTTTTTTTTTGAGGCAGTCTCCCTCTGTTGCCCAGGATGGAGTGCAGTGATGCAATCTTGGCTTACTGCAACCTCTGCCTCCTGGGCTCAAGGGAGCAGTTAGTTAGATTACTTAGCTTCTGAAAGATACTTTATATTCAAATCATATGAAACCTTAATTTACATTGAGCAATTAAAGCTTGATCTTGAATAAGTCATAATTCTTCCACAGTAGGAATAAAATGATTCCGGGCTATTTTCTTAAAAATAAAAAAATTTGAAAACCTCGACAATGCAGTATTTGTTTTGTTTGCTTATCGATCTCATATATTGCTGTTCTGAGATTCAATTTACAAAATAATTTATGTACCAAGTTTATCTTTCAATTTTTTTTTTTTTTTTTTTTTTTTTTGAAACGGAGTTTCTCTTTTGTTGCCCAGGCTGGAGAGTAATGGCATGATCTCTCAGCTCACTGCAACCTCTGCCTTCTGAGTTCAAGCGATTCTCCTGCCTCAGTCTCTTGAGTAGCTGGGATTATGGGCATGTGCCACCACGCCCAGCTAATTTTTGTATTTTTAGTAGAGACAGGGTTTTGCCATGTTGGCCAGGCTGGTCTCGAACTCCTGACCTCAGGTGATATACCCGCCTTGGCCTTGCAAAGTGCTGGGATTACAGGCGTGAGCCACAGTGCCCGGCCTCTTTTAATTTTTATCCAGGATTATATAATTGACTTGTTATTAAACCATTCCTTAGAACCTAGGACTTGTAAAGAATCATGACTGGGACCATCTTCTTTTTTTTGTTGTTGTTGCGGGGGTGGGGAACAGAGTTTTGTTCTTTTTGCCCAGGCTGGAGTGCAATGACGTGATCTCAGCTCACTGCAACCTTGCAACCTCCGCCTCCTGGGTTCAAACGATTCTCCTGCCTCAGCCTCCCGAGTAGCTGGGATTACAGGTGCCTGCCACCACACCTGGCTAATGTTTTGTATTTTTAGTAGAGATGGTGTTTCACCATGTTGGCCAGGCTGGTCTGGAACTCTTCACCTCAGGTGATCTGCCTTGGCCTCCCAAAGTGCTAGGATTTCAGGCGTGAGCCACCATGCCCAGCCGACTATCTTCTATGATAACATGAAATCCTGTGAATTTCAAATGATAGGCAAAAGTTTTGAAACATGCTTTTATTTTTCAGATACCCAAGTGATGGAGTTGGTGTGTTAGTGCTCATTTTGGCTCCATTGATAGGATCCCCAAATCACAGTGCTTGAATGAGATAGTTTATTTTTCTCTCGCGCATGAAGAGCTGCGATCAGTTGAGGGCTGGTTGCTGGATCTGCTCCACAAAGTCTCAACCCGAGGCACCCTCATTCCTAGAGTGAGATGCTCATTTTCATGATCCAAGTGGGCAAAGAGCAAGCCTGCTTTTCCTAAGGAAGGTTCCACACAAAACCCTTGTTTATGTACCATTGGCCAGAACTTGGAATGCAGTCCCATTATTTTGAAGGGTGTTGAAGCCTTTGGCCACTTCTGAGCTGAACTGAAAAATTCTATCATGATGGGTGCATAAGAGAGTAGATGTATTAGACAACCAGCAAGGGAATTGTCACCTGTGTTGGTATTGAAACCTCAGCTCTGAAGTTAATTGACTCAACATTAGACAAACACAGGAAAAGTGCAAAATTATTTAATTCTATACTATCTGGAATGCTAGGTTCCGTAAGTTATATAATAGCCAATAAATTGATTATTAATCTTGATTTACAAAGTATTTTTGAAGAGTGATGATGTCAAGAGGCATTTGAACCACAGGACTCCATCTTGAATAGGGGGCTGGGTAAAAGACCTACTAGGCTGCATTCCCAGGTGGTTAGGCATTCTTAATCACAGGATGAGATAGGAAGTTGGCACGAGGTTCAGGTCACAAAGACCTTGCTGATAAAACAGGTTGTGGTGAAGATGTCAGCGAAATCCCACCGAAACCAAGATGATGAAAGTGACCTCCGGTCGTCTCCACTGCTCCTTATACACTAATTATAATGTATTAGCATATGCTAAAAGATACTCCCACTACGCCATGACAGTTTACAAATGCCATGGAAATGTCAGGAAGTTACCCTATATGGTCTAAAAAGGGGAGGAACCCTCAGTTCTGGGAATTGGCCACCCCTTTCCCAGAAAACTCATGAATAATCCACCCCTTGGTTAGCATATAATCAGCAACCATAAAAACAGCTAACCAGCGGCCCATGCTGCTACTCTGCGTATGGAGTAGCCACTCTCTTATTCCTTTATTATTATTATTACTATTTTTGAGATGGAGTCTTGTTCTGTTGCCCAAGCTGGAGTGCAGTGGCGCAAACTTGGCTCACTGCAATCTCCGCCTCCCAGGTTCAAGCAATTCTCCTGCCTCAGCATCCTGAGTAGCTGGGACTACAGGCGCCCACCACCATGCCTGGCTAATTTTTTGTATTTTTAGTAGAGACGGGATTTCACCAGGTTAGCCAGGATGGTCTTGATCTCCTGACCTCGTGATCAGCCCACCTCGGCCTCCTGGAGTGCTGGGATTACAGGCGTGAACCACTGTGCCCAGCCTCCTTTCTTAATAAATTTGCTTTCACTTTATGGACTCACCCCAAATTCTTGCCCAAGACTCAAGAACCTCTTGGGGTCTGGATCGCGACCCCTTTCCCGTAACAATGACAGAGCACAGGAAACTATCTGAGAAGAAGCATTCACTTTTTTCTATGCCTGCTTTTAGTAGACATTTTTAACAATAAAGCCATCTTCCTATGTTAGATGTTTTAAAAGTCATATTTGAATATAATATGGAGGAAGAGAGAGGATAAGATACAGAGAAGGTTGCTAAGAAAAGTGCCAAGGTACAAAGAATGTGCTTTTGGCCAGGCATGGTGGCTCATGCCTGTAATCCCAGCACTTTGGAAGGCAGAGGTAGGTGGATCACCTGAGGTCAGGGGTTTGAGACCAGCCTGGCCAACATGGTGAAACCCTGTCTCTACTAAAAATACAAAAAAATTAGGCAGGCGAGGTGTCAGGTGCCTATAATCCCAGCTACTTTGGGAGGTTGAGGTGAGAGAATCGAGCTTGGGAGACGGAGGTTGCAGTGAGCTGAGATTAAAAAAAAAAAAAAAATTCTTAGAATACAGTGAGATGAAGATAAAAAAAAATAGTGAAATGCCGGGAACTCTGTGTTATCAGGCCCGAGGGCCTCTTCTGTGTCAAGGGAAGGGCTCACCTCTCCTTTCATACAACACATTTTCTGAGTATTTATTAGTGGGGTATTTAAACTGTGCTCCCTTAAGCCATTTAAAATGGAATCCATTAGACAAATCACTTCATCTTTTAGACTGTAAAATATAGTGACAAGCTTTGTAAAATAGGACTGTGTAAAATGACCTCCAAAGTCTGTTGTAATATAGTGATGATAAAGATGTTCCCTTGGGCTGAGGAAAACTTTGACCTCAATCTATTTGCATAGAAATGAACTTCCTTAAATTTTAACACATCCTGTGTTCTGTATTCGTGTAAGAGGTTCCATTTTTTTCATATCAGAGTGTACTGGCTTTGCTCTAGCTAAGTTGCTGCCTTGCCTTATTTGTGCTGCAGGAGGTTTTCCTTTTGTGATTCAGTTCACAATTGTACATTTGTAGGGGCTGGTACTACCTCAACAGGAAAGGTTCTTAATGGGGAACCAGGGAGGAAGTTAGTCACCTAAAGATAGACTGCACAGGCAACAGCCTTCCAAGCTCAGAATGACCCTTGGGTTGCCTCCCCCATCCTCCAAGTAGAATGACTACCCTACCCTGACAACAGTTATGGAAGGGAAGAGACAGTCAAACATTAGACTTACTTCACTGTGGTTGTCTTAGGTGGCCTACAGGTGAAAGGAAATTGGGATAGAATGATAAAGGGAAGAACGAAAACAGGAAACAGATGTCTGGTTATGAATAATGCTCAGATAGTACTTATGCAGTGAGCATGGGCTTAGTCACAAACAGCTGTATCCTGGTCTCAATATTAGAATTGTGCAGATAAGTTCTCAGCCAAAATAGGCACGTTCCGCAAAATCCGTCCATTCTATTTCATAAAGTTAATCCTCAAATTGCTGCATAACCGGGAGACTCAAGTTTGTTTTAACTACACAGCAACACTGGGCTCTATGATGGTGATATACCATGGCCCTTCTGCTGTTGTACAAGGATAATGGGGCAGAGAATGTGCTAGCAGATGGTATTGTTATCTTGTTAAGGGTTCATATCCCTTGGAAATCTCAGAATAAAAGTAAGAATGCTTAAGTCTAGATTTTAGTCCTCTCATGGTATGTGGCTTCCAGTATACATGGCTAGTTTGCATCCAATCCATTGAGTTAATATGGATTTAAATTTTTTTTTTTTTTTTTTTTTTTTGAGACAGAGTCTCGCTCTGTCGCCCAGGCTGGAGTGCAGTGGCACGATCTTGGCTCACTGCAATCTCTGCATTCCAGGTTCACACCATTCTCCTGCTTCAGCCTCCCAAGTAGCTGGGACTACAGGTGCCCGCCACCATGCCCGGCTAATTTTTTGTATTTTTTTAGTGGAGATGGGGTTTCACCATGTTAGCCCGGATGGTCTCCATCTCCTGACCTCATGATTCACCCACCTCAGCCTCCCAGAGTGCTGGGATTAAAGGCATGAGCCACCACACCCGGCCTAAAATATTTTTTAACTCCTTAGAGAAATAATTGCTAGGGATTTCTTGTCTATTGAGTTCCTGAGTTTTCTTTTTTAAAAAATGCTACTCTCTATCCTTTGACAATGAGAGTGGCTCTACCATAGCAGGGGAAGATGTCAGATAACAGCAGTGTAACCCAATTTAGTTGGTGTCAGAGAATAAAGTGCGCTCTGTGATGTTAATACAGATCCCAGAGTGGCTGCATTTTCATGCTTTACTGAAGAGACACAGCATGGTTGAAGTAGCACAGCTTCCATGTCACCAAACCTGGATTTGAATCCAGGCTCTGACAGCAGCTGTGTGACCTTGGGCACATCACATGACTGCTGTGCTGTCATCTGTCTCACAGGTGAAATGGAGATAATCATACCCACCTCTGTGCTTCTGTGTTTGGGAGACTCAGTGAGGTTATTTGTGGGGAGACATGAAGCTCAGCCAGTTTGCAGAACCACCTGGAGCAGTTTACTTGGGCTCAGACGCCAAGACTAGCTGTGTGACCTTGATGTGTTACTTAACGTCTCTGCCTCAGTCTCACCATCTGAAAAATGGGGGATGATAAATCCTAATGCATATGGTTATGAGGACTGAAAGAAGTCAGTATTTGAAAAGCACTTACCATAATGCCTGACACATAAGTGCCTCTGTAAAGTGTTCACAAATCAAGTTTTGTTTTTTTGTTGTTTGTTTTGGACAGAGTCTCATTCTGTCGCCAGGCTGGAGTGCAGTGGTGTGATCTCAGCTCACTGCAACCTCCGCCTCCCAGGTTCAAGCAATTCTCCTGCCTCAGCCTCCCGAGTAGCTGGGATTACAGGCACATGCCACCACACCTGTCTAATTTTATATTTTTAGTAGAGACAGGGTTTCACCATGTTGGTCAGGCTGGTCTTGAACTGACCTCAGGTGATCCACCTGCCTCAGCCTCCCAAAGTGCAGGGATTACAGGCTTGAGCCACCACACTCGACCTCACTTGGCATAATGTTTTGAAAGTTATCCATGTGGGCCGGGCGCGGTGGCTCAAGCCTGTAATCCCAGCACTTTGGGAGGCCGAGACGGGCGGATCACGAGGTCAGGAGATCGAGACCATCCTGGCTAACACGGTGAAACCCCATCTCTACTAAAAAATACAAAAAACTAGCCGGGCGAAGTGGCGGGCGCCTGTGGTCCCAGCTACTCGGGAGGCTGAGGCAGGAGAATGGCGTAAACCCGGGAGGCAGAGCTTGCAGTGAGCTGAGATCCGGCCACTGCACTCCAGCCTGGGCGACAGAGCCAGACTCAGTCTCAAAAAAAAAAAAAAAAAAAGTTATCCATGTGGTGGCATGTTCCACTACCTCATTCTTTTTTATGGCCAACTAGCTTTCCATAGCGTGGAGTGTTTATGCATTCATCAGTTGGTGGACATGGGGTTGTTTCCATGGTGAGGCTATTATAAATAACGCTACTGTAAACATATGTTTGCAAGTTGTTATGTGAACATATGTTTTTATTTCTCTTGGGAAGATACTTAGCAGTGGAATTGCTGAGTAGATTAGCAAATTTATGTTTAACTTTTTTTTTTTTTTTTTTTGAGACAGTGTCTGACTGTATCACGCAGGCTGGAGTGCAGTGGCACCATCTTGGCTCACCACAACCTCTGCCTCTCGAGTTCAAGCAATTCTCGTGTCTCAGTTTCCTGAGTCCCTGGGATTACAGGTGTGCGCCACATGGCCCAGGTAATTTTTTTGGTATTTTTAGTAGAAACGGGGTTTCACTATGTTGCCCAGGCTGGTCTCCAACTCCTGGCCTCAAGTGATCCACCTGCCTCAGCCTCCCAAAGTGCTGGGATTACAGGTGTGAGCCACCATGCCAGGCCCATATTTGACTTTTAAAGAAACTGCCAAATTGTTTTCCAAAGTGGCTGCACCATGTTACTCCCCGACCAGCAATGAGGGTTTCTGTTTCTTACATCCTTGCCAACATTTATTATTATCTGCATTTTTGATGATAACCATTCTAGTGGGTGTGAAATGGCGTCTCATTGTGGGTTTGATTTGCATTTCACTAATAATCATGTGGAACATGTGGAACGAGAATAGCTTCTTGGCCATTTGTAGGTAAGAGACTTCATATTCTTCTATGTACTTGAAATTTTATAAAGATAATTCTGATGATTATTGAGCATCCATATATATAGGACATTTTAAAAGCTTTATCTGTTCATCTTATTTAATCCTCACCAGACCCTTTTATTTATGCCATTTTATAGGTGAAAAAAACTGAGGCACAGAGAGGTCAAGTATTTAGTATGAGGACATCTAGCTTGAAAGAAGTATTAGGGCTAAGATTTAAACCCAAGTCAACTGGCTCCAGAGACAATGTTCTTTTTCTCTCTTTTTTTTTGAGACAAAGTTTTGCTCTTGTTGCCCAGGCTGGAGTGCAGTGGCGCGATCTCCGCTCACTGCAACCTCTGCTTCCCGGGTTCAAGCGATTCTCCTGTCTCAGCCTCCCAAGTAGCTGGGATTACAGGCGCCTGCCACCACGCCTGGCTAATTTTGTATTTCTAGTGGAGACGGGGGTTTCACCTTGTTGGTCAGGCTGGTCTCGAACTCCTGACCTCAGGTTATCCACCTGCCTCAGCCTCCCAAAGTGCTGGGATTACAGGCACAAGCCACTGTACCTGGCCTATGTTCTTGGATACTAGACAAACAGTTGTTATGTACACATATTACATTAAAATGATTTAAATGTTTTCATTATGGTAACATTTACATAACATAAAATGTATCATTTCAACCATTTGTAAGTGTACATTAAGTGGCTTTAAGTGCATGCTATACATTAAGTGCATTCACAAGGTTATGCATCAATCACCACTATCAATTTCTAGAACTTTTTCATCATTCCAAACCTAAGCTCCATGCAATTAAACAGTAACTCTCCATTTTCTCCTGCCCCAGCGCTTGGTAACTATTATTCTACTTTCTGTCTATGAATTTGCCTATTCTATCTACCTCATATAAGTGGCCCCACACAATATTTGTCGTTTTGTGTCTGGCCTATTTTACCTAGTTCATATGGTTCATCCATAAGACAGCATGTATCAAAATTTCATTCTTAAATTTAAAAAAATTTTAATTATGGTATAATACATCTCACACAAGGCCGGATGTGGTGGCTCACGCCTATAATCCTAGCACTTTGGGAGGCTGAGGCAGGCAGATTACCTGAGGTCAGGAGTTCGAAACCAGCCTGGTCAACATGACAAAACCCCGTCTTCTAGTATCAATACAAAAATTATCTGGGCATGGTGGCGGGCGTGGTGGCGGGCATGGTGGCGAGCTACTTGGGAGGCTGAGGCAGGAAAATTGCTTGGACCTGGGAGGTGGACGTTGCAGTGAGCCAAGATCGAGCCACTGCACTCCAGCCTGAGAGACAGAGGGAGACTCTGTCTCAAAACAAACAAAATCACACAAAAAAATACCATCTTAACCATTTTTAAGTGTGCAATTCAATAGTGTTAAGTATGTTCACACTGTCATGCAGCAGATATCTAGAACTTTTTCATCTTGCAAGATGGAAACTCTGCAAGATGGAAACTCTATACCCCTTTAAACAAACAACTCCCTATTTCTTTTCTTTTTCTTTCTTTCTTTCTCTTTCTTTTCTTTTTTCTTTCTTTTCTTTTTTTTTTTTTTTTTGAGATGGAGTCTTGTCTTGTTGCCCAGGCTGGAGTGCAATGGCACGATTTCGGCTCACTGCAACCTCCATCTCCCGGTTTAAGTGATTCTCTGGCCTCAGCCTCCTGGTAGCTGAGATTACAGGTGCCTGCCACCATGCCCAGCTAATTTTTTGTATTTTTAGTAGAGACGGGGTTTCAACATGTTGGCCAGGCTGGTCTCGAACTCTTGACCTCGGGTAATCCACCTGCCTCGGCCTCCCAAAGTGCTGGAATTACAGGTGTGAACCACTGCCCCGCCAACAACTCCCTATTTCTTCCTCCCCTCCCCAAGCCCCTGGCAACCACCATTCCTCTTTCCTTTTCAATGAGTTTGACTACTCTAGATACCTTATTTAAGTGGAATCTTAAGTATTTGTCCTTCAGTGACTGGCTTATTTCATTTAGCATAATGTTCTCATGCTTCATTCATCTTGAGCACGTGTCAGAATTTCCTTCCGTTTTAAGAATGAATAGTATTCCATCGTGTGTATATACCAGATTCTGTTTATTCACTCCTCTGTTGAGGGACATTTGGGTTGTTTCCATCTTTTGGCTGCTGTGGTTGATGTTGCTCTGAACATTGGTTTCAAGTTTGAGTTCTTGCTCTTTTTTTTTTTTTTTTTTTTGAGACAGAGTCTCACTCTGTCACCCTGGGCTGGAGTGCAGTGGCGCGATCTCGGCTTGCTGCAACCTCCTGCTTCCAGGTTCAAGCGATTCTCCTACCTCAGCCTCCCGAGTAACTGGGATTACAGGTGTGTGCCGCCATGCCCGGCTGATATTTTCTGTGTTTTTCCAGTAGAGATAGGGTTTTACCATGTTGGCCAGGCTGGTCTCGAACTAATAACCTCAGGTGATCCCCCTGACTCGGCCTCCCAAAATGTTGGGATTACGGGCATGAGCCACTGCACCTGGCCATGAGTTCTTCCTTTCAATTCTTTTGGGTATATACCTAGGAGTGGAATTGCTGGGTCATATGGTTATTCTATGTTTGAACTTTTTTTTTTTTTTGAGATGGAGTCTTGCTTTGTTGCCCAGGCTGGAGTGCAGTGGCTCGATCTCAGCTCACTGCAACCTCTGCTTTCCAAGTTCAAGCAATTCTCTTGGCTCAGCCTTCAGAGCAGCTGGGATTACAGGTGCGTGCCACCACACCTGGCTAATTTTTGTATATTTATTAGAGACAGGGCCTCACCATGTTGGCCAGGCTGATCTCCAACTCCTGACCTCAGATTATCCGCCCTGCTTGGCCTACAAGGCACTGTGCAAATAATTTTCAAATATTTATTTGATTAATCATTCCAAGGCTTAATTGTTTATTGAGTACCTCCTAAGTCCCAAACCCTGGATCTACCATGGTGAGTAAAAGATGTGGTCTTTGCCCTCATGCAGTTGATAGTCTAAAAGCAGAGTTGTTCATGCAAATGAATATAAAATTCCGATGAAGATAAGTGTTGGAAATGGTGTTTATGTGGGACATGACTGCATACAAGAAGGTAATCTGATTTAGTATGTGAAATCAGGGAAGGCTTCCTTGAGAAGTGACAAAACGAGGGTTAAGAGTGAGCCCAGTGAGGCGATGAGAGCAATCCTGTGCCAAGGGAGCAGCATGCGTCAAGACGCTGTGCCTGAAGGAAGCATTGCATTACAGAGATTTCAAAGACCTTTTTGGAACAAAAAGCAAAGAAAGGCTGTAGGAAACGAGGTAAAAAGATAGACATTGCAGAGAATATGTGTTCTTCATTTCATTTACATAGAAGTTTTTTAAACACTGAGGTGAAATTCATATACCATAAAGTTGACAACTGAAAACAATTCAGCGGAATGTCATACATTCTCAGTGTTGTGCAACCACCTCCTCCATCTAGTTCCAAAGCATTTCATCACTCCAAAAGGAAACTAATACCCATTAAGCAGTCTGTGTTCATCTCTCCCTGTCCCCAGCCCCTGGGAATTAATAATCTGCTTTCTTTCTCTTTTTTTTTGGAGACGGAGTTTCGCTCTTGTCACCCAGGCTGGAGTGCAATGGTGTGATCTCAGCTCACTGCAACCTCTGCCTCCTGGGTTCAAGTGATTCCCCTGCCTCAGCCTCCCGAGTAGCTGGGATTACAGGTGCGTCCCACCACACCCAGCTAATTTTTGTATTATTAGTAGAGACTGAGTTTCACCATGTTGGCTAATTTGGTCTTGAACTCCTGACCTCAGATGATCCACCCGCCTCAGCCTCCCAAAGTGCTGGGATTATAGGCATGAGCCACCACTCCCGGCCTATTAATCTGCTTTCTATCTCTATAGACTTATCTATTTTGGATATGTCATGCAAATGAAATCATACAATATGTGGTCTTTTGTGTCTGGCTTCCTTCACTTAATATATTTTCAATGTTCATCCAATGTTGTAGCATGAACCAGTACTTCATTCCTTTTGATGGCTAAATAAAATTCCATTGCATGTATGTATCACATCTGTTTATTCACTCATTTGTTGATGAACATTTGGCCTGTTTCTACCTTTGAGTTATTGTGAATAAAGCTGCTGTGAACATTAGAGTGCAGAATTTGAGTCCCCAGTTTCAGTTCTCTAGGGTATGTGCTTGGGAATGGAATTACATTGTGATATGGTTTGGCTGTTTCCCCCCAAAATCTCAACTTGAATTGTATATCCCAAAATTCCCATGTGTTGTGGGAGGAACCTAGGGGGAGGTAATTGAATCATGGGGTCCAGTCTTTCCCATGCTATTCTCATTATAGTGAACAAGTCTCACACGATCAGATGGGTTTATCAGGGGTTTCTGCTTTTGCTTCTTCCTCATTTTTCTCTTGTGGCCACCATGTAAAAAGTGCCTTTCACCTCCTGCCATGATTCTGAGGCCTCCCCAGCCATGTGGAACTATTAAGTCCAATTAAACCTGTTTTTCTTCCCACTCTTGGGTATGTCTTTATTAGCCCCATGAAAATGGACTGATATAGTAAATTGGTACCAGTAGAGTGGGGCGTTGCTGAAAAGATAGCTGAAAATGTGGAAGCGACTTTGGAACTGGGTAACAGGGAGAGACTGGAACAGTTTGGAGGGTTCAGAAGATTGGAAAATGTGGGAAAGTTTGGAACCTCCTAGAGACTTGTTGAATGGCTTTGACAAAAATGCTGATAGTTATATGAACAATAAGGTCTGGGCTGATGTGGTCTGATGGAGATAAGGAACTTGTTGGGAACTGGAGCAAAGGTGACTCTTGTTATATTTTAGCAAAGAGACTGGTGGCATTTTGCCCCTGCCTGAGAGATTCGTGGAACTTTGAACTTGAAAGAGATAATTTAGGGTATGTGGTAGAAGAAATTTCTAAACAGCAAAGCATTCAAAAGGTACCTTGGGTACTGTTAAAAGCATTCCATTTTAAAAATGAAACAGAATATAAAAGTTCAGAAAATTTGCAGCCTGATGATGAAGTAGAAAAGAAAAACCCATTTTTTGAGGATAAATTCAAGCTGGCTGCAGAAATTTGCATATGTAACAAGGAGCCTAATGTTAATCCTCAAGACCATGGGGAAAATGTCTCCAGGCCATGTCAGAGACCTTCATAGCAGCCGCTCCCATCACAGGCTGGAGGCCCAGGAGGAAAAAGTGGTTTTGTGGGCCAGGCCCAGTGTCCCTGTGCTGTGTGCAGCCTAGGGACTTGGTGCCCTATGTCCCAGCTGCTCCAGCCATGGCTGAAAGGGGCCAACATAGAGTTTGGGCTGTGGCTTCAGAGGGTGAAAGCTCCAAGCCTTGGCAGCTTCCACGTGGTGTTGAGCCTACAGGTGCACAGAAGTCAAGAATTGAGGTTTGGGAACCTCCACCTAGATTTCAGAAGATATATGGAAATGCCGGATGCCCAGGCAAAAGTTTGCTGCAGGAGTGGGGCCCTCATGGAGAACCTCTGCTAGGGCAGTGCGGAAGGGAAATGCAGGATCAGAGCCCCCACAGACAGTCCCTCCTGGGTCACTGTCTAGTGGAGCTGTGAGAATAGGGCCACCATCCTCCAGACCCCAGAATGGTAGATCCACCAATAGCTTGCACCATGTGCCTAGAAAAGATGCAGGCACTCAACACCAGCCCATGAAGGCAGCCAGGAGGGAGGCTATACCCTGCAAAGCCACAGGGATGGAGCTGCCCAAGACCATGGGAACCCACCTTTTGCATCAGCGTGACTTGGATGCGAGACCTGGAGTCAGAGGAGATCATTTTGGACCTTTAAAATATAACTGTCCTGCTGGATTTTGGACTTGTTTGGGCCCTGTAATCCCTTTGTTTTGGCCAATTTCTCCCATTTGGAATGGCTGTATTTACCCAATACCTGTATCCCCATTGTATCTAGGAAGTAACTAGCTTGCTTCTGATTTTACAGGCTCATAGGCGGAAGGGACTTGCCTTGTCTCAGATGAGACTTTTGGGTTAATGCTGAAATAAGACTTTGGGGGACTGTTGGGAAGGCATGATTGGTTTTGAAATGTGAGGACATGAGATTTGGAGGGGCCAAGGGTGGAATGATATGGTTTGGCTGTGTCCCCACCAAAATCTCAATTTGAATTGTATTTCCCAGATTTCCCACGTATTGTGGGAGGGACCCAGAGTGGGGTAATTGAATCATGGGGGTCGGTCTTTCCTGTGCTATTCTCGTGACAGTGAATAAGTCTCACAAGATCTGACGGGTTTATCAGGGGTTTCTGCTTTTGCTTATTCCGCAATTTCTCTTGCCACTGCCATGTAAGAAGTGCCTTTTGCCTCCCACCATAATTCCGAGGCCTCCCCAGCCGTGTGGAACTGTAAGTCCAATTAAACCTCTTTTTCTTCCCAGTCTCGGGTATATCTTTATCAGCAGTGTGAAAACAGACTAAGAAACATGGTAATTCCATGTTTAACTTTTTGAGGAACAGCCAAACTGTTTTCCACAGTGGCTGCACCATTTTACACTCCTGCCAGCCACTCCATGAAGGTTCCAATTTTTCCATATCTTTGCCAAAATTTGTTATTGTCTGTCTTTTTGATTGTGGCCTTTCTAGTGGGAGTGAAGTGGTATTTCATTGTGGTTTTGATTTACATTTCCCTAGTAACTAATGGTATTGATAATCACTTTCATGAACTTTTTTGCCACTTGTATGTTTTCTTTGGAGAAATGTCTTTTCAGGTCCTTTGCCTATTTTAAAATTGTATCATTTGTCTTTTTATTGAATTATAATAGTATTTATGTATTCTGGATACTAGATCCTTATTATATATATTATTTGCAAATATTTTCTCTCATTCTATGTATTGTCTTTTCACTTTCTTGACATTGTCTTTTAATAAAAGTTTTAAATTTTGATGAAGTCTAAATTATCTATTTTTTCTTTTTCTTTTTTTTTTTTTTTTGCCTATGGTTTTTGTTGTCATATCTAAGTAATGATTACCTAATGCTAAGTCATGCAGATTTACTCCGAGGTCTTAAAATTCTCTGTTTTCTAGCTTTAGTTTTTCATTTGAGCATTTAACACTTTTGAGTTAATGTTTGTATGTGATGTGAGGCAAGAGTCCAACTTTGTTCTTTTGCATGTGGTATCAAGTTGTACCAGCAACATTTACAGAAAAGAAATATTCTGTTCCCATTGAGTTGTCTTGTATCTTTGTTGAAAATCAGTTGGCCATAACTGCCAGTGAGCTATATGTCTAATTTTATATACTTGATGCATAAAGTCTTATACAGTCTTGATTACTGTAGTTTTGTAGTAAGTTTTGAAAATAAGAAATCCTAGGCTTATTCTTCTTTTTCACGATGGTTTTGACTCCTCTGGGCCCCTTGAATTTCCATACAAATTTGAGAATCACCTTGCCAATTTCTGCAAAAATGACAGCTTGCATTTTGATAAAAATTGCTTTAAATTTGTAGATCAATTCAGAGAATATGGCTATTTTAACAATACTAAGTCTTCTAGCCAGACATGGTGGCTCACTTCTGTAATTTCAGCACTTTGGGAGGCCAAAGTGGGAGGATCACTTGAACCCAGGGGTTTGAGACCAGCCTAGGTAACGTAGTGAAACCCCATCTTTACAAAAAAGTAAAAAATTAAAAATTAGCTGGTGGAACATGCCTATAGTCCCAGGTACCCAAGGGACAGGCGGAGGCTAAGGTGGATCCCTTGAGCCCTGGAGGTTGAGGCTGCAGTGAGCCATGATTGTGCCACTGCACTCCAGCTTGAGTGACAAAGTGAGACCATGTCTCAAAAAAAAAAGTCTTCTAATCCGTGGACATGGGCTATCTCTTATCAGCATGTGGTTTTGTCTTTTATTCTAGTAATTTGGTGTATTACATTGATAGATTTTCAGATATTAAACCAACCTTGCATACCTGGGATAAATTCTACTTGGTCATAGTATATAATCCTCTTTTATATGTTGCTGAATTTGGATTGCTTGTATTTCGTTGAGTTTTGCATGTATCATTTAAAATATATTTGTAGTTTTTTGTGATGTCTTTGGTATCAGTGTTATACTAGGCAAATAGAATGATTTCAAAGTGTTTCCTCTTTTTTTTTTTTTGAAGAATTTTTGAAGAATTGGCATTAATTCTTCTTTAAATAGTTGGTATAATTCACCAGTGAAGTCATCTGATCCTGGGCTATTCTTTATTTGAAGTTTTTGATTAATAATTCTCTTTACTTGTTATACATCTTTTCAGATTTTCTATTCTTTTTTATTTCTCTTTTTTTTCTGTGATTTTCTACTCTTCTTGAGTCTATTTTTGTAGTTTGTGTCTTTCAAGTAATTTATCCATTTCAACTAGGTTATCTAATTTGTTGGCACACAGTTTTTCACAGTGTCCTCTTTATTTTTATTATTTTATTTGATTTTTGAGACAGAAATATGCTGTGTCACCCAGGCTGGAGTGCAGTGGCATGCATCTGGGATCACTGCAACCTCTGCCTCCTGGGTTCCAGCAATCCTTCTGCCTCAGCCTCCCGAGTAGCTGGGACTGCATGCATGCACCACCATGCCCAGATAATTTTTTGTATTTTTAGTAGAGATGGAGTTTCACTATGTTGGTTAGGCTGGTCACAGTGTTCTCTTAAACTCCTTTTATTTATTTTTTGTATTTCTTGAGACAGGGTCTCACTCTGGTTGCCCAGGCTGGAGTGCAGTGGTGCCATCTCAGCTCACTGCAGCCTCAACCTCCAGGACTCAGGTGATCCTCCCACTTTAGCTTCTCAAGTAGCTGGGACTACAGGCAAGCACTACCATGCCTTGCTAATTTTTTGTATTTTTAATAGAGGTGAGGTTTCACAGTGTGGCCCAGGCTGGTCTCAAACTCCTGGACTTAAGCAATTCACCAGCTTCGGCCTCTCATAGTGCTGGGATTACAGGTGTGAGCCACCATGCCAGGCCTCTTATAAGCCTTTTTTATTTTGGGTTGGGACTGTTATCTCATTCATTTCTGATTTAGTCGTTTGCTCTGGATGTGGTAAAAGATACCTTTTATATTACCATAAGAATATTTATAAACCAAAATTTAAAATATTTAAATTTTTTAAAATTTGAGAGAGAGTCTCGCTCTGTCACCCAAGCTGGAGTGCAGTGGTGTGATCTTGGCTCACTGCAACCTCTGCCTCCTGGGTTCAAGCGATTCTCCTGCCTTAGCTTCTCGAGTAGCTGGGATTGCAGGCACATGCCACCACCCCTGGCTAACTTTAGTATTTTTAGTAGAGACGGGGTTTCTCCATGTTAGCCAGGCTGGTCTTGAACTTCTGGCCTCAAGCAATCCGCCTGTCTCGGCCTTCCACAGTGCTGGAATTATAGGCATGAGTCACCATGCTCTCCCCAAAACATTTTTTTTTTTGATGTAAAGAAACTTACATTTAAAATAAAAGTAGAATAGTAGATATACTATGTACAAATGCCATAAATTGACATCTAGTCTGCCAACATAAGGATTCTATACTTTTTTCTTGTGTACTTTCTATAAGTCCTAAACCTTTTCCTTCACAGTGCCTTCTCATATCAAGCAGAGGTTTGTGGTTATCTCTCTTCCCTGACTTCAATATTACATTGACATCAAATCATCACTCAACTGATTTTAAGATGAAAGACCACTGGTTTGGAGGGCTAAGATTTATAATGTAGCAGGTGTTATAAACTGCTGACTGTCTTAAATATAACGAGTGACTCTGGCCCAGAGAAATTCCTGGGGAGGCTGGGTCTCCCCAGGTTTATTGCTTCTCCCATGTGTGGGTGGAACAATTCTCAGGAGGGACTGGGTTATTGTTCTGTGTACAGAAGTTGCTGAAGGCAGAGGTAGAAATTTGCTGTCGTGTACAGGGAGATGTGACAGAGAATTTTAGGCCATAGCCCAGTCCAGCCAGCTGTAGCTCAGTGTTGCTGATAAGTGAGCCTAGTTCCTCTCTGGAATCGCAGTGGTCAGAATAAAACGAACTCCCTGGCACTGGGAAGGGAGTTATTCTAATGCACACTTATTGCTTCCTATTAATGCCATATGTAGCATCTCTGCAATTTTATTGCATTAACCGGAGAATCAGAAAGTGTTAGCTGCTGCTGGATATTGTCTGAAGTTAGAGAAGCTGCCATTAATATTCCCCTTATGACTCCCCGCTGGCCCCTGCTGTCGAAGCTTTGCTGTGGCTTCACTCTCAGGGCGTGTGTCTGCCATTGCTGCCTGAGAGCTGATAGCCTGGGACACACTATTGCACACCAAGCGCCTTTGTGTGGGCACTTGTGTTTTTTTCAGAGCCTGACCCAATGGATCAGGCCAGTTCTCAAATGCTGAGTTGAAGGGTGTCCAAGCCTTTTTCCTCATTGAGCCAGTAGTCTCTTGGTTACTTGTATGCAGTAGTTATCGGGAGTGAAATGCTGACTTCTGCTTTGACAGACTAGAGTGAGGGACCCACGGAAGTCATGAGCAATGATCCCTGAGAAGCCTTCCAGCTCTGGAGCGCTCCAAATCATCCTCCTTTTCCCTCCAGTGGAAAAGTAGGTTTTGTTATCACAAAGTGAATGTAGCTGACTCAAAATAGGCAAGACTGCCACCTACTGACCAAATGGGAACATTTCTCAGGGTATTTCTAGTTTTGATCTTTGTTCTACAATTAATTGGGATAATTAGCTATTCATGAATTTATAATTCAACAGACCTGAAATACACACAGGACACAATGCTGGACATTGGAGATATTAAAGAAAAAATTTTTTTGAGACAGAGTCTCGCTCTCGCCCAGGCTGGAGTGCAATGGCACCATCTTGGCTCACTGCAACCTCCATCTCCGGGTTCAAGCGATTCTCTGGCCTCAGCCTCTTGAGTAGCTGGGATTACAGGCACGTGCCACCACGCCTGGCTAATTTTTGTATTTTTGTAGAGACGGGGTTTCTCCATGTTGGCCAGGCTCGTCTTGAACTTCTGACCTTGTGATCTGTCCACCTCGGCCTCCCAAAGTGCTGGGGTTACAGGAGTGAGCCACCACGCCTGGCCAGGAGATACGAAAATTAGAAGGGTAGAGTTATTGCCCCATGGGCATACAGAGACCGGGAGAAGGGAACAGATAATTAACGGAACAAATCATTAAAATACAGTGTGGTGTTATTCTATAAGTAATCTGCCTCCCAACACTCTGGTTCACCCTCAATTTTAAAGGTATTGGAACCTAAATCTGGGTACCACAAACCCAAGTTCTTTATTGGTAGAAGTTGGTGACCAAAATAGAAAAAAAACAAAAAGAAAACGCAACCAAACCAAAAGCAGTAACACTGCCTTTTACTATGATGTTCACTTGACCCTCTCAGAAACACTTTAAAGTTGGATCCCATTATCTCTCGGTTTTTAGATGTCGACTTTCCTAAGTCTCCTAAACTTGCATTTATAGTACCTTAAGAATACAGAATCTTAAGAATACAGAATAGGCAACCTCTTAAAAAGTCCCTTGCGACTATATATTATACATATGTATCTGAAAGCTGCATATAATTTAATAAAGAGAAGCCCAAAGAGGTGTGCACTCACAAGCTAGCATGGTAGCAAAGTGGTTTAAAGTAAGAGTTTTGGAATGAGCTGGTCCTGGGTTTATGTTGCAAACTGGCCACTTACCCAAGAGGGCTATTAACACTCTAAGCCACAATGAGATACCATCTCAGACCAGTCAGAATGGCTATGATTAAAATAAAAAAATAGGCCGGGCGCGGTGGCTCACACCTGTAATCCCAGCACTTTGGGAGGCCAAGGCAGTAGGATCACTTGAGGTCAGGAGT
The DNA here is from genome assembly GCF_037993035.2 of Macaca fascicularis. Classification (NCBI taxonomy): domain Eukaryota; kingdom Metazoa; phylum Chordata; class Mammalia; order Primates; family Cercopithecidae; genus Macaca; species Macaca fascicularis. The sequence continues at coordinate 64,136,886 of NC_088382.1, forward strand.
TTGACAGCAGCCTGGTCAACATAGTGAAACCCCATCTTTACTAAAAATACAACAACTTAGCCTGGTGTGATACCCTGCGCCTGTAATCCCAGCTACTCGAGAGGCTGAGGCAGGAGAATCGCTTGAACCCGGGAGGCAGAGGTTGCAGTGAGTCAAGATCGTGCCACTAGCCAGGCACGGTGGCTCAAGCCTGTAATCCCAGCACTTTGGGAGGCTGAGACGGGCGGATCACAAGGTCAGGAGATCGAGACCATCCTGGCTAACACGGTGAAACCCCGTCTCTACTAAAAAATACAAAAAACTAGCCGGGCGAGGTGGCGGGCGCCTGTGGTCCCAGCTACTCCGGAGGCTGAGGCAGGAGAATGGCGTAAACCCGGGAGGCGGAGCTTGCAGTGAGCTGAGATCCGGCTACTGCACTCCAGCCTGGGTGACAGAGCGAGACTCAGTCTCAAAAAAAAAAAAAAAAAAAAGATCGTGCCACTGCACTCCAGCCTGGGCGACAGAGCGAGACTCTGTCTGGAAAAAAAAAAAAAACCCCAAAAAACCACACACACACACACACACACACGAAAAAATTAGATGCTGGCAAGGTTGTGAAGAAAAGGGAATGCTTCTACACTGCTGGTGGGAATGTAAATTACTTCAGCCACTGTGGAAAGCAGTTTGGAGATTTCTCAAATAACTTAAAATAGAACTACCATTCAACCTAGCAATCCCATTACTGGGATACATAAATATCCCAAAGGAATATAAATCGTTCTATCATAAAGAAACACACACACATATGTTCATAGCAGCACTATTCACAATATCAAAGACATGAAATTAACCTAAGTGCCCATCAACGGTAGACTGCTTAAAGAAAATGTGGTTCATATACACCATGGAATACTATGCAGTCATAAAAAAAAAAAAAAAGAATAGGCTGGGCACAGTGGGCAGATTACTTGGGTCCAGGGGTTGGAGACCAGCCTGGGCAACATGGCGAAACCCTGTCTCTACAAAAAAATACAGAAGTTAACTGGGTGTGGTGGAGCATGCCTGTAGTCCCAGCTTCTTGGGAGGCTGAGGCAGGAGGATTGCCTGAACCCAGGAGGTTGCAGTGAGCCATGATTGCGCCACTGCACTCAAGCCTGGGTGACAGAGACACTGTCTCAAATAAATTTAAAAAAAAAAAAAGGAAATCTATTTTTTTTTCAGCAACATGGATGGAGCTAGAGGCCATTATCTTCAGCAAATTAATGCAGGAACAGGAAACCAAATACCGCATGTTCTCACTTATATGTGGGAGCTAAACATTGAGTACATGTGGACACAAAGAAGGGAACAGACACTGGTGTCTACTTGAGGCTGGAGGGTGAGAGGAAGGAGAAGATAGGAAAACTACCTATAGGGGATTATGCTGATGATCTGGGTGACAAAATTATCTGTATACCGAACCCTCACAATACAGCAACATGTAATTTACCCACGTAACAAACCTGCATATGCACCCCTTGAACCTAAAATGAATGTCATAGGCCGGGCTTGGTGGCTCACACCTGTAATCCCAGCACTTTGGGAGGCCGAGGTGGGTGCATTACCTGAGGTCAGGAGTTCGAGACCAGCCTGGGCAACATGATGAAACCCCATCTCTACTAAAAATACAAAAATTAGCTGGGTGTGGTGGCAGGCACCTGTAACGCCAGCTACTTGGGAGGCTGAGGCGGGAGAATTGCTTGAACCTGGGAAACAGAAGTTGCAGTGAGCCCAGGTCACACCACTGTACTCCAGCCTGAGTGACAGAGACTCGGTCTAAAAAAAAAAAAAAAAGAGTAAGGGTTGAACATTCAAATAGATTGATTTTGGGCAATTGTTTTTTAATAATAGTTAATCCAACATCACCAATTCATCTCAAGTAATCCCTTGTAGAAAGGGATAAAGTGAGTTTAATTTATGGATTGTCAGCATCTAAAATGATTTTTACACATAACAAAAACTTTCTAATTCTTTTTAGGCAATTAGGCTTAATAGTCAAACTCACTACAATTTGCTACATATATATAAACTAAGTCCATGTTACTCAGAGTGGTTTATGAAAAGCAGCATTGGCACCTCCTGGGAGCTTGTTAGAAGTTAGGATTTCAGTTCTCACTCTTCAATTTCTGAACGAAGTTCTGCATTTTAACAAGATCCCCAGATGATTTCTGTGCAAAAGGTTGAAAAACTGATACAAGTCAAGGAGCCCATATTATTATTGCAGTACCAAAACTGAACACTAGGTGGAGTTATTGCTTCAAATTTTGGCTACTTCTTAAGGGTGTTTAGAGCAGCGGCTGTAAGTTGTTTTGGAATTCTTTTTTTCCCATTGATATGACATTTTGCTATTTAAAGGAAGAGAAAACAAAGTTCAAAAAAATGCTATGCTGGGCTGGGCGCGGTGGCTCACGCCTGTAATCCCAGCACTTTGGGAGGCCAAGGCGGGTGGATCAGCTGAGGTCAGGAGTTTGAGACCAGCCTGGCCAAGATAGTGAAACCCCATCTCTACTAAAAATACTAAAATTAGCTGGGCGTGGTGGCACGAGCCTGTTGTCCCAGCTACTCGGGAGGCTGAGGCAGGAGAATCGCTTGAATCCGGGAAGTGGAGGTTGCAGTGAGCCGAGATTGTGACACTGCCCTCCAGCCTGGGCAACAAGAGTGAGATTCCGTCAAAAAAAGAAAGAAAAAAAAAGCTCTTCTGATATATAGGTTATACCTGATGAATGATTGTGGAGAAAAAAATTAAAAATTTATTACAGTCTAAAAAGTTTTAGAAAGACTCAAACAATTATTTTAAAAGTCCAGGTAAATATTGAAGAATTAGATCACATTACTTGTATTGTAGATTGCGATGGAGCTGCAATAAAACTAAGTAAATTAAGTTGAAAAACTTTTGCTTTAAACTATGGACATGATGTGTGTGTGTGTGTGTGTGTGTGTGTATACTTTATTTCAGGAAGTACACTCATTAAAGAAATGTGAAAAATATAACAACAAGGATGGCGTCATGTTACAATGACATAAATAAACGATGTTGAATCTTTAACCCATTAAACATGATCATCAAAGACATCTAGTCAAGGTCATGGTAAAAATGAACTTCCTGCTTCTTTACTTTAGAATAAACAAAGAAATCTATAAATTGAGACTTCAAGCTTACAGCTACGGGAACTCCAAGGCGAGGGGCTAAGTGACAGGAGGGAGAACTGGCCGCAGCTGCTCACCCTGCACTTTTGGGCTGCACCAAATCGCCACAGGCCTCACCCTCCTGGCTTTGTCTCCACACGGTGACAGCCCACTGACTCTTTTCACGGAGGGTGGAACCCAGTAAGCGTTCCTTGGAGCACTTTTGTCCTCTCTGCCTGCAGGGGTTTGGGAGCAGGCTTCTGGGAGAGGGTCCCAGCTTGTGTTGGGCCTAATGACCTTGGGAATTGGAGTTCCCTTTTTTCCACTGCACCAGCTTGTAAGCTCGTGGTTCTCTTCAGTCTGCGTGGATGTCCACCTGTTAGGTTACGGCTGTAAGGTGCAAAGACTGTGGATGCATGAAACACCCCAATAGGGAAATGAGAAATCTGGGAAAGTAGTCCATAATCATACAGAGTCTGCACAACCTTACCAAGAACGAAATCATAATTGCGGAATCCGGTGGCAGCGAGCGTGTGTGGAACTGGGTGCCCTCTTACACCATCGTAGGGACTATACTTGGCATATCCTTTTTGAGGGCAACTTTACAGTGTTTGTCAAAGTAAAAAATCCTGTTCTAAGCTAACAATTGTTTTCTAAGGTTGGAAGTCTGACAGAATGGCCTGCAAATGGGGAGAGTTGGCAAGGCCCCCAAACTACTGCTCCCCCCTGTGCACCTGACACCTGGGTCTATGCTATTCATTATCATTTTAGTTGATTTTTTTTTTTTTTTTTTTTTTTTAGAGATGGAGTTTCACTCTGGAAGTGCAATGGCACGATCTTGGCTCACTGCAACCTCTGTCTCCTGGATTCAAGCAATTACCCTGTCTCAGCCTCTCGAGTAGCTGGGATTACAGGCACATGCCACCACGCCAGGCTAATTTTTGTATTTTTATTAGAGACGGTGTTTCACCATGTTGGCCAGGCTGGTCTTGAACTCCTGAACGCAAGGGATCTACCCTGCTTGGCCTTCCAAAGTGCTGGGATTACAGGTGTGAGCCACCACCATGCCCAGCCATTTAAGTTGATTCTAACTGGAAATCAGTCACAGACATTGGCAGCTCAAGAGATAACTTTTTTTTCTTTTTTTTCCTCATGAGGCAACAGTATTTTCTTTTAAAATTGAGACAGGGTCTTGCTGTGTTGCCCAGGCTGGTCTTGAACTCCTCTGCTCAAGCAATCCTCCTGCCTTAGCTTTCTGAGTAGCTGGGATTACAGGCATGTGCCACTGCACCCAGTTATTTATTCTCATTTTATAGGTAAATCCAAAGGTAGCAGAACTTTGATCCCTATAGCCAGTGAGTTGCCAAATCCAGATTTCAAATAGTCTTAGAAATACCAAATTGTACTGAAAATAAACGCATGGACAAATGACTGATGGTGTTTAAGGGTTAAAATATTTTCTATTACTCAAAAAGGATTGTGAAATAAAGGCTTTTCCAGTTGAGCACACCAGCCTGGGCCAGCTGAGCCACACTGCCTTCTGTGGCTTTCTGATTACTCATGCAGCAGGAACTGGGAGACGGTGTCCTGGTCTTTGTTCCCACTCCCTATTCTGACAGCTCCTCCACGGGAAGAATCTTTTCCATCTCTAAATGAGCTCTTGCAGGGCGAGGACTGTGTATTGGGTGGCAAGGTCAGAAGCAGAACCCAGTGTTCCAAATCAGAACACAAAGAAAACCAACAAGGCTGTTTTTAGTTCCTAAGTACACTACATGATAACTGAGATAAATTTAAATCATTGGAAGTGGAGAAAATTGGGGAAAAAGTTATTTATTTATTTATTTATTTTCTATATGGAGTTTCGCTCTTGCTGCCCAGGCTGGAGTGCAACGGCGTGATCTCAGCTCACTGCAACCTACGCCTCCCGGGTTCAAGTGATTCTCCTGTCTCAGCCTCCTGAGTAGCTGAGATTACTGGTGCCCACCACCATGCTTGGCTGATTTTTGTATTTTTAGTAGAGATGGGGTTTCACCATGTTAGCCAGGCTGGTCTCAAACTCCTGACCTCAGGTGATCCACCCGCCTTGGCCTCTCAAAGTGCTGGGATTACAGGCGTGAGTCACCGCGCATGGCCGGAAAGGTTATTTAGACACTTGCACTGAACCATAAGGAATATCCCTGTGTGCCGTGACTTCTTCGAGCTGGTCTGAATCCTAGCTATGTGGTTATGTACATTTCATTTTCATCAAGAGGACAGCCTGGCTGTCTGGCAGAACCAAAGAAAGATTATTTTGCTTATCTATTCCTCTCCCTCATAGCCCTCCCCAAATTATAAATTACTTTTGAAAGCATGTAAATGGTGGAGTAGTTGAGCTCATTTTCCTTATCTTGCAGGTATGCATAAGCCCCGCTCATTCTACAAAACAAAACGAAAATCTCAACTTTATAAAACACTCATAATTTACTACAGTATTTCTTCAAACAAACACACATAACTGACATTTATTGAGTGCTTTCTGTGTGCCAGGCCTACGTCTAAGTTATTTATGTAAATTAACTCACCCCTTGCAGCCCTCTTCCTGGGGCTGGTAGGAATGCCTGTCTGTAGTCAGTGCTGAGATGGGGCTCAGTTCCAGGGAGCATCTTGTGGTCCTCCTGTGTGATCAGATGGCCGTCAGTCCCACGGTCATCCTTGTCCATGATGCACGCACTTAGTTTTCTTCTTGTTGGCATAAAAGGATGCCAGTCTCCGCTGTTTCAGATAACAGCCCCAGAAGGATCATTTGGAAGGGACTGTGTTCGGAAAGCTTCTTGACACCCCAAGTAAGGTCAAGGAAACAGCACACCAGAACTTGCAGAAGAGGTATCTTGAGGTTTGATGAAGGTCCAGGAGAAAATGCTGCCGGTGTCCTGATGGCACAGAGAGCAATGACGTTTGAGTGGAAACTCATGGACCACAATGACCAGACCGCAGGTGGTAGAATTTGGAATGCTGGATTCTGCTTCTGACCTTGACACCTAATACACGGTTCTCTCCCCATGAGACTTGGACTCTGAATTGAAAAAGATCTAGAACTATCCTAACTGGTTTTAAAAATTATATGCTCCTTTTTGTGTGTATATAAGAATGACATTATTAGATACAGGTATCTAATAAAGTCTAATTAAAGTCTGTATCTAAATAAAGTCTAATTAAGGCTTTTTTTTTTTTAAGATAGAGTCTTGCTCTGTTGCCCAGGCTGGAGTGCAGTGGCGTGATCTTGGCTCACTGCAGCCTCAACCTCCTAGGCTCAGGTGATCTTCCCACCTCAGCCTCTTGAGTAGCTAGGGTTACAGGTGTGCACTACCATGCCCGGCTACTTTTTGTATTTTTAGTAGAGACGGGGGTTTCACCAAGTTGGCCAGGCTGGTCTTGAACTCCTGACCTCAAGTGATTTGTCTGCCTCGGCCTCTCAAAGTGCTGGGATTACAGGTGTGAGCCACCGTGCCCCGCCTAATTAAGGATTTTTAATGATATATAAGATAAAAATTTGAAGTGATGTGAAAGCATGTGTCATAGTTTAACTGGCAGTGTTTTTCTTCTTAGTGGCTCATAAAGTATTAGAACATCATCAAATTGACAGCACTTTAGATTTGTTGAAATATGGCATTTTAAAGGTTTATTTTGGAGATGAGGAAATCAAGGCACAGAGAGGTTAGTCAACTTGCTCAAGGTTGCACAGCTATTCATAGTAAGTGATAGAACTAAGACGTGAAGGCTGGGCGCAGTGGCTCACGCCTGTAATCCTAGCACTTTGGGAGGCTGAGGCGGGAGGATCATTTGCGGCAAGGAGTTCCAGACCAGCCTGGCCAACGTGGTGAAACCCCTTTTCTAGTAAAAATACAAAACTTAGCCTGGCGTGGTGGCGTAAGCCTGTAATCCCAGCTATTCGGGAGGCTGAGGCAAGAGAATCGCTTGAATCCAGGGGGCGGAGGTTGCCGTGGGCCGAGATCGTGCCACTGCACTCCAGCCTGAGTGACAGAGCGAGACTCCGTTATCAAAAGAAAAGAAAAAAAAAAAAAAGAACTAAGAAGTGAAGGAAACAGGCTGACCCTGGGGCCTGCACGCTGAGCTCGTGGGGGTGGGGGGAGGGAAGGGGGAGGGAAGGGGGAGGGAAGGGGGAGGGAAGGGGGAGGGAAGGGGGAGGGAAGGGGGAGGGAAGGGGGAGGGAAGGGGGAGGGAAGGGGGAGGGAAGGGGGGGCCCCGTGAGCATTACTCACCGGCTTCCGCTTCTGTTGTGATTTTGGCTGGACTCCTCCCACCTGGGCCACCGCGTTTCTTGCAGTTTTCTGAGTGCAATTCTCACCTCTCTCCAGGTAGTCTGAGAAATGCAGGGCATACTTTTCTGCTTAAATTCTCCAGAATCAGTTTTGCTGCTGCTGCGGAAGATACCAGGCGTACTGAATGGTGGCAGCAGGCAGGGCTGCATCGACTTCACCAGGACGGGGGTGAGAGCCGGGGCCTAAGCGGCGCCTCTGCGCTTGCGTTTTCCCGGAGCCTGTGGGCAGTGTGATGCCCGGGCCTCCCGCAGCCCTGCTGCGCCCGCACCACGCTTCGGGGCGATTCCCCATAGGCACAACGGTGCCACTTCCTTAACCAGGCTAAGCTCCTGGGCTGTTGGGAAAGTTCATGCCATCACAATACCCAGGCCGTGTTATTTGCCTTTAGAGCCCGTTGAGTTTTCCTCTGGAGCACTTCAGACCCTTTAAAGTTTATTTTTATAATTATTTGATTTCTGTCTGCCGTCCTCGTTATGCCAAGTCCAACAAGGCCCGGATCTGGGCTATTTTATGCCTGGAACCAAGTAAGTGCTCAGAAGCCATCTTGTTGACCTGAAATTTTCGAAGATGAGGGCCTCAGAGACCACTGATGGTAGAGTACTTTTAGAAAGGTTTGCAGGCTGAGATCTGGCGCTGCACCCTGGTTACTCCACTCCAGTTCCCAGTTGCGTCCTCCAGGCTTGTGGCTGCCTGGGTCCCCTTGTCTAGATCCTTCCAGAACATTCTGTAGGGAATAGGGCAGTGCCGGTTTATTCTACCTAAAGCATGCGTTTGCAGATTTCAATGTGCAGCGGTTTGGCGGGGTTAGAAGGCTGGCTAAGAGGAAGCGAGACAATGGGTGAAAGTCAAGTTTGAACCCAGGAATCCGGGGAAAGGAGACACCATGAGTGAAAGAAAACGGGGAGCAGCTTGGGAGTGGAGCCCCCGGCAGAGCGGGAGGAGTACGCCCGGTGTAGCATGGAGCCGCAGCCAGTCGCTGCTGCGAAGCCTGGTAGCTCTTGGCCCAGCCCCAAAACCTACAGTCTGTGCTGTGTGCCTTCGCCACAGACGGCGCTGCCTGGGCCGGGAGAGTCCTGGGGCTGTGGTGTGGGATGCAGGGATGGGAACCGCGTCATTTTTGAGGGCTCAAGCCACAATCTGGATGAAGAGGGGTCTGGAATCATGTGTCTGTGGTGCCCGCTACTTCCGTTTTCATCACCCTTGGTCGGACGCGTTCCATGGCCTGTACTTTCATGCCCGCCTGAGGTGGGGTTGGGTCACCCACACTTGTGGCCTTGAAAGAAGCCCCTGCCAAATCCTCAATGGGAGGCAGTGGAAGCGACCGTCATTCAACCAAATCTGTATTTCACCCAGAAAAGGTGAAATCGGTGCCAGTGTTGTGTTGCAAAGCCCTGCCCGTGATCCCAGTTCCCGTAGAAACAGGTCAAAATCAAGATGGAGATGGTGAAGTTCACGCCTCATACGCGGAAGCCGTTAGGAGAACTGTGATGAATCCAGCCCAGGCTCTGTCAGGGATGGTGCCAAAGATGCGTGTAACTCAGCGTGTTTGCTGCTTATACCGCTGGTCTCCTACTTGACCCTTAGGGGAGAGAGGGCCTGTGGGGCTGCAAGGAACAGGAATGGCCCTGCGAGGGCAGCCGCCTGCTCCAACTGCAGCTGGTCCTAGCTGCTGTGACTTTTTTTTTTTTTTTTTTTTTAACTGAAACTGAGTCTGGCTGTGTTGCCCAGGGTGGAGCACAGTGGCACCATCTCAGCCCATTGCAACCTCCACCTCCCAGGTTCAAGTGATTCTCATGCCTAAGCATCCCGACTAGCTGAGATTACAGGCGTGTGCCACCATGCCTGTAATACTAATTTTTGTATTTTTAGTACAGATGTGGTTTCACCGTGTTGGCCAGACTGCTCTGGAACTCCTGACCTCGGGTGATCAGCTCACCTCAGCCTCCCAAATTGCTGGGATTACAGGCGTGAGCCACCACACCCGGTCAGTCATTAACTCTTTACAGAAAGCCTGGTGAGGGCTCTAGGCCCCCCACGGTGGTGTGTGTGTGAGAGAACACACATACGTAGACACACACATACAGACACACACACAGACACACACACGAGCCTGGGAAAACTCAAGCCTAACCAAAGCATTAGGTCCTGTTTTACAAAAGGGAGAGGAGCTTATTAGTTCCTTGGGGAGACTGATCATTTGAATGGGAAACATTGACCAAAGGGGACAAGAGAAAGTCATGAGGTCAAAGCCATAAGCTAGGAAGAAGGGGCAACCAGGTGTATGGGCAAGAGTCCTTGCTTAGCATATGGATGAGTTTAAAGCTCCTCTTGGATGGATTCTTCCTCTATTATGCTAACGAGACAGTTTTTTAAAATGTGCAAATGATAATACTAGCAACTTCTGAGAATGAGATTCTGTGGGTGAGAATCTATGATACTATTAAAACACAGGATAGGCTGGGCACAGTGACTCACGCCTGTAATCCCAGCACTTTGGGAGGTCGAGGCGGGCAGATCACCTGAGATCGGGAGTTCGAGATCAGCCTGACCAGCACGGAGAAACCCTGTCTCTACTAAAAATACAAAATTAGCCGGGTGTGGTGGCGCGTGCCTGTAATCCCAGCTACTCAGGAGGCTGAGGCAGGAGAATCACTGGAACCCGAGAGGCAGAGGTTGTGGTGAGCTGAGGTTGCGCAATTGCACTCCAGCCTGGGAACAAGAGGGAAACTCCGTCTCAAAAAAACAAAAACAAAAACAAAAATAAACAAAAAACCTGATAAATTAAGGAGTAGAATGTTTTATTTGAAAGATCGAGGAGGAAATTCAAAGTTTTGCCAGCTGTGCTGTCTTTCCTTTGGTAATGGTCTCTGTGCGTGTTGGTGCTGGCTCCTTTTCCCCGGGGATCACGCCCTTACCTGATGCAAGAGGACTGTAGGTGTCTTAAGTGTGCACCAGCTCTGACGGTTGATCACTATGTGGTCTGGCTTTTCTCTTCTTCTTCTTCTTCTTCTTCTTCTTTTTTTTTTTGAGACAGAATCTTGCTCTGTTGCCCAGGCTGGAGTGAGCCACCGCGCCTAGCCTGGCTTCTCTCTTCAATGACTTTCTTCCAAATGGTGCCTTTTGGAATGACTGTTGGGGAAGTAAAGGGCTGAGTGCATCGGCTTCCCGTGGGGGTTCTGTGACTGAGAAGTCCGTGTGCTAGGGAGGGAGCACAGCCCCACTTTCCTCTCAAACATGTTGCAAGATGCCTCAAGAGGCTTAAGGGCCTTATAATCATTGGGCAGCCTCATCCTTCACTTAGAACTGTGAATTGGCTTGCTTATTTGCCTTGTGAAGCCCATATGTTTATTTTATTTTATTTTACTCTGTCGCCCAGGCTGGAGTGCGGTGGTGCGATCTCAGCTCACTGCAAGCTCCGCCTCCTGGGTTCACGCCATTCTCCTGCCTCAGCCTCCTGAGTAGCTGGGACTACAGGCACCCACCACCACGCCCGGCTAATTTTTTGTATTTTTAGTAGAGATGGGGTTTCACCGTGTTAGCCAGGATGGTCTTGATCTCCCGACCTTGTGATCCGCAATCCACCTGCCTCAGCCTCCCAAAGTGCTGGGATTACAGGCGTGAACCACCGCGCCCGGCCCCCAAAAAGCCCACATGTTTTCTTAAAATCATTTTCAGGTAAGCTTTTTCCATGGTTTTTCGTGATGATATAACATACTCAGAACCCACAGGCAAGTTCATTTTAAAAAAAGATGACCTCTTACAAATGGCTCTATTTCTTTCTCTGGCTATTTGGTGTCAAGATGACAAGTGGCTGGGAGGTGTGGGGTCTGTGTAGGAAGTCTCCCACATGGCCACACTGAGAATGTTTATTGTAGAAAGGGAACTTTTGCCCTGTGAAGTCACCTCCTCCGAGTCACCAGTAGCTTTCTGATATTCTATCACAGGAAATTCCTGGTGGTCCACAAAAGCAGTCTTCTGAGTGCAGCTGCAGAGACAGAGACAGAAAATAATTGCCGAATTTGACAGTAAGGTCTGGGGACCTGTGTTCAGGGGTGGCTAGCATCTGGGCTCTGTGAGCTGTAAACTGGGAGGCTCTTTGAACAATGTCAGAATAATCCAGGGAACAAAGGTCAACTGACCTCTCATTGTAATGCATGTAATGCAGAGAAAAAGGTATTGGAGGATGTCTTTTATGTTTCAATAAAGTAGCTAGAAATTATATTTAGATTTGGTTGGTTTGAAGCTGTAGTAACTAAATACCACCCTGCCCCATCTTACCTAGCACTTAATGTTCATTATCAAAACATCAGCTTAAAAGTTTGGATATGGCAGTGGCATGCTTGAAGTATCAGATTTTGAATGAAAAACCATCTTCCATCTGTGATTTAAATGAAAAACATTAGTACACTCCAGATATTTCTGCATCAACTTCAAATCCCTGTGTGGCATAGGTCAAACCCCTTAATACTCTGGGCCTTAGTTGTCTTATCTGTAAATAAGGGAATTTCCTGAATCTTTACTCTTACAGATTTAAGATCCTGGCATTCTACGTTTTTCCATGTCCCTACCTAGGGAGGAGCAGGCACCATCTGGCACCCTGACTGGGTGGGGGACCTGGACATTGTGTCTCCAGGCCGTGCCCAGGACTTGTGGATTTCATGGTGCAAGCATTCTTTCCCTAGAGTATCTGCTGCTCTGACTTTGTAGTATAAGAATTAGAATGAACAGTGCAGTCTGAAAGGTCAGTAGAGGTTGAAATAGAGATGAACTTCTCTAAAATAATGATAACTCTTCATCTGAGATTGTAGACTTTTAAAAATCCACTTCAATAGGTTTTTTTTTTCCCCCTATGGAGTCCCATTCAACAAATCTAGGCTTTGAGTTAAATCTTTAATGTTTTCTATCGATAGGTTTGGTTTTTTTTTTTTTTTTGAGTGCCTTTAATGCACCAAGTCGCTTGCATGAGTTGGTCCACTGACAGAGGGTCTCTCCCTGACCGGCTCAGCCTCCACTTGTTCTTATTCCTGATGAGGCCTTGACTTTTGGACTTTTTGTTCATTTTCGCATCACCCAGCTTTAGAGAGAATACCTTGAAGTTGGTTTAGTCAGAATCCCCCGCCATCGATATCTGGTCACTGTTGATATCTAATCATTCTCAGTATCTTATCAGCTTCCTCACGCCCTACTATCCCACTGATGGCTGATCACCCTGGCCTGCCTTCAGCCTCTCATGTTGGTTCAGCCAGATTCCCTCTTACCTCTGATATTTCCTCTTAATAATTTTCCATCCACTGACCCTCACCCTGGTCCTTGGCTATAAAATCCTCACTTTCTCTTGCTGTGTTTGTAGTTGAGTGCAGTCCTATTTAACTATTATCCGGCTCTGGTCTTCTGTGAACCACCTTGAGGGCAACAATCTCATCTGATGTTTTAGAACTGCTGCAGTGGGATTAGCCTGAAGAATCCTTCCATGTCCCCGTTATTCTCTCTGGAGTAAGGTGGAAGGCCCAGGAGGGGCATGAATTCACAGGGGCCACGGCAGCGATGAAATTGGGAAGAGAGATTCAGTAGTCTTTGTGGTCTTCTGTTGGCAGCCTGTGTGTTCTAGCCATACAACTGGCGGCTGCTGCATACCTCCCACCAGCCACAACAATTCATGGAAATTAATAAATGCATTTATTGGGAGAGGTCATGGGTAAAACAGGAAAATCAGTCCCCCAGCTTCCCAGACAAATACTCTAGAATTGAGTTTCAATAGAAACCAACAGCCTCTTTCACAGCACTGAGTATTTATAGCAAACAGAAGTGGTTCAAATTCTTACGTAGTTCAGCAAGGTTAAGTACAGTTCTTGTGTTTGTTTAGGTAACAAATGTGTTTGGAGGAGGTTTCTGTCACAAAATAGCAAGTGCTAGAAATTCTGGGATGTGAGAAGACTGAGTCAATGAGCCTGGTTATCCATCTCTCGGACTGTAGTCATAGAAAACAATCATTTTTTGCTTAAAATTGGCATGCAGTTCAATGAGGCAAAAATTAGCCTTTTCAATGTATGGTCCTGGAAGAAGTGGATACCCACATGCAAAAGAATAGAATTGAACTTCTTTCTTATATACAAAATCAACTCAAAATAGATCATAGACCTAGATGAAAGAGCAAAAATTATTACATTCTTAGAAGAAAACCTAAGAGTAAATGTGACCTTGGATTAGTCAATGCTTAGTAATCACATCAGAAGTGCAAGAAACCAAGTAAAACATAGAAAAATAAGACTATATAAAAATTGAAACCTTTTGTGCTGCAAATGGTACATCAGGAAAATGAAAAGATAACCCAAAGAATGGGAGAAAATATTTGGAAATCATATATCTGATAAGAAACTGATATCCAGAATATATAAAGAGCTCTTATAAGTCAACAACAAAAAGATAAGTAATCCAGTTAAACAATGGGAAACGATTTGAGTAGCCAATTATCCAAAGAAGATATACAAATGGCCAATAAGCACATGGAAAGATGCTGCCCATCATTAGTTACTAGAGAGATGCAAATCAAAACCACAATGAGATGCCACTGCAAGCCCACTGGGATGGCTATATTAAAGAAAGACAATAACAAGTGTTGACCAGGATATGGAGAAATTGGAACCCTTGCACACTTTTGGTCCGCTGCTGTGGAAGGCAGTTTGGTGGTTTCTCAAAATGTTAACCATAGAGTTACCACATGTGTCCTGCGATTTCGTGACTACATATATGCCAAAGAAAATTAAAAACACATGTCCACGCAAAGACTTATACAAGAACGTTCTTAGTAGCATTATTCATAGTAGCCGACAAGTGGAAATAGCTCAAATGTCTATCGAATGATGAATGAATAGACAAAATGTGGTATATCCACCAGTACAGTGGAGTACAATTCAGCAATGAAGAGGAATGAAGTACTGATACGTGCTGTGACATGGATAAACCTTGAAAACAAGCTAAGTAAGTGAAGCTAGGCACAGAACACCACATATTATATGGTTCTCTTTATCTGAATGTCCAGAATAGGCAAATCTATAGACATAGAAAGTAGATGAATGGCGGGATATAGTGGCTCACACCTGTGATCCCAGCACTTTGGGAGGCTGAGGCAGGCAGATCACTTGAGGCCAGGAGTTCGAGACCAGCCTGGCCAACATGGCAAAACCCCATCTCTACTAAAAATACAAAAATTATCTTGGCCTGGTGGCACACGCCGATACTCCCAGCTACTAGGGAGATTGAGGCAGGAGAATTGCTTGAACCCGGGAGGCAGAGGATGTGGTGAGCTGAGATCATGTGACTGCCTTCCAGCCTGGGTGAGAGGGAGACCCTGTCTCAAAAAAAAAAAAAAAAAAGAAAGAAAAAAAAAGTAGTGAATGGTTTTCTAGGGCTGGTGTGTGTGTGTTTGCGTGTGTGTGTATGTAGTTGTTGAGGGAGTCATTACCAGTGGGATTCTATTTGGGATGATGTGAATATCCTAAACTCAGATTGTGGTGATGGTGTTATACAACCCTGTGAATATACTTTGGGAATAAATTGTATACTGTAAGGGGGTGTTTTTATATCCCAATACATCTTTTAGAAGAATTGACACTTGGGTAGGTGGGTGATAAGACATTATGATGCCCTTACTAGGCCTGCTGCAACTCCCACTCCCCTTTTCTCCCTCTCACCAGATCCCGGTTCCTGACAGTCAAAGGGAGGCCTCGTCCATCTGGGCTGTGAGATAGGAAGGGAGCTGTTTCTCTACTCCTTCCTCTTACTTGTCTGATTTCCACAGACAGAAAAGAGGCCAACAACAAAAAGTCCTTCAGGCTGTTTTTAGTTACAGAGAAAAGAAAAAGATAACCTATACACTGAAAAAATTACATACCTTTTATTGTGCTTTTCTCTCCAGAGCTTTACAGATGTTTTTAATACCTTGAATAATCTTTTTATAAATTATAAATATTTCTGTATTAGAAATTGACAGTACTTATGATACTCTGCTTAGTTCCTCTTACATATTTTAAATACTCATATATATATATATATATAAAATGTCTGTTAGCACATTATTCTAAATAGACTTATTCTAAATAAGACTCCAAAGAATCTCACTTCCTTTGTTCTTTTATTTTTACTTATTTATTTTTGAGACAGGGTCTCACTCTGTCGCCCAGTCTGGAGTGCAGTGGTGTGATCTTGGCTCACTGCAACCTCTCCCTCCTGGGCTCGAGTGATTCTCCTACCTCAGCCTCCAGAGTAGGTGGGACTACAGGCGTGTGCCAACACACCCGGCTAACTTTTGTATAAAATTTTGTATTTTTGGTAGAGACAGGGTTTCACCATGTTGGCCAGGCTGGACTCGAACTCCTAGACTCAACTGATCCGCCTGCCACAGCCTCCCAAAGTGCTGGGATTACAGGTGTGAGCCACCATGCCTGCTTTATTCTTTGTAATAGAATTTCTTTTTTTCTCTTTCTTTTCCTTCCTTCCTTCCTTCCTTCCTTCCTTCCTTGTTTGTTTTTGAGATGGAGTCTTACTCTGTCATCCAGGCTGGAGTGCAGTGGTGCCATCTCAGGGCTCACTGCAACCTCCATCTCCTGGGTTCAAGTGATTCTCCTGCCTCAGCCTCCCGAGTAGTTGGGATTACAGGTGCCCACCACCATGCCCAGCTAATTTTTTATTTATAGTGGAGATGGGGTTTTGGCATGTTGGCTAGGGTGGTCTCGAACTCCTGACCTCACGTGATCCACCTGCCTCGGCCTCCCAAAGTGCTGGGATTACAGGCGTGAGTCACCATCCCTGGCCTTTAATAGAATTTCTTATGGTATCTTTTTTTAAATTAAAAAAAAGTTTGTGACTGGGCGTGGTGGCCCACGCCTATAATCCCAGCACTTTGGGAGACAGAGGTGGGTGGATCACGAGGTCAGGAGATCGAGACCATCCTGGCTAACATGGTGAAACCCTGTCTCTACTAAAAATACAAAAAATTAGCCGGGCGTGGTGGCGAGTGCCTGTAGTCCCAGCTACTCAGGATGCTGAGGCAGGAGAATGGCGTGAACCCAGGAGGCGGAGCTTGTAGTGAGCCGAGATCGTGCCACTGCACTCCAGCCTGGGCGACAGAGCGAGACTCTGTCTCAAAAAAAAAAAAAAAAAAGTTTGTGGGTACATAGTAGGTGTATATGTTTATGAGGCACATGAGATGTTTTGATATAGGCATGCAATGTGCATTTTTCCTTTGAGTGGCACATAACCAATTACATTCTTTAAGTTATTTTAAAGTGTACAATTAAGCTGTTATTGACAATAGTCACCCTGTTGTGCTATCAAATAGTAGGTCTTATTATTCTTTCTATTTCTTTTGGTATCCATCTTATGGAATCCTTTTGTTAACCGTAGCTGGTTGTGGTGGCCATGAGAAGGAATCTTTTAGGTTTTCTACTTGCAGAGAGTGTGGTTGAACATGGTTCTAGATGGTGAGTTCTGATATCTATCACTATATGGATGTAGAGGACACACTGCTCATGGCTGCTCCCCGAGAATGGTTGAATACAGCAGGGATTCTAAGATCTGTTCTTGGATATCTTTAACAGGTCACTTTGGCTCTAGGACCCTCCATTACCCTTGCTGAAACTTTTTCAGAACTACGCTGTAGTCTCCATACTCCAGCCATCCAACCTTCCTCCCCTCACAGAATGGGAGACTGTGTTGCATGGGACAGTGCCCTTCACTGCTCCTGGTGGATTGACTACACTGGATCCCTGACCCCTCTGAGGGCTACCAGTGGTGCTTCACCATTGTTGACACTCCATCAGGCTACTGCGTTATTGTTCTAGTCTAATCAGCCAACTCCTGTCAGACCACTGTAGCCTGTGAAACTGATCCATATCATGTGTCTGGTTTTCTGGACCATTTGCATTCTGACAATGAGGAGCAGTTTTTCAAAGGGGAGTCAACCGTGGCCTAATAATCAAGGTATTTGATGGAGTATTTATGTGTTCCTGATATGGTTTGGATGTTTGTCCCCTCCAAATCTTATGTTAACACATAATCCCCGAAGTTAGAGGTAGGGTCTGGTGGGAAGTGTTTGGATCATGGGGGCAGATCCTTCATGAATGGCTTGGTGCCATCCTTGCAGTAATGAGTGAGTTCTTGCTCCATGAGTTCATGCAAGATTTGAGTGTTTAAAAGAGCCTGGAGCTTCCTGCTGTCTCTCTTGCTGTCTCTCCCCATGTGATACACGGGCTCCCCCTTTGCCTTCCGCCATGTTTTTAAGTTTCCTGAGTCCTCACCAGAAGTAGATGCTGGTGCCATGCTTCCTGTACAGCCTGCAGAACCATGAGCCAAATAAACCTCTTTTCTTTATAAATTACTCAGTTTCAGGCATTCTTCTGTAGCAACACAAATGGATCAGCACAGTTTCCTACCATTCACAAGCTTCCTGTGTTGAATATTGAAACTGCCTCCTCAAAAACTGACTGAAAAATATTTCTCACTCTACTCTCTCACCATGTCCTGGTCCATGCACCATAGCGAGGCCGTTTGGTCACTGAATTTGGTTGTCTCCAGAAAGGAATTATCTTCTCTTGGCTGCTTCCATGGTAATGATCAGGACAAAAAATGTGAGAGTGATCATCAAGAAGTGTGAAATGGATGGGCACGGTGGCTCATGCCTGTAATCCCGGCACTTTGAGAGGCCAAGGTGGGTGGATCATCTGAGGTCAGGAGTTTTAGCCCAGCCTGGCCAACAAAGCAAAACCCCATCTTTACCAAAAATACAAAAATTGGCTGGGCCTGGTGGTGCATACCTGTATTCCCACCTACTCAGGAAGCTGAGGCAGGAGAATTGCTTGAACCTGGGAGGTAGAGGTTGCAGTGAGCCAAGATCACACCACTGCACTCCATCCCGGGTGACAGAGGGAGACTGTCAAAAAAGAAAAAAGAAGTGTGAAGCCCAGCCTGTGCAACATGGTAAGACTATCTCTACAAAAAATTAAAAAATTAGCTAGGCATGGTGACATGCCAGGACACACTCCCAGCTACTTAGGAGGCTGAGGTGGGAGGATCACTTGAGCCTGGGAGGTTGAGGCTACAGTGAGCTATGATTGCACCTCTGTTCTGCAGCCTAGATGACAGAGCAAGAGCCTGTCTCAAAAAAAAAAAAAAAAAAAAAAAAAAAAGGAATGTGAAAAGTCTGAGGTTTTATCCTACTTGCAAGCTAACAAGTGAGCTTGCCATAGTTTCATGGATGTTGGTAGAAGACATGAGACACTTGACTCAGAGACAAAGGACTTTATGTCTCATGGCAAGGCAATAGCGGTAGCCAGAGTTTAGTATATTTACACCAGTTCCCCAAGCCCAGTTCCCCTGGGGTAATGTGATGGGGGGCAGATGAAATCTGAGCATTCATTAGGTTGTGTACAAGAAAGGAACCTCAAGCTTAAGAATCCCAAATCTCCATTAGTGGGAAATGAGTGTGTCTGATCTTTGCTC
Organism: Macaca fascicularis; assembly: GCF_037993035.2. Lineage (NCBI taxonomy): Eukaryota > Metazoa > Chordata > Mammalia > Primates > Cercopithecidae > Macaca > Macaca fascicularis. The sequence continues at coordinate 64,155,845 of NC_088382.1, forward strand.
TAGAATAAAACATTATTACACTGAAAATTTAACAACACTCTCTTTACTCTAGAGGGAGACATGATTATCCTCCAAGGCTGTTTGCCAGACAAACATTCTGGAAAAAAGAGTCTAGAACATAGGGAGTCAGTATCTTTGACCTTAAAATGTGCAGGGAGAAGCTCTGGGGGATGGTCTTGCACAAACCTATTTTGAAAATTTGGATTTCTGCTCTTATGAAAACTGGGGACAATGCTCTCTTCTTTCCTCAAGTGGCAGTTCCGGGTTTGCTTTGTGGGGGCACCCTCTGGGTAACAGCCCAGCCAAGAGGGAACCCCAGAGAATTCAAACTTTATTCTGGTTTAGCCACCTAGATTTTCTTATTGGAGTAACATGGCCTTAGGTCCTAAAAATAATGAACACATGTTTGAATAGACTGCTTACCAAGTCCTCCTATGGGGGCATGTACAGACCAAAGTGGGGAAATAAGTGTTGTTGTGAGTTGTATTGTGTTCCCCTAAAACTCACATGTTGAAGCCCTAATCCCCAATGTGACTGTATTTGGAAATAGAACCCTTAGAGAGGTAATTAGGAACCCTAATCCAATAAAACTGGTGTCCTTAAAAGAAGGGGGGCAGACACCAGAGATTTCTCTCTCTCTCCACTCAAGCACAGAGGAAAGGTCATGTGAAGACACAGCAAGAAGCCACCATTTACAAGCCAGGAAGAGAGGTCTCACCAGAAACAACCCATGGCACCTTGATCTTAGACCTCCAGCTGCCAGAACTGTGAGAAATGAAATTGCTGTTGTGTAAGCCACTCACTCAGTTTGTGGCACTTTGTTATAGCAGCACAAGCAAACTAATAGAAGTGTTCTCTGTCCATTTAATAAAAGTTCCTTGTCCCTCTTGTACTTGACCCTTCTAAAGAAAGGTCTTGGTATGGGTAAGGGAATAATTGGACAGAGGGTGACATTATAGCTACTGAAATGGACCTCAATGATTTTATGGTAGTAGAGGAAGAGGAACAACCCTGGTACTTGGAAAGGGAACCCCTTAGACCTCAGGAGGTATAGGGGAGTGAGCGATATTAGTGATCTTTCTCTGCAGCCTTTCTCAAAAAGGAAAATGACCCAGAGTAGCTCTCTTAAGCTGTTGCAAGTACCTGAAATTTAAGACTTCTAGGTCTGCCATCCTCCTCCAGATTACTTTCACTGTGATTTGACTGCCATTCTCTTACACTTGCTGACAAATCTGCTGGAAGTAGCAAAGGCAGACTCTCCTTTGTCCCCTGCCTTCTCCACACCCATTCTCACAGCTGTGGCTCCGTCGTTCTGTGGGGTGAATGAACGCTCCTCCTCTGGTGTACTAGTCCACGTACAGACAGGACAAGTGGATTGTCCGCCCTTTAGGCCATCATTCCAAATCAAGGTCTAGACTCAATTATTTAAACTGAACCAGGAACCCTAGGTGTATCAGCTGGCCAGGAGGACACAATGGCATTGTCAGGTTTTTTTCACACAGATCCCGCTGTGCTCCCTGCTGAATGATGTAGGCTTCATTTGATGGCTGCACACAATTGTAAGTTCTCTTTCCAGGGGCACCACGTGCACCTTAATATTTGCTTTTAGTCTGGAAGCCACGTGTTAATTAGCCTTTCTCATGGGGACTTGTACCCCCGGGATGGCCATGTCTCTGACCCATGAGTCTTGTGTCTTTTGCCAACATCCATGAAGCAAGCGGTAACAGGCCAATTTATCAGCTTCTAAGTAGGGTCAAATATCAGATCTGCCAGTTTCCTGTGAGTAGGTGAGTAGTAAATGACCATTAAGTATTCTATAAATCATGGATTGGAGAGAGGGAAGGAAACAATTAGTGCATATCTACAAGGACTTTCTTCTCTCACATGAAAAAATTAAAACCCCCTGGTCCTTATTGAGCGTTTAACATATTTTTCTTAAATTTCCCAACGTACTTGAAACAAGTACAGAAGGTACTTGTTTGGTTAACACAGCCTGTTTGCCTGTGTTGCTTATATTTTCCCTCTGCATCTTTCTATGTTCCCCATTATTTCTTTGTCTCCTTTATTTCTCAGCACATGAACAGGCTCAAGGGTGATTGATACTTGCAGGAAGATTTTATTTTCAGGCTAGAATAGCATTCATAAAAGAATAAGGCTCTGAGGCCGGGCGCGGTAGCTCATGCCTGTAATCCTAGCACTTTGGGAGGCCGAGGTAGGCTGATCACTTGAGGTTGGGAGTTCGAGACCAGCCTGACCAATATGGAGAAACCCTGTCTCTACTAAAAATTCAAAATTAGCTGGGTGTGGTGGCAGGCACCTGTAATCCCAGCTACTTAGGAGGCTGAGGCAGGAGAATCGCTTGAACCCAGGAGGTGGAGGTTGCGGTGAGCTGAGATTGTGATAAACCGAGATTGTGCCATTGCACTCCAGCCTGGGCAACAAGAGTGAAACTCCGTCTCAAAAAACAAAAAAAAAAGAAAATAAGGCTCTGAAACCCAACTGAGCCATGGTTGATCCAGGAAAAATGCAGATATGGCCTCTGCTGAGGACTGAATTCCCTTTTAGAGTGTTTTATTTTATTGTGGTAAATAAACATAACAAAAATTTATCATTTGACCATTTGGAGAGTATGATTAATTCATTGATATTAAGTACATTCACAGTGTTGTGCAGCCATCACCACTATTCATTTTAGAAGTTTTTCATCACATCAAACAGAAACTCTACCCATTACACAGTAACTCCTCATTCTCCCCTCTCCCTAGGTCCCTAGTAACCACTATTCTACTTTATGTCTCTATGAATTTGCCTATTCTATATACCTCATACAGGTGGAATCACACCATAGTTGTCTTTTTTTGTGTCTGCTTATTTCACTTGCCATAATATTTTCAAGCGTTATCCATGTTCCTGTCTGCCTTTTGGCTACTATGAATAGTACATTGTCTCTCAGTATTTGTGGGTTCTGCATCCATGGATTCAACCAATCATGGATTAAAAAATACTTGTAATGGCCAGGAGCAGTGGCTCATGCCTGTAATCCCAGCACTTTAGGAGGCCGAGGCAGGTGGATCACCTGAGGTCAGGAGTTCGGGACAAGTCTGGCCAACATGGTGAAACCCCGTCTCTATTAAAAATACAAAATTAGTAGGGCATGGTGGTGTGCGCCTGTAATCTCAGCTACTTGGGAGGCTGAGGCATGAGAATCACTTGAACCTGGGAGGCAGAGGTTGCAGTGAGCCGAGATCACACCACTATACTCCAGCCTGGTCTATGAAGTGAGACACTGTCTCAAAAAAAAAAAAAATTGGAAAAAAAAATACAACAATAAAATAATACAAATTTTAAAATACAGTATTAACATTGATTTACATAGCATTTATAGTATATTAGGTATTATAAGTAATCTAGAGATGATTTAAGGTATATGGGAGGATATGCATAGGTTTATATAAATACTACACCATTTTTTCCCTTATGTCTACTGATTGCTTTCTCAAAACTACACCATTTTATATATGGGACTTGAGCATCCGCAGATTTGGGTATCCAAGGGGGGTCCTGGAACCAGTCCCCTATGGATCCTGAGGGATATTGGTGTACAAGTGTCTCTTTCAGTCCCTGCTTTCAGTTCTTTTGAGTATATATTGAGGAGTGGAATTGCTGGATTATATAGCAATTTTATGTTTTGAATTTTAGAGGAACTGCCAAACTGTTTTCCACGGCAGCTGAACCATCTTACATTCCACCAGCAATGCATGAGGGTTCCAGTTTCTCCACATCATCACCAATGCTTGTTATTTTCATGAAAAATAGCCATTCTAATTTGTGTGAAGTGGTATCTCACTGTGGTTTTGATTTGTATTTTCCAAATGACTGAGGCATGTATTTATTGGACATTTGTTTGTCTTCTAGAAAAATATTCATTTTCTTGGAAGAAAATCACCTTATTCTAATTAACTCACAAGGAATAAAATTGTAACAGCCAGTTTAAGGAGGGCACACAAACATTTGCCCAGCCCCAAATTCTACACCATCTTAATGAAATTCTACACAGTTAGAACACCCTCTTCCATTTCGATTCTGAAGCAAGGAAGCTACAAATGACACACGAGAGGTTTAACTGATGGTTATACTTTATACCTTTACTATCAATTATATTTTAATAGTGAATTAACTTGGCTATGAGAGCTGCTTTTCCATTTCTCCAATTTGAACTTCTTGATTAGGCCAATCTGTTTGCAAGTCTGCACTGTTTGAGAACTTCATTGAAGGCCCCACAGGGCGTGTTGATGTCATCTTGGTTCTGGGCACACTCCAAAAACTGTTTGATCTCATGGAAAAAAGGCTGCTGCTGCTGTGCTGGCCGGGTTGCCTGAGGTTGCTGGTAAGTGATGTCAGGTTTTGCAGGCTCACCATTACTTCCTCCACTGAAGCTCCCAGTAAGGGCATAACCCAGTGTGTGCCCCACAGCACAGCCTACAGCCATGCCAGCTGCACTGGTTGCCACTTGGGTCATCAGACTTGGCTGCCGGGGCGCAGCAGCAGGAGAGCCAACTGCAGATGGGGGTGCCACTGCTGGCGGCTGAGCTGCTGGTGCTGGCCGGGTGTAGCTGTCATCTGAGGTGCCCGGCTGGTGAGAGGAGCCCTGCAGGAGGTGCGGCTTCAGCTTGCACGTGGCGTCCTAGCTGCACGGCGGCTCAGCGTGTGGTAATACTCATTTTTGAATTGAGTTGTTTGTTTTTGTCATTGAGTTTTAGGAGTTGCTTATTCTGGATTTGAATCCCTTATCAGATGTATCATTTGCAAATATTTTCTTCATTCTATGGGTTTTCTTTTCACTCTGTTGATTGCGTCCTTTGATGCAAAAAGTTTTAAACTTTCATGAAAAGAACGGTTCTTTAATTTTTACTTTTGTTGACTGTGTTGTTGGTGTTGTATCCAAGAAATCATTGTCAAATCCAATCTCATGAAGATCTTCCCTTGTTTTTTCTAAGAGTTTATAGTTTTAGCTTTTAACTTTAGATCTTTGACTCATTTTGAGTTTAAAAAAGTGTGATGTAAGGATCCAGCTTTACTTGTTTGCATGTGAATATTCAGTTTTTCTAGCACCATTGGTTGAGGAGAATGTCCTTTCTCCATTAAGTGGTCTTGGCACTATTGTTGAAGATCATTTGACCCCATATTTCTGTGATTATTTCTGGGCTTTCTGTTCTTTTCCACTGGCTTATATAGCTGTTTTTATGCCAGTATCACTTTTTTTTTTTTTTTGAATACTGTAGCTTTGTAGTAAGTTTTGAAATTAGGAAATGTGAATCTTCCAATTTTGTTATTTTTCAAGAATGTTGGCCGGGCGCGGTGGCTCAAGCCTGTAATCCCAGCACTTTGGGAGGCCGAGACGGGCGGATCACGAGGTCAGGAGATCGAGACCATCCTGGCTAACACGGTGAAACCCCCGTCTCTACTAAAAATACAAAAAACTAGCCGGGCGCGGTGGCGGGCGCCTGTAGTCCCAGCTACTCGGGAGGCTGAGGCAGGAGAATGGCGTAAACCCGGGAGGCGGAGCTTGCAGTGAGCTGAGATCCGGCCACTGCACTCCAGCCTGGGTGACAGAGCAAGACTCCGTCTCAAAAAAAAAAAAAAAAAAAGAATGTTTTGGTTATTTAGGATCTCCTGAGATTTCCTATAACTTTTAGAATTGATTTTTCTATTTCTGCAAAACATGCCGTTGGTATTTTGACAGGAGTTTCGTTGAATCTGTAGATTGCTTTGGGTGATTTTGTCCTCTTCACAATATTAAGATAAAATGGAAATGTCTTTCCATTAATTTCTTTCGTTTCTTTCAGTCATGTTTTGTAGTTTTCAACGTACCAATCTTTTCCCTTCTTAATTAAATCTATTCCTAAGTACAGTTTACCCTTAAACAACATGAATTTGAGTTGCAAGTTTCATTTATACTCAGTTTTTGCAATAAAAGTTACAGCAAGTGTGCCTGCCTCTCCTGCCTCGCCTTCCACCTCCTCTACCTTTTCTACCTCTGCTACCCTGAGACAGCAAGACCAATCTTTTCTCTTCCTCCTCCTCTTCAGCCTACTCAATGTGAAGATGACAAGGATATGACTTTTGTGATAATCCATTCCACTGAATGAATTGCAAATATATTTTTTCTTCCTTGTGATTTTATTTTGTTCTTATTTTTTCTTTCCCTCTTTTTGTAATTATCCAGACATTGTTGAGACTCCTTCTGATTTTTAAAATATCACTTTCTTTTCTCTATCTTACTTTATTCTAAGAATATAGTATATAATACATATAACATAAAATATGCATTAATTGACAGGTTGTTATCGGTAAATTCTCCGGTCAACAGTAGGCAGTTAGTACTTAAGCATTTGGAGAGTCAAATGTTGGATGTGGACTTTTGACTATGCAGGAGGTTAACCGTATTTTATTCTTTTGGATATTATTATAAATGGAATGTTTTTCTTAATTTTCTTTTCAGATTATTCATTGCCAGTATATAGAAATGCAACTGATTTTTGTGTGTTGATTTTATATCCTGCAACGTTGCTGCGTTCATTAGCTCTAAAGTTGTGTGTGTGTGTGTGTGCGCACTTGCACAATCTCTAGGGTTTTCTACAAAAAAGATTTTGCCCTCTGTGAACAGTGAGAATCAATTATCCTTTTTCCTTTCCAATTTAGATGACTTTTGTTCTTTTTCTTGCCTAAGTGCTCTGGCTAGAATTTCTAATCCTATGTTGAATTGAAATAGTGAAAGCAGGCAGCCTTGTCCTATTAATGATTGTAGAGGAAAAGGTTTCATACTGTCTTTTCACCATTGAATGGTCTTGGCACTCTTGTCAAAAATCAGTTGACCGTATATGCAAAGGTGTTTGGAGTATGATGTTAGCTGTGGGTTTTTCATATACGACCTTTATCATTTTGAGGAAGTTTCCTTCTATTCCTAGTATATTGAGTGTTTTTATCATGAAAGGTGGTTGAATTTTTGTCAGGTGTTTTTCTGCATCAGTTGAGTTGATCATGTGCGTTTCTCCCCTGAATTCTATTAATGTAGAGTATTACATTGATTGATTTTTTTGTTGAAGCATTCTTTTTTCATTGTTCTTATTTCATTTTTTGCTTTTCTTACTATTTTAAATTGATAGATAATTGTACATATTAATGAGGTAAATTGTGACATTTTGATACATGTATACAATGTGTAATGATCAAATCATAGTAATTAGTATATTCATCATCTCAAAAATTTCCTTTTTTTGGTGTTGGGAACATTCAAAATCTACTCTTCTGGCTACTTGAAAATATACAATAAATTTTTGTTAGTTTTCCTATAGCGTTATAGAACACTAGAACTTATTACTTCTATGTATAGCTGTACTTTTGTATTCATTAACTGACCTTTGCTATCTATCCTCTGCTCCCACCTACCCTTCCCAGTCACTGGTGACTACTATTCTACTCTCTACTTCTATGAGATCAACTTTTTTTAGCTTTCACATATGAGTGAGAACATGCAGTACTTATCTTTCTATGCCTGGCTTATTTCACTTAATATTTTCCAAGCTCTCTTATATAGCCACTAATGACAGAATTTTATTCTTTTTTTATGACTAAATAGTATTCCATTGTGTAAATATATCACATTTTCTTTACACATTCATCTGTTTTAAAACTTTTAACTTTTATGGATACGTAATAGTTGTACATATTTACATATTTGTGGGGGTGCATGTGATATTTTGATACAAGTATCGCAGTGTGTAATGATTAAATCAGGGTAATTAGGATAGCCATCATCTCAAGTATTTACCATTTCTTCGTGCTAGAAACATTCTTTTTTTTTTTTTCTTTTTTGAGACAAGGTCTCAATCTGTTACCCACGCTGGAGTGCAGTGGCATCATCTCAGCTCACTGCTCTCTCAACCTCCCAGCTCAAAGGATGCCCCCAGTCCAGACTTCTGAGTAGCTGGGACTACAGGTGCACACCCCCATGCTCAGCTAATTTTTGTAATTTTCTTTTGTAGAGATGAGGTTTCACCATGTTGCCCAGGCTGGTCTTGAACTTCTGGGCTCAAGCAATCTGCCCACCTTGGCCTCCCAAAGTGCTGGGATTACAGGTGTGAGCCACTGTGCCAAACTGCTAGGAACATTCTAATGCCACTCTTTCACTTATTTTGAAACATACAATAAATTATTATTAACTATAGTCTCCCTCTTCTGCTACTGAACACTAGATCTCATTGCCTCTATCTAACTATATTTTTGTACCCATTAACCAACCTCTGTATATTTCCTTCTCCTGACCACCCTTCCTAGCTTCTGAGAGTCATCATTCTACTCTCTGTCTCCATGCATTGTTTTTTTTTGAGCTCCCACATATGAGTGAGAAATGTGATATTTGTCTTTCTGTGCCTGGCTTATTTCACTCAACATAATGTCCTCTAGTTCCATTCATGTCATTGCAAATGACAGGATTTCATTTTTTTTGGCTGTATAATACTCCATTATGTATACGTACCACATTTTCTTTATCCACTCACCCACTGACTATCCATTCATCTGTTGATGGAACTTAGGTTGATTCTACATCTTGGCTGCATATCTTGTGAATAGTACTGTAGTAAACATGGGGGTACAGATATCTTTTTCACATACCTATTTCTTTTCCTTTGGATACATACCCAGCAGTGGGATTGCTAGGTCACATGGTAGTTCTATTTTTAGTTTTTTGAGAAACCTCCATACTGTTTTCCATAGTGGCTGTAATAATTTACATTCCCACCAACAGTGCATAAGAATTGTCCTTTTTCTCCATCTTCACCAGCGTCTGTTTTTTGTTTTTTTTTTTTTTCAAATAGTGTCTCACTCTGTCACCCAGGCTGGAGTATAGTGGTGTGATCTCAGCTCACTGCAACCTCTGCCTCCAGGGTTCAAGCAATTCTCCTGCCTCAGCCTCCCAAGTAGCTGGGATTACAGGTGTGCACCACTATGCCCAGCTCTGTGTGTGTGTGTGTTTGTGTGTGTGTATTTTTAGTAGAGATTGGGTTTCACATGTTGGTCAGGCTGGTCTTGAACTCCTGACTTCAAATGATCTGCCTGCCTTGGCCTCCCAAAGTGCTGGGATTACAGACGTGAGCTACTGTGCCTGGCCTTTTTCTTCTTTTTGGCAACAATTCAAACACCTGGGTCTTGGGGTGCAAGTTTGTTCTTCGTGGCAGGTTTGGATATAGGTTGCCCACAGAGCCAGGATCTGTGACTCTATGGGCATCCCCTAGTAGCTCAGGCCCAGGGGCGGAATTGTTGCTGAGATTATACTCCTGGGGGGTAGGGTACATCCCTGGCCTGAGTTTGGGGAAGAAGGGATGCTCTGGAGGTTTGAGCCTGGGAAGCAGGGTATGGCTGCAATTTGGGAGTAGGGCTCAGTGATAACTGAGGTTCCACTGGATGAGGTACTATGTAGTAGTGATGCTAGGCCTTGAGATGGTCAGGGTTGGGCGTATCCCAGACTCAGTGAGGCCAAGTGCAGTGGCAGCAAGTACCCCAGAATGGCAGAGCACAGCTATCATTTGGGCCCTGAGGGGTAGGGCAGAAGAAAGCACAGTGATGACTGTACTCCCCAGGAAGAGGCGTTTCAGCAGCTAAGACTTTAGTGGGCTAGTCCAGCTCCAGGGAAGCAGAATACTAGATCCGTGTGGCCTGTAGGGCTGCGTGTCTCAGCTCAGCCATTGCTCCATTTCTCTGGGACACAGGATACTATTTCAGCTCAACCCTGGGATGTGGAGCTGCTCAGCTCAGCCAGGGCACCAATTCCTTAGGGGGCAATGTGCTACTTCAGCTCAGGCCTGGAAAGGCATGACTGTTCTGGGTGGCCCAGGAACCATTTCCCTGGAATGCAGGATGCCCTGCGGCTTAAGTACTGGGGTGTGTGTGTGTGACTGCTTTGGGTGGTCAGGGCACCACTTCCTAGGATGCAGGATGCTGCTTCGACTTAGGTACCAGAGAAGCATGAGTGCCATACGTGTCCAAGATACTCTTTTCCCAGGAGACAGGGTACCCTTTCAGCTCTGACCTGAGGGGCTGGGGAGGAGTAGGTGGAGGACCTTGGCCTCTGCTTGGTTCCATGGGGAAGAGTGTAATAGCTACTAACAGCTGAGCTTGGGGATGTTGGGCCACTGGGCTGGAGTGGCTCAGTGGTGGCTTAGCCTCAAGGATGAAGGTGAGCTGTAGCTACTCACTCCCTGGACAAGACATTCTCCATCCATAGTTTCAAATCCAAGATGGCACAGCACAGTAGCTTTGTAGGCCCCAGGAGGTGGAGCACAGTGTTGGTGCCTTCTCTAGTGGGAACACAGCTATGTGGACTCCAGGCAGTTCCCTCACTGGGCTTAGTTCCTGTGAGAACTGCAGGGGACCCCAGTGGTGAGGCCTGTAGGTGTCCAAGGTGTTCATGAAGGTTGCTGGGATCCTCTTTCTTACCTCATTGCCAAAGGAGAAGGTCCCTCCTGGTTCCCAGCCCATCCTGGTTAGGGAAGGGGATGGTGGGAGGCCCAGTGTTTCCTTTGGTTCTCTATGTGGCCATGCCAATTTTCTGTGCTCACCCGGATTTCTGTTACTCCTCTGATGCACAATGGCACTCTCCTTCAGTTATTTTTGTTGCAATGTCATCTCGTTTATTCATTGTTCTGGATGTCTTTGGGAGGGGGACAAGCACTAAAGGCTTCTGGTCAGCCATCTTGCTCCATTGAACCATTCTTGCTTTCTGGGATTAAATCCCACTTAGTCATGGTGTTTAATCCTTTCAATATGTTGCTGAATTTGGTTTGCTAATTTTTTTTGAGGATTTTTGCATTACAGTTTTCTTTTTTTGGCAACATCTTTGTCTGGCTTCAGTATCAGGGTCATGCTGGCCTCAGAGAATGACTTAAGATGTGTTACCTCCTCTTCAAGTTTTTGGAAGAGTTTCAGAAGGATTGGTGTTAATTCGTCATTAAGTATTTGGTATAGGCCAGGCATGGTGGCTAATGCTTGTAATCTCAGCATTTTGAGAGGCTAAGGTAGGAGGATCGCCTGAGCTCAGGAGTTCAAGACTAGCCTGGGCAATGTAGGGAGACAGTGTCTCTACAAAAAATTTTTTAGAAACATTGGCTGGGCATGGTGGCATGTGCCTATAGTCCTAGCTATTTGGGAGACTGAAGTGGGAGGATTGCTTGGGCCCAGGAGGTAAAGGCTGCAGTGAGCTGTGATCACACCACTGCACTCCAGCCTGGGTGACAGAGCAAGACCCTATCTCAGGAAAAAAAAAAAAAAAAGCATTTAGTGTAATTCACCAGTAAAACCATCTGTTCCTCAGCTTTTTGTTGTTGATATTGTTGAGAGGTTTTGATTATTGATTAAATCTCCTTACTAGTTATGTCTATTCAGATTTTCTAATTATTTATCAGTCAATTTTGATAGATCATGTGTTTTCAGGAATGTGTCCATGTCATCTAGGTTATCCAATTTTGAAGACTATGCTTGTTTAGCATAGTTTTTAAAGATAGTGATGAATTACACATGACATAAAATTTACCATCTTACCCATACATATATATTTTTGGAGACAGAGCTTCATTCTTGTTGCCCAGGCTGGAGTGCAGTGGCACAATCTAGGCTCACTGCAACCTCCGCCTCCTGGGTTCAAGTTATTCTCCTGCCTCAGCCTCCCAAGTAGCTGGGATTACAGGTGCTCACCACCACACCTGGCTAATTTTTGTATTTTTAGTAGAAATAAGGTTTCACCATGTTGGCCAGGCTGGTCTTGAACTCCTGACCTCAGGCGATCCACCTGCCTTGACCTCCCAAAGTGTTGGGATTATAGACGTGAGCCACCGCACGCGGCCCGTCTTACCCATTTCTAAATGTACAGTTCAGTGGCATTAAGTATACTTACTTTGTTGTGAACCATTACACCGTCCATCTCCAGAAGTCCTTCATCCTGCAAAACTGAACCTCTGTACCCATTAAACAATAATTTCCCATTTTCCCCTATATCCCTGGCAACCACCATTCTACTTTCTATCTCTATGAATTTGACTACTCCAGGTACCTCATATAAGTGGTATCATCCACTATTTGTCCTTTTGTGACTGGCTTATTTCACTTAGCATAATGTCCTCAAGATTCATCCATGTTATAGCAAGTATCAGCCTTTCCTTCCTCTTTATGGCTGAATAATATTCCTTTGTATGTATAGACCACTTTTTCTGTGTCCATTCGTCCATCAATGGACACTTGTGTTGCTCCCACCTTTTGGATATTAGCACAGTGTTTTCAGTTAGAAAAACCTGATTTTGAGAACGGTCTCTGTACTTGTGAGCTTTTGGACCTTGGGTAATTTAATTTGTGTAATGCTCAGTTTCCTCATCCTCAATAGGGGGATAATAATAGTGCCTGCATTGTAGAGTTATTGAGTTAAATGACTGTATTTGAAGTACTTAACACACAATGCCTCCATAACCATTTGTTACCATCAGCACAGTGGTGCCGGAGAGTTTGTTTTTAGAGTCAAATAGCCCTGTGTTCATCTAGTTATGTGACTAAGGGAAGTTATTTGAGTTACAGTTTCCTTATTTAAAAAATGGAAATAATAACACATTAATTATTTTATTTGACAAATGTTTGTTGATATCTACTCTTAATATCTGCATTATCCTATGAGATAGGATACAGGTGAACAAAACAGAAAAAGTAATCCATGCCCTCGTGGAACTTACATTCTAGTGGTGTGAGAATTGAAACAGAAATAATTCCCATTCATGTGTTAAACAATACTAGGAAATGGTGCTTGTTTATCAAGACTAACAGTTTACGTATCAAACCCTACAAGACCCTCACCTCAGTCCTCCCACCAGTTCAAAGCTGGTATGTCATAAATCCTCTGATTCTAGCCAATTCTCCTCCTTACAAGATCATCCTTGGCATCACCTAACTGAAGCCTTAACCCTCCACAAAGACTGTGCTCTAACTTCTCATTTTGAAACACTACTAAGATTCTGTCAAAGTGGTCTGCTGCCTTATTGCAGGAAATCTCATAAACCCAGTTTTGATTGACTTACAGGTTTTTCTGGTGGTTGTTTGGGTAGTCAACAACAATAAACAAGTGTGTTAGTCTGTTTTCACGCTGCTGATAAAGACATATCCGAGACTGGGCAATTTACAAAAGAAAGAGGTTTATTGGACTTACAGTTCCACATGGCTGGGGAGGCCTCACAATCATGGTGGACAGCAAGGAGAAGCAAGTCACATCTTACATGGATGGCAGCAGGCAAAAAGAAAGCTTGCACAGGGAAACACCCCCTTATAGAACCATCAGATCTCATGAGACTTATTCACTGTCATGGGAACAGCATGGGAAAGACCTGCCCCCATGATTCAATTACCTCTCCCTGGGTCCATCCCACAACACATGGGAATTCAAGATGAGATTTGGGTGAAGACACAGCCAAACCGTATCAACAAGATACATAAATTATAGAGTTTTGATAACAAGATGAGGGGAGAGGGCTCATGGGGAGGAGGCTTTGCAGGGCAGATTGTTTTATTTATTTGACTTTACTCTGAGTAAGGATGAGAAGCAATTGGAAGGCTTGAGCCGGAGAAGTGGCATGATCTGCTTTATCGTTTAGCAGGATGACTCTGGCATCCACGTTGATAAATGACTGAAGAGAGCAAAGGTGGGGAACCAGGAGGAGGACATGGTGGTTCTTTCTCATAATCCCAGCACTTTGGGAGGCTGAGGCAAGTGGATCACTTGAGCTCAGGAGTTTGAGACCAGCCTGGGCAACATGGCGAAAACCCACCTCTACAAATAATACAAAAATTAACTGGGCATGGTGGCACACGCCTGTAGTCTCTGCTACTGGAGAGGCTGAGGTAGGAGGATCATCTGAGCCTAGGGAGGTTGTGGCTGCAGTGAACTGTGATCATGCCACTGCACTCCAGCCTGGGTGACAGAGTATAACCCTGTCTCAAAACCAAACTAAACTAAACTAAACTAAACTAAACTGAAAGTGGGAGCCAGGGACCATTTAGGAGACTCAGACTGGGGTGGTAGGGATGGATCTAGGGGGAGGTGGTTGGACTCTCTTACCTATTTTGAAGATGGAACCAATGGAATTTGTCGATGGATCAGATGGGAGTGTGTGAGGAAGAAGCTCACCTATCTTACAGGATGTCAGGAGCTTTCAACCTCACGGTGTTTGTAATCTGTCAGTGCTCAGTAAACAGCAACAATTTGAAGATTCTCACATGTTTCTCCTCTGCCTAGATCTGGGTCTTCCCACCTCTGTCACTTGCTAAACTGCCAAAGATGCCTCTTTCCCCAGGGCCACCTTCCTGATGCTCTCACTCAAGCTTAGGTGTCCTCCATGTGACTCCATCATCAACTCTCCTTTACAAGCACCACATGTGGCCCCAGTTCTGTGGACTCTTGCAGGCCCTTACTTGTTTCTGTTCCTCTGCAGACTGCCCTCTCCATTAGGCTGGCCTTGTCCACCCTGCTCACTACTGAACACTCTGCACCCAGGACAAAGCCTGCAACACAGCTGGTGTCCAGCCCATGCTTGTTGATTATTATTAACATCTTTTTTTTTTTTTTTTTTTGAGACAGGGTCTGGCTTTGTCACCCGGGCTCTGGAGTGCAATGGTGTGATCTCAGCTCACTGCAACCTCTGCCTCCTGGGCTCAAGCGATTCTCATGTCTCAGCCTCCCAAGTAGCTGGGATTACAGGTGTGCGCCACCATGCCTGGCTAATATTTGTATTTTTAGTAGAGAAGGGGTTTTGCCATGTTGGTCAGGCTGGTCTTTAACTCCTGGCCTCAAATGATCTGCCTGCCTCAGCCTCCCAAAGTGCTGGGATTACAAGTGTGAGCCACTGTGCCCGACCTTAACATCTTAATAATCTGTAATGAGGAAAAAAGGGTAGTTCCTTTATCTCAAGCATGGAGTTTGGGTTCCACTCACAGAGGCTGTACTTACATTGAAAAACAAGGGAGAAATAGCTATAAACCATGACTAGCTGTGGGCAAAATTATGACGTAGCCAAAGTCTTATGGAGTTTTTGCATTAATTTTGATTTTTTTTTTTTTTTTTAGATAGAGTCTTGCTCTGTCACCAAGCTGGAGTGCAGTGGCGCGATCTTGATTCACTGCAACCTCTGCCTCCCAGGTTCACGCTGTTCACCTGCCTCAGCCTCCCGAGTAGCTGGGACTACAGGCACACGCCAGCACACTCAGCTAATTTTTGTAATTTTAGTAGAGGTGGGGTTTCACCGTGTTCGCCAGGATGGTCTCAATCTCTTGACCTCGTGATCTGCCTGCCTTGGCCTCCCAAAGTGCTGGGATTACAGGTATGAGCCACCGCCAAATTTTGATTTTTTAAAAACATTTAATTAAAATGTCATTTAATTACTGAGTTTTTGGGATCCCCGTCATTTTTGTGCCCTAGGAAAGAAAGTACCTCCCCACCTTCCCAGACCTGGCCCTGCTGGAGAAGCAGTAAGGGTTAGGAAGGTGCTGTGGAATGTGGGATTAGGTAAGCATGGCATTTTTCTGAGTGGTTTTTTTTTTTTGAGACGGGGTCTTGCTCTGTCACCCAGGCTGGAGTGCAGTGGCCGGATCTCAGCTCACTGCAAGCTCCGCCTCCCGGGTTCACGCCATTCTCCTGCCTCAGCCTCCCGAGTAGCTGGGACTACAGGCGCCCGCCACCTCGCCCGGCTAGTTTTTTTTTTTTGTATTGTTTAGTAGAGATGGGGTTTCACCGGGTTCGCCAGGATGGTCTCGATCTCCTGACCTTGTGATCCGCCCGTCTCGGCCTCCCAAAGTGCTGGGATTACAGGCTTGAGCCACCGCGCCCGGCCTCTGAGTGTTATATGAGATGTTTTGAAGAGAAAGTCTTAAAGGTACCAAGGTGGATGTACAAGTCTGCTCAAGCTGCCATCACAAAATCCCTAAGACTAGATAGCCCAAACAATAGACACTTATTGTCTTATAGCTCTGGAGGCTAGAAATCCAAGGCCAAGGTGCCTACAAGGTCGGTTTCTGGTGAGGCCTCTCTCCCTGGCTTGCAGATGTCCACCTTCTCACTGGGTGCTCACATGAACTCTCTTGTTTCCGCTTGGAGAAACAGTCCTGGTGCCAGTTCCTTTTCTTTTCTGAGACAGAGCCTCACTCTGTCACCTAGGCTGGAGTGCAGTGGTGTGATCATGACTCACTGCAGCTTCAAACTCCTGAGCTCAAGCCATTCTCCTACCTCAGCCTCCCAAGTAGCCAGGATCACAGGTGAGTGCCACCATGGCTGGCTATTTTTTTTTTTTTATCTTATAGAAACAGGGTCTCACTGTGTTGCCCAGGCTTCCTTTGCTTATAAGAACATCAGTTCTATTGCTTTGGGCACCCCCTTATGACCTCATTGAACCATAACTACCTTCCTAAAAGCCTGACCTCTGAATGCAGTCACATTGGGGGTAATGGTTTCAACATACAATTATTTTGTGCTGGGGGCACAATTCAGTCCGCACCAGTGGGTACCCAGCCCCCATTCAGATCATGCTGCCTGGGGTAGGAGCTCGGTGCTGAGAGACGAACAGGTCAGGTTTGGATTTGGGCTCTTCTTCTAATTAGCTGTGTGATCTTGAGCTAATCACTTAACTTCTCTGAACCTCAGCTTCTCCAACTCTACAATTAGTCCATATTTCTTATCTCACAGGGAGATGGAGGGACTAATCTGAGATGCATATAAAAACCTTGAAGACAATTCTCAGTAAACTTTAGATTTCCTCCCTTTAGCAAACTAATTGGAATTCAGGAAGCAGCCACTGGCACTGTAGGTAGAAGGCAGTTCTGTTCATTGACTTCGGGGAGCTGCAGGGCTCGAGGGTGACATTACACGGAGGCTGTCTATGATTTTTCCAAGTTTCAGTGGCTGCACACCCTTATCCCACATAAGATTAGATTTTCACGCAGACATTGGGCAAGAGTCCCAGGCCTCACAGATATTTTTGGGTCAACCAGGAACTCTCCATTGCTGTCGAGTATGAGGGAAAGTGCCGAGTCATGGATTTGTTTCCTTCAGATTCTGTGTGGTTCTTATCATGTTCTTCAGGAAACATTAGCACACCCAGCTATTAATAATGATGATGGAATGAAATTTCTGACTAAATCCGGGGTGGAGGTGAGGGTCACCTGCCTGGCTAACCTATACTTGTATCTATCCAGGAAGGAAGGGAGCTATCTGGAGGCAGGCTAAGGAGATAGGAATGTTCAACATGCTGGGAATCCCTCGACTTCACGCAACAGGGCAACCCAAGCCTCCGAAGGTCGGACTTGGGTGGGAGGGATCAGTGTTGTCATTGGCACGTTTTCCCAACCAAGTCCAAAATCCCTTAGTAGGCAAAGAGTTGAGATAGGGAAACAGTACCTGGGGCCCCACTGATAGTGGGATGATGGTCCTCATCACAGCGCAGGATGGAATCTTTGTTTAGATTACCAGAGGACTGTACATACACCCTCAAAACAGATGAGGTATTTTCCCTGGGAACTTGCTGTAATTCTTACTCCCTTTGTCCCTCTTTTCCATGAAAGCATGAGGTTTCACTGATGAAGGCTCCTCCCTTCCGGCACCCCTTCTTCTGCCCTTGCCGCTGCTATGTCCCTTCAATTGCCCTAACAGTGTTGATGAGCAGAAATAGTGTCAGATCATGATGTCAGAAGTCATGTCAGATATCTGTTTGGTGCCTAGGACCTTCTAAGATTTATGGCTACCAGTAAATCACAAGAGAGATTTTGATTCTGTTTTTCCTCCCAGAAGGTGAAGGACAGCTCTGGTCATGCCCCTTACTGAGTAGTCTCTTTTAGGCAATTGCCGGCATTACTGGGCGCAGAAGCTCATTTGCTTCCCCACAACCTGAGTGGAAAACTTCACTCAGGCGCTGGAATATATGCTATGCTCCCATTGCCCAACAAATCCAGACCTAACTGACATAAGGGAATGTTCATTTCAACTATTATTGGTCCTTTCCCCTTATAACATTCATCCTTGAGAAGTTTTCACAACAGAATTAAATTTCCAACATTTAAATCAGGTTGATGATTAACTCAAGGAACCCAGAAAAAATTTGTTGCAATCTGTTATTGGAAATAGAGGAGTAACACACTGCAGCTGACTGGAGCCACGGACTTGGGCAAGTCCTGAACATCTACAAGTGCACCGGCAATACAGAACCACAGGCCACAGGTGGTTGCTGCTTTTTTTTTTTTTTTTTTTGAGATGGAGTCTCACTCTGTTGCCCAGGCTGCAGTGCAGTGGCATGATCCTGGCTCACTGCAACCTCTGCCTCCTGCGTTCAACTGACTTTCTTGTCTCAGCCTCCTGAGTAGCTGGGACTATAGGGGCCCACGACCACACCCAGATAATTTTTATATTTTTTAGTAGAGACATGGTTTTGCCATGTTGGCTAGGTTGGCCTTGAACTCCTGACCTCAGGTGATCCATCTGCCTCAGCCTCCCAGAGTGCTGGGATTACAGGTGTGAGCCACCACGCCTGGCCCACAGGTGGCTTCTTAAATTAAAACTTAAATTAGTTAAAATTAAAAATTCAGTTCCTTAGTTGCACTAGTCACAGTCAAGTGCCCAATAGCTACATGTGGCTGTGGCTACGGCATAGAGCAAGCAGATATAGAATGTTTCCATCGGCGCCTATTTCATCATCTGAGAGGGGAGTGACAGGGACCTCAGATGTCGCATGAGATGGTGCATGTAGAGACACGTTGCATATTATGAAGTGAAACACAAGTTTTATTGTCAGCCTTGACTTGTCATTTGGATGGATGCAAAGTGGATTCCAGGTTCCTAATGAAAAGCTTTATGAAATAATCTGAATCTTTTGGTGTATCTGTTAAACAGTTTTCTAAGTCAGCCCTATTTTTTTTCCATTATAATCAGCAGTGCTGAGAACCCACCCTTTCTGAGCAGAAAGAGGGTGAAATTCTTGTCCACTCTAAATGCTGGATTCCCACTATCCTCAATCAATCAACACCTCTTCCTGGATAAGCTCAGGGACTCCTTTTGACCCCAACTCCCAGCCTCCAGTTCTACAGC